>NW_027315723.1:44248990-44848990 GCF_026437365.1 Eucyclogobius newberryi
AACTAACGCAAAGCACCATAAAATACACACAAAGCATGCATGCAGACATTATACCATGCCAAAACGGCTAGTTTCAAGAGACTACGTAATGTTAATTATTCAGCAAGTAGTCACGTTAAGCCCGTATTTATTATGCAGAGTGCACTGAAGCAGCGTGTTAGCTTAGCATTGCTCCGTCTCTGCCCAGGTGCCCAAGGCAAAAGTGAAGAGGCTAAAGTGACATCACGAGACCACCTTAAAACACAGCGTTAAAGCAATACTTTAGGTACCTCAGTTCCGTTGCAATGCAGTCCAGGGAATCGTAAGCTCTGAAGACAGTCTGGAGTAATGAATAATGTCTCTGAGGAGACCGCAGCTGCTGCTGAATCAGTAATCATGTGGTTCGTAGCTGATTGGTGGAAAAATATCAACAATGCGCTGGCTAGAAAAAGGTGACGCCCCCCAGGAGCGCTGGAAAAAGACCCGAAAACTACCAATTTTTAACAGCTTAATGTATACGTTTAAGACAACCAATAGTGTTATCTGAAGCACAGAGGGGCTCATTCATAACTTCAACTAGCACATTCTGCAAAAAAACGAAAATCACAAATTTGTGGAAAAGTTTGGTCGGGGCCGACTTGTCACGGCTCTAAAGGATGCTGCGTCACATCTTCTTCTTCTTCTTTCTTTCTTTCTTTCTTTCTTCTTCTAGAATTTCAGAAATTTGCTGCCGTTTGCGCAGATAAAGTCTGAATTGCGTCAAATTAGAATCACTTGTTAAACTCTTTGCCCTTTACCTACTTGAAGTGAAATAAATTAATTTGGCATTTTATATAGAGGGTAAAATGTTTAGTTTAGCGAAATTTTACAAAATTTGGCACAAAATTAAATTTTGGCATCCCGATCAAAAAGTCAATGAGACCCATGTCATATTTGTTACGGCTTTGCCGTAGCAATGACAGAAATGTGTTATTCCAATGGGGAAATCGCCAGAGCTCTGAAATTTTTTAACACTTTTTACTTTTACGAACTCCTCCTAGGGCGTCAGCCCTATTAACGTGAAATTTGGTGAGACTCATCTTCAGGGGTGGCCCATCAAAAGTTATCCACATTTTTATTCTAAGAGTCATGGTCTCTGTGCGGACACACATTTAGAATTTAAAATGAAATTGCTTTTTGAATGGGGACCACAAAATTTTGTTCTCCCAAAATGTATCATTTTGCACAAAATTCTATTTTGGCATGCCAGTAAAAAAGCCGAAAACACCCATGTCATAGTGTTGGTCGTCTTGCAGCTGATATTCAACTTTCCACAAGATTTAACTGTTTATTATAGCTGTTGCTTGGGTCTGATAAAATGGCATGACGTTAGCTTTAAGATTGTTTGTACCAGTCCACAGATAATCAGAAAGTACACTGAAAGTGCATCGTGACCCATATGATACATAGGACAGATTGGGCAGGACTGTTGCAAAAATGTTCTGTGTAATTCGAGATGCGTGCGTAGGATTCAGACATTTTTGATCATCTTCTAAAACAAAATTATGATTTTAGACATGCATAAATTACATTTTGTATTTGAATGTCTCAAAATGTATATATGTGCTACAGTGTCTCGGTGATCAGTCGGCCGCTCTCGTTGGACAGATGTGTTTCCAGGATGGACAAGCCAAAAATACGTAAGAGTAAAGTATATAGTACCATTATACAACTTAGCTTTAACCTGTCTTCATCTTGTGTTGTAGGTATGGAACTGGCTGCTTTCTGCTGCGAAACACTGGATCTAAGGTGTGCCCAATTAGTTTTTTATTTGTAGCACATACTTAAGCGCAATAATAAATATGACAAACTTATTAAGGTGTTTAACAAACCCAAAGGCAGGGTAATGAAGTTTAACTTAAAATTACTCAAAATAATAAGTGTGTAGACATGTCAGTCTTATTTTAATTAGACTCAGCGTTATTGTCGCCACACACTCTTCTTTGACATCTATTACTAGATGTATACCAGTACTATGCCCTTTTTATATGTATTTATACTGCTTTTATACTGCAGCTCCTTTTTATATTATATCATGAATTTGTGAAAATCTGACCATTGGTCTGACATGATGTAAGATGTAAATTATATGGTTTCAATAAACATTGTCTGGAATTTTTTGTACTTTTGCATAAGCAATAGGAGTTGTAACGATACATCAATACACATATATCAATATAAACCTTTGTGATATCGACATTTCCAATAAGAGATAAATATGGTGATGTTTCGCACTTGACATTTCAGAAATACTGGTTTGTTGGGCAGCAGGGCAGCGCACGAGTCATACAAGGACATTCTTTCCTTATTGGGGTCTGTAATTCCATATTGCGAGTTGTTAAATCAGCTAGTATTGTGCTTTATGTCTGAAATTCATTTCTTTGAGCCGATACGATATCCAATATTTTTCTGTCTGTTGTGGGCAATAAAAGATATTTGCCGATACCAATATTAAGACTAAACATGTATTTTCAGTTTTGTGATTTTGTTTTTAAATCTGGTATATAGAAGTTGCATGATTGCTCTCTTATTTCTGTTTTTACCAAATATTGGCAACATTTTCAAAATCAGACAGATACCGATATCTGACGAAACCCACCGTTATACCATCCCTATTTAACCAAATATTGTATTATTTTTGTGAGAAAACCAGTGGTTTACACTTCTAATAAACAAGTAACAATAAAACTGGTCCCTGGTTTAGAAATTAATTTCATCTTTTTTGTACCATATTTCTATGGTACAAAAGAACGTCTTTTGAACTTTGCTTCCTTCCTTTTTCTTTCAGCATTTATTTGTAATTTGCCACTCATTGTTTGTGTTTTGTGTCATTTCAGCCTGTGATGTCTGACCACGGCCTCCTGACCACTGTGGCCTACAAGCTGGGCCGGGACAAACCTGCCTGCTACGCACTGGAGGTCAAATCTAGTCATGTTACATTTGTGTTGAAGGCTCTGAGGAAAACTACCCTATGATTGATTCTATTTCATTGGATTTGATGTTTTGCATATTTAAATGTCGTTGTGACTGTTTGTGCAGGGCTCGGTTGCCATCGCTGGAGCTGTGGTCCGTTGGCTACAGGACAATCTTGGGATCATTGCCTCCCATGAAGAGCTTGGTATGTGCTCTTCACCAAGAACCCCTCTTTATATTGAAGTCAGAAATCTCTGCTTCCACTAGATGTGCCTGGCCGCAGTGCCATTGAGGTATAGATCCATGGAAAGAGTCAATCTGCTGCAGGCTGCTCCTCTGTACCAGTACAGACCCCTCGATAGGACAGCAGCATGGTGATGCGCACGTGTGTCTGTGTGTGTGGTTGTGCGGCACCTTATGTTTCTGCCCTCGCTCAGTTCACTACTCTCCTTTCACACAAGCATGGAGAATAGTTTCTGACACATTGCGCGTACGCAAGCATGTTTGAGAGGAGATGATCATTTGACGCTCTCATTTGTCCATGTGACATTAGTGAAGAAATGCAGAGTCCAGAGATCCCATGCAGATACACAGTCCGCTCATCTCTCAATTTTGTATCCAGAAGAATTGAGGCACTTGTATGATTTATAGCGTGACACTTAAGAATTGAAAAACACTTGAAGTCATCTGTATTTTATCCTACTCAAGCAAAAGCAGTGGCACGTGGTCAGGGCAATCAAAGCAGTGATTGACCAGTAACATCTGAAATTACCGTTTGTCACAACAAAATTTGAATTGGTCAGAAATATATCAAAATAAGCTTGTTTTCCCCTCTCCTGCTGAAGCTGGGCTGGAAGTCACAATGTATTTTAGTGGCCTCTTCAGGCCGCTGAACAGTACTGCATGGGAAACTTGTTTTTTTTTCTCCCGCCCCTTTTCATTCTGTGCGTTCAGACTGTGTTCAGTGGCACGTTCATGTTCCACTCTCCAACATGTGCTTTTACAACCTGAGTGGACAGCGGCTTGCGTTAGAGGTCTGCGCTTGTCCTGCACTGAGGACAACACAGCCTCAAACCACACTGAAGAAATCTGTGTGGTAATTTTGGATGTTTCCAGGTCATGCCTGGGAACATGCACACGTGCAGAAGATAAGCAAAGCAACAGCAGTGCCAAGTTTCAACAAGTGACTTAAAAACTATCTTTTAGTGTCAAGTCATTGTTTGAAGCTAAGACTCTGTTCAGGTTACTAATGATTAGACGTTAGTTAGAAATTTGTGCAATGAATTGATCGGTGAAGTGAGCCAATTTACTCCATTCAGTGGTAATAGTAGAGTTTAGCTTAGTACGATAGGTGTTCGCCCTTCATGTGGGAGACTGGGGTTTGAAACTCACACTTTTGCATGCATATGTTATCCACTAAATATTGATGAGTACACCAAGGGTTTGGGTTAGATTGCAGGAAATTACCATATTTTGCGCACAAAAAAGGCACACCGGATTATAAAGCCTTATAGGACCTTGTAATTACCAAAAGAAAAACGAGGTTGGGGCCTACCCTTTCTGAAAAACGACTTTATTTTAGCTCAAATCAAAGCATTGGTATTGCATTTCTCTGATTTGAGCTGGTGTGCCGGAGTATGAGGCACAATGGCAAAGTATTGAGTGTTATGTTGTGCCATAGGTCCCTATGCAGGCCTTATTTGCTCCAGTCACTTGAAGGAAATTGAGAATCCCTGTGCTTATGACATGAAAGAAGCTAATCAAAACATATAAACTAAACAAATATGTTAAGGTCTTGGGATGGTTAGCTTATGACCAAAGTTTTAAGCCAAATAGCGCCGACTTGAGTTATAAGACTTGGATAGCAAAAGGCATATGAGTTTTGTTTTACCAGATTGTGAAAGTGAATCCAACAAAAAGCTTTGATAAGGGATCATCTCAAAATGGTTTCAACCCATTTTGAGAAGATCCCTAAGCTGAATGACTCCTTTGGTTTGGAGAAACAAGACTTTTATTGGTTATACAAATAAGAAGTTATTTTAATCAAGAAATAAAACAACAGCAATAATAATTTGATGGAGATCTTTATTAAGGCATGCAAAGCAGAACACTCAAGGGGAATTATATCTAAAATATATAAACGCATTAATAACCTGGACAACCAATCTACTAAATACATCAAAATTAAATGTGAAAAGACCACCGTCTCCCACCGTGGAGTGGGAAAATGTTTGTATTTCACAATGTAGAACCACAAGATCTCATGTTTGGAGGGAATTCTGTTGGAAGAATGTCACCATGTCAGTGTTCATTACTCACAGGGAGAGGCTGAATATTGGCGAAAATGTGGTTATCAGGAAGCACATCATTACCATGTGTTTTGGGACCGTCCTGTTGCACAGAAATATTGGACAGAAATCAATAAGGCACTGTAGACTATTTTTGACACCACCATCCCATTTGACTTTATAACCATGAACCCCTGCCAACAAAAATGTATAACTCTGAATTATACTTTCGGCGGCTGGGGAAAGGGCTGGGGACACCATAATTGGCATTAGAAAAATGGGGGAGAAATCACATATGGGACTGAACTTGGAAAGGGAAGATTACATCAACTGGACTAAATTGAACTCAAATTTTGGACCTGGTGTGCTTTAACCTTGCTTTTTATTTTTATCTGGATGCACTATTCTTCTTAAAACGGTAATCTCAAATAAAATACACGTTCTGTCTGTCTTTACAATGTTATCTGAAGTAAAAAATATACATTTAAGATCATTACAATAATATTATAAATGGCCAAACATGCTGGAATCAATCAACCTTGGGTTAAGGATGAGGCAACATTGTTTTACAATGTTAAGGTTGGATTTTGCATAATATGTCCCCTTTAACATGCACTTATTGTCCTCTCATCACTATTGTTGTGTGTCTTAATTGAGTTGGACTAATATATATTTTTTGTGCTGTGTGCAGAGAAACTGGCTGCTGCAGTGGGCACATCATACGGATGCTACTTTGTCCCTGCGTTTTCGGGTCTGTATGCGCCGTACTGGGAGCCAAGTGCCAGGGGGTGAGAACAACCAACACACGCCTTTTACAAGCCCCATATAACACCGTTAGTAACCAGTACTTGACTCTAAAGGTGCACTTAGTAACTTTCTGATGGAGTGTCCACCACCTGCGTGTGTCCGAGTAGATGTTATTGCTTTGCCTGGAATGTCCCCCGGTATGGCATTTAATGTACCTTATTTTGAACCGGGGGTCAGAAACATGTTTTAGTTTGATCCATTAGCACTGCCCACTTTGTCCTTTCTGTCACTTAGTTTAGTCTATTTATTGAGACAACATTAAGATGCATTTTACCAGGTTGTAGCTCAAGGGCTAATTTCCACCCTTAGTCCCTGAGCAGGCTGATGTTATTAAAGGCATAATGGACGATTTTTTGGCCCAAACCTGATTTTCTCTCATTTCCTCGTGGTGTGGACTGCCAATTAGTCCTGCCACGTATCAATCATAGAACGCACCTACTGCTCACCTGCAGCCTCGTCGGCTCGTCCCCAGTAGAGCAGCATGTTTCTGTGTGTCTAAGCGCATGGATCTATCATAATATAGTTCCCTCAGTGTACAGGACAAAATTAAGACGAGAGACGGAAATCTACGGGAGATGAGAGATGTGATGCGATCCGTCGTGCTAATAAACAAACGCACGTGTGGTCGCGAGGCTGTTGTGTCCGTCCGCACGCACGGGGGCTTGAGTTCTCAAATCGGCGAAAAATTGTCCATTACGCCTTAGTGTCCCACTTAATAACATTAACCCTTCGGGGTCCGGAGCTTTTTTGGCCGTTTTTGGGTACCTTCAATTTTGTCCTGATATACTACATAAAGAAATGTTTACCAGACCAATGTTGGGTATCTTTTTTTTCAGCATAACCTCACCTATATGATCAGTTAGTTAGTTTTTCACTTTGACATACTATTTCAACATACTGGACCTAAACACACACAGAAAACACAAAGTCCGTCTATTTTATTGTAAAACCTTCAAACATGCTCAACCAAGCATTTAAAAAGGTTCAAACTGAACCACAAGGTGCAAATATGAACATATAAAAGTATTATTGTGATATATACAAGCAATAAACTACTATTCACAATAAAAAGTAGGTATATCCACAGGCGTTTTTCTATTTGTGCTACTTCTCAAAACAGTTTCTGTCCAAAATGACACATCACAGGCCTTGCACTTCCATGGAGTGAGGTTCAGAAGGAACTCTAAACCAGGTCTAACCCAGGTCTAACCCAGGTCTAACCCAGGTCTAACCCAGGTCTAACCCAGGTCTAACCCAGGTCTAATCCAGGTCTAAACCAGGACTAAACCAGGACTAAACCAGGACTAAACCAGGTTTAAACCAGGTCTAAACCAGGACTAACCCAGGTCTAAACCAGGACTAAACCAGGACTAAACCAGGACTAACCCAGGTCTAACCCAGGTCTAAACCAGGACTAAACCAGGACTAACCCAGGTCTAACCCAGGTCTAACCCAGGTCTAAACCAGGACTAAACCAGGACTAAACCAGGTCTAAACCAGGATTAAACCAGGATTAACCCAGGTCTAAACCAGGTCTAAACTAGGACTAACCCAGGGCTAAACCAGCAATAACCCAGGTCAAAACCAGGACTAACCCAGGTCTAAACCAGGTCTAACCCAGGTCTAAACGAGGACTAAACTGGGTCTAAACCGGGACTAAACCAGGACTAAACCGGGACTAAACCGGCTCTAAACCGGGACTAAACCAGGACTAAACTTGATCAACATGAAGTGTGCCAATAAAATACTAAAACTCTCCAAAACTACTCTGATTGGTACTGATTCCTCTCGTTCGTTCTTTCTCTTTAACTATTTGTAGTGTGACTGAATATTTACATACTCGTGTGCATCCTGAACATCCGGGTTAGCACAAGCTAACGTATTTTTCAGTTCCTTTTTATCACAAAAGATGACAGTTATTATAATAAATGCACCACGCGCATAAAAGAGAGCATATTTTTACGCACTTTTTTAATGGAATTGAAATGATCATAACTTTGGTTTTATTTGACGGCAGCCGTCTACGTGACATGGTTTTCATGCAGCGCGGCCCTAAAGCCGACCATGTTTGAACACGCACCGGTGCGGGCGTCGACACCGGAGGGTTAAGTAGCATCTTTTTTTAAGGGAAGGAGATTTTTAGACATCTTTTAGTGGTAGGGCAAACCGGAGCACCTGGAGAAAACATATGCTGACTGGAGGAGAGCCAGGCTCGTCCAGGCTCTTGGCCGTCCTCAGTGCGTGTCCCCCTATACAAGCCCATTCTAAACCGCAGTCTGTCTGCTTCGATTTACGACGAAACACGGTTCAAAGAGGCCCAAAACTTCTTTAATGATATCGCACTCTTTACTATTATCACAATGGTGAAGGTTTATGTGGCAGTTGATGCAGCAACCGGGAAAATAAAGAAGATAAAGTTCTATCCGATACCGAGAAACCCGGAAATAAGAGCGTGATGGACATATACTTATATATATATATATATATATATATATATATATATGTGTGTGTGTGTAGATAGATCTATACATATATCTGTTCTGCGCACGCTGTAGAATTAACTTCAGTTTTATTTAGACTCAAAGTAGATCTGAAGTTAATCTGAAGTTTTATCGGTTGTCACTCACTCGGGCGCGGACGTAGCGGCTCGCGGCACAGGGAGCTGACAGCTGTTCAGCCCGGGGCAGGTGACTGAACCCCGGGCATGCAGCCTCACGCACCGCGTGCCTGCGCTGGAGCTCCGGAGCATAAACGCTGTAGAATAACATCAGTTTTATTCAGGCGTAGAGCCTTTGATCAAAATTGGGACTTGTGAACCATGGGACCAGTGGGCTTGGAGATATCTGGAAGAGTCGTGATCTAGGCATAAAATATGGATCTGAGTTGATTGATCGCAGCTTTTCTAAATATTGACCTCTGTGTAGCTCATCCAAGAAGTTTGTGGACTCTGAAAGCTCTGGGGGCTCCATAATGTACGTTTGAGATCACGTTCTATCAGTGCAAAGGAACGCAACAAGTGACGGCCAAGGGGCGGCAACGTATGACAAGGGGGCGGCAACGTATGCGTATCACGTGGTTTTATGACGTCAGTGAGTGCTCTCTATACTCTGAGTTCTAATTTTGAGTGAAGGTTTCGTGAAAAAATATTGAAAGACGGCTCAGTAGCGCCACCTCAAAAATCGATTAACATGGGGCCAATGGAGCCCAACGCCAAAAAAGTTGCAGTAAAAATATGACGCTCACTCCAAAAAATAGTTAATGTGAGGACATGTAAAAAAAAATAATTTTGATTGAACGTTTGTGAAGATTTATTACCTGAACGCAATGATATGCAAATGTAGTGGCTAGCTAATAAAATAGCTCTCTAGCGCCCTCTCCAAATTTGATTTAAAAAAATTCATAAACAACTTGTGCGATACTATGTGCGTCCGGTATGCACTGATTATTGATAAATCTTCAGCTGAGTCTTCCTCGGTCAGAAGGAACAGACAACTCTAGTTCACACTTTGAACATTTATTGAGGGGATCAAACATTGGGAGGAGGAGGTCTATATACAGATGGGTTGAGAGGAAAGGTGCGAGGGTGTGTGTGTGTGTGTGTGTGTGTGTGTGTGTGTGTGTGTGTGTGTGTGTGGTTATCTGAAAGAAAAACAATAAAAACTGTGTCAGGAACAGTCACAAACAGGTTGCATTGAATATGGATAAAGGCATGTAGTTACACTCGGCGACCACCAGAGGGAGCCATAGTGTAATAGCATTAAATGACCACCAGAGGGAGCCATAGTGTAGTTACATTAAATGACCACCAGAGGGAGCCATAGCTTATAAGTGGTTACAGGTGAAGCTTAACTTTATACAAAGTAAACTGCACAAATATACATAAGGGACTATTTACCAGGAAACATACAGTACAGAGGATTGGATTATGGACATGCATGTGTAGAATTTAAGAACTATTTGTAGGTAGTAACAGGTGGCGCAGAGCCGCGCGCTATCACTTTAACAGGCACGCAAACAAGCATCTGCGCTCTAACTTATAGAACTTTAATATGCATGCATGGTTACAAACAATACTCACATCATATGGACGCACACGGTACCTATACACACAGGATAAGGTTGGATGGGCAAGATAAAAAGGCAGGAAAAGGGGCAGGATAAAAGACAGCGAACCTGGGCTCTGCTCCTCACAGTGATGGCAAAAACAGTAATGGAAAAACACACGGCATACGGGCCTTAAGGAACTACAATGAACCCTGTTGCATTGTGGGATGTGTAGTACTTTCCCGGGGGACTTTTAACATTTATTCGTCTTAGACAACTGAAAAAAAAATTGTAACAGGTTCATTTGTTTCATATGACAAAATCACTTGGCTCTAGCTTGATTTTTTTATAGCGGAAAGAAAATGGCCATAAAAGAAGTTTCCGTTATTATTATTTTTCTCTCCCAAACCAACCCAATTTTGACCCCCTGAACGTTAACGAAAAGTCTATTTTTTACCCAAAATTCAGGATCGGTGAAACATTTATTTTTTTGGTGTTTAAAAAAATTAATGACGCGCGATTATCAAACCAATTTTAATACTTCATTAAAGCCGCGCTAGCAGCTATGAAGCCGCGTGCGAGGCCGCCATCATTGCCGCTAGCTCGGCTTTAATTAAGTATTCAAATTGGTTTGATAATCTTAAACAAAAAGGTGAGGTGCAATGAGTCTGGTTCCTCTCTGGCTCCATGTACTCCTGGTGAAGATCCTGTCTGTCAGTGTCCAGGGCTCTTCTTTTTTCAAAGCATCTGAAATTAACCCAGCAGATACATATTGTAAATTAACACAGTTTATGTTGCATAACATTATAGTGATTATTTTTGTCAAGGATTAGTTATGGTTCATGAGTACATACAAGATCTTATCACTTATCTTATCAATATTACCACCACACCAGTGCTTAATCTACACTTGACTTTTGAAACAAAGCATATGATTTTATAGTATACAGTGAAGTTGGATGGGGCAAGTGTTGAATTTGTTAATTGGTGAAATTTCCACAAAGCTGTCAACCAAGCTGGCTATGGTTATTAGAATTAAAGCATGTGTGTCGTTTTATTGATTTGGTGAGAAATGGGTTGTCAGCTATAGTTAGTTCCTTGCATAGTGATTGTTCTATTTCTAGCCATATAATATCAGATTGGGTGGGGTGAGTCCATTTGTAAATGTATTGTAGTTGGTTTGCCAATGAGTAATATTGAAAATGTGGTGCTTCTAGTCCTCCTTGAGCTTTGTTTTTTGTAGCGTACCACCAAGTTTAATCCTTGGTGGTAAATTTAATCCTTGTTTTTTATTTTTCCAATAGAAATGAGTGATAATGGAATCTAGAGATTTAAACCAGGTGAGTGTGGGGTGGGTTGGGATCATTGAGAATAAATAGTTTCTTTTTGGGAAAATTGTCATCTCTATTACTGCCAATTGCTGCCAATTATGGAGAGGGGAAGGTTGAGCCATCGAAGGAAGTCTGCTTCTATTGTCTTTAGCAGTGGTGTAAAGTTGAGTGTTATCAACTCTGACAGCCTGGAGGAAATCTTGATAGCTAGGTAAGTGATGTGATCATGGCATACATATATGGGTGACTGGTGAGATCCCACATCCCATTTGATTTTATGTAGTGAGAGGATGGATGATCTGACATTTTTGAAAAATACTGAATTGTTTTTTATTATTTCTTGAATATATGTTTGAGGTTCTTGTATAAATAGGAGTATTTGTCTGCCTAAAGTGAGATGTGCTGTTTTAATACCTTTGATTGATGGGTTCAGGCGGATAGCTGCTACCAGGGGTTCAATAAAAAATGTGAATAGAGACTAAGAGAGTGGGCATCCTTGCTTTGTGTGAAAGCTTTGTGATGTTAGTCCATTGGTTGTGACTGTGGCAGATCTGTATAGAATCTTGATCCAGTTAATAAATGACTCTCCAAAGCCAAATCTTTGTAGTGTGGTGAAAAGAAATTTCCAGTTGACCTTATCGAAAGGTTTTTCTGCGTCTAATGTGGCTATGAGTGTGTCTTTCTGTTGTACTGATGAGTAATGCATTAAATTATATAATCTGCAGGTGTTGTTGGCGTGTCTTCCTTTTATAAAGCCAGTCTGATCTGGATTAATGATATTTAATGAGGTTTAATTTCAATTCTATTAGATAATTCTTTTTGATTTTTATGTCAACATTTATAAGTGAGATGCGATGGTAATTAGATGTGATAGGCCATAGGCTAGCTCTCAGAAAGGGCCTTGAAATTGACTTCTGTACGACGGAGTATAAGGGCCAACCAAAAAATAAAAAAATGCAGGGCACTACAGGAATAAAGTAATTAATTAATGACTTTTTTCTCGTTAAATAACGAGAAAAATCTCATAATTTAAAGATAATAAAGGCAGATACGAGATTAACTTTCAGCACCATGTTACGGGCTCCCCCCTAGTTTTGCATAATGGTACAGTCCAGTAACAGCGCTCTGTTTTGTATGAACTGTGTATAAAGCTATGAAGCTGATCGGCACTGAGTCAAATGCATCTGTCTGGAATCTTCATTACACACAAACACGCCACCGCCAGGACGCAAATGGCGCTTGGTTAAAAGTGAATACAATAGCCCACAATAGATGTCGATCTTTATGATGCGGGCCTTTTAGACATCATAAACAATCATTTCCTTGGTGCAGTGTCCCCATGTCAGGTCCTGGACCTGTAAAATGACAAACTCCGGTGTTGGGTGCTTGCGTGTTTTGGAGCTGCGCTCATGCCATGATGTATGGATGATGGCGTGTGCGTAAAACATATCGCTTTTTTGCTGTGCCAAACACGATCCGGGCGTCAGGAGGAGCTGAGAGGAAGCGTAGACTGCAGACAGATGTTTTGTGTTCAAGGGATCACAAAAGGTTAGAATCGGAGCATAAAACTTAAGTGCACACAATGAGCACCTAAGAATAGTGATTGTGTGCAAAGTGCCCAAGTAGAAAAACAACTTAGAGGAGGAGAGAATGTGTGAATATAACACCGAGGCTGCTCCTCCTGTCTGCGGGCGCCTGTGGCACGGAGCACGGCTGCTGTTTGAGCCCATGGTGCACTACAGCTATGCCATGGAGAAAGTAAAGGGTTTATCCAACAGTCTGTGAATGATGCGTAACAGGAAAGGTGCTGCTAAACTGCAGTGCCTTGTCTTGTAATCAACACACACATAAGACATTGTTTTAAAGGCCAGGAAACACTTTAACATCTTTTGCAGGCTTTTATGTAGTTCTAAGCTGTCAGCTCATCCAAGCCCATTTTTTGTGCGTCCTGACCGTGGTGCTGAAAGTGAACTGCTCACGTCACTTTGAATCGGCCCCTAAACTACGACTTTTTTCCTGTTAATTAAGGAGTTTTTTCTCATTAATTAATTGCTTTTTTTCTTATTATTTAATGACTTTTATCTCGTTATTGGCTCGAGCCTTCCAGAATGGAATGGATCGATATTGTGTATTTTCACAATTGGCCAGCAGAGGCACAATGAATGCCTTCACTTCCTCTTCCGCTTTTATTTTGATGGGACATTTCCTCTCGTGCCGAATTAGAATTATTATTCTTTAGTAGGGCTGGGTATCATGGCCAATTTCCTAAATCGATTCGATTTTGATTCATAACGTCCTGAATCGATTAATCACTATTTGATTCAATTCGATCTGCTCTTAAATAATGAAAATGGCTCAATTGTGTTACAAAATACAATAATGAACATAATTTTTTTCTTTTCACCATAAACAGGTTTTAAGTGCAAACTTTTTTAAAAACAGTTTAAACTTCAGCTGTAAACAAAACTGTCTCAAGTCTCAAAAGTGCAATTTTGAAATATAAAGTAGTTTTTAGACCTGCTTTTGAGGCTCAGTTCAGTGTGTTCAAGCGTTCATTTTGCACTACCGAGTACGGGCGTAAATCTTTGCAGACAAAAGTTGCGATTGCTTCTGTTATCTTTATGACCCGCGGAGAATCGGCTGGTAATGTTAGTGATTCCCTCAGTTTCATTTGTTTTTCCCCGGACGGCTTGTTGTTGGAAGCTAACGTTAGCGTAGTGTGATACCTTATCAAGTGAGATTTGTAGTATTTCTACAATAACTGACCTCCGCTTCGCAGATTTTGCAAACCACTTTGGTTTTATCCGGCTCTTTGTCCTTTGTTGTTTTAAATCCGAAATGGTTCCAGACGTCAGACTTGAGTTGGGACGGCTCGCTGAGCCGAGTTTTACCTGCGTCTTGCACGCTTGACAAGCGGACGTAAACGCGCCACTCCTGCGCCACGCACAAGACTACTGGGGTTAACTTCATGGGGGGAAAGTAGATCTCATGCCTTATGAATCGATATTGCAAAATGTTAATTACATCGATCCTAAATCGATTTTTTTTACCCAGCCGAAAAATCCAATGCGCCTTTAAGGAAGTAACTGAGTATTATAACTGAATTTTCTGGGCATGTATTTCATACAGTTAGGCAAGCAACAAGCATTTTGAATGAGGCCATGGAAATATTTCTGACCCGACGGCCATCTTGGACCTCCCAGGAGCAGATGCCTCGACTAGACAAGCAATATTGGGGCCTCTAAAAACATACTTAGAAACAACTTAAAAACATACATTAACCCTTTGGAGTCGACGGCCGCGCCGGCGCGTTTGCAAACAGGGTCGGCTTTAGGACAGTGCACCATGAAAACGTCATGCTGCCGTCAACGTCATGCGGAAGTGTAGATCCGAAGCTACATTTGAGTGATTGTTTCATCTAAATCCACCAAATAAAACCAAAGTTATGATCATTTCAATTGTTGCATTTATTATAATAGCTTTGTCGTATTTTGTGATAAAAAGGAACTGAATAAAACGTGTGCTTGTGCTAACCCGGATGTTCAGGATGCACACGAGTATGTAAACATTCAGTCACATGACAAATAGCCAAAGAGAAAGAACGAACGAGAGGAATCAGTGCTGTTTTTGTGTAGTTTGAGAGTTTTAGTATTTCAAGTATTTTATTGTCAGTAGAATAGTTGTTTTGAAGCAAAATGAGGCGCACACTTCATGTTGATCAAGTTTAGACCTGGTTTAGACCTGGTTTAGATCTGGTTTAGACCTGGTTTAGACCTGGTTTAGTCCTGGTTTAGTCCTGGTTTAGTCCTGGTCTAGACCTGGTTTTAGACCTGGTTTAGAGTTCCTTCTAAGCTCACTCCATGGAAGTGCAAGGCCTGTGATGTGGCTCTCTGTGTCATTTTGGACAGTTTTTGAGGAGTGGCACAAATAGCGTTAGGGTTATAATAGAAAAAAAAACGCCTGTGGATATACCTACTTTTTATTGTAAATAGTTGTTTATTGCTTGTATATATCACAAGAATAATTTTATATGTTCATATTTGCTCCTTGTGGTTCAGTTTGAAGCTTTTTAAATGCTTGGTTGAGCATGTTTGAGGGTTTTACAATTAAAACAAAATATTTTTTCTAAACAGACTTTGTGTTTTCTGTGTGTGTTTAGGTCCAGTATGTTGAAATAGTATGTCAAAATGAAAAACGAACTAACTGATCATATTGGTGAGGTTGTGCTGGAAAAAAAAATATACCGAACATTGGTCTGGTAAACATTTGTTTATATAGTATATCAGGGCAAAATTGAAGGTACCCAAAAACGGCCAAAAAAGCTCCGGACCCTGAAGGGTTAATCCATTTTCATGAGGTTTGTTACATTAGATCACAAATCTTCTGTAGTTTATGGGTGATAAATGATCTTGCCTGTATATTATCAGCATTTTCAGTGAAGTACATTTTCAAAACTTTCTCCTTCTTTTATATTGCCGTGAATCATCCAAGCCCCCGGAAGCCAAGATGGCCGCCATTGAAACCTATGGAGCTGCTCATTGGCGCATGGTTCCAAAAAAGTTTTTTAGTTCCGCATTACTTCCTGAATACTGGTATTTCTCCTCCCACTTTTGTGACGTCATCGCCGTGAGGCTTTGGCGTCGGGAGCGCGCACGTCACAGCAGCGTGAACGACTGAGAACAGTCAACACCGACTTTTGGAATGATTCGGCTTGAAATAGTCTGTTTACGTAACGTATAATGATGGATTGTTATATCCATCTATAAATATACATGTATCACGTTGTAAAGCTCTGATATTTAAGAGAATTATAAAGAAGTGTTAAGATAAAAAGTCTGGTTTAATGACAATGAATTACATTTAGAGGTGGAATAACGTCCTCATGATTACGTCATAAGGCGCTGGTACAGCTGGCAGCCCGGTGTAAACGCTCTCTCTTCTTTCTCACACTTATTGTGCTTTATCTCCTATATTTTGTAAATATAGTTAGTATATTTTTTCTATTTTACTGTACGATAGGGACACGCGCTGGAATAGTTTTTTAATTCAACTGTTTTTGACTTTTTTCGGCTGGATTTGAGCGTTTTTCGTTGCGTTCGTTGTGTTGTTGTGACGTGAGCTAGCTCCGAGCGAGCCCACCAGCCCCCCCCCCGCGCCCTCCGGCCGCGCTAAAGTACGGCGTGTCGTCGGTACACGTTTATATACACGTTTATATGAAAGAGGAACTTCACGAACGATCGGGACACGCACTGGAATCGCTTTAAATTAACTTGTTTTGACTTTGTTCGGCTGGATTGAGTGTTTTCGTCGTGTCGTGGCGATGTGTCTTGGCTCTGAGTCCCCCGGCTCCGGCCCCGCCCCCCGGCTCCGGCGCCGTACCGCGTTTCCACAAAGGAGGAACTGATGAAACTGCGGAGAACAGTCGTCTTACCCGGAGAGCGTCACGTTATCCCGTCGCAATACTGACCTAACCTAATACTGATGTGCAATTCTGTCATATGTGCAATTGCTGTTGGAATTCATGTGCAATTCATGTGCAATTACTGTGAAATTCATGTGCAATCTATGTGCTGTCGTGACACATATTCATGTGCAATTACTGTCGGGATCACATGCAATGGTATTTATTTATTTATTTGTCTATGGGAGTTTTTATTTATTTATAGGAGATCTTCTACTGAAAGTGTTTTTCAGACTTCCTATAAGTGATCTGTTCTTCTGTATCTACCTCTGTATCTACCTGTGTTGCACCAATGAAATTTCCCCATGTGGGACAATAAAGGAATATCTTATCTTATCTTATCTTATCATCATTTTGGTTTGGGTATTTATTTTGTTATTAACTTTTCAGTTATTTATTTACATAATATAATTTGGCCAATATGTATTTTTTTTAATCAGATGAGAAGAAATATAAAATATAATCATCGATTCTGTTACATAATTGAGTTAAGCAGTATTTAATTATATTCAGTTTCCTTTTGTGTCGTTTTTGTATCATGTCGATCTGTAATAAATACAAAACACATTTGTTTATTAATGTATTTAATAAGAATAATGAACATGAATGAACTTGTTCAATAAATGCAAATCTGATTATAACTACAAATGATAAATTGATTTTAGCCAGTTTTAGTTGAGTTTTAAAGCTCCAATGAGTTTTAAAGCTACAATGTGGGACTCCCTTATTAAGGAGTTTGAGTCTGTACTGTTCATTATTATTATCATTAATAGAATCAGAAAATGTATTGCCATTGTCAAAGAAAAGAATTCACAAACAGTGGAACTTGCTTTGGTGATTCAGTGCAACATAAAAATATTAACAATGATAAAACAACCTGTATAAGTCAAATAGAACAAACTGAATAAGATAAGATATTCCTTTATTGTCCACACATGAGGAAATTTCGTTGTTGCAACACAGTAGATACAGAGGAAAAGGACAGATAACTTATAGGAAGTTTAAAAAACACTCTTAATAGATCGATCTTAATAGAAGAACTCTTATAAACAAAAACTCCTATAGACAGAACCTCTCATACCTTAATAAGGAATGGAGGGGGGAAATAAAGATAAAGATAAAATAAAAACAGCGTAAGACAAAATAATACTAATAATAATGGTAAAATAAACACTCTTTTTACATCAGTTATATGCACATGAATGTGACATTATTGCGTTAAATACTGAATATCTCAGTATTTAAGTGACTTGCAGTGACCTGCAGTGACCTGCAGTGACCTGTAGAGCTCTGGACAGCACAGACAGACTAAACTCACTGGTCAGCACTGAAGATGAGAAATATTCTCATTAGAACATTGATATATTATGCACATTTAACAGAGAAAAGCTGGAATATGTTATTGACAAATTTACATTTCGCTCTGTAACACAAAAGTTCCTCTTTTCACATTAATTTTTAAAGCTAGAACCAAAAGTCATTTACTTATGCATACGTTTAAACCTTAGAAGTTAGAACATAACTGACATGTTTGCTAAATCTCTACATATTCCATGGAAGTAAATCCATGACATTCCTATAGAAAACAAGGTGTGCTTTGTTTAAACACAGCACACGTCATTATTAAATATGTAATAAAACCTCAAATGTCGTCTCAGCCCCTGTAAGTACAGCACTGTCACTTTTACATACGTTTACATTTATATGTGTAAGATATGACCCATTTCAGCAGGTTATATTTGAATTATTGGTAGATTTTTATAGCACATAATACAAACATCGCTTTATTTCCCTTCTTTCTCTAGTTTTCCTTGATCTGTGCTTAACCTCTTGTCTCTTAGAACATTTAGTAAGAGAAATAATTAGTTATTTATTTGCAGAAGCACGAGCCATCACGACGTGTTGTTGCATCTTTGTGTAGCTAAACTTTAGCTTACGTTAGCTCGTGTTAGCTCGTGTTAACTTGTGTTAACTTGTGTTAACTGTGTAATCGTTGATTTACACTTCATATGGAACGATGTGTGAAACGTGAGGAATGACATACAAACACAACTTACGTGTATCGTGGTCTCGTCTCGTCACTTTCTTCTGTTTGTGTTTAGTTTCCGTCACATGTTCTCCTGAGGCTTGTTCATGAGGGTTACGTGCGCGCTCGGTGCGCGTACACCGTTCACCGGAAGGTTAAAAATGTATTTAAGTATTTTAGAAACAGTTGAAGAGTGAAATTCCTTCTATTTTATTTTTAGACTAAAAACAATTTAGCATGTTTGGTAATTTTAGAGGCCGAACTCCTGAAATGGTCCGACCAAAAGGCTGCATTCTGCGAAGTGGCCACTACTCAATTTGGAGCCAGAGGCAGAGGGGGCGTACCCTATCCAGATAATATAATACATCCATGGAATCATCATGGGAAGGTCACGTGGGCGTGACTTAGGTGGTACTTGACAGTTGTAGCTAGGGTTGCCAACTATCTCAAACCCAAATGAGGGACACTTTCTTCGAGATGCGCGCGCATGTCCAACAGCTGACCAACAATAATTACATAAATTACAAGGTTTTATTTGCCATACCATAAACCTACTAATTTCAGTGTAATTTTGGCAAACCACTTGCAGCCTATAAGCGAACTAAGCAGCCGCGTAGGGCCCCGAGCCGTTAAGAGGGCCCCAATCTGGCAACCCGTCTTATGCGAAGTGCAAGCGCAGCGTGCGTCACTAGTGTAGTAGTGTTGCTGGCGCGGCAACATATTATTACGCACAAACCGCATTTATTTGTAATGACAATCTTGCAACAAAGACACCAAACCTGCTCTGATTGTGCAACTTCATTGTGCGCGAGGAGAACGAGAGCAAAACATAAACACAACACAACGTGGTCCTCATGTCCAGAAGAATATATCTCCCGGTGCCGAAAAACGAAAGGAGAAACTTCTTGACGATGTAAAGAAACTGCAAACTCAACAACACTTTCCAGGTATTGAACTTATCTGAATGAAAGACTTTCCAGGTATTGAACTTATCTGAATGAAAGATAATAAGCTTAACATTCATACCAGCCCGGTAGTGTCAGCTGCAGGTGAGGCCGGTGAGGAGCGTCTATGCCCCAGGTCACTAAGAGGCGGAGATCCGGTCCGGACGAGCGCCGTCTCGTCCGGAACCTCTGACGTGAAACTTTGGAGTGAAGTGTGCGGCCCTGTGCAGCCTCAGTCAGATATGAGCGGGTTTGAGTTTGCGTCCCCTCTCTCTCACATCACCATGTGCGAGATCAATCGTGACTCGTGATGTCTGTTTTACTTTGACTTCTTAACGTGGAATGAGAGGAACGTAAAAGTTTATGCACGTAAGGTCCATCAGCCAATCACATCGCAGCATTGTTTCATGCAGGAGTCCAGTGTGTGATGTTCTGATCAGAACAAACATTTATATTGTAATTCACTTTTAATAGAGCAATAAAACATTTCAGTTTATTTAAAAAGCATCATTAGACTATTTGTTATAAATTATAATAAAGTGATAGTGAAAAATAACCAGACATATTATGATTACGTCTGTTATAGAATAATATTATATATTTTTATATAAAAGTGGCAAAGTTGCAGAAACGCTGTCTTTTCACTATAGCTAGGTTTGGACCTCGTTCTGTTCATTCTCTGGGAATAACATTTTTGCACTGTTTTATCAGTGTTAATTGTTAATCAAGCAATGCTTATGCCATTTGTTTAATTTAATATAACTTGTTTTGTCACTTTGGCAAGAAGGAACAGTTGGGAGCAGTAAAAGATAAATTAGTAAGGATAACTATTACTTTTACATTTTCAGTTAAAATGAATCAATTTGACCATAATTATTTTTCATAGCTAATATTGTATTGAGTAATTAAGTACATTAATGTATTAATAACTGGCTTTAGTCATTTTCTCCTGGCACAGTTTCATCACATCATCATTTTATAGCATTACAACCTCAATATTTTACTCTTACTTTAGCTGGCTGGACCACATTAAAATGCACCAGAAGACCCAAAAAAGGCCTGAAAATCTCTGGGGGAGCGCCCCCAGACCCCCCAAAAACATATCTGGGACGTGTGTTATTTGTACAGGGAGTAGAGGTGATGTCAGCGGAATACCAAGTTGCATTGTGGGATTTAAGTTAGCAATATTTGACCTTGTGAGGTGTTGAGAATAAACTAACTGGCAAACGGATGCCCTCGCGTTTTGATGCGCTTTGTTTGCATTGAAGAAAGTTCCCATATGTGATTTGTTTACTGACAATGGTAATAAAACTGATTCTGATGACGTGGTGAGGGGCCCCCAAAAATGTTTTCGCTTAGGGCCCCCTGAAGGCTTGGGCTGGCCCTGCTTGCTTGGATGCATTGTTCATGGGAATAGTGAAGACAATTATTAATTATTATTAAAGGCGGTATGAATGATCTTTCGGCGATTTGAGAACGCAGGCGGAAGTGCGCATGCCACTCCCCCGTGCGGACTGATACAACACACACGTGCGTTTGTTTATTAGCGCAACGGAGCGCATCGCATCGCTCGTCTCCCGTAGATTTCTGTCCACTTCTGCGTCAGCTCGAACTGTCTTTCTCCGTCTTCATTTTGCCCCGTACACTGAGGGAACTATATTATGATAGATCCATGCGCTTAGGCACGCGGAAACGTGAGGACGAACCGCACGCGGCTGCAGGTGAGCGGTAGGTGCGTTTTATGATTGATACGTGGCAGGACAAATGATTTATCCACGCCACGAGGAAATATGATAAAAAAATTTGCTGAAAAAAATCGTCCATACCACCTTTAACTTTCTCTCAAATTTCATGTTAGCATTAGACTATAACCATATGCTGCAGACACTGAAAAGCTTTAGGCCTAAACCAACCATTGTCAAACTAATTTATCCCAGTTCTGAGCAGTACATGGGAGGCCATATCATATTGAAGGGGGAAAAATACAGACATTTATGTAAGTTATATATTTACATTTTATTATAACTCTGACATTTAAGCTTTTAAAACATGTAATTTAACGGGTGTAGTAGTCCGTGCGCAGCAGCAGCTGGGTTTTTCTCCTCACAACAAACTCCAATATCCCTGCGCCTCGGTTTAAACGCGCTTTACCTTCAGTCTCCCCCTATGGATATGAATAATACTTGATCTTAAGCTGGCGGTGGCAGTCAGAGAGCGAGGACAGGACAGGTATTTCAATTCAATCTAACCTCTGATCAGATCTGATTGGCTGAGACGCGCGTCTGTCACGGTAATTCCAGGAAGTGGAGCTACGAAAGGCGCGTGGTAAATGTATGCGTAGCGCATTTGCAGTAGCCAATTATTGGCCGGCGAGGCTGTGATTGGAATACGGGACTGGAGCTGTCACACCCATAATCCGGGACGTCCCGGGCAATCCGGTTGGCAACCCTAGTTGTAGCACAATTTCGATCAATGGTATTGGTTTGTGTCCCAAGAGGAGCAATTTCTGTAAAAGTTGTCAAACGCAGTCCAGCGGAAGGCGGACACAGGGCCAGGGCCAGCACTACTGCGCAACTGAATTTGCAGTGCGCCTCTTGCGGAAACCGAGACAAGTTTCTATATTTGCAAACTGTTCAATGACAATGGCAATAATCCTTTCTGATTCTGATTCGATTATTACGTTTGAGGAGCTAAAATGCACCTTTAACAAAAGTTCACACTGTATACAATTTTAAAAGACTAGCCAAAGCTAGCAAAAGCGTATATTTTTGTGCAAGGAACAAACAAAAGTCTCTAATGCAATTGTAATGTCCAGGATCATCTGTGGTCTGACCCAGTTCACTAACAAAAGCCACCTGGCCTTTGCTGCACTGGAGGCCGTCTGTTTCCAAACCAAAGAGGTAGGAACCGGTTTATCTGCTTTGGATCGCTCATCAGATATGGGCTAGTTTATAATCCTGTTTTGTTTTGTCTCTAGATTTTAGATGCCATGAACCAGGACAGTGGCATCCCTCTTACCCAGCTGCAGGTGGATGGCGGAATGACATCAAACCATTTACTCATGCAGCTGCAAGCAGATATACTGTGCATCCCAGTCGGTACGCTAACACTTATAACAGGCCAAACAGCTGGAGAAAGTGGGCCATATTGACAGAAACTATCATCTTAATTAGTGGTGCACCGATATGGAAATTGTTGGCCGATACGGCTACAAATCTTATGGGGAAAGCTTTGGCCAATAACCGATATTAGGCCCATATTTTTTCTAAATGTTATTCTAAACACTTAAATTTCATTTTTATGTTTTTATCAAATAAATATACTAGCTAGAATCTACTTTTTATTCTAAAAGGATCAAATCTGTTTTAAAATGCATTGAATCAGTTAGAACACATAATAGCCTTCTTTGTGGAAAAAAAGTGAATAAGTTTAATATTGCATATATAGCACTATGTTTGGATACTGTTTGTTTATTGGCTGTAATAATATAATAATAATATTATTATTTTTAAAAAATCAGCCATTACATTTTTCCATTCTGTGAATTTCCTGTTTTATTTAGATTATTTATCAGACTAAAGTGTGTATGTGTGATCCTCGTGTTTCTCCGCCTCCTCCTGTAACAGCAGCAGAGATAGTCTCCCCTCCTCAGACTCTGTGTCTGAACACACTAAATTTTCACCTTCTTAAAACCTCTCACACTAATTTTGTCCCACATTAGTTTCGTCTGTTAGAATATAGTGGCAGAAAGCCCCTTCCTCTTTCTAAAGGGACGGCAGCGTCAAGGCTGTCATTACCAAGGTGTAACCGGTTGAAACTGATATTACTCAATGATGTTAATATTGGCCGATACCTATTCTGGGCCGATATACCGTGCACCCCTAATCTAAATATTTGATGTTCTCCTGAAGACCAAATTCAGACAATATTATGGCAGTGCATCAGAAATGTTCCAAAACAAACCTTTAAATGTCTTTGTTAAAATATCACACAAAAACAGTATGGAATGTATAATTGACCATAATTAATAATACACCCTTTTAAAACATTACATTGCAAGCTGGCTTTATTTTGATTAGCTCTTTTGGCAGCATTTTCGCTGTGCTATGCAGTTCTGTGTGTGTTGTATGTATGGTCCATGAAAAAATCCCTTTCTTACGAAATATTCCTCCCTTTCTATTGTGCCTTGTAATGTTATTATTATTGGCAATGTTCACACTGCAGGGTATGATGCCCAATTCGGATTTTTTTGTTCAAATATTTTTTTTTATGTGGTCGTTCACATTACAAAAAAATGTGATTGCTGTTTGTGTCAGATGGGAATGGAATGTTGCTTTATGTGGCCCGCATGCGCACAAAAGAATACGTCACACATATGGGTGTTATTTATGTCCTTAGTTTCTTTAAATAAAGACTTTTTAAATTTGATTCTAAGCTCGACAGGGAGCCAGTGAAGAGACTCGAGCACCAGCGTAATGTGCTCTCTTCTTTAGCTAGTAAACTTGCTGCTGCATTGTGAACCATTTGAAAGTTGAAAATTGCTTTCTATGGAGCAAATCATTTGTGACTTTAACTAGTGCAGTTTCCGTGCTGTGGTGAGCTCTGAACCCTGACTGGAAAACTATATAAATTATAGTTCTGTAGATGGCGACAAAGCTGTTTAACTGCATCTCTTTCAAAGATTTTAGAAACAAAGGGAAGATTTGAAGAAGGTCTGTTGTTTACCAATAGGTCAGGATCTAGGTTAGGCCTTTTCAAAAGCGGTTTAATGATTGCATGTTTGAAGGACTGTGGAACATAACCACTTTCTAGTGAATTATTTATTGTATTAAGAATAGAATCTATAATTATAGCCGCAATCCAACTCCTATTATTTAGAAATTAGTCAAATTAGTAACGCAACGCAGCAGACCTCGGGTGCGCTACGAGACCCCCGGTTCAAAAGACTCATCACTACAGCATTTAATTATGTGTAATTATGTCATGTCACAACGTGGGCACCTGCGGTTTATTTTCTGGTGCTGCCCGTATATGGACAATTTTGATTTTCTTCATAAATATTGTGTGCGCAGCTTTTATTCAGGAGCGCTGTATAGCACAAAAAGTACAGTAAATGTTTAATGAAAATGTCCAGTGCTGTGTTGGGTTCTGGAATACTAGTGGTAAAACCAATGTCACTATAGTACAGATCATTTTAATGAACAAGCATTTCTGTCTGCTTATACAACCTTTTAACAGTTACACTTGATTTGGATTTAGTAAATATTTGTGTTCCGCACAAACCTGATATGACATTGGTCACGAAAATCAAAAGGAAAGACACCACTACATTGATAATTCTGAGGCTTGTTGCTTATGATAATGTCCAGTAATGTTGCTTTAAGTGGGTCTTTAGGGTCAAGTCAGGTGGGAGCAGTAATAAGTTGTGTGAGTTTTTCAGACTGTCAGAAGTTTTGACAACCAATTGATGTTCATGTCACCTAAAACAAGTAACTAAGAATTACCAAAAGAGGAAAGGAAGGTTCCTCTTGCTCAGGTGTAGACAGAGGACAATAAAACCCTACAACTGTAATTTTCCCAGTATTTTTATCCAAACCCACCTCTAGAGCTATGTATTCAAAACTTTTTGACTAGGAATGTTGTAACTATTCGTGTGTCTATGCACTAATTTGTGAGTTACGAAAACGGCATAGTGCATGTTATGTATGTTTAAGGCCAAAACACATAGCAAAGTACTGCAGAGTTAAAGTTTCACGTAGATTATGCAACCGCAGACACCACCAGTCAGTTTGTGAACAACCGGAAGCTAAGACAGATGTTTACTCTACCAGCAGTGGGACTACAGATGCTGTGTTGTCTTCTGTGACCAGTCCTGTCAACACAGTACTGGTTCAGACAGTTAAGGCATGGACTGTAGGCCCAAGGGAGAGAAAGACAACTCGATGCCTGTTAGATGGAGGCAGCCAGCGTAGTTTCATTCACAAAAATGTTGTTAGAGCGCTAGGATGATGACATTGAAAGGACAATCACATTTGAATATGGTCGCTACCAAGTTGAGTTGCCATGGCAATCAGATAAGGCACAACTTCCAGTCAATTTTAGGGTAGCAAAGAGGCGTTTTGAGAGCCTTTTGAAAAAACTGAAAACTGATAGTTCTGTACCCTGGGTTTCCAATAGGCTGCCCATGGGCCTAGTCCAGACCCCCAAGCAATTTGGTCAAGTTTACAATAATTACACAACACACTGCTCTGCTATGCGGTTCATCGAAAATACTGCTCTGTCAAAGAACAATCGTGATGCTGCAAACACTGTAAATAACGGCTTCATTGATTTAGTGTAAATGTATCATGCTTAAGAGCCGTGTGCCCTGTGTGCCCTTGAGTGTTTGGAAGTCTGCTTGTTAACAAGACGCATTAGAGGCACACACATGGCGTGACGTTCGTAGCTGGATGTTGGTGAATTAGTCGTAACTCTCATTTACGTAGGAAGGAATTTGTCTGTCTGACATGTCGTGAATCTGGTGCAGAATGTCTTTAAAGGGAAAGGTACAAGCATTGTCTAAGTAAACATTAATGCATGAGGCCCATTGTCCATAGAAATTAAAGTTAAAGTAAAAAGATGTTGCACAGCTTCTGGTAACGTTTTTCGTTTTGCTGGCCATAAAACTAATAAAACCCTAATATTTACTCGATTTTTTGCTCCTCCAGTGAAGCCCTCAATGCCCGAGACCACAGCGCTCGGGGCAGCAATGGCGGCCGGAGCAGCTGAAGGCGTGAGCGTGTGGAGCCTTTGCCCAGACGATCTGAGCGAAGTCACCTCTGAGAAATTTGAGCCCCAGATCAACCCAGAAGGTACTGCACTTCTACCCAAAATACATTTCATGTATACAGGTTCATTCAGTGAAGTGTGTTTCAGAGAGCGAATTCAGGTACGCACGCTGGAAGAAGGCAGTGCAAAGGACCATGAACTGGGAGACCACAGAGCCACTGGGCAACGGAAATGGTATGACACAGCTCAGTTATAATAAAGGCTAGATAGATCCTGGATTCTGTGGCTGCAGTAATTGTGGCAGCCATCGTGTCAGTGGAGGAGCAGCTAAATTCTAACTGAAAATAATGTATAACCCTGCAATACTTACAGACAATGCTGAAACAAATACCAAAAATAAAAGCCAGGAATGATGAGCCGCCATCTTGGAGAAGCATGGCTAGAAAACACCTACTTCCTGTCTAGTGTACTTCTTCTACTGACGCTTAAAGGTGTAAATTATAACAACCACTAGTATTTTACCAAGAAATAAACATAACACTCCCCGCCTGGGATTATAACTATCCCGCATTTAAATAATCAATCACTAAATTCCTTGGGAGCAAAACCACTTCTGTTACTGGATGTAAAAAAGTATTTGTATTGCCTGAATGAGAAGTAGTTACTTTGACTTTCCTGACGAGTCCATACTCACTTGTAAATGTTTAGTTGATGACAGAGAAGGGCCTTCTTATATTGCCACTTGTGGCGCAACTGCAGTGTATAGATACTCCCGTCTCCATTTGGACCAGAACATGTCAGCGAGACTTTGAACTCTTTTCAATTGTTCTTTCAGAAGTATTCCTTTTTCAAAGTTGCCTGGAGGGGGCGGAGCTGTTACCGTTTTCATAGTGAGCAGCATTGACAGTGTGAGGATAAGTGGTGACTCCGGGTCAGTGGATGATGGCAGGGACTTCAGCTATAAATGTTGACAACAGTTCATGGGTCAACGGTGCCTTTTTACAGTCTTGGAACATGGAGTCAAGGATACATCTGGCAATCCCTGTCATCCGCTCCCAGGCACCGCCCATATGAGATGCATGAGGCGGATTGAAGATCCATGAGCAGTTTTGTTTGCTGAGGTAGCTTTCGGTGACTTCGGCCACAAGATTTGCATTTGTATCCATTTTCAGTTTGCAGAGGGGTATGATAAAGTTTGTGCCACAATCAGATCGTATTTGTTTTGCAGGGCCTCGGATTGCAAAAAGCTGTTACAGTGCGTTGATAAAACTGTCTTTGCTCATTGTTTGATTAACTCGATATGGACTGCTCTCATTGACATACATGAGAACATTATGGCCCACCTTTTAGAGCAAGCTTGACCTCCTTGTATGTCCGCCTGAAGGAATTGGATCTCTCCTTCACTGTGGAACTCCTCCAGGTTTCTACTTTTTTCCCAAGGAGGTTTTATTTATAGTTTTTCCTGGCTGAAAAGGAGGGTCTAAGGACAGAGGACCCTGGGACATTGCCAAGTCCCTATGAACATTTTTTAATCCGTGTTTCACTGTCGCCCTCCGAGGCAGTTTTTTGACATTTTTCTCTCTGCACAATCTCACATGTGGCACTACTGATGTCGCACTGATGTTGACACTGCGATCTAGATGCTGTCACTCCGCGGGAAACAAAATTGCTGTGCATTGTGGGAAATGTAGTTTATGGTCAAGGCACGATTTAAAAGCAACGTAGACCGCTTTTACGACCATATGACCTTATTTTTAAGACCAATTAAACATTCGCGAAAAATGACGTGGCGGGCCACATCTGGCCCGCGGGCCTTGAGTTTGACACATGTGCTTTAGAAGCTGGGGCTTATTGTGAATTGGATATAATTTGCTTGGATTTACTGCACTTTAGCCTTTTCTGCCTCTATTTTGTGTTGAACTTGTGTTTTGTGTACAGATATGGGCACTTTAGAAAACCTTTCTGGTGCATGTTTTCTTTTTATTGTCACTGGTTGGTTAAAACTGTCTATTAGTCTACTATCAAAATGACTAGGCTACAATTACATTATGAGTATTCCTGATAAAATGTTTATTTTCCCTGCAGCGCACGAGTTACGCACCACGTGACTACTGTGCTATACGATATTTGGTGCTTTAAGTTTAAAGGTGCCATAACATGCTTTTTTTCACGTTTCGTAGTCTATCCTAAGTGTATAATTGATAATAATAAGTGTTGTGCAACACCCTTAACATAATAGTTAAGAAATATCACCCAGACCTTGGACCCCCTCACCAACCCGGAAATGCAAACGGCTTGGTTTGATATTCACCCCCACCCTTGCGAAGAGCGATCTGGCTCCCCCGCCCAACCCGTGACGTAGTCTCAGAGCGCGTGTGTGCCCCGCCCACCCGTGACGTAGTGTGTCCCCCACAGCTGTCTGCTCCGCGCTGCGCTGCGCGAATGAGTGAGAAACGATAGAACTTCAGATCAACACTACTTTGAGACTAAATAAATCTGGTGTTTATTCTACAGCGTGCGCAGAACAGATCTATATATATATATATATATATATATAAACTTCTTATGTCCATCACGCTCTTATTTCCTGGTTTTTCGGTATCGGATAGAACTTCTCTCCGTTTATTTTCCCGGTTGCTGCATCAACTGCCACATAAACCTTCACCATTGTGATAATAGTAAAGAGTGCGATATCGTTAATGAAGTTTTGGGCCTCTTTGAGCGGTGTTTCGTCGTAAATCGAAGCAGAAAAACTCCGGAATGGGCTTGTAGGGAGACAGCAGCGCGGAGCCGGGGGGAAGGGGGCGGGAGCCGGGAGGGGGGTGGAGAGGGGGGATGGTGACGCGTGCTTGCCCTTATGACGCGGTCTTGCCCCACCGCCCGTCAGTTTGGAGATTGGAGGAAAGGAGATAGTCTGTAATATCAAATCAAATCAATTTATTTTTGTAAGGCCCAAAATCACAACAACAGCTGCCTCTGAGGGCCACAGGGAGAAATGAATCAATAATGTCTGTGGTGGCGATGAAGTCAGACAATGTCTGTGGTGGCGAGGGACGATGTCCCAGGGTCCTCTGCCCTTAGACTCTCCTTCTCGGCCAGGAAAAACTACAAAAAAACCTCTTTGGGAAAAAAGCGTAGAAACCTGGAGGAGTTCCAGTGAAGGAGAGATCCGACTCTCACAGACGGACAGACGGACACAAGGGAGACTGGAGCTGGACCCACTCTTCAGGCAGATAAGGGACCGACTGAGGCGAACTGGACCCACTCTTCAGGCAGATGAGGGACCGTCGGAGGCGAACTGGACCCACTCTTCAGGCAGATGAGGGACCAACTGAGGCAAACTGGACCCACTCTTCAGGCAGATGAGGGACCGACTGAGGCGAACTGGACCCACTCTTCAGGCAGATGAGGGACCAACTGAGGCGAACTGGACCCACTCTTCAGGCAGATGAGGGACCGTCGGAGGCGAACTGGACCCACTCTTCAGGCAGATGAGGGACCGTCGGAGTCGAGCTGGACCCACTCTTCAGGCAGATGAGGGACCGTCGGGGGTGAGCTGGACCCACTCCTCAGGCAGATGAGGGACCGTCCACACAGGGCAGGGACCACTTCACCAGGGGAGGGGCATCTGGGTCCACAGGTCCTCAGGAGTGAAAGAAAGAAAAAGAAGGCGGTGAACAGTTTGCAAGTGGAATCAAAAAATAAATATTGTTTGATAGCATAAGTAGTCAGAAGAAGAGGATAGTGCTCAAGCTGTCATACTTCCCCCAGCATAATTACTCCTAGGGCAGCGTAGCTAAAGCTGTGGGTTTATGTTTCTGTTCCTAACTACTCTGACCATAAGCGATTTCGAAGAGGAACGTTTTAAGCCTGGACTTAAATGAAGAGACTGTGTCAGCATATTTAACATGGGTCGGGAGCTGATTCCATAACACAGGAGCTTGGTAGCTAAACGCTCTACCTCCTACTGTACTTTTAGAGACTCTTGGCACCACCAGAAGGCCGGCATTCTGAGAGCGAAGAGCTCTGTTTGGATGATATGGTTCTATAGCATCTTTGAGGTAGGATGGGGCCATGTCATTTATGGCTTTGTAGGTCAAGAGTAGAATTTTGAATTTGATTCTAAACTCGACAGGGAGCCAGTGAAGAGACTTCAGCACTGGCGTACTGATCCTGTGCAGCGTAGGGCGTCTTCTTGCTCGTCTATGGAGGGCTCTCTCAGTGAGGAGCAGGGCGGGGGGGTTGCAGATGTCGGGGATGTGAGTTCAGAGTGTAAGGTGTTCATAAAGCTCGCGCAGGATAATGCGTCCTTTAAGGGGTGGGATCCGATGGCGTTGACAAGGAGCCTGACTGTAGCTGTGGGAGTGGTCAAGCATGCGAGTGTCCTTAGGGATGGCTCGCTGCTGGTTGTGTGCAAGGACGTGGCTCAGCAAAGGAAGGCGATTGAAGCTAAGTGTCTGGGTGGGAAGGACATTCTTGTGTCTGATGCTGTAAGAGGCACGGTCAGGGGAGTTATAGTAGGCGTCCCTACGACGACATCTGTGGATGACATAAAGGAGAATTTGACTGGAGCTAAGGTGGTGGATGCTAGGCGGTTGAAGATGACCCGGGATGGGGTAAGGTGTGACAGCCTGTCGATAATGATTAGATTTGAAGGTGGGATCCTGCCTCGTGTGGTGTGCGTTGGGTACATGCGCTATGGCGTACGCCCATATGTTCTGCCGCCCCTGCGTTGCTTCAAGTGCCAGCGCTTTGGGCATATTGCAGCGGTCTGTAGAGGGAAGCAGAAGTGTGGTAAATGTGCAGGAGACCACGAGTATGGGAAGTGTGACGACGGAGCAAAACTCAAGTGCTGTAACTGTGGGGGAGAGCATAGCTCTGCCTACGGGGGATGCGTGTTCAGCAAGAGGGCTGCGGAGGTGCAAAAAGTTAGAGCCTCTCAAGGCATATCCTACGCGGATGCGGTCAAGAAGGTGTCTGGTAGTCAGGTGACGGTGGATGCAGTGGGGGCTGCCAGTGCTGCTGGTGTCCTAGGCGACAGGGGAGGGGGCAGCGTTGCCCGCAGCCAGGGGGAGGTCCCCACTGGGATGCCCGTGAGTGTGGCTTCCACGGGCAGAGGCCCTGTGGGTGCGGAGGATGTACTGGTTGTGAAGAGGAAAGATTTCTTCCTCTTTATAGTGGAAGTGATTAACTGTACTGGGCAAACCAAGAAGAGATCCGAAAAGACTAAGATCATCGCTAAGGCTGCAGGGAAGTACTTTGGAGCTGGGGGCCCCGAGTGGACGGAGATAGAGGATGCGCTGCGGGAGGGCGCCCTGCCCCATTCTGGCAGTGGGAGTGGGGGGGCTCCCGATGCGCCGTCAGGTTCCGGGGGCTCATAATGGCGGTGGTTGTCTTGCAATGGAATGCGCGTAGTCTTCGTGCTAATGGCCAGGAATTTAAGCATTTTGTCTCTACCTTGTTGAACAAGCCTCACGTTATGTGCGTGCAGGAGACTTGGTTACGACCTAGGTGGGGTTTTGGGATACAAGGGTATGTGTGTGTTAGGAATGATAGGGAGCAGGGTAGAGGCGGAGGTGTGGCTGTGTTTGTCCGAGATGACCTAAATTACGTTGTTGTCAGTGTGAGTAAAGCGCCGGAGGCCCTGGCGGTGAGGGCCTGGCTGGGTGGTGAAGCTGTTACTGTGGTTAACCTTTATAATCCGTGTGGTGAGTTAACGCTAGAGTCCTTACATAGTATCGGTAAGGATGTTCGGGGAAAGGCCGTGTGGTGTGGGGATTTTAATGCGCATAGCGCTTTGTGGGGCGGTAGTGGTACCGATAGGTATGGGCAGGTGGTAGAGGGTTTTATCAATCAAAGGGAGTTGGTTTGTCTGAATGATGGGGGTGGGACCCGCTATGATATGGGGACCGGTGCGGAAAGTGCAATAGATCTTACACTTGTGTCCAAGGAGTTAGCTGGTGTTTGTAGTTGGGAGGTTCTTGGTAATCTTTCTTTTGGTAGCGATCACTATCTAGTCCGCACCGTGATTGGCTTTGGGAGCTGTGTGGTCAGGGGGACGAGGATCCAGAGGTGGCAGTTGGCAAGGGCGAACTGGGGGGCTTTCCTGAGGAAAGCTGATGATGGTTCTAGGGTTCTGCAGGAAGGAGGATTGACTCAGGTGGATGATCTCAATAGTGCAATTGTCTCGCTCATCACGCAGTCAGCGGTAGGCACGATTCCTAAGAGTGGTGGTAGTGGACATAGGAAGCGGGTGCCGTGGTGGACTGAAGCATGTGGTCATGCTGTTAGGGCGAGAAATGCGGCGTTTCGCCGGCTAAGGGTTGCCCACACTGAGGGTGCCCTCATTGACTACAAGAGGGCCCGCGCTGTTGTGCGGAAAACTGTGAGAACGGCCAAGAGTGCCTATTGGAGGCGGTATTGTTCCAAAATTGGGAGAGAAACGCGTCTCGGGGATGTTTGGGGGATGATTAAGCGGATGCATGGGGTTGAGCGCCGTCATGGGACCCCGGTCCTAATGCTGAATGGTGTTGAAGCAGTCAGCGACGTTGACAAAGCTGAACTGTTGGCCAGCACCTTTGTGTCGGTGCACAGCTCTGACAATCTCTCACCTGCGGAAAGGCACTACAGGGAGAGTACTTTGGCCCAGAATTCTGAGCTGATTGGGCACCAGCCTTCGACTCAAGATGACCTTGACCTTCCGTTTAGTTTGTTTGAGCTAAGGAGAGCACTTTCTAAGGCGAAACAGACAGCCCCGGGTAAAGATGAGGTGTGCTATGACATGCTCTCTCATTTGACTGATGACACGCTTGGGCTAGTCCTGGGTCTTTTCAACCGTGTTTGGGATTCAGGTTGTGTTCCATCTGCGTGGAAACAGTCTACGGTGGTGCCGGTTCTGAAGCCGGGTAGGCCAGCGTCTGACCCTTCAAGTTATAGGCCGATTGCCTTGACGTCGCAGCTCGGGAAAACGATGGAGCGCATGGTTACCGAGCGGTTGGATTACTTCTTGGAGAGTCAGGGTTTGCTTCCCGCGCACCAGAGTGGTTTCCGTAGGGGCAGGAACACCATGGATTCCGTGTTGTGTTTGGAATCTGATATCCAGCTGGCCAGGGCTCAGAAAGAAAAGGTTATTGCGGTGCTCTTTGATGTGGAGAAGGCGTACGATATGGTTTGGAAGGATGGGCTCCTCATTAAGCTGCGGAAGTGTGGTGTGAAGGGTAAACTGTTTAACTGGGTCCGGAGCTTTCTGTCTGGCCGGCGTATCCAAACCAGAGTGGGCGCTGCTTACTCTGGGGTCTATGGGGTGGAGAATGGGATCCCGCAGGGGAGTGTGTGTAGCCCTATCTTGTTCAATGTTATGATTAAGGACATCTTTGACGACGTGGATGGGTCTGTTGGGAGGAGCCTTTATGCTGACGATGGCGCTCTATGGGTGAGAGGGAGGAATCTCCGGTTTTACGAGGCGAAACTGCAAAGGGCAATACAGCAGGTGGAGCAGTGGACCCTGAAGTGGGGGTTTAAACTGTCCGTACGGAAGTCTCAAGTGATCTGTTTCTTCAATGGACATAGGGACGTCTCCCTTCGACTGCATGGGCAGGTGCTCGAACAGGTCAGGGAGGTGAGGTTCTTGGGGGTCACCTTTGACGAGAGGCTTAGTTGGCGTCGGCACATTGATGAGGTCAGTGGTAAATGCAAAAGGGTGAATAACTTGCTTCGTTGTCTATCCGGCCAGGACTGGGGGGCCAGCAGAAGGTCGCTCCTGGGTATTTATCGGGCCGTCATGAGGGCGGCTATTGATTATGGCTGTATAGCCTACATGTCTGCGGCTGAGACTAACTTAAAGAAGCTTGATGTGGAGCAAGCCCAGGCCTTGCGCATCTGCTGTAGGGCTTTTAGGACCTCCCCTGTCTCGGCGCTGCAGGTTGAGTTGGGGGAATTGCCGTTACGGCTCCGGAGGCTAGAACTTCTGTTGGCTTACTGGGTGAATGTGCAAGGTCATACGAGCTCTCACCCGGTGAGGGACTTTCTCAGGGTTGATGGGGGGCAGAGTGAGGCTGGCGGTATGATTTTCAGCCAGGTAGGAAATGCGAAGGCGCGGCTTGCGGGGGTTGGTGATCTGCGTGTGAGCCCGTCGGTGGCTTTGTCTGCTATAGCTCCGTGGAAGTTTGTCCCGGCTCCTGTTGATGTTAGCTTGCATGGCAAGCTTAGAGGAGTCGCTGGGAGGGCACCGCAGTTTGCCGTTCAAGCGCTCATTGATAAGCACTCAGGTGATGTGTTTATTTATACCGACGGGTCTAGGGATCCTGAGAGTGGGCGTACTGGCGCCGCTTATTTTGTGCCTGACCTGGGGCTAGCGGTCAAGAAGAGGTTGACAGATCGCCTTTCTGTTTTCAATTCGGAACTTATAGCGATACGGTTGGCGTTGGAATGGGCGGAATCTGCTTTGCAGTGTTGCGGCATTGTGGTGGCCTCTGACAGCCTTTCTGCATTGCAAAGCATTAAATCTGGGAAATCGAATTGCAGACGGGATGTGTTGAGTGGCATCTTCTGTCTGGTGCTCTCCCTGTCCGGGAGGGATGTGGGGGTTTCCTTCGTTTGGGTCCCTGCGCATGTGGGGGTGGATGGTGGCGAGGTGGCTGATGCACTGGCTGAACGTTCCCTTCGGCGGCCATCGATTGATGTGGCGGTTGAGTTGAGCGGGTCTGGGGTCGGGCCTGTTGTCGGGGGTCATGTGGTCGGCCTTTGGCGGGAATTTTGGAGCCACTGTGTTGCTGGACGGCGTCTCTGTCGCATGCAGGGTGGTGTGGGTCCTTGCGGGTCTGTGGGCAGGGGCGCGTGGGAGGAGGGGGCCTTCGCCCGCATGAGGATTGGCCATGCTGGACTCGGTTGGTCGCTGAGTGGGATGGGCGGGCATCCGACCGGTCTGTGTGGTCACTGTCGGGTGCCAGAGACTGTCGAGCATGTGCTGATTTGCTGTGGGGCTTGTGATGGGGAGGGGGCCGGGTTGGCCTTGTGGTTTCGGGGTAATGGGCGGGAGTTCGGTCTGCGGAGCGTTCTGGCGATCCAGTCACGGGGTTTGTGTCGGGCTGTGGTTGCTTGCTTGTGTAGCGCAGGGCTGGGTGGGCGTTTGTAGAGGTGGGGGGTGTTGGAGACTGAGCCGAGGATGAGGAGCGGGGGGGTGTTCTGGCGCGCTTGGACTTCATGGGCCTAGAAACGCCAAAGTGATGGAAGAAGGACTTCTAAAGGATAAAACGACAAAGACGTCCCATGACCTCATGGGCTTTGTAAAACAACAAAGACGTCCCATGATCTCATGGGCTTTGTACTTCCAAAGCACCGAACGTCAAAGAGGGCGAGGAAGGTGAAGAAGAGTCTCCCTGGAATAAAGCCGGTTGGTCTCTGACACAACAACTATTCTAGTCACAAAAACACATCATGACCTCATGGGCTTTGTAACGCCAAAGCGATGGGAGGAGTACTTTTACGGACTACGACAGAGTCTGAGGACTACGAAACGTCTGAGGAATAAAGTCTGGCGGTAATGCAACACTCGGATGCCAACCGCCATAAAACAACAACAACAACAACAACAAGCACTGGCGTAATGTGCTCTCTTCTTTTTGTTCCTGTTAGTAATCTTGCTGCTGCATTTTGAACCAGTTGAAAGCTTTTTATGGAGCTTTTAGGACACGCTGCAAGCAGGGAGTTACAGTAGTCTAATCTAGTCGTTACAAATGCATGGATAAGTTTTTCGGCATCACTTTTAGGCAGGATTCTTCTGATTTTGGCTATGTTGCGCAAATGGAAATAGGCTGTTTTACAAGCTTGATATATATGAGCTTTAAATGAGAGCTCCTGGTCAAATAAGACTCCAAGGTTTCTCACAGTAGAACTGGAGGCTACACTAACATTGTCCAGTGTGACTATCTGCTCAGATAGAGCATCTCGTAGATGCTTAGGGCCAAGCACAATGACCTTGGTTTTTTCAGGGTTGAGAAGCAGGTAGTTTAGTGTCATCCAGGTTTTTATCTCCTTCACACAAGTACTAAGTCTGTCTACTTGATCGCTCTGATCACGTTTCATTGATAAATACAGCTGAGTGTTGTCTGCATAGCAGTGGAAGTTAATGCCATGCTTTCTGATAATGTTGCCTAATGGCAGCATATAAAGAGTAAACAGAATTGGACCAAGTACCGAACCCTGTGGCACACCGTAAATTACTTTAGAGCAAGGTGAGGAGCTCAGGTTTACATTAACAAATTGGTACCTATCAGATAGATAGGATTTAAACCAGCTGAGGGCTGTTCCTCCAACACCTACATCACATTCTAACCTCTGCAGTAGAATGTTGTGGTCAATGGTGTCAAACGCTGCGCTGAGGTCCAACAGGACCAGGATTGAGACCAGTCCATCGTCAGCGGCTAATAACAAATCATTTGTGACTTTAACTAGTGCAGTTTCAGTGCTGTGGTGAGCTCTGAACCCTGACTGGAAAACTTCAAATAAGTTATTATCCTGCAGGTGGCGACAAAGCTGTTTTACTACAACTTTTTCAAGGATTTTAGAGACGAAGGGAAGATTTGAAATAGGTCTGTAGTTTACCAATAGGTCGGGATCTAGATTAGGCTTTTTCAGAAGAGGTTTAATGACTGCATGTTTGAAGGACTGTGGAACATAGCCACTTTCGAGTGAAGTATTTATTATATTAAGAATAGGGTCTATAATTAGGGGGAGAATGTCTTTGAGGAGTCTGCTTGGAATGGGGTCTAGGACACAAGTTGAGCTTTTAGAGGACATGATGGCTGAAGTTATCTCTGCTTGATCAACAGCTGTGAACCTTTCTAAGTTTACAGGTGGATTTATATGGGACGTTAGATTTACAGCTTGGGCTAGTTCAGGGCTAATAGCGGGGGTAATTTCATCTAATTTATCTCTGATTGTTTTTATTTTATTGTTAAAAAATAGGAGGAAATCATCAGAGCTAAGTGTAGCTGGGATTGAGGGCTCTACTGCACTGACAGTTTGTTAGCCTAGCTACAGTGCTGAAAAGGAATTTAGTGTTACTTTTGTTGACTTCTATTAGATTTGAATAATATCTGGTTTGGGCCTTACGCAGAGCCTGCTTATAGGACAGCAGGCAACTTTTCCATGCTTTTAGAGATTCTTCGGTGTGAGAGCGACGAAATAATCCCTCTAACTTTCTAACTCTTTGTTTATGTGAACGCAGTTCTTGGTTGTACCATGGGGAGGCGCGCTTTGGCCTAATGACCTTCTGTTTTAACGGCGCGACAACGTCAAGAGCAGACTTCAGAGAATTCATGGTCAAGTCGACAAATTGATCACTTAAACTGGGACTAAAGCTGTTCTCAGCAGGACCACATGACATGTCACTGAATATTGGCTCCATTATTTCTTTGAATTTTGAGATAGATTTTTCAGATATTGTCCTTTTCATTATAACTTTATTTTGTGGGACTGGATGATCTTTAAGAATAAACTGAAAGGTAATTAGGAAATGATCTGACAATATAGGGGTTTGAGGGAGGACAATGAGGTCACTAATCTCTGTTCCATACGTTAGGACAAGATCCAGAGTGTTCTTGTGAGTGTGAGTCGGTTTATTTACATTCTGAGTGAAACCAATGCTGTCTAACAAGGCGCTGAAGGCATTACTGAGAGCGTCATCACTCATGTTCACGTGGATATTAAAGTCTCCAGCTATAACTATTTTATCCCAGGCTAACACTAAGTTTGATATAAAGTCAGAAAACTCTGTTAAAAACTCTGAGTAGGGACCAGGAGGTCGGTAGATAACTATGAACAAAACTCCTTTTTGGTTTTTCATATTTGGACATGTGATCGACAGCATAAGGCTTTCAAATGAGTGAAATGCATTGTTAGTTTTAGGGCTCATGAGTAGGCTTGAGTGTGAGATCACTGCCACACCACCACCTCGGCCTGTGCTCCTGGCGGTCTGAAAGTTAACATGGGTGGGTGGGGTGGACTCATTTAGTCTGACGTAGTCGTCTTGTTGAAGCCACGTTTCAGTTAGAGCTAGAAGATCTATGTTATAGTCACTAATTAATTCATTAACTAAGAGCGATTTGGAGGAAATTGCTCTAATGTTTAGCAGTCCACATTTTATGTGTTTATTCATTTGTATATTTGTGTCATTTGTGATTGTTATTTTCCTTAAGTTATTTGGTCTGACGCCTGAAATATTTTTTCTGAGATGTGACTTTTTGGCATTATTTGTACGAGGGACACGAGGGACACAAACAGTCTCTATCTGTCTTGAATCTGAAAACTTCACATGTGACAGAACGGGCGAGAGTTCAGTGACAGAGGAGCGTCTTAAACTGCTGCTCTGCGCCCAGGGCTCATCCCTAGATGGTCACTTAACACGACTAAGACTATCGGTCAAATTCCGAACTAATAGGGATGTACCCTCCGAAGTCGGATGGATGCCATCCCTGCGTATGAGCCCGGGCTTTCCCCAAAACGCACTCCAGTTATCAATAAAGACAACGTTGTTTTGAGGGCACCCTCTGGATAACCAGTTGTTGAATGCTGAGAGACGGCTGTACAATTCAGCATTGATCCGATTGGGCAGGGGACCAGAAAATATTACAGTGTCTGACATCGACTTCGCTAGGTCACACACCGCGGCTACTTGAACTTTGAGCACCTCTGATTGTCTCCGCCGGGCGTTGTTACCGCCTGCGTGAATCACGACTTGCCGGAAACGGGTCGTACTCTGCTTTAAGATCCTAAGGTTTCCTTCGATGTCACCCATTCTGGCCCCCGGGTAACACCTAACGCTAGCAGCTGGCAGCTTCACGTCTCTAACAATAGAACTCCCGATTACAAGAGTTTCTCTAGTGTGTTCAGCGGGTGTGTGATCGCTGAGGGGAGAAAACCTATTATAGACGTGAAGCTCATGGCGCTCTGAGGTTCGGCGTTTAGCGCCTTGTCCCCTCCGAACTGTCACAAATTGGTCCCTATTCTGTTCCTGGTCTAGTCCCGGCTGCACGGGAGACGCTGAGGGGCTGAGCTCGGCCTTACTGCTACTGCTAATGCTAATGCTACGCCCTGCAGCGCGGTTCGGTAGCCCTCGCGCTAAAACCGAACTATAACTGGACTTTAGCTCCTCTAAACAGCGGATCCGCGCTTCTAACTCCGTAACCCTGGCCTCCAAAACTACCACTACACTGCACTTCACGCACCTATCATCAGAGAAGGAGCCAGGGTTCTGACTCGACATATGACAGCTCAAACAGGTAAAGGTAGATCCATGACGCTAGCGGCTAGGCTACGCTAGGCTAGTTCAGGCTGGAGCTAGAGAGTGAAGAGGGCTTTTTAATCCACGAAATACTGAAAAGCGAGCGGTTTGAGGCTCCGGATTGTTTGCGGAGAAATCAAACGTTCACTTTCGTGAATATGATGCGTAAATAGTGTGTATAATTCGTGGATTAATCGGTAAAAGGCTCTAAGAACGAACAGCTCTGAAAACGCGACACACTCACCGAAAATGATGTCACCGGATGAAAAAAATATAGCTAAAAACTGCGGGAATCAATCAAAAAAACACTCTGGGTACATATATGAAGCACAAATAGCAATGTAAGAAGGTTAAAAGCTCTAAAAGTCGATTTTGCATGTTATGGGACCTTTAACTTCCATTATAATGTTAATGTATCATATTCTTTTGCATTGATGAAAATATAGAAATACAATTGAGATAGCAGATTTTTTGTATAATTTTTTTTTTTCAAAAACTCAGTCCTCTTCAAACCTCAACAATACAATCTTCCTCTTTCCCCCCATATCTGGGCAACAGTGGAATCGAACACAGCCTGCAAATATATATTTGATATTTTCTTCAAAGTCGGCCCATCAAAGTTCACATACCTGAATATCAGCGCTGCCTGTTCAATATTGATCACATCACACGATTCATCACAGGCACTTAAGTATGCTGGAGCTGAATTAATGTCCTTGATTTGCCGATTGGTGATAATGCCTGCCATTTTAATGTCCCTTCACTGTCTTTGTGGAGAATCATGAAATGTAATATTTACTATAAACATGTTTACAGCATTGGAAAACGTTAAGAGTGATTGCCTCATGTTTGTCCATTTACAGAAACCATATTAAAACAACAAATATATCCCCCCCATCTAGTTCCATTTTCATAATTTTTTTAAAACGCTCCAGGGAACCACGAAGAGGGCGCTAAAGTGCTGCATGCAGCTCCGGACCCGCAGGTTGCCGACCCCTGCTCTAGAACATACTTCTAGCTGCAGAGGAAAAGGACATGACAAAGAAATTGATGACGCAATGGACTGACCTAATGATTGACTTTCAAAAAATTTCGAAAATTACATTCAGACTCAATGACCAATTAGGACATTTGCGTCGGATAACAAGATTAGGACTTTGCTAAATGTTTGTATGATATCTCTCTGCATCTTTTTCTGTGTTCCATGTATGAGGTTTTAACAAAAGAAAATAATGTCCATATGGCCTGTAAACAGCAGTATTCATAGATCAGCTTTGTAAATGTGGCTCTGTGACTTCCAGGTGAGCCCAGTATCTTCTGCAGCATCCCTTTGGGCTTCTACATCATGGGCAGCATGGTCATGTTGGTGGGAGCCAAGTACCTTGCAGGTCAGGAGTGCTTTCATTCATCCAAACACAAACAATACACTAATGAGAGCTCAAAATGCTTTTAATTGTGTGAATGTTTTCTGTAAATGAATATTTCATATACCTTACAGCAGGGGTCACCAAACGTGCCCACGGGCACCTGTGGACCATTTGAGCCTCTCACAGTTCTAAATTTAGAACAGCTCAGCCAAAATTTTCTCGTTTCACCATAAACGCTGCTAGGCTTGTTTATATGAGACCAGGACCTGTAGAGACGACAAGAGACAAGATAACAGCTCCTTGTCACTTTTATTTTTTTCAAAATACAACCAGTATTCATGTAGTTACAAGCCACTAGAAACTCGACACAGACAGTGACACATTCTACAGTGCTGGATCTGCTGCGCAACACATTAGAAGGGGCACCATGTTAGATTGCATCAGCAATGTTTTAATTCAAAGACAAGAAAAAATGAGAATGTCAGGAGTAGGCTGTTACAGAGAGCAGAGGAGGAGTTGTCAGCGCAGACCAGGACCACTATCAGACCGGGTCTATGACTAACCCAGAACTAAACCAGGTCTAACTCATGCAAGGCTAAAGTTTAAATCAGGCCCACTATCTGACCAGGACTAACCCAGAACTAAATCAGGTCTAACTCATGCTAAAGTTTAATCAGCACTCACACTCAAAATCAAATACAAACATGTTTTATACAGGTCTAAACAAAACCAGGACTCACACAGGACTGAACCAGGTCTAACCCAAACCAGGACTCACACAGGACTGAACCAGGTCTAACCCAAACCAGGACTCACACAAGACTGAACCAGGTCCAAACAAAGCCACTGGAGGAGAATTTGTTGTGGGTTAAATCTTAACAAATTTGCTTTAACTGTTCTATTGTTTTTGTCACTCATTGATTTAAAATATTAATTAAGATTATATTCTCAAATTAAAAAATACATGATAGACACATAAATGCCCCACATACACATATATCTAATAGTTACTCGCAGTTTAATAGTTACTGTGAGGAAAGTAAGTATTTGAACACCCTACAATTTTGCAAGTTCCCACTTAAAAATTATGGAGGGGTCGGACATTGTTTCCGTAGGTGCAGTTCCACAGTGAGAGACAGAATCTAAAAAAAAAAAAAATCCTGAAATCACATTCTTTCAGTAATTATTTCAGTAATCAGCAAGAATTATAGCTTTCAAAGACTGGTTAGTCTGCCTTTTAAAAATCCACCTCTACTCCACTTATTAATCTATAGAGTTTATTACTAAGTACTAATAAAAAGCACAATGTCTCCTTTAACCCTGTTAGTTTCGTTTTGGTAGTGCTAGTAGCTTTTTCACTTTTTCAAAATCCAAACAAGTTGGTAAGTTCACATAAGTATATTCTCTTGTCCAGGTAACACCTAGATGTTTTCTACTGGTGATCCGAAGAAGCACTTCTCAACATGGACCACAACATTGTGACTTGGGCTCCATATGTCAACATTCCAGAAGATGAGCCGAGCCCAGTCCTACACCCTTCAAATCTGATTGACTGTTGACACACTTTGATTTTCCATTTTATTTGCTACTGAAGACAACAGAAACTGGTACTTGTTAGTAGTAGTATACTTGCAGTATGTATTATACTTAGGTTCTGGCTGTATGATTTCCCATTTATGTGATTGAAGTATTTTTTTACTACTGCTCTGCGATTTCTCTCCTGACGCACATTGTTTTGACTTCTAGTAGCTAGCGGAATATTTTTGAGCACTTTATGTATTTATTTAGGGCCCGAGCGCGATAGTGCGAGAGCCCTTTTGTATCTTGGAAATGTTGAGAGGAAAATGCATAAAAACAAGCAGTAAACATTAATGAATCGCAATGTTTGGATAATTTTAAATTCTAGCTTTTACCAATATTGTCAGATTTGAACGGAACCAATGCAGAATTGTGCATTTACATTATATTATATTTTTTAATATGGCCCTATGGCACCCCATTCAATTGTTATATTTAGAAATTCATAGAAGGAAATCTGTTTGACATTGACTTGTGAAAATATTGTTCATAATAGAGGAATCTGAAGAAGAAGAAAAAAGATTATCATTGTTGTCATCTGGATACTGGTTTTAGAAAAACAAGACATTTCGACTCTCATCCAAGAGTCATTCTCAATATGCAGATCTAGTCTGAGAACTCAGATATTTATCCTACTCTGAGTAGACCCTGTCCACCGGGCCGAACCTCCTGGTAATAGCTAATTTCCTAATGGCTGTTTTCAGAAACAACAAAATGTCAGAATCGGAGGCTGCAGACCTCAGGTTATGTGTCACATCTTCTCTGAAGAATGCAAAGCCACCTTTCTCAAACATCACACCTGAAGAGAGGAGGTTGCACTACATTAATGTTCTACCACCAGACAGGGGACACAGCACTGTGATCCTCAACACAGCTGATTATGAAACCAACATCCACAGCCTCCTCGAGGACACTACCACATACGAACTTTTGAAAAGTGACCCTACCAGTGGCTACAAGAATGTGATAGACACATTCACCCCACAGTACAGCTGTGGGTGATCAGGACATTACAACACAGAGGCCAAGAGGTGCCCATCAGCTCAGAGAACAAGAGGACTGAGGAAAAACACATCCGGAATGCTCCCTAAGCCTTTTGTTACCCTGCTTAGTAAAAAAGCAGGACAAAAGGGAAACAGAACCAAGAAGAAATGGCATCTCTAATCTTTGTCTCTGGACGGAAACACTACAGTATTTTTAGACAGCACAAATGTCTTGTTTATTTAAAACCAGGCCTACTTTAGCACAAAAACTGGTTCACCCTAAGGACAAGATGTCACAAAAACAGCAATTTAGTCTATTCTATCCCATGCGGTGAAGACTTAAGTGAGACTAAACAGCCACTGCATAAGAGGCTTTATCAGCACAGAAGGCATGCAAATTCAGGACTACAGAGTGCCGTGCATCTTCATCTTAAAGCCACAAACCACTGCTTTGAGGACAGTGAGATGAAGAGTCTAAAGAATAAAGAATGAGAACCACAAGTTGGCGAAAGTGTGCATCAAGGGAGTGGTCTTCATCCCCATGTAAAGTGCTCATGTGTGCTTAGTCACTCACTAATGCCTTCCTCCGTGCATACACATTTGTAATGCAAAAATTGACCACTGTGTGGTGTTGTTTCTCAATACCACACAGTGACCCACACCATGATGTAGGAATGCGCAAGCATTTTCCGAAAATGTATAATTTATGATATTGTTTAAATGGGAAACTATTAGGCCCAAGCCCCTAAAGGGGGCCTATTGCTTCCGCAATGATGACAAAAGCATCGTTGCAGCAGTCTTGTCGACAAGGCATTATGTCTTGCAGTTTTATTTTCTTCTTGTTATTATTTGGGAGTCACTGTCGGTCAACCGAGGAAAGGATGGGAACAATTTTTGGTACTTGAAATGTGATTATTGTCCTATGAACTGAAGAGTAAAATTAACTTGAAGTAGAAACACTGCTGCAGATCTCATCTGTTGTAATTCAAAAAATGTTTTAAGATAAGATATTCCTTTATTGTCCCACATGGGGAAATTAAGTTACACAGATAGTTTTGTATGTTTTAATGCACTGAAATTAAAATTATTTAAAGGGCCTTGCTTTGTAGTTGCATATACATATATAGAAATATATTACAAAATAAAATGTCTAGCATTTATATTACATTTTTACATACAATTTTGTTTATCTGGGGTAAATTCAGAAAATAATTAGTAGATGCAATGGAAAAACTAGTGTGAGGTCAGCATTTCTGTAAGTCTTTCTCCATTTATCTTCTATCGCTTGTTCCCGTTAGGGGTCGTGAGTGACTATCCCAGTGACTTTGGGCCTTAGGCAGGGCACACCCTGGACAGGGCCCACCTAGTTGCTGGAGTTTTTCTCCAGTAATACCTAAAAATCCAAATTTTGCCTTTAGATAAAATGCTAAGGGTGTACACTAATCACATTAAATAAAGACATCATTTATAATACATTTGTAAATGTTTTTTGCTTAGTTTTCAATTTCAGTTTTTTTAGTTTTTAGGGCTTTGAAGCTTCAATACATCGTTGTGGCAGCTTTAGGCCATCATCCATGACATTAGACACTCATGATCTTTCTTAGTTATCAGTCTTTACATTTGGTTATGTTTCATTTTATTTTTCACCATGGTTCACCATGAAGTAAAGTAGAATGTGTCCTGTTTATATGTGTAATTACCAACAAACAATCATCATACACTTCACCATGCTAATCCCATCCTGTAGGTTGTGTTCACAGAATTTCAGGGCATAGTTGATTTCAGATGGAGGGCAGGGTCTATGTAATGCTATGGGATATTCACTGTTTTTGAAGGAAAACTCCAAACCGAACATTAATGTTGAACCTTGTAATTTTTTGTCAGGAATTGGCCCCATAAATGCATTGTTTAAAGTGCACTGAGTAAGCATCTCGGAATAATACATTTTGAAGTGCAATATATTACTGAATAAAATATAGATAATATGGAATTTATGCCATGCTAAAGAAGGATTATTCCAAACAAAACTGTTCTAAATTGAATTTAAAAAAATTATAATAAACTTCAGCGGCCTTATAAATAAATAATATATGGAGACCTGGATCCCCGAGTATCTCAAACTTGGGAAGATGAAGATTGACCATGCTGCCCGGCGGTCGAATGGTTGAGGCACAGCCCTCACATGCCGGGCTCCGGGTGCTGCCGGTTGCATTATTGTGAGTTAGATTCCCAATTTTGACAATTAACTGCATGTTCTCCTCTCTCTCTCATCCCCCATTTCCAACTGTCCTCTCCTGTCTAATAAAGCTTACGGGCTTTGTTGGAAAAATATTTTAAAAGAAAGAAGATTGACCATGCGCATTGCTCCGAAACCGGCTCCAAACCAGCATTCAAGGGACCTGGACTTTACTGGAGACATGTGAGCCACTGTGTTCCAACTTTGGTTTGTAAATGCAGAGGTGAAAAATGTATATCAACTCTACTGGAGGGCCTTTTTTATTTATTTTTTTAATCTAGAAAACTGTTTTCTCCCCATTTTTGGATCAGTCTCTGAGCTCTTTTTTGTTTGTTGTGTTTGCTTGGTTGTTGTAGTTCCTATATTTGTGTTGTGTTCGACCATAGAGTTGTGTAAGAAAAGCAGATTTACAAAGAATAAATTCAACATGGTTAATATAATGAAATCTGAAAAATTACTTATAGCATCTTTGGATGATAATGGCATATTGGGTCCAATTATTTGGTCAAATATTTTGACAAAGATGAGAAAAGAGAAAATTGATATTATATACCTACAAGAATTTAGGAACTTACTACTTAATTTTTTTTTTTTTTTTTTACTAACTTTGGTTATATTATCCAAGCCTTGGAACAGAGTTTTTGATACAGATATAGATGGCATATTTGTGCTGGTCAAAAGAAATATTGATGAAATTGTGTTTACTTTGATAAGTGCGTATGCTCCTACAGGAAGCGACCTCACTTTCTATACTGAAGTTGTGGCTCTGATTGCAAATCACTCTGAGGGAACCCTTGGGTGACTGGAACTCCCATGTTCAGCCGACATTGGATGTCTCAGGCAGTAATGCATTTTGTAAATTAATACATAATGTAGGGGTGATCGTTATTTGGAGAGATGAATCTTACTAGATCCATACTAGAATATACTTTTTTTTTTTTTTTTTTTCAACAAAGTAATCATGCTCCTATTTATATCACTGTAAATCTGGAAAATAAACAAAAAAACACTCTTTTGACATTTAATGCTTGTTCACTGAATGACCAACAATTATAAAAATATTATGCAGAAAGGACATTGAGACTTATGTAGAGAAAAGCGACATTGGTGAATTTTCTCCACCCATTCTCTGGGATGAGGGCAAGGTGTAATTGCTGCCGCCTCAACCGAAAAGAAACAAAGGCAAAAAAAAGTAATGATTTGCAGAAGAAACTAAAGCTGCTGGAGGCTAAACATGCCAAAAACAAGGATCCTCAAATGCTACAGGAAATTAAAAAGGCAAGGGTGAGATTAATCACCTGACCTCACGGAAAATGTATTTTTTAAATACTCTTTACCAAACAAAGATATCAAAATTCACGAAATTATTATCTTGGAAGGTTATAAAACAACAGGCACAAAGAAGTATGTTTAAAATATAACATAGGCAGAATAACCAAACAAGACCACATACAATCAACATTTGAATCTTCTACAAACACCTTTTCACCAAAATATCAGGGAACAAAAAGAAGAAATACAATATTTTTTGAACACTCAATTTACCTTCCATGGCTGAAGAGCAAAACAAAAAATTAGGTGCTGAAATGACGACCGACTGAAATTCAAAGTGCAATCAAAAGACTGAAAAACAATACATCTCTGGGGAGTGACATGTTCACCTCAGAGTCATATAAAGCTCTAAAAGACACACTTTTCCATTGCTTTTATCAACTTTTACCTGGGCCCTTAAAAAAACCTTAGATCCCTCCGAGATGTCCAAAAGAACAGAACAAACACTCCCAAATTTAATTCCAACTGATCAGACAGAATTTATTAAGAAACAACAAACACAAGATAACATAAGACGATTTATACACATAATGAACCATATACAAAAACAACAAGACAAAGCTCTACTAATAAGTATGGACGCTGAAAAGGTGTGTGATTCGGTGTGCTAACCAAATTTAAATTAGATAATTTAATGATAAAAATATTGGCCCTTTTTGATAGCCCAATATCAAGAATGAAAATGAACGGACGGACTCACTGACTTTGGAGAGAGAGGTAAGGCAGGGTTGTACTTGGTCCCTCCTGTTGTTCGCTTTGTACTTATAATCATTGGCCCAATATATCGGAAATAATTTATAGTGTCTCAGTTGATGGGACAGAGCATAAAATTGCCTGCTGTGTCGATGATGTTATACAAAATTTAACCAAACCAGAAATGTCCATACCTAATGTGATGCAGTTTCTTCATGGTATTGGTCCAATGTCTGCATACAAATTGAATGTACAAAAAACTTTAATCCTCTATTACTGGGAATGCCTTTTTCCTTTAGAACAAGATCAGGGCGTTCTTATCCAGAGTATGAAGCTCAATGGAAACATTTTGGGATTAATGTCGGGGGTTCCTGTACAGGCCTTACTGGCAGATGACAGACGGTTAGCCATTTGGAGAAAGTTAAGAATCCCTGGGTAAAAATTTTACCCAGGGATTCTTAAGTTCCATGTCGTAAGTTCGTATTTATGTACTTACAACATGGAAGAAGCAAATCATGAAATTAAACAAATGGGTTAAAATCTTAAACTGGTTGGTTGATGACCAAGGTTTTGTACCAAATATAATTGACACAAGATTCAAGGTCTGGATTGCAAAAGGCATTAAAGTTTAACCAGATAAAAGATAAGTCACGTGAAAAGCTTTGATATGTTGAAAAAAATCCTTTCACTTGGAAAAACAGGACTTTTATAGGTACTTACAAACAGGTAGAAAGTAAGTAATGACCATTATAACCCTACAATGAAATTTTGTATGTAGAGGAAATGATCCTCCTCAGCCCTTCAATTGTGAACTCTGGTCGACCTGCAAGTAGTGACAAGACACAACCAGCATCTGGTCAAAGAAAGTTTAAGCCTTTCCTGTCTTAAAGGTCCTGTATTATGCAAAATTGTCTTTTCAGAGCTTTTAACCTTCTTACAGTGCTATTGGTACCTCATATTTCTGCCCAAAGTTGTTTTTTTGATTGATTACTGCAGTCTTTAGCCCAAAATCAGGGCACTTTGAACAGACAAATGAAGGATAAAAGAAAAAGCACATGATTTGACATCTTTTAAGCCACACGGACTGTTACATTTAATAAAATACAAAAGAAATGCGAAATATCATGCATTATTGTTTTGTTTTGTTTATTGGCTTTTTGTATAACCATAATCACCGATCTTCATCCGAAGGACCTCTTTAGCACGCCAAAGCTATACAACGATGTCTCACTCATGCACATCTGATCAGATTTGAGTAAGTTGTGGTCATTTGAATGTATACAACTCTCAAAACCTTTAACTGAGAAAACTGCCTCTAAAGATTCTCACCTGAATGAGCCCAGAGTCACAGGGGGGCTCATTTGCATCTCACTGAAATAAACCCTCCCCCTGTCACACTGACAGCACCTCCCCCTATAGTTGTCACTAAAGACTCAAGAGGAGTGTTGTTATTGATGTGAACTGGACTTGAATCAGAATTAGAAGTTACTATATTGAAATGGAAATACTTTGACGCTATTCAGGGCCTTTTATAATCCAAGAATCAGAATCAGAATTGGGTTTATTGCCATTTGTCGATGAACAGAATTCACAGGTGATTCAGTGCAACACAAACAGCAAAACATTGAACGGCATGATATGTACATAATGAAATATAAAGGTATAAAGTTATGTAGTCCAATAGGAAGCACTCTTCTGTGCTGTGACTCTGGGAGTATTTTGCCTCGTCAGTACAGAAAGGCCTGATTTTATCGTGCAGATAGGTCTGCCTGTCAATGTTCAGTCCAGGTGGGACCAGGACATGGAGATTGTCAACCGGAGGCAGATCAGCTGAATTGCGTAGTAGCTGAAATTCCACACAGCTTCACAGTGACTTTTTGCAAGCACCACACCTGGTCTCTTGGCATCAAATCTGTAAACAAATAACAGGACATTTAAGAAATGGCAAACTATTTCACATAAAACACTCATTAACTCATTTTATTTTTAACACAATGTAAGCGTTTCAATATAAATACCTGAAGTGCTGATAACTCTTGATCTTTGGAAACTGGGGTCAGCACGTAGCGACGGGCGCGGGGTCAGCGCACCTCTCCGTGCTGACTGGCTGCAGAGGGTTAGAGGGAAAGTGTATCTGTAGAAGACGGAGAGATAGAGCGAAGGAATTAGATTAAGACATGTGACATTTGATAAGATAAGATATTCCTTTATTGTCCACACATGGAGAAATTTCATTGTTGCAACGCAGGTTGATACAGAGGAAAAGGACAAATAACTTATAGGAAGTTTAAAAAAAATACTCTTAATAGAAGAACTCTTATAAACAAAATCTTCTATAGACAGAACCTCTCATTTCTCAATAAGGAATGGAGGGGGAAAATAAAGATAAAATAAAAACAGCTAGCGCAAGACAAAATAATACTAATAATAATGGTAAAATAAACACTCTATTTACATCAGTTATATGCACATGAATGTGACATTATTCATTGTCTATAATTACTATTCTGCATTTGTACTTTATTGTACATTTACTAAAGTGAAGTTATGTAAATGATGTGTAATAAATTGTACCTGCTGTGCAAAGTCAAAGCTGTAATGCAATGGACTTCTGCATAGTTTTTGATAAACTCCAGCTGTGAGTGCCTCTTCTGAAAAGTGAAACAAAGAAGTTTGGAACGAGCTAAACCGGCTAACGCGGGCTACAGTAAAAAACAGTAAAAAACACGAAGATACAGACATCACACCGTCCCAAAACAGCTAGTTTCAAGAGAGTACGTGATGGTAATTATTCAGTAGTAGTCACATTAAATTCAAGCCCGTATTTCTTATGCAGAAGCTGAGGAAAAAAGAACACGGCCCGGTGCTAGCTTGGAATGTAGCGAGCTAAAGCGGCTAACGCGGGCTACAGTAAAAAACTGTAAAAAACACAAAGATACAGACATTGTACCATCCCAAAACAGCTAGTTTTAAGAGACTACGTGATGTTAATTATTCAGAAAGTGGTCACATTAAATTCAAGCCCGTATTTATAACGTAGGGTGCACTGAAGCAGCATGTTAGCTTAGCATTGCTGTCTCTGCTCCGTTGTTCCAGATTGTCTGGCGATTAGCTCAACTGGAGAAGGCGGAGCCAGCTCTGAGCCAGATGCGTAGTGGGCGGTCTTACGCGTCTTCTTTTCATTCCTATTATAACACGCTAATATACACAGGCGAACCATCGGAGCAGCCCAATCCTGTCAATAAAGCATATGTGAGATGAAGGATCATTGTTATCATTTCTGTTGCTGTCACGGATGTATCGTCTGTTGTATGTAGATTACAGATCAAAGTGGATGAATAGTTCAGTGTTTCACACTGTGTGCTACTGTAATGTGGATTGACACAGGAATATCGCGTAATCAATGATCCAGGGTCAACAGACAGAAAACACACAACAATCAAGACAGATCAACTGGTTACAGATGTGGGGGCGTGTCCACACGGGAGATGTAGAGGGGGCGTGTCCACACGGGAGATGTAGAGGGGGCGTGTCCACACTGCTGCTGGACAGATGTGGAGTGTGTATATGTGTGTATATGTGTGTATACGTGTGTATACGTGTGTATACGTGTGTATACGTGTGTACATGTGTGTATACGCAAGACACAATAAGAAAATTCATTAAATAGATAGATATATTTATATAGAATATAGAGAACAAACATCTACCATTGCAGATAGGGGTAGAAATGCACATTGCACATCATTCCAAAATTATAGAAATTGAAATATACTGTTATGAGAAGAAAAACTACTCATCCACTACTACAACTAAAAAAAAAATACACAGGTGTATGTGATTCAATTAAGTGATAGCCTATAAAAGGCTGTTGTATCAGTTAGTGGGTCTTTCAGGAGTGAGTGTGCAGGTGAAGAGAATAGAGAAAGCTATATTGTGGTACAAGTTTAGACAGTTTAAGTAGAAAAGAAGACGTTAAGTTAGATATAAAATAGTAGAGAGTTTAGGTTAAACAGTACATTTAAGTTAGATATAGAATAGTAGAGAGTTTAGGTTAAACAGTACATTTAAGTTAGATATAGAATAGAGTTTAGGTTTAGCAATTAAGTGCAGGTATAGTTCGTTAGGTGAGTAGTAGTTTAGGGTCAGATAGGATTTAGAAAGGGAAAGGAAATGGAGGCAAGAATCGTTCAGGAGTTGCTGGACTTCTTCCTCCATGGACGATTCCCACCGAAGCTGATGGGGCGGCAAGGGGGATCATAAAGAAACGAGCTGACTCCTACATGGTCAAGGTGAGCATATACTGTATACAAAGTACTATTTGAGTGTGGAGATGTATCACAATAATCCTCTGAAAAATGTCAGATGTGCAATTGTACTACAAGTGCCAGAGGCAGAAGGACCACACCACGTTTCACTGGGCAAAGGTGGCGAGAAAAGACCCACAGTGCCATTATTAAAAGGTACTACTGGCCTGGGATGCAGCAGGACATCCAAAGATGGGTAAGCCGACCTTCATTGTATGTATGAAATGTCTATACAATATGTAATGCCCCTTAATTCCAGATCAATGAATGCCCCCAGTGCCAGAAAAAGCGAGCAAACCTGAAACTTAAAAAAAAGTACCTTCCCATTGAGGTAAGTGTATATTTCACATGCATATGTAGTGATTCCGTCCCTACTAAGGCAGCTGTGGCAACATTGGTGGCTTACCACTACACCAGGGGCCACATTTTTAAACGTATACAGAGCAGAGTGTCACAGCTATAAAGTGAATTGTTAAAAATGTGGCATTGACATTAAACCACCACACACACCTTTTGAATAAGATTTGAATTGTCACGTTTAGGTCTGTACAACATCAAATTATTTGTTATTTAGGTTACGAGAGCAGGTTGATTATAATTTTGCAGTCAAGTACTGCTTTTGGTTACTTGGACAAATTTAGCAGGAAGCTTGAGGGCCAACAAATTTGTCTGAGGGCTGCATTTGGCCCCCGGACCTTTGTTTGGACACTCATGCAGTACACAGTATGGAGTGAGTGAATGATTTATGTAATGTCAAGATTGTTTGTCTTGAAAGGTACTGTATAAATGAAATGCATAATTGACTGAACTGTTCAAATGAGGGAAGTCATGCCAGCTTGATTTAACTCGATGTTTTTGGTTGGAGCTGGTGGGGATGGATTTAGTGGGAAAACTGAACCCTACGAAAACGGGCTACCAATACATTTGTGTAATGGTAGACTACTTCACCAAATGGCCGGAGGCATATCCTCTAAAGACAAAGACGGCTGCAGAGGTCACACAATGTCTGATGGATTTTGTGTACCATTTTGGGGCACCAAAAAGGCTGCTGACGGACCAAGGGCCAGAATTCCGCAATAAGGTAAGATGACATTATGTTAGATGTTCTTCTTTGATGTTTGCAAAATCATTCAGCTCTTGTACTATATTAGCTCAACACTGAGGTATGCGAAAATCTTGGCATAAAGCGAAGTCTGTCAGCCCCTTATCATCCCCAAACCAATGGCCTGGTTGAAAAACTCAACGGCACAATCCAAAGGCAAATTCAGATGTCATCATATGGGCTACAGTTCGGTGTATTATTTAGCTTTTTGGTTGATGTGCCGACTTGTTGATTGTATATTTCAGGACCCTCAACAAAATGGTGGGAGATAATCCAAACACTTGGGACCAGTACCTGCAGCCCACGATGTTTGCCCTCAGAACAAAAAAACAATTAACAACCAAACACAGCCCATTTTACCTCATGTTTGGACGAGAGGCAAGGTACCCCTCCGAAATACCTGAATCATATGAGGTTTGTGAATTGATGCCAATTACATTGCGATGACATAGTCACTGTATAAATTGCATTGTCTACAATCAGGCTTTGATTTCCAGATTACGGAGGAGAATATTACTGGGGCAATATTGAAGGAGGAGCTACACCTGGGGTTGCAACAGCAACCCCAGGTGTACACAGAGGTGGAAGGCAACATAAAAAAAAAGCCAGTAGAAAATTTCTGCTAAAAGACAGCAAACTGGGGTAGAGGATTTTTTTTTAAAAAGGGGGATCTGGTTCTCCAAAACAATATGCGGGCCCAACAGAGGAAAGGAGGGAAATTGGAGTGTGACCTCTTGGGACCATTTATAATAGCAGGTAATTAAAGTAGTCCCTTACTGCATACATCATTTGGATCGGATTTAAAATCTGCAACTGCTCTGATTTATTGTGACTCTTGGCTTTTCTAATCATAGATGTGGAAGGTAAAAGTGCGCATCTGGTCAGCCAGGATGGCAAAAGGAAAAGTCTGGCCAACATCACCCACCTGACGCACTTTTTACTTCCAAAAAAAAGGATTCCATCAAACTTGGCCAAACTGCAGCCCCAGCCTCAGCCTCCGCCCCCGCCCCCGCCTCCGCCTCATACCCAGTTGCAGCCACAGCCTCGGCCAGTGGGGGTGTACCAAGGCCAAGCGCTCGCAGTCATCAAAAAATGTAAGTATCATGGCATCTTTTTATTTGGGCCCAAAAATTACATGTTGTCATTGACAGTGATAAAAGAGTTATGGGATGGGAGGAACCCAGGGAGGTGTCTGTGGTCGTCCATTGACAAATATAGGATATTCACAAATGACCTCATGACCCTGGCACCCGAACAGTACCTGGAAAGTGAGGTATTGACCTCCATTTTGAATTATAAGTGTGTCCTTACAATTGATCTGAGCAGAGTTTCCTTTCCAGATAATAAACGCATACCTTTCTGTGCTGGTGAGAAAACGGGACACTAAAACACTGGTTCTGGACAGCCTGTACCTCACAGGTGTGTGGGAGAGAACTGCCAGGCCATTGAAAAAGGTATGTAATTACATATGCATGTCACAGTTGTAGGAGTCTTACATTGTAATTTAATTTTGTAGCTCAATCTACTCCTATATGATGTGGTCTTGGGGGCTGTGTGTCACAATAGCCATTGGACACTGATTGTAAGCCTTTGTATTTGCACAATTGTATAGTCACTTCAATTTTTATCACACTCACTTTTTCTCCCCATTTTCAGGTCATGTATATAAACGAGCGTCGGGTCCTCTTTTTCGATCCGTTTGGAGCCACACAGCCTCAATTGACACAATGTGAAGATGTCACTAGGTCAGCACACTTCCATAAAAATGTGTGAAGGCATGCAATACAGACGTAAATGTTTTGTAACCCAGGGACTTGTTTAATTTCCAGATGTCTTGTACGAAAATTTATTCCTGCTCTAGGCAGGTGGTCCTGCGAAACGCTGCCTCACCCAAAGCAGAGGGATGGCAGCTCGTGCGGGGTCATCATCTGCAAGGTGAATAATCCTCTACATTAAAAATACATTTGTATATGAATTTAAGTATACATGCATTCACTTTTCAGATTGCAGAAAGACTCTTATGTGGGGAGCCACTAATGTACCCAGTCGACCGGCAGGGAATATTACAACTACGTGGGGACATTTTTATGACCCTACTCCAAGCCACAGGTAGGGACTTATTAACTTTACAACATCAGATTTTTGTCATACGTTTCTATGCATTTCCAGATGATTTGACAGATCACTGCCATTCCTGTGGCATTCCTCCAAGACAGGAGACGAATGACGACAAAGTTGATTGAGTAAGACGGATAAGAAATGTTTTGTTCTGTTTGGAGCAAAAATTAATGCCTTTAATCTTTTCTAAACCTTTACAGATCCAATGTGATGGCTGTGACAGGTGGTACCACACGACCTGTGTGCAAAACCCCCCTACAGACCAGAAATATGTCTGCATTGTGTGCACCACATTTAATTAAACAAATTACAAACCACCATGATTCTGAGTACAATGTTTTTGAAATGTGGTAGTTACTTTACTCATGTTCTAAATCAAAACTTATTCAGGGAAGAATTTACTGCAGAATTGTGTACATGTATGTTTGGAATTGCATACTAAAAGCGTGAAGGGGAGCAAACAAAGACTTTTTATGTTTTTGTTCTTTGTACACCTCACTCACAGTCCCAATCTTCATATATTGACCAGTACAATCCCTCTGACCATCAGGTATTTGGTACCTGATGAGAATCTGGAAGACTGAACAGTTTGAGAGTAAGATTTCATCAAGTGCCTTTCCCGCTACGCAGCAGTCAGTCCAGAAACAAGTTCTACTAAAGTGCACAAGGCCTAAAATGTTTTTTAGAGGAAATGTATTCATAATACATCCATACCACATTGTTGTGATTGTAATTACATTGTCAGGCATGTATTCAGAATCTTGTCAAGGAATTTCTAAGTATTTTTTTCATCACTATCATTGGATTGCACTACCACCCGCACCACAGCTTCAACTCATCCAAATGTCTATTTTTTCATCATCCTGCAGAGATAGTTTAGTCACAAGTGAATGATACCTGCATTATGTGGAGACGTGAGCTTGTAGGAATATAGTAATATCTGATCCTATTTTTCTTAATCCCAAGGGTGATACCTGCAGTACATCACAATAGTTGTATTTGTTAGGCTTGTTTCTGTTATGGAATTAGACATACACCGATACTATTCCGTAACACATCGAGAACACAATTCAACTTAGAATATGAAACGACACAGAAATATCAGACATTTGTGTGGCAAGCTTGGGAGAGAATGCGGGGCTGCGTCAGCCAAGCCGTTGTAAGCAGCCTGGCTGACCCTCCTGCGTCTCACCCCGTTTTTTCCCATGCTGGTTGGTTTTATTAGATATTCTGGAATAGGCGGGTCACATTTCTCATTGGTCAGCTTCACATCAAGGCACTTGTTTTACAGCTGGTATTTTTCCTAGAGATCAAACCTTGGGTAAACATTACCCAAACTCCTCTGGGCTGTCACCCCCCCTAGGGGAGTAAACATTCCTGCTCCATCTTTATGATACCTTCACAAATGCAGTTTGTCACACACCCGTTCTTCTCTTAGACTAATGATGCAGATAAAATATCACTATTATGCAGATAAAATACATCACAGAAATATAATCATATATTCACATTTTATCACAGTTTCCCTAATTGTCACCAGTTGATGCAATAGCCTAGGGCAGACTGAAGGGCACCTATCTGCATATGTTTGTAGTATATGAATGAATTTTCTTATTGTGTCTTGCATATTCACACGTATACACATGTATACACACATATACACACGTATACACACGTATACACACTCCACATCTGTCCAGCGGCAGTGTGGACACGCCCCCTCTACATCTCCCGTGTGGACACGCCCCCACATCTGTAACCAGTTGATCTGTCTTGATTGTTGTGTGTTTTCTGTCTGTTGACCCTGGATCATTGATTACGCGATGTTCCTGTGTCAATCCACATTACAGTAGCACATAGTGTGAAACACTGAACTATTCATCCACTTTGATCTGTAATCTACATACAACAGACGATACATCCGTGACAGCAACAGAAATGATAACAATGATCCTTCATCTCACATATGCTTTATTGACAGGATTGGGCTATAGAAGTTACAACACAGAGTGCTAATGAAAACACAGTTTATTCACATCCCAGGACGTAAAAGTGACAGCGTCAGCCACAGCGGCCAGATCAACTCATTCAGATCAGCTTGCGCTTTCCTTCTGTTCTGAGCATGCGCTGAAAAAAGCAACATGAACGGGACACATTTGGATTACTTTACAAATCAAAGCCAGGCAAAGGTATAGAATGCGACGATACTGCTCTGATGGTTTGCCTGTGTATATTAGCGTGTTATAATAGGAATGAAAAGAAGACGCGTAAGACCGCCCACTATGCATCTGGCTCAGAGCTGGCTCCGCCTTCTCCAGTTGAGCTAATCGCCAGACAATCTGGAACACCGGTGCCCGAGGCAAAAGTAACGAGGCTAAAGTGACATCACGAAACCACCTTAAAACACAGCGTTAAAGCAACACTTTAGAGTAAAAGTACCTCAGTTCCGTTGCAATGTAGTCCAGGGAATGTAAGCTCTGAAGACAGTCTGGAGTAATTAATAATGTCTCTGAGAGGAAAACAAGGAGAACAAGTAGCTGTAGCCACGTGGTTCGCAGCTGATTGGTGGAAAAAGATCAACATGCGCTGGCTAGAAAAAGGTGAAGCCCCCCCAGGAGCGCTGGGAAAAGACCCAAAAACTACCCATTTTTAACAGCTCAATGTATACGTTTAAGACAACCAATAGTGTTATATGAAGCACAGAGGGGCTCATTCATAACTTCAACTTTCCCATTCTGCAAAAAAACGAAAATCACAAATCTTGGGAAAAAAAGGTAAAAGACAGTTTTTCTCAGTTTGGTCAGGCCGACATGTTCCGGCATTTACGCTGCTCCGTCACATATTTGTAGATCTAAGTAAAATATTAGCCATGAGAATAACTTTGAATGGGACGAGTCGCTAGTGTAAGCTAAGAGCGACATCTGCTGGAGGAAGAAAGACTCGAGCCATCCACCAGGACCATCAGCTTTGGACCGAATCTTCACCAAGTGATCTGCCCCAGCGCCTCAGAAGGCAAGCACGTTCCGACACTCCGGACGGAATTGAACTGTATTTTTTTGCTGATACACATCTGAGACTGCTCCAAAACTGCTCCTTTCCACTGATCTGACACCCCAAAGACAGGACACAGCCAGCAACCGTAACAGTAAGCTGATCTCAGCCTTGTGGCCTTGATATGCAAAGTGCAAATTTTGGGTAATTTCTGGCAATAAGTCTTTCCTCCTTCCCTTTCTCTAGTGTGTAGTTTGCCAACGCAGCACTGCCTTCCCCCTTTGACTCATAAAGTTTAAAACCTCAGTTTAATCAAACCCCTAACTTCTGTTAAGTAGATATACTGTAGCTTGTTAATCTTATATGTTGGGAAACTCTGTGTGTACAACCCTGCCATGGTCACAATAAATGGATACCTTTAGAACATACTCTCCTCCTAAGGAGGTGGCATTAAACAAATGGAAAAATTGACTTTAAGACTTATTTGGAAAATAGACAAGTTTGTGGTATTTTGCACTAAATGGGACTTAAATGTTGGACTATTAAATTGAATAGACAGGTTTATGCCATACTGCATTAAATTCCAGGTATCATACATACACTTTATGGAGGTTAAGTCTTGAGCCAGTTTGTAGATAAGGATTTGTTTGTTATGAAGTTATTTATTAAACTTTGTTCATTGACTGTGCAGGCCAGTTCAAAGTTCTTTGCACACTTTAGCACTTAGTTTTTGTTTGACTCTTGGCTTTCCCCACTGGCCGTGCCGGCAGAGCCGCGGCGCAGTCAAATAACCCGGCAGTTTCAGGAGCCGCGGCACGGCCATAAAGCCTCATAGCTAACCGTAACTCTGACCCTAACCCTAACCCGGCACGGTCTAACCCGGCGCGGTCAAATAGCCCAGCAGTTTCAGGAGCCGCGGCACAAAAAATCCATGCAGTTTCGGCAGTGGCTGCCCACGAGTCCGAAGGTTCACTGGTCCGAAGGTTCACAGGTCCGAAATTTCCCCGAAATGTTAAGGTTCACAAGTCCGAAGGTTCACCGGTCCGAAGGTGTGTGTCTGCGCAGTGGGCTCTACTCGCGGCTCTCCTCACCAAAGCTGTGTCTCCGTGCAGCGGGCTCTCCTCGCCTCCCTTTGCCCTACACACTGGCTTTTAAGACTTTTCTAGTGTTGATGCACTTTTTATGATTAAACTCACGTATTTTCCATAACCGACTTGTTTCTGTGCATAGCCTGAGCTCCTTATCGTATTATTAATGAATGAATTAACTCAAATAGCCCAGCAGTTTCGGCCGCGCGCCGCGGCTCTGTAGACACTCCCGTCTTGGCGAGCTGAATTTCCTTTTTGACTACCAATCCTACGGTGATCGGATCACGCGTATTTCTATTCTTAGAATCAAATGAAGGCATAAAGCGGAGGATTCAGATGTTCCCTTGTTATTTTTATACACAGTACAACACACAGTGCCTCCTGTGAGCAGCTGGTGCATTAAACGTGACGAGCCCCAGTGCGTGTCTTCGTGCTTCGTGCGCATTTTACAGACTGACTACATCCCGATGCCGTCTGCACCTTCACTTTAGCCCTATGAGGAACTTTCGGACTAGTGAACCTTCGGACCAGTGAACGTTCGGACTCGTGGCGCGGCCGAAACGGTGAACTTTTAAAACCTTCGGACCAGTGAACCTTCGGACTCGTGTAGGGAACCGTTTCGGCCGCGTGCCGCGGCTCTGTAGACACTCCCTTCCCCACTGACTTGACATGAGTGCCAAAACAAAGTTACCACCTGGCCAGCGTCATTTAAGCAAACATGTACGCACCTCCTCCTGGATACTCACTGCATGGGTGATGATCTTTCAGCTGCAATGCTGTATTTAAACCCATCTAATGCAGGGAGTGGCTTCTCATATCTGTATGTTTGAGAAGGGTCAAATTATTGGCATCAGGCAGAGAAAACGACAAACAGAAGCTAATCTACTACAGATCTGAACCCCATTGAGAATCTTTGCAATGAGCTGGAGAAGGCTTTGCACAGTCGTCACACTCCAATCATTATACAAGATTTCGGTTAAAAAATGAATACAACACTGGAATTAAATAATTGTTTTAATATTGCAGAAGCTTATAATACCATGGTGAATGTGTGCTGTAATCAAAGCTAGTCAAGGCGGTCCAATGAAGGATGAAATGAGACCTTTTTTTTTACGTAGTATATTTTGAACGGTATAATATTTGAAAATGTTAAATTAGAATTCAAAGTTGCTTAAAAATCTTCCGTATATCTAATTCAAAGAAATATTTCTGCATTTTTTTGTATGACAATTTATCCTCAGTTAAGACATTTAAAAACACATTTTAACTAACTGTAAAAATATAATCTGATTATGGGTAGAAAATGAGAAAAATATGTGTGTTTTTTTTTCAATATCGCTTACCCCTATCACTACCTTTTTTGTCAAATTTCCAATATTCAAGCTGTTTTATTCAGCTGCAGGGTTCTCCGTTAAAAGATCCACCAAAATACATGTTGAAAATCCAACTGAAAGTTGCGTGGTGTGTGAAACAACTGTGACGTGATGTATGAAAAATGTGTTTCCTGATAAAGGGGCTGCCCCAGGAGAGGAAGCAGTTACATGGGAGTGGTTTGGCAACTTTACCTGTTGTTGTACTACATGTACTTTGTCTACTCTTTGTGTGAAGTGTACAGGATTCTGACGGAGAGCGCAACAACACAGGTAAATTTCAAGTTACACATTCAAAGAAATATGTATGTTTTATTTCTTGGTTAGCAAAAGGATTTGTAATGTTTGGTGATTGCTTATGAGTTGTGTTTTGGATTGTTGCATTGCAGCTGTTGTTATAAAAAATATTGCAAATTCCAGAATGTTCCTAAAAGTGAAGTGGAACAAGTTATTTCAACTGAGATTAACCTCAGAATATCACAAATTACGAAAAATCCAGGATGTCAAAGTAAAAGCACTCAGATATTTTGAGAGCTTTTTTTGAGAGATTTAGCATTTTGGATGAACGCAAAAACTGTTTTAGCCTATTTTTTTTATTTTTAGGCAAAGATTTAGTGGAAAAATTATGTATTAATTTACATCTAAAAACAATCTCTAGAGGAAGATCAAGCTTCACTGATTATTTCTGTAAAGTAAAGAGCTTTGTTCAAAACGTTGCAACAGGTTAAAAAGGGTTTTTGGTGGATGTTGTTGTTCAAATGTATGTTAACTGTTGTTACCGTTCCTCTCGCCTCTTTTTTACCAACTTCCACATTGGTGACCCCGACATTTGGAATATGTCAATTGCTAGCTCTTCCACAGCAACGGTTTTTGCAGCTACTATAAAACTCCCAGACTTTTGGTAGCACGATCCAGAGCCGTGATTCCATCATGACGAGGTAGTTTCAACTCCGAGGCATTACTGCTGAGAGAAATTAAATATTTTCACGTTGTTTCTACTTTGGATTCTGCTTCTACTCGCAGGCTGATGGGCCTGTTCCGTGCCCCCACAAGTCAACAAATATTAAGCGCTTAAGACAGTTACAAAAGTTGTACAAGCTACCCGACATGGAGCGAGCTGTCTTCTGTCTATGTTGGGTTTAGGTGACAGGAAACCTTCAGAAATCATATGCACAGCTAAACTCAACTGTTTTAGCTTAGATTTGAACATTGTCAGAGTAGAGGCCTGTCTCACATCTTCAGCAAGGTTGTTCCAGATTTTAGCTGCATAACACTGAAACGGAGACTCTCCTGACTCTGGGCACACCGGGGAGGCCGGTCCTTGAGGTCCTCAGAGTCCGAGATGGTTCAAACAGCTTTCGTCATAAGGCGCTGGTACAGCTGGCAGCCCGGTGTAAACGCTCTCTCTTCTTTCTCACACTTATTGTGCTTTATCTCCTATATTTTGTAAATATAGTTCGTATATTTTTTCTATTTTACTGCACGATAGGGACACGCGCTGGAATAGTTTTTTAATTCAACTGTTTTTGACTTTTTTCGGCTGGATTTGAGCGTTTTTCGTTGTGTTGTTGTGACGTGAGCTAGCTCCGAGCGAGCCCACCAGCCCCCCCCGCGCCCTCCGGCCGCCGCTAAAGTATGGCGTGTCGTCGGTACACGTTTATATACACGTTTATATGAAAGAGGAACTTCACGAACGATCGGGACACGCACTGGAATCGCTTTAAATTAACTTGTTTTGACTTTATTCGGCTGGATTGAGTGTTTTCGTCGTGTCGTTGCGATGTGTCTTGGCTCTGAGTCCCCCGGCTCCGGCCCCGCCCCCCGGCCGGCGCCGTACCGCGTTTACACAAAGGAGGAACTCATGAAACTGCGGAGAACAGTCGTCTTACCCGGAGATCGTCACGTTATCCCGGCAGACATCCTAAGGAAAACGAAGCGAAGCAGACGGGCTGGACGTAAACTCTGAGAGAAGAGAGGAGAAAACAGGAAGTCGGTTCCCGCCGTAGTCATGGGTAACGTGAGGTCCCTTCAAAATAAAATGACGGAAATAGCGAGCCTCATGCGGTCCCAGAGGATTTATAGGGACAGCAGCGTCTTGATTTTCACAGAGACCTGGTTAACAGCAGAAATGCCAGACTCAATTGTAGGTTTGGACAATTTTCATCTGCTGCGGGCGGACAGAACGAGAGAATGTGGGAAGAAAAGAGGTGGAGGTCTGGCGGTGTATGTGAACACGAGCTGGTCCAAACCCGAACACTGCACAGTGAGGGAGCAGCTATGTAACAAGGATATTGAACTATTGGCTATTGGCATGAGGCCATATTATCTGCCCCGGGAGTTCTCACATGTGATTTTGATCGCAGTCTATGTGGCCCCGTCTGCCAATGCTGAAAATGCTTGTGAAGCACTGCTCTCCTGCACTTGTAGGCTGCAAACACAGCATCCACAGGCTCTCTTCCTCATCTCTGGTGACTTTAACCACGCTTCTCCCTCTTCTGTCCTACCAACATACACCCAGTATGTTACCTGCCCCACCAGAGAGAATAGAACATTGGACTTGTTTTTTGCCAACACCAAGGAGGCTTATTCCTCTTCCCCCCTCCCTCCCCTGGGCAGCTCGGACCACAACCTTGTACATCTGAGGCCTGTGTATGAACCCATCGTGCGCAGGCAGCCTGTGGTGTCCCGTGAGGTGAGGATGTGGTCTGCTGAGAGCGAGGAGGCTCTGAGGGACTGCTTCAGCACCACTGTCTGGACTGAGCTTTATGACCCACATGGGGAGGACATCAACACCATCACAGAGTGCATCACGGACTACATCAACTTCTGTTTTGAGAACATTGTTCCCTCCCGGACGGTGCGGTGTTTTCCAAACAACAAGCCATGGATTAACCGTGAACTGAAGGCTCTGCTGAAGGAGAAGAAGAGAGCCTTCAGGTCAGGGAACAAGGAGGAGCTGAGGAGGAAGATCAGGCAGGCCGAGGCCGGCTACAAGAGGAGGATGGAGGAGCAGCTGCAGCAGAAGAACATTCAGGGAGTGTGGAGAAGCCTGAAAACCATCTCGGGCTTCAAAATTCCCCCTGCCCAGGCAGAGGGGGATCTACAGTGGGTGAATGATTTAAATGCTCACTTCTTGAGATTTGATCGGTCACCCGCCCCTCCCCCTGCACAGCTGCATGCTCCCTCTTCCACAGCTGGACAATCCCCTGCATCTGTTCCTCTTCACTTCTCTGCCCCGGACCATCAGCTCCCCACTTCGCCTGGACTCACCCATCCCCCCAGCACACAGTCCCCCTGCCAACCACTGACTGTCACAGCAGCACAGGTGAAGAGTGAGCTGAAGAGGATTAAAGTGAGGAAGGCAGCAGGACCTGACGGCATCAGCCCCAGGCTCCTTAAGTCCTGCGCAGATGAACTGTGTGGAGTTATGGAGCATGTCTTCAACGAGCCTGAAGCTGAGGGTGGTACCACAGGTCTGGAAGACCTCCTGTCTGGTACCTGTGCCCAAGACACTGCGCGCCAAAGACTTCAACAGCTTCAGGCCGGTGGCTCTCACGTCCCACCTGATGAAGACACTGGAGCGGCTGGTCCTGGACCACCTCCGCTCCACCGTGAGTTCAGCCATGGACCCACTGCAGTTTGCATATCGGCCTGGCATCGGAGTGGAGGACGCCGTCATCTCCCTGCTGCACCGCTCTCTCTCTCACCTGGAAAAGCCTGGCAGCTCTGTGAGGATCCTGTTCTTCGATCTTTCCAGCGCCTTCAACACCATCCAGCCGCTGCTCCTGAGGGACAAGCTGGAGACTGCTGGTGTGGAGTATGACCTGGCAGAGTGGATCCTGGACTACCTCACGGACCGACCCCAGTTTGTGAGAGCACGGGACTGTGTGTCTGACACTCGGACCTGCAGTGTGGGGGCGCCCCAGGGTACTGTCCTCGCGCCCTTTCTCTTCACCCTTTACACTGCAGACTTCAGACATGACACGGACAGCTGTGTCCTGCAGAAGTTCTCTGATGACTCTGCCATCATCGGACTCATCACGGACGACGATGATGCGGAGTACAGAGGACTGGCGCAGGACTTTGTGGACTGGTGTCAGCGGAACCACCTCCTCATCAACGCGGGGAAGACCAAGGAGATGGTGGTTGATTTCCGCAGACGCCAACCCACTGCCCCCTCACCAGTGAACATCCAGGGACGGGACATTGAGAGAGTGGACTCATACAAGTACCTGGGTGTTCATCTGAACCACAAACTGGACTGGACTCATATGTGATGGCTGTGACAGGTGGTACCACACGACCTGTGTGCAAAACCCCCCTACAGACCAGAAATATGTCTGCATTGTGTGCACCACATTTAATTAAACAAATTACAAACCACCATGATTCTGAGTACAATGTTTTTGAAATGTGGTAGTTACTTTACTCATGTTCTAAATCAAAACTTATTCAGGGAAGAATTTACTGCAGAATTGTGTACATGTATGTTTGGAATTGCATACTAAAAGCGTGAAGGGGAGCAAACAAAGACTTTTTATGTTTTTGTTCTTTGTACACCTCACTCACAGTCCCAATCTTCATATATTGACCAGTACAATCCCTCTGACCATCAGGTATTTGGTACCTGATGAGAATCTGGAAGACTGAACAGTTTGAGAGTAAGATTTCATCAAGTGCCTTTCCCGCTACGCAGCAGTCAGTCCAGAAACAAGTTCTACTAAAGTGCACAAGGCCTAAAATGTTTTTTAGAGGAAATGTATTCATAATACATCCATACCACATTGTTGTGATTGTAATTACATTGTCAGGCATGTATTCAGAATCTTGTCAAGGAATTTCTAAGTATTTTTTTCATCACTATCATTGGATTGCACTACCACCCGCACCACAGCTTCAACTCATCCAAATGTCTATTTTTTCATCATCCTGCAGAGATAGTTTAGTCACAAGTGAATGATACTTGCATTATGTGGAGACGTGAGCTTGTAGGAATATAGTAATATCTGATCCTATTTTTCTTAATCCCAAGGGTGATACCTGCAGTACATCACAATAGTTGTATTTGTTAGGCTTGTTTCTGTTATGGAATTAGACATACACCGATGCTATTCCGTAACACATCGAGAACACAATTCAACTTAGAATATGAAACGACACAGAAATATCAGACATTTGTGTGGCAAGCTTGGGAGAGAATGCGGGGCTGCGTCAGCCAAGCCGTTGTAAGCAGCCTGGCTGACCCTCCTGCGTCTCACCCCGTTTTTTCCCATGCTGGTTGGTTTTATTAGATATTCTGGAATAGGCGGGTCACATTTCTCATTGGTCAGCTTCACATCAAGGCACTTGTTTTACAGCTGGTATTTTTCCTAGAGATCAAGCCTTGGGTAAACATTACCCAAACTCCTCTGGGCTGTCACCCCCCTAGGGGAGTAAACATTCCTGCTCCATCTTTATGATACCTTCACAAATGCAGTTTGTCACACACCCGTTCTTCTCTTAGACTAATGATGCAGATAAAATATCACTATTATGCAGATAAAATACATCACAGAAATATAATCATATATTCACATTTTATCACAGTTTCCCTAATTGTCACCAGTTGATGCAATAGCCTAGGGCAGACTGAAGGGCACCTATCTGCATATGTTTGTAGTATATGAATGAATTTTCTTATTGTGTCTTGCATATTCACACGTATACACATGTATACACACATATACACACGTATACACACGTATACACACGTATACACACTCCACATCTGTCCAGCGGCAGTGTGGACACGCCCCCTCTACATCTCCCGTGTGGACACGCCCCCTCTACATCTCCCGTGTGGACACGCCCCCACATCTGTAACCAGTTGATCTGTCTTGATTGTTGTGTGTTTTCTGTCTGTTGACCCTGGATCATTGATTACGCGATGTTCCTGTGTCAATCCACATTACAGTAGCACATAGTGTGAAACACTGAACTATTCATCCACTTTGATCTGTAATCTACATACAACAGACGATACATCCGTGACAGCAACAGAAATGATAACAATGATCCTTCATCTCACATATGCTTTATTGACAGGATTGGGCTATAGAAGTTACAACACAGAGTGCTAATGAAAACACAGTTTATTCACATCCCAGGACGTAAAAGTGACAGCGTCAGCCACAGCGGCCAGATCAACTCATTCAGATCAGCTTGCGCTTTCCTTCTGTTCTGAGCATGCGCTGAAAAAAGCAACATGAACGGGACACATTTGGATTACTTTACAAATCAAAGCCAGGCAAAGGTATAGAATGCGACGATACTGCTCTGATGGTTTGCCTGTGTATATTAGCGTGTTATAATAGGAATGAAAAGAAGACGCGTAAGACCGCCCACTATGCATCTGGCTCAGAGCTGGCTCCGCCTTCTCCAGTTGAGCTAATCGCCAGACAATCTGGAACACCGGTGCCCGAGGCAAAAGTAACGAGGCTAAAGTGACATCACGAAACCACCTTAAAACACAGCGTTAAAGCAACACTTTAGAGTAAAAGTACCTCAGTTCCGTTGCAATGTAGTCCAGGGAATGTAAGCTCTGAAGACAGTCTGGAGTAATTAATAATGTCTCTGAGAGGAAAACAAGGAGAACAAGTAGCTGTAGCCACGTGGTTCGCAGCTGATTGGTGGAAAAAGATCAACATGCGCTGGCTAGAAAAAGGTGAAGCCCCCCCAGGAGCGCTGGGAAAAGACCCAAAAACTACCCATTTTTAACAGCTCAATGTATACGTTTAAGACAACCAATAGTGTTATATGAAGCACAGAGGGGCTCATTCATAACTTCAACTTTCCCATTCTGCAAAAAAACGAAAATCACAAATCTTGGGAAAAAAAGGTAAAAGACAGTTTTTCTCAGTTTGGTCAGGCCGACATGTTCCGGCATTTACGCTGCTCCGTCACATATTTGTAGATCTAAGTAAAATATTAGCCATGAGAATAACTTTGAATGGGACGAGTCGCTAGTGTAAGCTAAGAGCGACATCTGCTGGAGGAAGAAAGACTCGAGCCATCCACCAGGACCATCAGCTTTGGACCGAATCTTCACCAAGTGATCTGCCCCAGCGCCTCAGAAGGCAAGCACGTTCCGACACTCCGGACGGAATTGAACTGTATTTTTTTGCTGATACACATCTGAGACTGCTCCAAAACTGCTCCTTTCCACTGATCTGACACCCCAAAGACAGGACACAGCCAGCAACCGTAACAGTAAGCTGATCTCAGCCTTGTGGCCTTGATATGCAAAGTGCAAATTTTGGGTAATTTCTGGCAATAAGTCTTTCCTCCTTCCCTTTCTCTAGTGTGTAGTTTGCCAACGCAGCACTGCCTTCCCCCTTTGACTCATAAAGTTTAAAACCTCAGTTTAATCAAACCCCTAACTTCTGTTAAGTAGATATACTGTAGCTTGTTAATCTTATATGTTGGGAAACTCTGTGTGTACAACCCTGCCATGGTCACAATAAATGGATACCTTTAGAACATACTCTCCTCCTAAGGAGGTGGCATTAAACAAATGGAAAAATTGACTTTAAGACTTATTTGGAAAATAGACAAGTTTGTGGTATTTTGCACTAAATGGGACTTAAATGTTGGACTATTAAATTGAATAGACAGGTTTATGCCATACTGCATTAAATTCCAGGTATCATACATACACTTTATGGAGGTTAAGTCTTGAGCCAGTTTGTAGATAAGGATTTGTTTGTTATGAAGTTATTTATTAAACTTTGTTCATTGACTGTGCAGGCCAGTTCAAAGTTCTTTGCACACTTTAGCACTTAGTTTTTGTTTGACTCTTGGCTTTCCCCACTGGCCGTGCCGGCAGAGCCGCGGCGCAGTCAAATAACCCGGCAGTTTCAGGAGCCGCGGCACGGCCATAAAGCCTCATAGCTAACCGTAACTCTGACCCTAACCCTAACCCGGCACGGTCTAACCCGGCGCGGTCAAATAGCCCAGCAGTTTCAGGAGCCGCGGCACAAAAAATCCATGCAGTTTCGGCAGTGGCTGCCCACGAGTCCGAAGGTTCACTGGTCCGAAGGTTCACAGGTCCGAAATTTCCCCGAAATGTTAAGGTTCACAAGTCCGAAGGTTCACCGGTCCGAAGGTGTGTGTCTGCGCAGTGGGCTCTACTCGCGGCTCTCCTCACCAAAGCTGTGTCTCCGTGCAGCGGGCTCTCCTCGCCTCCCTTTGCCCTACACACTGGCTTTTAAGACTTTTCTAGTGTTGATGCACTTTTTATGATTAAACTCACGTATTTTCCATAACCGACTTGTTTCTGTGCATAGCCTGAGCTCCTTATCGTATTATTAATGAATGAATTAACTCAAATAGCCCAGCAGTTTCGGCCGCGCGCCGCGGCTCTGTAGACACTCCCGTCTTGGCGAGCTGAATTTCCTTTTTGACTACCAATCCTACGGTGATCGGATCACGCGTATTTCTATTCTTAGAATCAAATGAAGGCATAAAGCGGAGGATTCAGATGTTCCCTTGTTATTTTTATACACAGTACAACACACAGTGCCTCCTGTGAGCAGCTGGTGCATTAAACGTGACGAGCCCCAGTGCGTGTCTTCGTGCTTCGTGCGCATTTTACAGACTGACTACATCCCGATGCCGTCTGCACCTTCACTTTAGCCCTATGAGGAACTTTCGGACTAGTGAACCTTCGGACCAGTGAACGTTCGGACTCGTGGCGCGGCCGAAACGGTGAACTTTTAAAACCTTCGGACTAGTGAACCTTCGGACCAGTGAACCTTCGGACTCGTGTAGGGAACCGTTTCGGCCGCGTGCCGCGGCTCTGTAGACACTCCCTTCCCCACTGACTTGACATGAGTGCCAAAACAAAGTTACCACCTGGCCAGCGTCATTTAAGCAAACATGTACGCACCTCCTCCTGGATACTCACTGCATGGGTGATGATCTTTCAGCTGCAATGCTGTATTTAAACCCATCTAATGCAGGGAGTGGCTTCTCATATCTGTATGTTTGAGAAGGGTCAAATTATTGGCATCAGGCAGAGAAAACGACAAACAGAAGCTAATCTACTACAGATCTGAACCCCATTGAGAATCTTTGCAATGAGCTGGAGAAGGCTTTGCACAGTCGTCACACTCCAATCATTATACAAGATTTCGGTTAAAAAATGAATACAACACTGGAATTAAATAATTGTTTTAATATTGCAGAAGCTTATAATACCATGGTGAATGTGTGCTGTAATCAAAGCTAGTCAAGGCGGTCCAATGAAGGATGAAATGAGACCTTTTTTTTTACGTAGTATATTTTGAACGGTATAATATTTGAAAATGTTAAATTAGAATTCAAAGTTGCTTAAAAATCTTCCGTATATCTAATTCAAAGAAATATTTCTGCATTTTTTTGTATGACAATTTATCCTCAGTTAAGACATTTAAAAACACATTTTAACTAACTGTAAAAATATAATCTGATTATGGGTAGAAAATGAGAAAAATATGTGTGTTTTTTTTTCAATATCGCTTACCCCTATCACTACCTTTTTTGTCAAATTTCCAATATTCAAGCTGTTTTATTCAGCTGCAGGGTTCTCCGTTAAAAGATCCACCAAAATACATGTTGAAAATCCAACTGAAAGTTGCGTGGTGTGTGAAACAACTGTGACGTGATGTATGAAAAATGTGTTTCCTGATAAAGGGGCTGCCCCAGGAGAGGAAGCAGTTACATGGGAGTGGTTTGGCAACTTTACCTGTTGTTGTACTACATGTACTTTGTCTACTCTTTGTGTGAAGTGTACAGGATTCTGACGGAGAGCGCAACAACACAGGTAAATTTCAAGTTACACATTCAAAGAAATATGTATGTTTTATTTCTTGGTTAGCAAAAGGATTTGTAATGTTTGGTGATTGCTTATGAGTTGTGTTTTGGATTGTTGCATTGCAGCTGTTGTTATAAAAAATATTGCAAATTCCAGAATGTTCCTAAAAGTGAAGTGGAACAAGTTATTTCAACTGAGATTAACCTCAGAATATCACAAATTACGAAAAATCCAGGATGTCAAAGTAAAAGCACTCAGATATTTTGAGAGCTTTTTTTGAGAGATTTAGCATTTTGGATGAACGCAAAAACTGTTTTAGCCTATTTTTTTTATTTTTAGGCAAAGATTTAGTGGAAAAATTGTGTATTAATTTACATCTAAAAACAATCTCTAGAGGAAGATCAAGCTTCACTGATTATTTCTGTAAAGTAAAGAGCTTTGTTCAAAACGTTGCAACAGGTTAAAAAGGGTTTTTGGTGGATGTTGTTGTTCAAATGTATGTTAACTGTTGTTACCGTTCCTCTCGCCTCTTTTTTACCAACTTCCACATTGGTGACCCCGACATTTGGAATATGTCAATTGCTAGCTCTTCCACAGCAACGGTTTTTGCAGCTACTATAAAACTCCCAGACTTTTGGTAGCACGATCCAGAGCCGTGATTCCATCATGACGAGGTAGTTTCAACTCCGAGGCATTACTGCTGAGAGAAATTAAATATTTTCACGTTGTTTCTACTTTGGATTCTGCTTCTACTCGCAGGCTGATGGGCCTGTTCCGTGCCCCCACAAGTCAACAAATATTAAGCGCTTAAGACAGTTACAAAAGTTGTACAAGCTACCCGACATGGAGCGAGCTGTCTTCTGTCTATGTTGGGTTTAGGTGACAGGAAACCTTCAGAAATCATATGCACAGCTAAACTCAACTGTTTTAGCTTAGATTTGAACATTGTCAGAGTAGAGGCCTGTCTCACATCTTCAGCAAGGTTGTTCCAGATTTTAGCTGCATAACACTGAAACGGAGACTCTCCTGACTCTGGGCACACCGGGGAGGCCGGTCCTTGAGGTCCTCAGAGTCCGAGATGGTTCAAACAGCTTTCGTCATAAGGCGCTGGTACAGCTGGCAGCCCGGTGTAAACGCTCTCTCTTCTTTCTCACACTTATTGTGCTTTATCTCCTATATTTTGTAAATATAGTTCGTATATTTTTTCTATTTTACTGCACGATAGGGACACGCGCTGGAATAGTTTTTTAATTCAACTGTTTTTGACTTTTTTCGGCTGGATTTGAGCGTTTTTCGTTGTGTTGTTGTGACGTGAGCTAGCTCCGAGCGAGCCCACCAGCCCCCCCCGCGCCCTCCGGCCGCCGCTAAAGTATGGCGTGTCGTCGGTACACGTTTATATACACGTTTATATGAAAGAGGAACTTCACGAACGATCGGGACACGCACTGGAATCGCTTTAAATTAACTTGTTTTGACTTTATTCGGCTGGATTGAGTGTTTTCGTCGTGTCGTTGCGATGTGTCTTGGCTCTGAGTCCCCCGGCTCCGGCCCCGCCCCCCGGCCGGCGCCGTACCGCGTTTACACAAAGGAGGAACTCATGAAACTGCGGAGAACAGTCGTCTTACCCGGAGATCGTCACGTTATCCCGGCAGACATCCTAAGGAAAACGAAGCGAAGCAGACGGGCTGGACGTAAACTCTGAGAGAAGAGAGGAGAAAACAGGAAGTCGGTTCCCGCCGTAGTCATGGGTAACGTGAGGTCCCTTCAAAATAAAATGACGGAAATAGCGAGCCTCATGCGGTCCCAGAGGATTTATAGGGACACCAGCGTCTTGATTTTCACAGAGACCTGGTTAACAGCAGAAATGCCAGACTCAATTGTAGGTTTGGACAATTTTCATCTGCTGCGGGCGGACAGAACGAGAGAATGTGGGAAGAAAAGAGGTGGAGGTCTGGCGGTGTATGTGAACACGAGCTGGTCCAAACCCGAACACTGCACAGTGAGGGAGCAGCTATGTAACAAGGATATTGAACTATTGGCTATTGGCATGAGGCCATATTATCTGCCCCGGGAGTTCTCACATGTGATTTTGATCGCAGTCTATGTGGCCCCGTCTGCCAATGCTGAAAATGCTTGTGAAGCACTGCTCTCCTGCACTTGTAGGCTGCAAACACAGCATCCACAGGCTCTCTTCCTTATCTCTGGTGACTTTAACCACGCTTCTCCCTCTTCTGTCCTACCAACATACACCCAGTATGTTACCTGCCCCACCAGAGAGAATAGAACATTGGACTTGTTTTTTGCCAACACCAAGGAGGCTTATTCCTCTTCCCCCCTCCCTCCCCTGGGCAGCTCGGACCACAACCTTGTACATCTGAGGCCTGTGTATGAACCCATCGTGCGCAGGCAGCCTGTGGTGTCCCGTGAGGTGAGGATGTGGTCTGCTGAGAGCGAGGAGGCTCTGAGGGACTGCTTCAGCACCACTGTCTGGACTGAGCTTTATGACCCACATGGGGAGGACATCAACACCATCACAGAGTGCATCACGGACTACATCAACTTCTGTTTTGAGAACATTGTTCCCTCCCGGACGGTGCGGTGTTTTCCAAACAACAAGCCATGGATTAACCGTGAACTGAAGGCTCTGCTGAAGGAGAAGAAGAGAGCCTTCAGGTCAGGGAACAAGGAGGAGCTGAGGACTGTGCAGAAGGAGCTGAGGAGGAAGATCAGGCAGGCCGAGGCCGGCTACAAGAGGAGGATGGAGGAGCAGCTGCAGCAGAAGAACATTCAGGGAGTGTGGAGAAGCCTGAAAACCATCTCGGGCTTCAAAATTCCCCCTGCCCAGGCAGAGGGGGATCTACAGTGGGTGAATGATTTAAATGCTCACTTCTTGAGATTTGATCGGTCACCCGCCCCTCCCCCTGCACAGCTGCATGCTCCCTCTTCCACAGCTGGACAATCCCCTGCATCTGTTCCTCTTCACTTCTCTGCCCCGGACCATCAGCTCCCCACTTCGCCTGGACTCACCCATCCCCCCAGCACACAGTCCCCCTGCCAACCACTGACTGTCACAGCAGCACAGGTGAAGAGTGAGCTGAAGAGGATTAAAGTGAGGAAGGCAGCAGGACCTGACGGCATCAGCCCCAGGCTCCTTAAGTCCTGCGCAGATGAACTGTGTGGAGTTATGGAGCATGTCTTCAACGAGCCTGAAGCTGAGGGTGGTACCACAGGTCTGGAAGACCTCCTGTCTGGTACCTGTGCCCAAGACACTGCGCGCCAAAGACTTCAACAGCTTCAGGCCGGTGGCTCTCACGTCCCACCTGATGAAGACACTGGAGCGGCTGGTCCTGGACCACCTCCGCTCCACCGTGAGTTCAGCCATGGACCCACTGCAGTTTGCATATCGGCCTGGCATCGGAGTGGAGGACGCCGTCATCTCCCTGCTGCACCGCTCTCTCTCTCACCTGGAAAAGCCTGGCAGCTCTGTGAGGATCCTGTTCTTCGATCTTTCCAGCGCCTTCAACACCATCCAGCCGCTGCTCCTGAGGGACAAGCTGGAGACTGCTGGTGTGGAGTATGACCTGGCAGAGTGGATCCTGGACTACCTCACGGACCGACCCCAGTTTGTGAGAGCACGGGACTGTGTGTCTGACACTCGGACCTGCAGTGTGGGGGCGCCCCAGGGTACTGTCCTCGCGCCCTTTCTCTTCACCCTTTACACTGCAGACTTCAGACATGACACGGACAGCTGTGTCCTGCAGAAGTTCTCTGATGACTCTGCCATCATCGGACTCATCACGGACGACGATGATGCGGAGTACAGAGGACTGGCGCAGGACTTTGTGGACTGGTGTCAGCGGAACCACCTCCTCATCAACGCGGGGAAGACCAAGGAGATGGTGGTTGATTTCCGCAGACGCCACCCCACTGCCCCCTCACCAGTGAACATCCAGGGACGGGACATTGAGAGAGTGGACTCATACAAGTACCTGGGTGTTCATCTGAACCACAAACTGGACTGGACTCATAACACAGACGCACTGTACAGGAAGAGCCAGAGTCGGCTCTACCTCCTGAGGAGACTCAGGTCTTTTGGAGTGACAGGGCCACTCCTGAAGACCTTCTATGACTCTGTGGTGGCAGCAGCCCTCCTGTACGGTGTGGCCTGCTGGAGCAGCAGCATCACAGAGAGGGAGAGGAAGAAGCTGGACAAAGTCATCAAGAAGTCCAGCTCCGTCCTGGGCTGCGCTCTGGACTGCAGGAGGTGGGGGACCGAAGGGTCCTGGCTAGATTCACATCGATGCTTGACCATGAGTGCCACCCCCTGCAGGACACTCTGTCCGCTCTGGAGAGCAGCTTCAGTGAGAGACTGATCCACCCTCGCTGTGTGAAGGAAAGGTTTCGCAGGTCTTTCCTTCCTGCTGCTGTCAGACTTTATAACAAACACTGTTAGTCCTGAACAATACTGACCTAACCATGTGCAATTCCGTCATATGTGCAATTACTGTCGTGATTCATGTGCAATTACTGTGAAATTCATGTTTAATCCATGTGCCGTCGTGACACATATTCATGTGCAATTACTGTCATGATCACATGCAATGGTATTTATGTATTTATTTATTTTTATCTTTATTATTTTTTCCTTATTATTTTTTCCCCTCCATCCCTTGTTGGGTTTTGTCTATGGGAGTTTTTGTTTATAGATAAGATAAGATAAGATAATCCTTTATTGTCCCACATGGCGAAATTTCATTGGTAGGATCTCCTATTGGTATCCGATTGGTATCCGATTGGTAGAAGCTCTCCTATTTCATAGGAGAGCTTCTACTGAAAGTGTTTTTTCAAACTTCCTGTAAGTGATCTGTTCTTTTCTTCTGTGTCTACCTCTGTATCTACCTGCGTTGCATCAATGAAATTTCCCCATGTGGGACAATAAAGGAATATCTTATCTTATCTTATCTTGTCTTTTGTATTTCATGGGGTGACCACTAGAGGATGTTGTTGTTGTTGTTGTTGTTTTATGGCGGTTGGCATCCGAGTGTTGCATTACCGCCAGACTTTATTCCTTAGACTGTTGTTGCTGTTGTTGTTGTTTTATGGCAGTTGACAGCCGAGTGTCGCATTACCGCCAGACTTTATTCCCCAGACTTTGTCGTAGTCCTAAAAGTTGTTGTTGTTGTTGTTGTTGTTGTTGTTGTTGTTTTATGGCGTTTGGCATCCAATTGTTGCATTACCGCCAGACTTTATTCCTCTGACTTTTCGTAGTTGTTGTTGTTGTTGTTGTTGTTTTATGGCGGTTGGCATCCAATTGTTGTTGTTGTTGTTGTTTTATGGCGGTTGGCATCCGAGTGTTGCATTACCGCCAGACTTTATTCCTCAGACGTTTCGTAGTCCTCAATTGTTGTTGTTGTTGTTGTTTTATGGCGGTTGGCATCCGAGTGTTGCATTACCGCCAGACTTTATTCCTCAGACGTTTCGTAGTCCTCAGACTCTGTCGATGTTGTTGTTGTTGTTTTATGGCGGTTGGCATCCAAGTGTTGCATTACCGCCAGACTTTATTCCTCAGACTTTGTCGTAGTCCTCAGACTCTGTCGTAGTCCGTAAAAGTACTCCTTCCATTGCTTTGGTGTTACAAAGCCCATGAGGTCATGATATGTCTTTGTGACTAGAATAGTTGTTGTTGTTGTTGTTGTTGTTGTTGTTTTATGGCGGTTGGCATCCGAGTGTTGCATTACCACCAGACTTTATTCCACAGACGTTTCGTAGTCCTCAGACTCTGTCGTAGTCCGTAAAAGTACTCCTCCCATTGCTTTGGCGTTACAAAGCCCATGAGGTCATGATGTGTTTTTGTGACTAGAATAGTTGTTGTGTCAGAGACCAACCGGCTTTATTCCAGGGAGACTCTTCTTCACCTTCCTCGCCCTCTTTGACGTTCGGTGCTTTGGAAGTACAAAGCCCATGAGATCATGGGACGTCTTTGTTGTTTTACAAAGCCCATGAGGTCATGGGACGTCTTTGTCGTTTTATCCTTTAGAAGTCCTTCTTCCATCACTTTGGCGTTTCTAGGCCCATGAAGTCCAAGCGCGTTAGAACATCCTCTTGCTCCTCATCCTCGGCTCAGTCTCCAACACCCCCCACCTCTATAAACGTTTACCCAGCCCTGTGCTACATAAGTAAGCAACCACAGCCTGACACAAACCCTGTGACTGGATCGCCAGAACGTTCCGCAGATTGAACTCCCGCCCATTATTCCGAAACCACAAGGCCAACCCGGCCCTTTCCCTATCATAAGCCTCACAGCAAATCAGCACATGCTCGACATTCTCTGGCACCCGACAGTGACCACACAGACCGGTCGGATGTTTGCCTATCCTACTCAGTGACCAATTGAGTCCAGTATGGCCAATCCTCATGCGGGCGAAGGCCCTTTCCTCCCACGCGTTCCTGCCCATAGACCCGCAAGGACCCACACTACCCTGTATGTGATAGAGATGCCGTCCAGTAACACAGTGGCTCCAAAATTCCTGCCAAAGGCCGACCACATGACTCTTGATAACGGGCTTGATTTCAGACTTGCCCAACTCAACCGCCACATCAATTGATGGCCGCCGAAGGGAACGTTTAGCCAGTGCATCAGCCATTTCGTTACCATCCACCCCCACATGCGCAGGGACCCAAATGAAGGAAGTATGTGAGGGACATCCTTCCTGGACAGGGAGAGCATCAGACAGAAGATGCCATTCAACACATCCTGTCTGCAATCCGATTTCCCAGATTTAATGCTTTGCAATGCAGAAAGGCTGTCAGAGGCCACCACAATGCCGCAACACTGCAAAGCAGATTCCGCCCATTCCAACGCCAACCGTATCGCTATAAGTTCCGACGTGAAAACAGAAAGGCGATCTGTCAACCTCTTCTTGACCGCTAGCCTCAGGTCAGGCACGAAATAAGCGGCGCCAGTACGCCCACTCTCAGGATCCCTAGACCCGTCGGTATAAATAAACACATCACCTGAGTGTTTATCGATGAGCGCTTGAACGGCAAACTGCGGTGCCCTCCCAGCGACTCCTCTAAGCTTGCCATGCAAGCTAACATCAACAGGAGCCGGAACAAACTTCCACGGAGCTATAGCAGACAAAGCCACCGACGGGCTCACACGCAGATCACCAACCCCCGCAAGCCGCGCCTTTGCATTTCCTACCTGGCTGAAAACCATACCGCCAGCCTCACTCTGCCCCCCATCAACCCTGAGAAAGTCCCTCACCGGGTGAGAGCTCGTATGACCTTGCACATTCACCCAGTAAGCCAACAGAAGTTCTAGCCTCCGGAGCCGTAACGGCAATTCCCCCAACTCAACCTGCAGCGCCGAGACAGGGGAGGTCCTAAAAGCCCTACAGCAGATGCGCAAGGCCTGGGCTTGCTCCACATCAAGCTTCTTTAAGTTAGTCTCAGCCGCAGACATGTAGGCTATACAGCCATAATCAATAGCCGCCCTCATGACGGCCCGATAAATACCCAGGAGCGACCTTCTGCTGGCCCCCCAGTCCTGGCCGGATAGACAACGAAGCAACAAGTTATTCACCCTTTTGCATTCTACCACTGACCTCATCATCCATGCAGTCGAAGGGAGATGTCCCTATGCCCATTGAAGAAACAGATCACTTGAGACTTCCGTATGGACAGTTTAAACCCCCACTTCAGGGTCCACTGCTCCACCTGCTGTATTGCCCTTTGCAGTTTCGCCTCGTAAAACCGGAGATTCCTCCCTCTCACCCATAGAGCGCCATCGTCAGCATAAAGGCTCCTCCCAACAGACCCATCCACGTCGTCAAAGATGTCCTTAATCATAACATTGAACAAGATAGGGCTACACACACTCCCCTGCGGGATCCCATTCTCCACCCCATAGACCCCAGAGTAAGCAGCGCCCACTCTGGTTTGGATACGCCGGCCAGACAGAAAGCTCCGGACCCAGTAAAACAGTTTACCCTTCACACCACACTTCCGCAGCTTAATGAGGAGCCCATCCTTCCAAACCATATCGTACGCCTTCTCCACATCAAAGAGCACCGCAATAACCTTTTCTTTCTGAGCCCTGGCCAGCTGGATATCAGATTCCAAACACAACACGGAATCCATGGTGTTCCTGCCCCTACGGAAACCACTCTGGTGCGCGGGAAGCAAACCCTGACTCTCCAAGAAGTAATCCAACCGCTCGGTAACCATGCGCTCCATCGTTTTCCCGAGCTGCGACGTCAAGGCAATCGGCCTATAACTTGAAGGGCCAGACGCTGGCCTACCCGGCTTCAGAACCGGCACCACCGTAGACTGTTTCCACGCAGATGGGACACAACCTGAATCCCAAACACGGTTGAAAAGACCCAGGACTAGCCCAAGCGTGTCATCAGTCAAATGAGAGAGCATGTCATAGCACACCTCATCTTTACCCGGGGCTGTCTGTTTCGCCTTAGAAAGTGCTCTCCTTAGCTCAAACAAACTAAACGGAAGGTCAAGGTCATCTTGAGTCGAAGGCTGGTGCCCAATCAGCTCAGAATTCTGGGCCAAAGTACTCTCCCTGTAGTGCCTTTCCGCAGGTGAGAGATTGTCAGAGCTGTGCACCGACACAAAGGTGCTGGCCAGCAGTTCAGCTTTGTCAACGTCGCTGACTGCTTCAACACCATTCAGTATTAGGACCGGGGTCCCATGACGGCGCTCAACCCCATGCATCCGCTTAATCATCCCCCAAACATCCCCGAGACGCGTTTCTCTCCCAATTTTGGAACAATACCGCCTCCAATAGGCACTCTTGGCCGTTCTTACAGTTTTCCGCACAACAGCGCGGGCCCTCTTGTAGTCAATGAGGGCACCCTCAGTGTGGGTAACCCTTAGCCGGCGAAACGCCGCATTTCTCGCCCTAACAGCATAACCACATGCTTCATTCCACCACGGCACCCGCTTCCTATGTCCACTACCACCACTCTTAGGAATCGTGCCTACCGCTGACTGCGTGATGAGCGAGACAATTGCACTATTGAGATCATCCACCTGAGTCAATCCTCCTTCCTGCAGAACCCTAGAACCATCATCAGCTTTCCTCAGGAAAGCCCCCCAGTTCGCCCTTGCCAACTGCCACCTCTGAATCCTCGTCCCCCTGACCACACAGCTCCCAAAGCCAATCTCGGTGCGGACTAGATAGTGATCGCTACCAAAAGAAAGATTACCAAGAACCTCCCAACTACAAACACCAGCTAACTCCTTGGACACAAGCGTAAGATCTATTGCACTTTCCGTACCGGTCCCCATATCATAGCGGGTCCCACTCCCATCATTCAGACAAACCAACTCCCTTTGATTGATAAAACCCTCTACCACCTGCCCATACCTATCGGTACCACTACCGCCCCACAAAGCGCTATGCGCATTAAAATCCCCACACCTCACAGCCTTTCCCCGAACATCCTTACCGATACTATGTAAGGACTCTAACGTTAACTCACCACACGGATTATAAAGGTTAACCACAGTAACAGCTTCACCACCCAGCCAGACCCTCACCGCCAGAGCCTCCGGCGCTTTACTCACACTGACAACAACGTAATTTAGGTAATCTCGGACAAACACAGCCACACTTCCGCCTCTACCCTGCTCCCTATCATTCCTAACACACACATACCCTTGTATCCCAAAACCCCACCTAGGTTGTAACCAAGTCTCCTGCACGCACATAACGTGAGGCTTGTTCAACAAGGTAGAGACAAAATGCTTAAATTCCTGGCCATTAGCACGAAGACTACGCGCATTCCATTGCAAGACAACCACCGCCATTATGAGCCCCCGGAACCTGACGGCGCATCGGGAGCCCCCCCACTCCCACTGCCAGAATGGGGCAGGGTGCCTTCCCGCAGCGCATCCTCTATCTCCGTCCACTCGGGACCCCCAGCTCCAAAGTACTTCCCTGCAGCCTTAGCGATGATCCTAGTCTTTTCGGATCTCTTCTTGGTTTGACCAGTACAGTTAATCACTTCCACCATAAAGAGGAAGAAATCTTACCTCTTCACAACCAGTACATCCTCCGCACCCACAGGGCCTCTGCCCGTGGAAGCCACACTCACAGGGATCCCAGTGGGGACCTCCCCCTGGCCGTGGGCAACACTGCCCCCTCCCCTGTCGCCTAGGTCACCAGCAGCACTGGCAGCCCGCACTGCATCCACCTTCACCTGACTACCAGACACCTTCTTGACCGCATCCGCGTAGGATATGCCTTGAGAGGCTCTAACTTTTTGCACGTCAGCAGCCCTCTTGCTGAACACGCATCCCCCGTAAGCAGAGTTATGCTCTCCCCCACAGTTACAGCACTTGAGTTTTGCTCCTTCGTCACACTTCCCATACTCGTGGTCTCCTGCACATTTACCACACCTCTGCTTCCCTCTACAGACCGCTGCAATATGCCCAAAGCGCTGGCACTTGAAGCAACGCAGGGGCGGCGGAACATATGGGCGTACGCCATAGCTCATGTACCCAACGCACACCACACGAGGCAGGATCCCACCTTCAAATCTAATCATTATCGACAGGCTGTCACACCTTACCCCATCCCGGGTCACCTTCAACCGCCTAGCATCCACCACCTTAGCTCCAGTCAAATTCTCCTTTATGTCATCCACAGACGTCGTCGTAGGGACGCCTACGATAACTCCCCTGACCGTGCCTCTTACAGCATCAGACACAAGAATGTCCTTCCCCCCCAGACACTTAGCTTCAATCGCCTTCCTTTGCTGAGCCACGTCCTTGCACACGACCAGCAGCGAGCCATCCCTAAGGACACTCGCATGCTTGACCACTCCCACAGCTACAGTCAGGCTCCTTGTCAACGCCATCGGATCCCACCCCTTAAAGGACGCATTATCCTGCGCGAGCTTTATGAACACCTTACACTCTGAACTCACATCCCCGATATCTGCAACCCCCCACCCTGCTCATCACTGAGAGAGCCCTCCATAGACGAGCAAGAAGACGCCCTACGCTGCACAGGATCAGTGGCTCCAGGGGAGTCCTCCCCGCTGTTCATATCGTCACCGACCAGGTCACGCCTCCTCTTCCTCTTCCCCGTCATACGGACCGAGGCGTTCCTCTATGTTGCCGTAATATCCAAACAACGCTCAATAATCCACCGTCAGCGTGGTTACTGTTGTTGTTGGCCCTGTTGTTGTTGGGACAATAAAGGAATATCTTATCTTATCTTGTCTTTTGTATTTCATGGGGTGACCACTAGAGGAGCTCCGGCACCACAGGGTGTCTTATGACATCACTGCATTCCATCCTTTGTTCTTTCGCTCCAGCACCACCGAGTGCCTTATGATGTCACCGGCGTTCTGCCCTTTGTTCTTCCTTTGCTTGGTTGTTGTTGTTGTTGTTGTTGTTTTATGGCGGTTGGCATCCAATTGTTGCATTACCGCCAGACTTTATTCCTCAGACTTTGTCGTAGTCCTCAGACTCTGTCGTAGTCCGTAAAAGTACTCCTTCCATTGCTTTGGTGTTAAAAGCCCATGAGGTCATGATATGTCTTTGTGACTAGAATAGTTGTTGGTTGTTTCAGAGACCAACCGGCTTTATTCCAGGGAGACTCTTCTTCATCTTCCTCTCCTTCTTTGACGTTCGGTGCTTCCACCGTACAGCTTTATTCTTTAGGCTTCATTCTATAGGCTTTAATATTTCCACTGATGTCGCTGCTTGGTAGCCGTGCGTCTACGAGACTGGACGAGGACAGGAGACCACCCCCACCCCCATCTCGTCACTCTGATCACTCTGACTCCCCAAAAGCAGACCCCCATCACTCCGACTCCCATTTAGCGCCTTTAGCCTGTTTTCTATATCTGCCCAATCAAGCTCCTTTGTTCCAAGGAATCTCCCTGCAGCTTTAGCAATGATCCTGATCCTTTCAGTTCTGCTTTGAGTCTGAGCAGCACAGTTTACAACATCCACCATAAAGAGTACAAAATCCTCTCTATCCACAACCAGGGTATTCTCATTAATTCTGGAACCTGCACACTTGGGACCTCCACTCTTGAAACCTTCACACTTCTTGGGAGCCACGCTGGCCTTTCTCATTTTGCCCTGGCTGGGAGGAGCGCTGGCTCCTCTCTCTGTATTTACTCTAAACTCGTTACTTGAAACTTTCTTGACTGCATCTGCATAGGATATACCTTGAGAGACCTTTATTTTATGCACCTCAGCAGCTCTTTTGCTAAACCTGCATCCCCCGTAGGCAGAGCTATGTTCTTCCCCACAGTTACAGCACTTCAGTTTTGCTCCCATGTCACACTTCCCATACTCGTGATCTCCTGCACATTTACCACATCTTTGCCTCCCTCTACAGACCGCTGCGATATGCCCAAAGCGCTGGCACTTAAAGCAACGCAGGGGCGGTGGAACATATGGCCTAACGTCATGGCACATGAACCCAATGAACACCTTACTAGGCAGGCACCTCCCTTCAAGTGTTACCATTACCGACAAGCTGTCACATCTTACCCCAGACCGGGTCACCTTCAACCGCCTAGCGTCCACCACCGTAGCTCCAGTCAAATTCTCCTTAACTTCATCCACAGACGTCGCCGTAGGGACACCTACGATAACTCCTCTGACCGTGTTTCTTTCAGCATCAGACACAAGAATGTCCTTTCCACCCAGACGTTTAGTTCCAATCGCCTTCCGTTGCTGAGCCGCGTCCTTGCACACGACCAGCAGCGAGCCATCTCTAAGGACACTCGCACTTGGTTGACACTACGTAGCAGCTAGATTCCGTCTTTGTTCCTTTGATCCTGTGGCGAGGTATATAAGAGGAGAAATATGTATGTGTGTGTCGACCAAGCCCCCAGCAGCCAAGATGGCCGCCCATTCAAGTCAATGGGAGCTGCTTAGTGGCGGTTTGGGGACCACAGGATTCCATCTCTGCTGTTTGCTGACGATGTTGTCCTGATGGCTCCATCAAACCCGGACCTGCAACATGCACTGGGACGGTTTGCAGCCGAGTGTGAAGCGGCTGGGATGAGAATCAGCACCTCCAAATCCGAGGCCATGGTTCTCGACCGGAAAAAGGTGGCTTGCCCTCTTCAGGTGGGGGGGGAGTGTCCTTGCCCCAAGTGGAGGAGTTCAAGTATCTCGGGGTCTTGTTCACGAGTGAGGGAAAGATGGAGCGTGAGATCGACAGGCGGATCGGTGCAGCGGCTGCAGTGATGCAGTCGCTGCATCGGACCGTTGTGGTAAAGGGGGAGCTGAGCCGAAAGGCAAAGCTCTCTATTTACCGGTCGGTCTACGTTCCTACCCTCACCTATGGTTAAGAGCTTTGGGTAGTGACCGAAAGAACAAGATTGCGGATACAAGCGGTCGAAATGAGTTTCCTCCGCTGTGTGGCTGAGCGCTCCCTTAGAGATAAGGTGAGGAGCTCGGCCACACGGGGGGAGCTCGGAGTAGAACCGCTGCTCCTCCACGTCGAGAGGAGCCAGCTGAGGTGGCTCGGGCATCTGTTCCGGATGCTTCCTGGGCGCCTCCCTCGGGAGGTGTTTCAGGCATGTCCCACCGGGAAGAGGCCCCGGGAAAGACCCAGGACACGCTGGAGAGACTATGTCTCTCGGCTGGCCTGGGAACGCCTCGGGATCCCCCCGGAGGAGTTGGAGGAAGTGTCTGGGGAGAGGAAGTCTGGGAGTCCCTGCTCAGACTGCTGCCCCCGCGACCCGGCCCCGGATAAGCGGCAGAAAATGGATGGATGGATATATGATAAAATAAAAATATGCTTACTTTGTACACACATTTTACGGTTAAGTTTACAGAGCAGAAAGTGAACAGTGCAGTGAGTGATTGATTAAATTAGTTAAAGTGACAGGTGTTTAAGAAGTGTTCATAAGTCCAATGGCAGAGGAAAATAAACTGTTCTTGTGGTGAGAGGTTCTGGTCCGGATGAACCGTAGCCTCCTGCCTGAGAAGAGTGGCTCAAATAGTCCGTGTCCAGGGTGAGAAAGGTCGGCTGTGATCCAACCTGCTCGTTCCAGAGCCCTGGAGACGTACAGGTCCTGCAGAGATGGAAGTCTACAGCCGATCATCTTCTCAGCAGAGCGCACAATGCGCTGTAGTCTGTTTGTCCCTGGCTGTGGCTCCAGCGTACCACACGGTGATGGAGGAGGTGAGGATGGACTCAAGATTTTGCCTTCATGAAAAAGTGAAGTATGTACAACAACCATCTATTAAGTGATGTGAGAGCCAGTTAAAAATTACATAGAGGTTAATCCTGACTTTCCATTGAAATCACATCATGTTCAACTTCACAATGTTTTTCTCCTATTTCAAGAGATGACAGTATGGCATTAAACATATCTAGCTTGCATTGATGTTTTTTATTGCAAGAAAAACATTGTCACTGATTTTAATGCCTCTTGCTTTTCTCCATGGTGATATGTGTAGTGACATGCTGTGGATAATTCCAGACAATGCAAATACGTCTCTGTACAAGACAACATTTCCTGGTTGTGTTCCAGATCCTGTTGGGACTCGCAAGCGTGCTTTCACTGTTGACGCTGTTATTCTGAGAACACACCCAACCTGAGCCTGCCCCTCCCCCACCTTGTTGCCTGTCATACTGGAGCCCCAATGGAGACCACAGCAAAGGCTCATGCAAAATGTGAGCCCGGACAGTGCAGGTATACCATTTCCGCGTGGCGCCCCGTCAAACAACGCCTTAATTTCCTGTTTTTTTTATGACATGTCACGACCAAAGGTATTGATCTACTGAGCTCAAATTTCACTCACTAGTGTGTTTTGATGGCCTGACTGTAAATAATGAATACCCATATGACCAATTTCTTTCTATATTGCCCCCTACCTTTTATTTGAAAAGTCAACATTGTCTGTCTAGAATTCAGGGGTTATATTTTCCTCAGGATGCCATGATTTATGATTGGCCAGCAGGGGTGCAATTAATGATCACAAACACATTAAAATTATTTTGGAGCAAACACGGTTCATCTGATTGGGTTGAAATTTTAATAATTTGTACACCTCCCAACACTTATTATAATAACGTGTCAACCATTATGATTCGTGCGCCACCCACAGGAAAGCATAAACATTACTTTGACTTTTATAAGTTAAATTCTGCAGAGCATTCCTTGATGTACCCTTGATCCTAAAAGTCCATCAGACCTATGCCCCTATTTGTACAGTTTGGCCTCTAGGCCCCTCCATGCCAAATAATACAAAGCATAAAGACACCCTAAACATAAGCATAAGTGTGAACTAAATTAATTAAAAAGTCATCTCATAACTATAATTAACAGGCTGCTTAAATAAAGGCTGTACAGCGCCCTCCAGGACAAACATCCATTGAAAATGAGACGTTTAAATTTTGGCCTACGCTAAAGAAATTTGGAACAGTGGTAGAGACCAATGACACGAGTATTGAAACATCACCTTCAAAATCTTCCAGTGTAATGAAGCCTTTTGCAGCCCTTGGAGGGCGAAAAGTTAGCTGCTCCAACCAACAAGGCAATAGGGCGTAAAGCAGCAGGAAATCAAAGAATTAAAGTTGCAGTACGCACAACACACAAGAAGAAAATTAGAACGGTGCAATGGATGAAGGGGAGAGTATATTACTTCCGTCATCCGGTGTCACACTTTTGGTATTACTACTCTGCAAAGGGAACATTCTGTGCTTCAGCACTGCCCTTCTAGCGGCCAGTGGGGATGAAATGGAACAGATTTTATTTCTGGATATTCATTGTTTGACAACACTAATCCACGTAAAATTAAAATGTTACTGATCATTAGTCAAGTCGAAATACAAAAGGCACATTTCTGAGACAAATTATATTACTCAATACATACAATTTGTTTAAAACAATAGTGTTCACTTTCAAACCCACAATTATGCATGCTTTCAAACTCATGATATTTAACGTCACTTAAGAGTTATTAGAGCATAAAATAATCTGGCAGAACTTTATACAAACAAGCTGTCATCCGAGGAGCCAATGTAAACTGAAGACTGGATGAACTGGAAAAAGATGAGGAGAATGTTTCAAACTTTGGAACAAGAACACTACATCAGTATTGAATGGAGTTTACTACATACTAGTGAGATTAGTCAGGATGTCACGCCTGAGTCATCTATTCGTTGTTTCAAGTCAAGATGTGAAGGGCAGTAAAATGGACAAGGTTTTGGAGCTGTGACGTTTCAGCTTTAATACAGGAGCCTTTGTCAAATCAGCAGAAACGGCTGTACAAGAAGTTGCACTGGCAGAATAGCATTTTCCTCACAATCATTGAGATTTTAAAACTGCTTTCCAGCTACATGGACTGCCCAGACTAACTTGTCCCATGTCTGTAGGCGGTTTCTCCTCTGACCCATGGACGCCGCTGGAGAGAAGGGCCACAGTTAAAGACCTGCTCCAGAGGAAACGCCAGGTATGAAAATAAACATATGTTTTTATCGTGCGTTATATCAGTATATCATATTATACTGTTCTGTATCATTAATCCCATTTACATTCATAACTTCCCCATGCTCCCACAGACTGACAGGCTGCAGATGGTCTAGGACTGATGTACATCCATTTATAAGTTGACTTTAGCAGTGTCTGAAACAGTACCACTCCCAGAGGTGAGAGAAATATGTGAACAGCAATGAACAGGCTATGGGGGAACTGAAATATGAAATATTGCTGAGAGGGAAAGTAAGAAGACGCAGAGGATAGTGCTCAAGCTGCCATACTTCCCCCACCATAATTGCTCCTGGAAAAGGCGCAACGGTTTATAAAGCGCACCGTCAATAAATGGTCTATTATGGATAATCGTTCATATATAAAGCGCATTAAGCAAAACAAAACAGATGGATAAGTCAGTCAGTTGAGCTTTATTAAACACATTCAACTCATTCAGATCAACATTGTTCAAACGTTAATGAGCGTATTTACTCACACCCATGTTCAGTTATATCAGTAAAATACAACGCAATACACTCACTTTCAATTAATTTCTCGTCCACAAATCCCTCAAATTCTTCATCTTCAGTGTCGGGCTGGATGCCATACATCCCGCATCCCTGGATCCATTTCTAAGTCATTGTCGCAGCAGTTCAGTGATGATTCCGGCCTTCGTGAAAGCTCAGACCACAGTTGGGACTGATACTTTGGCCCAGAGTTTAAAGTCTCTGTCGTAAGCGTCTCTCTTGCAATAATGCAGGAGCCATCTTGGGGTCCTTAATTCAGGGTCCTTTATTTAGGTGTCCACATTGTTCCTGACGTATAATGTAGTTTACATTTTGACAGAGCGCCGTGTGTAGCGGTAGACTACTGTTCCCAGAATGCTTTGCATACATGTTGTTGGGACTTCCGGTTAATGAGTACCATACCAGTCTCTTGTGTCCCGAGTCTTCTTTATAAACCCTTGTTCGCTTGCATCAGAGAAGTGATGTCAAGTCTTTTTGGGTTTAGGCATCAATTTATTTGAAAATGTCCAGTTCAGATAACCATTTTTCTTAACTTTGTGTCAGTATACAGGGAATTATTGTATCCCATCCACATTTCAGCTGTGCAGAATAAGTGCAAAATAAGTTTTGCTTTCAACACGAATGGTTCTACCAGGCCAATGGATCATAGACAGAACTTTCAGTAGAGAGAATTGCTCTTCTGGTCAGTGATTTAGTTTTAACCGAAATCTGAAACCCAAAGGTGTCATGCCCAAGGCTCTTTCCACTGGTAGTTTGTCTCTGTCCAAGTCAAATTCTTTGATCTGTTTAGCTTGATTTTCTTCTGAAATAGAACATATAGAACACATATTTAGATATAGATACATACATAGAACAATAGAACAGAACGACTATTACTGACCCATTTAGTCAGTTTGAATCCACCTTTAGCACACAGCTCACTCAACTCTTTGACTAGATGAATGGCTTCCTTCTCTGTTGGAACAGATTCAAGGCAGTCGTCCACAGAGAGTCTTTTCCAGATCAATTAAGTTATTGCCAATTACATCACTAACTTGTAGCTGTGAACTGGTTTTCTTTGTCCCATTGTTTGCAACAAAACTTCTGTCTTTTTTGCATTGATATTAAGCTGTCTCATTATATTTTCTGTGCAGAATGTGGCTGTACTTCCAGGGTCAAGGCAGGCGTATGTCAAGATTGTCTTGTCTCCTTTTGCTGCTTTTAGCTATACAAGCACTATCGACAATTTACAGTCACTTCCAGCCCGAGTAGCACAACTGTTCTTCCTTTCCATTGAAAATAATGTGCCACTGACTGATTGTTTTTGTTGCAGATTTGAACTGTCCATTGAGAGGTGTATATGTAGCACAATTGGATGCCTGCCCTGACAATATTCACAAGTCATCCTTCTTTTACACAATTTACTCACATGCCCCTTGTTTAAAGGCGGTATGGAAGATTTTTAGGCGATTTGAGAACGCAGGCGGAAGTGTGCATGCGCACTCCCCCGTGCGGACTGATACGACACACACGTGCGTTTGTTTATTAGCGCAACGGAGCGCATCGCATCGCTCGTCTCCCGTAGATTTCTGTCCACTTCTGCGTCAGCTCGAACTGTCTTTCTCCGTCTTCATTTTGCCCCGTACACTGAGGGAACTATATTATGATAGATCCATGCGCTTAGGCACGCGGAAACGTGGGGACGAGCCTGACGCGGCTGCAGGTGAGCGGTAGGTGCGTTTTATGATTGATACCTGGCAGGACAAATGATTTATCCACGCCACGAGGAAATATGATAAAAAATTTGCTGAAAAAAAAACGTCCATACCACCTTTAAGCAACCAAAGCAGATTCCATTGATTTTAAGCAGCTGTACTTTTACATCATGTGTCTGTGCTTTTAGGTTTTATTCTTGCCTGCGGTTTGTATTGCATAGCAAAGAACTTGACTTTTCAGTTGCTTGAGGTCCTACTACCTTGTAGGTTGGAGATTTCAAGGTATTTCGGATACGACTCGGCTAAATGTGTTGACGTTTGCAGTGGATTGTTGGTGAAGGCAGGTGTGCGCGCACCCTCTCCCACAGTCACGTTACTTTATCTGATCACAGCTGTGCTATTGCTAGCGGTGTTAGTAGTTTTGTTTTTGCGTTTTTCCTGGTTGGTGAATGCGGCGTTCGCACACCCGCTCTCATCAGTTCAGGTACGTTTTGCCGTCTTTGACAGGCTGTGCTATTGTTAACGGTGTTAGCGGTTATTTGGTTGTGTTTTAAGTAGGGATGTCCCGATCCGATCACGTGATTGGAAAGCAGGCCCGATCACGTGGTTTCAGACTCGATCGAAATCGGACGTCGCCCCCCAATCACTGATCGGATATAAATTTTATTCTTATTAGTTTGAGCAGCGCAACACATTTCATGCTTATCAATAGTCTCTCACCTCCGTATAACGCATGACTGGATTGCGACATTTTACTGCCGTAAAGCCCACACTTTACGGTAGTAAACTTTAGTTTTGTTTTGCGCCGTGGCTATCGCGAGGGTCAGAACACTTGCCCCTGGCTTACTCTTGACTCGACATTCTGACAGATTAAATGGAAGACAAACATACATTTTATTATAAGCCAGAAGAGTATTAAGAGTGCAGTTCTGAAAAGCACAATACTGGCCTTACTTTATAACACAGTTGCACTTTCATTTAATACGCACTTTGCTTACTTGTTTACATGCCTGCTGGGTATTTTAAGTTGAACTGCTATTTTTATTTAATTCAAATTTTGCACAATTATTTATATAATAAAAGTGCGTGGTGGAGAGGGGGGATGGTGAAAAAAACCTGATCGGGACATCCCTAGTTTTTAGCCTCTTTAAACGTTGCTGTTAGCGGTACACAACGTTTAGTTTTTGTTTTTCTCTCTGGGGTTTTAGGGCCGCGTGTTTGCGCCCCTACCTTAGTTTGTTTGCTCTAATTAGTGACGGCAGCGTTTGCGCCCCGCTCCCGGTTTTGGCTTCTGTACCGGCTTGATACTGCCTGTTATTTACCGGTGTTTCCATTATTGTGTGGCCCTAATTGCTGACGGCAGCGTTCACGCCCCCGCTCCCAGTTTAGGCTTCTGTACCGGCTTGATACTGCCTGTAATTAACGGGCGTTCCATTACTGCTTGGCCCTAATTGGTGACGGCAGCGTCCGCGCACCTGGTCCTGGTTCTGCCCTTTGTACAGGCTGAATTCGGTGCCAGATCATGGCTGGCTCTCATTCTTGCTTGAACTGTGGGTCGGCACTTCATGTTGATCACTGTTATGACCTTTGTCCGGCGTGCCTTGGCCCTGACCACCTGAAGGAGGCGCTTTATAACTGCATGAACTGCAGTTATATGCCACAGGTGGTTAGAGTGTCAAGGATGGCAGAGCTGGACAGATGACGATGACCTCCCGCCCTCGGGCTGAGCGCCCCCTCCCAGAGGCTCAAAGTGCCTTTCTGAGCCCCCAGGCACTGGCGGTCCTGCTAAAAAGAAGGCCAAGTTAGATCGACGCCTTACATCCAGAATGGAACAGTTATCTGCAGAATTAGAAGCTATGAAGTCCATTTTGCATGCTCATCGCATGGATTCCCCTGCTTCTGAGGATGGATTTTCTTCTCGATCGATGCCTGCTCTTGCTCTAGAAGAGGATGTTCTCTCCATGGCAGCATCAGCTTCTCATTTTAGAGTCGAGGAGGGGGCACCATACTTGCATGGTCCTGGGGATGGTTCATTTGACTCTGGTCGAAGTTTTCCTAGCGGCTCATCGATAGCTCCATGCAGGATGTCCTGTTTCTTCAGGTGGAGATTCCGCTGCTTGAGCAGCCTGGCTCTGCCAGTGCTTTTATCAGGCGAGGACGTGCTCCTACGCCTTTTGTCATGCCTTCGTCCACGGAGTGTCTTAGAGAGATGTATGCCTGCTGTATGTTTTGGCCGATATGCATAATCCATCGGCAGCCGGTCTGGATGGCATGCCTTCTGTTGAACCTGCTATTGCGTCTCTTATTGTTTACCCTGAGGAAGTTAGATGTCCTCTGTCTTATTGTTTACCCTGAGGAAGTTAGATGTCCTCTGTCCCAATGTCGGGTGACTGACGACTTGGTAACCAAGGCGTATAATTCTGCTGGTTGCTTAGGCAATTACCTGGCTCACATCACGTGATGCTTGCTCTCTCTTCCTCCCTTCAAGGGGGTGATGCCGCTGATCCTGCTGCTAATATGTGACACAGCGCTACAGGCTTTTGCGCTTATGACGAGGGAACTTGGCAGAGTTATGTCTTTCCTTGTTCAAGTCCGTCGGCAGATTTTGGTCTCCCCTCAACGAGGCGTGCAGTAGGACCCTCCGCAGTGCGCCCGTGCAGCCGGGACAGCTGTTTGGCTCTGCTGCCGTGGAAGCATTGGAGCGGACTGCTCTCGCTCGATAGACCAGGCAGCAACTTTCTGGCCTCAACAGAGCTGGGCCCTCCCCTCGGCCCGTGAGGCGCCAGACTGCTGCAGTTTTCGGCCACCTTCACGGAGTCGGTCTGGTGGGGTGCGCTATGCCCAGATGGTCCCGACAGGAGCTTTCGCGTCACCCCACGCCAACCGGGACATGAGCTAAAACCTCCAGGTGCTGGCCGGCATGAAATTGAAACATTCAGGCAGATTATTTTTCCCGTCAGCGGCTCAGCTACTAGACTGCTCATGTGTCTGACCCATGGGTAGTTGCCACGTTGACTAATGGGTATCGTATGCAATTTCTACGCCGGCCACACATGTCAGGCAGGGTCAAGTTTACCATGATCAGTGACCCGGCAAAAGCCCAAGCATTGGCCCATGAGCTATCTGTCCTCCTGGCCAAGGGAGCCATCAAGGCAGTAGATCCTCTGTTGCAACCCGGAGGCTACTATTCCACGCATTTCCTTGTGCCCAAAAAGACGGGCGGTTTTCGTCCCATTTTAGATATCAGAGGACTCAACCATTTCCTGAAGGTGTGGCCATTTCACATCACATGCTCCCCACAGGGGAAGTTTTTCATTCACTCACAGACGGGGAGTGGTTCACGTCCGTAGATCTCAAAGATGCCTACTTCCATGTGCCCATTGCACCTCAACATTGGCAGTTTCCCAGGTTTTCATATCTAGGCAGTCATTGGCAATTCCGGGTGCTTCCATTCGGACTCTCCCTTTCCCCAAGAGTGTTCACACGATGCGTGAAAGCAGCCATTGCGCCTTTGCAGGCCAACGGACTGAAAGTCCTACCATATCTGGACGACCGGCTGATTTGTGCTCCATCCCGTGCGCAAGTCATCTGGGATACAGCTCGCCTGCTGACCTGCTGGCGCATGTGAGGGCGCTTTAAGGCAGGATGCACTGGCCTCAAGGCCTTATATACGCATTGCCTCCTCTTCCACTGATTTGGCCGACCCTACAGAATGTCACAGGCTATTGCTGATAGCCCTGTGTTTGTGGTTTATGTTGCTGTACAGTCTGTGTTGCAACCCTCCGTGGCCTCTTCCGTGGCCCCTCAACTGTCTCAGTTGAGGGGTCAGATACGGCATCCGAATCCTCAACGCCTCCGGCTGTGGGTTTGGCCTTTGGTAGGCACTCTGTCACTCCGAATCCTTGTGGTTTCTAGAGAAAATGAGAATGGTGCAATGGATGTCGGGGAAATATATTACTTCCGGGGTGGGGTGCCATCCAGGGTCACAGGTGTGACTCATTTGTGGCACAGTGGCAGTTTTGACAGAATCAACTTTAGATTTGATGGTAGATTTAATTCTTGAATTACCTTCAACTGTTTCATTGTGTTAAAACATCCTCTCAGATAAAATGCATATTCACGCAGTGCATTTCCATCATCTGGTTTGATATTGTTCCAGTTGAGAGCCTTACCCAAGTATGCTTTTGCTATTTTGATTTCATTTCCAAAATTTGTTTTCAAGAGTTTTTGTGCTTGTTCATATCCAAGAGTTATATCCTTATTAAAACAGCTGCTTACAAGTTCTCTTACTTGGCCACGTATATTGTCATCATTATTTGTTTTATTCTCAATGCCATACTTAAATGCTCTCATAAATGTTTGAAAATGTAAGGGATTGCTGCTGTGACATGTGAGAGATTGGTGATGTCATTTTGTTTTTGAATAACGAAGAGCAGCTCTTTGGAATTAATGATTCAGAGCCCGTACTCGAGTCACTTTCTCTTCCAGATGTGGCTCCCACATATACAGGTGGAGTGGGGTTAGAGTGGGGATTTCTAGATGTCCCTTCATCTGGTAGTTGATTTATAACGTGTTGAAGAGGGGTTTTGGGTTTTGTACCGATGTCAGGATAATTAACAGATGAGCTCTCTGAAATGCCCATCGACACATTGTGTTCTTTGACTAGGGATGCATACCTAAACCCACGGTTCAGGTTCAAGTCCGGATTCGAATCCAGAGGTTTCAGGTCCGGACCTAATGAGTCCGGCTGAACTCATGCCATTTTTGCATAATGTTATAACAGCATAACACAAGCTACTTGGTTAAATTAAGTTGAAGACACATGAACAACGACGACTATCAAACACAAGGCTTAACTGCAGATTGAAATAAACTCAACTTGTCTGGTTTATTCAATGTTTATTAACAGAAGTTACAACTTACAAATCACAAGCTACTAGCTAGCTAACACACATTCATGTGTTTTACTAGAGGAACAACTTCCGAACAAGAGCAAGTTGAGTATTGGTATTGGGGCAACTGTTTCAGCTGATACTATGTTTGTCAAGTGTATTACTGGTTTGACTGGGCTGGCCCCCACACTTGAAGTTTAATGCCTTTAGATACATTTCCACTCTTTAATTTTGCAGATCCATTGGCATCAAAGTCATGTAAAAACCTTCAAAAAATAGCATAAAAGTCAACTCGAACCACTATAAATCAATCAACTTAGCAGTATCAAAAGTAGAATATGAAAATATTTTACACTACACACAATACATCGTATTAACAGCATTAAACACAAGACCATATTTAACAACTGTAGAATACAAATACTATTACAAAATATAAGCTCCAATTAATGAATCCAGCAATTAAACAATATTACTTTGACTTAGTATTTACTTAGATGTATAAATATGTATATTGCACATTAACCCACCTAAATAAATACTACATCACACCACAACATAATACAGTTATTTCATTCATATTGTAGCGACCCTAGTCTCTAGTGCGTGTGGTCTCTGGGGCGGAGCTAAGAGCGGGCTCAGGAGACGGGGTAGTTTTTGATGATCACCATGGTTACGGCCAACAGTAACCAACTCTGTTCAAGAAATGAAGTGACAACTTGTGAGCACTAAACCAGCATTACTGACCTGAGCGAGAAGTTACAATATGTACACCCAAACCAAAGCACAACCCGCTCCTTTAACAAGCGTCTTAAACTAACACACGGAGCGGCACAAGCGGCGACGCACGCGGCGGCTTAAAACGCTTCAAATAAAGTCAGTGATCTTACAGCTGCCTCAATGTTTGGTCTCTCGTGTCTTTAAACTCATTGCGCCGGCTTCAACTTCTGCCGCCGGGAAGACGCGTGCGTCGCTGATGTTCTCCCTTTGCGCGCCATTGACAGCGATGTCAGTGTTTACGTCTTTTCTAGCGCGAATTTCGCGATCTATGGAAGGTTTAAGATGGTTTAGATTCTAGAACGTAAAGGATATAGAATGTGAGTGGTAGAATTTTAATGAGTCCAGAACCGAATCACCGGGGTTTCGTTTTTTTTTTACCTGAACCGAAACGTTTTTACAAGTCCGGATCCGGTCCTGCGGAGCGGTACGCATCCCTATCTTTGACACTTAGAACATTTTGATCATGTTTGCTTTCATTCTCACTCAGTGCTTTGTGTGACATTGCATTATCAGGACTTTGAGTGAAAACCCTTTTGACACATTTGATGCACTGTCCTTTGGCTCTATTGAAACAAGTTGGACTTCCATCATATTTGCATTGAATGTTTCCATTTTAGGGTCATACCATCAATTGTTTCATTTTCTTGCATTTCTGGAGGTAATAGTCTTTGCACTGCTTCGTGACATGCTTTGAACTCTCTTAACGCCACTTTAAAATGTTAAATTATTTGTGACATAGTACATATTGAGAGGATTAGAAATGATTTTATGAATTCATCTTGTGCATGCACCAAGCCTTCCTCTCCGACTGGCACTGAGCCTTTTGAGGTTATTTTCAATTTAATTTTCATCCAAGGCTTCACCGTTATTGTTTTGAGCCATTTCCTCCTCATTTCCATGTTCCTTTGTTTCATTCATTCTCCAGATCTTTAGTGATCGTTCCAACTTGTTCCAACTATATTATCTATTTCCTTTACAAAGCACGCATTTGAGAAGTAAGCGCAAGCAGTGTTGGGAAAGTTCACTTTCTACATGAACTAGTTCAGTTCATAGTTCACACATTTTAAAATGAACTGGTTTAGTTTATAGTTCATAATTAAAAAAATTGAACTAAGTTCACAGCTCCAAAAAATTAACTAGTTCAGTTATTTTTTTCAATATTATGCAATAATTGTTCTAAATTATTTCCACAGCCCAAATACAACCACAGGCAGCAATTATTTGATTAGTTTAATGCTGAAAATATGAAGATTTCATCTTCATATCCAATTTTGAATCCTTTACTCAGGATTTACATTCACATTGAAGTCTCTATAAATCTGACACTTTATTGAACGAAAATAAAAAGAACGAATTTGCCGTTCACAGACACCAGAATGAACGCGTTCACATTATCGTTCTTCAGCAGTAATACCGTTTGTTCAGTTCACGTTCACCAAAATTATGAACGCGTTCATGAACTTTCGTTCAATGAACGCGTTCAGGCACAACACTGAGCGCAAGATTGTTCAAATGTCCAAAGCACACAATTGCTTTGATTACTCACACGGCGCGCGAGCTTCCCGTACGCATTCAGCGGCGTCTCTGATTCATTCATAATTCCAGATTCCAGGGTTGCCGGATGTTGTCTTTGAATTTGTATTGGCTTCTAGTCAATATTAGCTGAAAAACAGCGAAATAGCCATCCTTTGGGTGTCTTCCTTTTGACTCACACAAAATTCTTCTAAAGAAAAACTCACGTAGTCCGTAGTGCGTTTAATTTCTTTTATTTTTGGAACAATCAAAAATGTTGCGATGTACGTGGCGGTGTGTGTGGCGACAGCCAAGACTGTCGGTCACCCTCTGTCCCCATTTTACCCATTATATTTGACCCTTTGGCCCGCCCTCTTCCGCTCCATACCGACGCATGGGTTAAATATAAATTTCACATAACTTAAGGATTAGACTTTATAAATAATTAGAAAATAATGAATTTATACTAAGATTTTAGAATGTGATTACATTAACTTAATACTTTATTTATACTTAAACGAAAAATGACCTTTCTTAATCAATTAAATTATGGCTCTTGCAGATGAATATGTAAGTTCCAGTGACACTTGTAGAGTTCCACAACTATCACATAGCTACTAAAAATTAAAACATGTGCCATATTTTCTTGATTATAAATCACACCTTTTTACGTTTTGGCCAGGATGCGACTTAAGTTATGTACACACCGCGGCGTCAAATTCGCACCCGACGCAGAAGTTGGACACCTGTACATTTGAAGACAGTTGCCCCGGACGCGTGTTCTCGAGGCCCCAGTCTCACGTCCGTAAAATACACTCAACAGCAGACGTGCGTCCAAGTCGTCCTGCGCACATGTGCAGTGGAGGAGTTGTGCTGTGTTGCTTTTCTCGTGGTGTAAATGGAGTTTAATGGTGGACCAAGGATCTGGTTTATTAACTTTACAAAGTCCAAAAGCGGAGGTGATGGGCTCAGTTACCCCCCACGAGTCCGAAGGTTTGCTAGTCCGAAGGTTCACAAGTCCGAAGGGTTTAAAGGTTCACTAGTCCGAAGGTTTGCTAGTCCGAAGGTTCACTGGTCCGAAGGTTCGCTAGTCCGAAGGTTCACTGGTCCGAAGGTTCACTAGTCCGAAGGTTCGCTAGTCCGAAGGTTCACTAGTCCGAAGGTTTGCTAGTCCGAAAGTTTCTCATAGGGCTAAAGTGAAGGTGCATAGACGGCATCAGGATGTAGTCAGTCTGTAAAATGCCCACGAAGCACGAAGACACGCACTGGGGCTCGTCACAATGTTTAGTGTACCAGCTGCTTACAGGTGGCACCGCAAGTTTTACTGTGTATAAAAATAACAAGGGAACATCTCGAATCCTCCGCTTTATGCCCTCATTTGATTATAAGTATAGAAATTCAGCTTTTGAAGACCGAAGTGTCTATTTTGCCGCGGCGCGGCGGCCGAAACTGCTATGCTATTTCGTGCCGCGGCTCCTGAAACTGCTGGGCTATTTGACCGCGCCGCGGCTACTGGAAAACAGTTTAATCCCGGAGTTAATTAATTCATTAATAATACGATAAAGAGCTCAGGCTATGCACAGAAACAAGTCGGTTATGGAAAATACGTGAGTTTAATCATAAAAAGTGCATCAACACTAGACCAGTGAACATTCGGACTTGTGAACCTTAAAATTTCGGGGAAATTTCGGCCCCGTGAACCTTCGGACTATCCATCCATCCATCCATCCATCTTCTGCCGCTTTATCCGGGGCCAGGTCGCGGGGGCAGCAGTCTGAGCAGGGACTCCCAGACTTCCTCCTCCCCAGACACTTCCTCTAACTCCTCCGGGGGGATCCCGAGGCGTTCCCAGGCCAGCCGAGAGACATAGTCTCTCCAGCGTGAACAGATGCCCGAGCCACCTCAGCTGGCTCCTCTCGACGTGGAGGAGCAGCGGCTCTACTCCGAGCTCCCCCCGTGTGGCCGAGCTCCTCACCCTATCTCTAAGGGAGCGCCCAACCACACGGCGGACTAGTGAACCTTAAAATTTCTCAATTTTCGGACTAGTGAACCTTCGGACCAGTGAACCTTCGGACTCGTGGGCAGCCACCATGGGCTCCGGGGCTTGTCTGGGACCCGCAGATACTTCAGAGCTATCATTATTTGCTCCAAGAGCTGCGTCTTAAGGATTTTTTTTATCTTGCGGGTTTGTTTTGGGTATTTTTCCGGGTAGTGCGTAGCACGTCACTGGAGCGTCATCTCTGATTGGTTGCTGCGGCGCATCTGCCGCAGAAAGTTGGACAAAGCTGTACATGTTGGCGGCGGACGCTGGAATCGCGCTACGGAAAACGCAGGAGGCGTTCGACGCGCGTTTACATAGACTTTGAATGTAAACTGGACGCTTTTGACGCCGCGGTCTGAAGGGGGCTTTTCTACTCCGGGCGACTTATATGTGATATTATTCGTAATTTTCACACTGGCAACCACATTTCACAAGAGGGCGCTCTAGGCTCTAAGCAACTACATCCGGAGTTTGGGGAGTTGTTTAGAAGTGGGGACACACAGCGCCCCTTTGTGGCTGGATTAAACCCTCCGCCCAGTGCTTGTGCAAGGTTAGTGTTAGTAGTTAGAGCATGCACATTTACAGACAAACATGAATCAAAAAAACAAATCCAACAGGACCATCACATCATACATAAACCTGCAAATTCAATGTTTTAGCTTAGCTGTTATTTGTACTCATTAGCATACAAAGTTGCGTATAGCATAGGAGTACTCTCATATTTTAGCTTAGACATACACAACCTACAAAAATACAGTTAGACATAGTTACATATAGCTTCGGAGCCTCTGGGACGCTCGCCTGCCGCCTCGGAGCCTCTGAGGACCCTCGCCCGCCACCTCGTTCACTTGTGTTTGTTTGTTTGATTAGATTGACAGAGATGTGACAAGGGTCGTCATACCACGCCTAGCAGTTACAGTGAATGTCCAATGGATGCCGCTTGTAGACCACATATAGGTTGAAGCTGAAAAAGACCCAAAAAAAATTGTCTCTCTCTGGACCCCCTCCCCTCCTCAATAGACTAAAAAACAAAAAATTCTGGCATCACATAAATTTTTTTTTTTTTTTAAAAACATAACTTAACAGTCATCACTTGAAAACTCGCTCTCAAATAAACTCAAAAACTTGAACAATATAATATCATTATGTTACATATACATAATATGACATCTGATTCATACTGTATGAAGTATTCTGTCCATCTGTGAATATGTCTTGTCGTTTACGATCGGGAAATTTCACTTGCTGCAGTACGACATACGCGTTGATAAAACGATGGTAGTTTGATAGAGCTTGCGCACCTCTAGTCATTTTCAATCTGAAGAAAATGGTTTGTGAAGCTAGCATTTTTACTTTCCTAAGCTCTTATTGGTCCTGACCACAGGGAGGATTTATAACTGAAACTAACACTGCCTTGTTTACTAGTTTGCCAGTTTCACCCCTCACAATTTCAGCCTGGTGAGAGAATTCAAGCAGAAAAAAAATATATTTTGCTGCTGTTAGTTTGATAGAAAAATATACATTTTACCCAGAGATTTTCAACTTCCTCCAAATGATTCAGCCGTTTGTCTTCTGCCAGACAGTCCTGTACAGGGACCACCGACACCACATTGCGTTCAATATTTTTCCTTTGAGCTTCACATTTTGGGTCACACCAGTTGAGAAATGCTCTGATTTGAGCTGAAATAAAGTCATATTTAAACGAGGTAAACCCCCCAACCTCCTTTTTCTTTTGATAGTCGTAGGGTTTGAATTGGATACAGGGCTTGTCGGGTTACTGGTGTAGAGTGCTTCCTGGAGGATGGGCTGAAACAAGGAAGCGTGCTGCGGCACTCACCAGGCTGACTCATCCTGGTGAGTAGGCCCCGTCTGTCTGCTCATCCGAAGGGAAGGATAGTGACTGTTCTCTAGCTAAAGACTGTAGGAATCAATACAAAAAACACTTATACACCAAGATACCAAGCACAAAAGTTGATTTTGCATGATATGGAGTCTGGAATAGAAAAATCTGGGCAAAACACTAATTTCTATAGTTTCAATCCTTTTAGACTTAAATATGGAATAAGATTACATTTTTCAAGGTCTTTCTTTATAGAGGAAAAAAGGGGTCTAGTTTTTCCCTCAATATTGTTGACAAATCTTTATGAAGAACCACACCTAAATATTTGAAGGATTCTGTTTACCATTTCAATGGAAGGTCTTTCTAATGGTCAAAAGGGGTAAGAGAGAATTTCAGTTTTTGTATATTCAGGTTGTATCCAGAAATCGGACCAATATTATGAAGGGAATGCCTCATGTTTGGTATGGAAATTTCTGGTCTGGTCAAAAACGATGAAACAACTGCGTTCCAACCCTTGAATTGGATCACCATGGATTGTCTTATATATTGGGCAGGTACAAGGGGGGACCAAGCACCGCTCTGCCTCACCCCTCTTTCCAGACTCAGTGGGTCTGTCAAGACAATAATTTCATTCTTGATGTAGGACTGTCTAAGAGCCCCCATATTTCTTTATATTAAATCATCTATAAGAAATTTGCTCAGCACTTTAAATGAACATGGTCAGCGAACAGAATCAAAAGCTTTCTCGGCGTCCAGACTTATTATTACAGCTTTGTTTTGATGTTTCTGTTTGTTTTTGGTGTTTTTTGTGGTTTATTTTGTGTAAAAATTGTCTTATTGTCTTGGGTTTGTCGATTGTTAAATCCTGTCATTGTGAATTACATTTTTGAGTATTTGTTCCATTCTTTTGGACATAATTGAGGCGTATTTAAAATTTCAGCTCCTATTTTTTTTATTTTGCTCTTCTGTCAAAACGGGCAAATCGAGGGTGTCCAGAAAGAAATGTATACTGTATCCTCCTTTATCTCCTGAAATTTCGGAGAAAGGTCCAGTATTTTCCTCAAGATAAGTCTTAGTATCATCTCCTTGCTCATCTCTTGCTCCTTGTTTCTTAAGATTTTGTGGGTAAAATTATATTTTTTAAGATACATTTCCGCAGCAGCGAAGCAAACATGCGTCTAATCTGACGTCATACCGGACGTCCACTATAGGGATTCTATATTGTTGTGATGTCACGTGAACACAATCCATCCCTTTGTTGAAATCACATTATCTTCCTCTTCATGTTTGTCTCCAGTCTGAAATTTGGAATGCCTTTGATTGCAAATATTTTATGCTGTCTATCGTTTGTCACAGGAAAATTCATATTGGAGCTTCCTGTCTGAAGACAACCCAGGCCATGAAGTTCAGATGGGACCTGAGCGTCATAAGGATCTGAGCCCTCCCCAACCGCTGTCTGCCCCCTTTGCTTCTCGCGTAGACCTCCCTGAGCCGGCTTGCCTGGTCGGGTCCAGCCCTGAAGTTCCGGTCGCAACACTGTTCCACTGGCAGGTTCAACAGCAGTTCAGCAAATTGAAGGGCGTGCCTCCAGAGATGCACAATATGCGAGACTCGGATGGCGACACGTAAGGATAGAAGCAACATTTCATAGTACAATTATTTTTTATGATTTTCTGTAATTTGTTTTATTTTTTTTAGCATTTTATTCTTACTTATCAATTTAAAGGTGTAGACGTATGATTTCTCCCCCTTCTTTTCTCAATGGAAAAAATTACAATTTTAAACTAAAAGAAACCTGTTTTATGTCATACAGTTTCTTTCTCGCTCACACACACACACACACACACACAAACATTGGCGCAGATTGGCAGCCGCAGTTTTTCAGCCCCAAGGCGCGTCAGAAGAAACAAATAATGCAATGTAAATCCCTTTTAAACAAGCAGTAATATAATAATGTTTTTGTGTCCTCTAGCCTCCTCCACATCGCAGTAGCCCAGGGTAAACGGGCCTTGGCTTATGTTCTTGCTGCAAACATGTCTGTAAGTGGCACTCTGGACTCTCAAGAGCGGAATGGTCAGGTGAGGGGCCTGCATCTAACCCAGATTATCCAAGTAAAAAACTGTTTAAAAGGTTTTTAAAAAAAAACTTTAATCCATAAGTAATTGTGACTGACCGTGGATAAACCAGTCACAAGTCTACCCGGAGACATTTTGAGTTATTCACAGATTCTGAAAGTATGAATTCAAAGCTATACAATGATGTCTCACTCATGCACATCTGATAATATTTGAGCAAGTTGTGGTCATTTGAATGTATACAACTCTCAAAACCTTTCACTGAAAAAACTGCCTCTAAAGATTCTCACCTGAGTGAGCCGAGTCACAGGGGGGCTCATTTGCATCTCATTGAGATAAGACCTCCCCCCTGTCACACTGACAGCACCTTCCCCCTACAGTCACTAAAGACTCAAGAGGAGTGTTGTTTTTGATGTGAACTGGACTTGAATCAGAATTAGAAGTTACTATATTGAAATGGAAATACTTTGATGCTATTCAGGGCCTTTTATAATGCAAGAATCAGAATCAGAATTGGAATAGGGTTTATTGCCATTTGTCGATAAACAGAATTCACAGGTGATTCAGTGCAACACAAACAGCAAAACATTGAACACTGAGCACTAAACGGCATGATATGTACATAATGAAATATAAAGGTATAAAGTTATGGAGTGCAATAGGAAGCACTCTTCTGTGCTGTGACTCTCGGCGCTGGGCATGTGATGTCTTTTGCCTCGTCAGTACAGAAAGGCCTGATTTTTTCATGCAGATAGGTCTGCCTGTCAATGTTCAGTCCAGGTGGGACCAGACCATGGAAATTGTCAACCGGAGGCAGAACAGCTGAATTGCGTAGTCGCTGAAATTCCATAGGTTCTGCTTCACAGTGACTTTTTGCAAGCACCACACCTGGTCTCTTGGCATCAAAGCTGTAATCAAATAACAGGACATTTAAGAAATGGCAAACTATTTCACATAAAACATTCATTAACTAATTTTATTTTTAACACAATGTGAGAGTTTCAGTATAAATACCTGAAGTGCTGATAACTCTTGATCTTTGGAAGCTGCACGCCGCTCCGTGCTGACCCTGCGCGCAGAGGCGCGCTGACCCCGCGCGCGTCGCTACGTGCACGCTGGGTCAGCGCGTCTCTCCGTGCAGACCGGCTGCAGAGGAAGTGTATCTGTAGAAGACAGAGGGAGAGAGCGAAGGAATTCGATTAAGAGATGTGACATTTGATAAGATAAGATATTCCTTTATTGTCCACACATGGAGAAATTTCATTGTTGCAACGCAGGTTGATACAGAGGAAAAGGACAGATAACTTATAGGAAGTTTAAAAAAATACTCAATAGAAGAACTCTTATAAACAAAATCTCCTATAGACAGAACCTCTCATTTCTCAATAAGGAATGAAGGGGAAAATAAAGATAAAATAAAATAAAAACAGCTAGCGCAAGACAAAATAATACTAATAATAATGGTAAAATAAACACTCTATTTACATCAGTTATATGCACATGAATGTGACATTATTGCGTGTCTATAATTGCTATTCTGCATTTGCACTTTATTGTACATTTAATAAAGTGAAGTTAAGTAAATGATGTGTAATAAATAGTACCTGCTGTGCAAAGTCGAAGCTGTAATGCAATGGACTTCTGCATAGTTTTTGATAAACTCCAGCTGTGAGCGCCTCTTCTGAAAAGTGAAACAAAGAAGTTTGGAACGAGCTAAACCGGCTAACGCGGGCTACAGTAAAAAAAAAACATGAAGATACAGACATTACACCGTCCCAAAACAGCTAGTTTCAAGAGACTACGTGATGTTAATTATTCAGAAAGTGGTCACATTAAATCCAAGCCTGTATTTATAACGTAGAGTGCACTGAAGCAGCATGTTAGCTTAGCATTGCTCTGTCTCTGCTCCGGTACCCGAGGCAAAATGACAAGGCTAAAGTGACATCACGAAACCACCTTAAAACACAGCGTTAAAGCAATACTTTAGAGTAAAAGTACCTCAGTTCCGTTTAAATGTAGTCCAGGGAATGTAAGCTCTGAAGATAGTCTGGAGGAATGAATAATCTCTCTGAGAGGAGAGCACGCAGCTGTAGCCATGTGGTTCGCAGCTGATTGGTGGAAAAAGATCTACATTCGCTGGCTAGAAAAAGGTGACGCCCCCCAGGAGCCTGGAAAAAGACCTGAAAACTACCCATTTTTAACAGCTTAAGCACACAGGGGCTCATTCATAACTTCAACTAGCACATTCTGCAAAAAATCGAAAATCACACATTTGAAAAAAAAATCGTATTTTCGCTTTATCTCTGTTTGGTCCGGGCCGACTTGTGACGGTTTTTCCCGTGGTCGATCACAATTTTCAATCTGAATGCGCTGGTCTGAGAAGCTACACTTTTATCCTGCTATGACCTGGATTAGCCCCACCCTAAGAAAGAAGTTATCATCGGATACTACCCTACCTATCACCGGATACTGCCCTGCCTGGTTACAATTTAGACATGTTTTGGGACATTCCAAGTGTTCTAAGTGCTTTTATGTTCTTCTCCAAGTGTTGCCCTTCAAGTCTTCAAAATTTGTCTTCTTCAGGTATTCTAAAGTTCTTCTCTTATCCCCAAGTGTTTTAAAGTTATCTTCTCCTCTGATAGTGGGTGAAGTAATGGTTGTTTTTGAAGTAGACAATTACACAGACACAGGTAGGTAGATTAAAATTTACTTGGGATGAGAACAAAGGCAGTAAAGCAAGCTTGTCCACATTTATTCCTCCAGCCCTAGCTATCCTTCTTGGTACATGTCCAAAGAAGGATTTACCTGCATGTTGCATGGTTTACATTTCTGACTTAATACAAACATGGTCTGACTACAGAACATGTCTTAAGTTGTCAACGCCATCTGACAACTAATGACTGAAAACCTACTTTTTACATTTCAAGATACAAGGTACATATGTTCAACAGTTCAATGCAGTGCATACAGGAGATCATGCTTTTATACACACACACACACACACACACACACACAAATACATGAGGACTGCTCAGAAAGGCATCACCAAATTAATAGAGTCCCAGATCTACCACACCAGACAAGACCCAAGGTGTAGGCTGTACAAAGGGCGCCCTGAGACAATTCCGCACATAACTGCAGAGTGCAAGATGCTGGCAGGGACAGCATTCATGGAGCGCCATTACCAGGTGGCTGGCATAGTGTACAGAAACATCTGTGCAGATTACAGGCTGGAAAACCCAAGGAAAAAGTGGGAAACACCTCCAAAGGTGGGGGAGATTGACCGAGCCAAGATCCTCCGGGACTTCCAGATACAGACAGACTGAATCATAATGGTGAGGCGTCACCCTAAAGCTGAGGAGAGGGAGGATTAAAACAAACAAGATTAAAGCAAACAAATCCATTTCCAAAACAGAAAAGGCAACCAGCACTGAGTCTCTAAGTACAGTGCAGTTGGTATTATTTTTATTACATTCATAATAAAATCAAAGCACTTAAAAACACTATACTATTAAGACCCTTTAAATTGTATAATACAGAATACAAATAAGTATTTTCACAAAAAGTTAAAACCTTACAAAAGATAAAAATGTTGGGCTCACCAGAAACCACCATGTGCTCAGGTCTGCTCAGGAAGAGGAAAAGGCAAGGTCACGTGACAGAGACTTTAAAGCTTGGTTCACCTCTGAAACTATGAGGAGACCTTGCTCAACACCCGGTCTGGAGAGACGGGAGATGGCGGAGGAGAGTGGATCGGGGATGGAGGGCGTTCTGGACGGCGTGGAGGAGCAGCCTTTTCTGCCTGCGCGTGCCCGGAAGCGTGGGGGGTCCCTTGGCTCGTCCGGGGGTTCTGGGAATGGGCAGCGGCATGAGGCTGAAGCTGTTGATGTCCGGGGTGAGAGCAGAGACTGTGGGGTGATCGTGGAGCTTGCACGGGATGGTGCGTCCTTTGGGGAGTGGAATTCGGTGGCGTTGTCGGGGAGCCTGGCTGTGGCTGTGGGGGTGATCGGGAGTGCGGGTGTCCTTGGAGATGGCTCGCTGCTGGTCGTGTGCGGGGACGCGGCTCAGCAACGGAGGGCGATTGGAACTGAACGTCTGGGTGGAAAGGACATTCTTGTGTCTGATGCTGAGGGAAACACGGTCAGAGGAGTTATCGTAGGTGTCCCTGCGGCGACGTCTGTGGATGAAGTTAAGGAGAATTTGACGGGAGTTACGGTGGTGGACGCTGGGCGTTTGAAGGTGACCCGGTTTGGGGTGGGATGTGACAGCTTGTCGGTGGTGGTGGCACTTGAAGGGAGGTGCCTGCCTAGTGAGGTGTTCATTGGGTACATGTGCTATGGCGTCGGGCCATGTGTTCCGCCGCCCCTGCGTTGCTTTGGGTGCCAGCGCTTTGGGCATGTTGCGGCGGTCTGTGGAGGGAGGCAGGGGTGTGGTGGATGTGCAGGAGATCATGAGTGTGGGAGGTGTGACGTGGGAGCAAGGCTGAAGTGCTGTGGCTGTGGGGAGGAGCATGGCTCTGCCTACGGGGGATGCAGGTTTGGCGGAGGAGCTGCTGAGGTGCAGAAAATGGAGGTCTCTCGGGGTATATCCTATGCAGATGCAGTCGGGAAGGTTTCAAGTAGCGAGTTTAGAGTGAATGCAGAGAGGGGAGCCGGCGCTGCTCCCAGCCAGGGCGAGATGAGAAGGGCCGGCGTGGCTCCCGGGAGGTGTGAGGGTTTCAAGGGTGGAGGTCCCAGGTGTGCAGGTTCCAGAATTGGTGAGAGTGCCCTGGTTGTGGATAGAGAGGATTTTGTGCTCTTTGTGGTGGATGTTGTGAACTGTGCTGCTCAGACTCAGAGCAGAGCTGAGGGGATCAGGATCATTGCTGGAGCTGCGGGGAGATTCCTTGGAACGGGGGAGCTTGATTGGGCAGATATAGAGGGCGGGCTAGGGGCGCTAAATGGGAGTCGGAGTGGTGGGGGTCTGCTTGTGGGGAGTCAGAGTGATCGGAGTGGCGGGATGGGGGTGGGGGTGGTCTCCTGTCCTCGCCCAGTCTCGTAGACGCACGGCTACCAAGCGGCGACATCAGTGGACATATTAAAGCCTATAGAATGAAGCCTGAAGAATAAAGCTATACGGTGGAAGCACCGAACGTCAAAGAAGGAGAGGAAGATGAAGAAGAGTCTCCCTGGAATAAAGCCGGTTGTTGTTGTTGTTGTTGTTGTTGTTGTTGTTGTTGTTTTATGGCGGTTGGCATCCAAGTGTTGCATTACCGCCAGACTTTATTCCTCAGACTTTGTCGTAGTCCTCAGACTCTGTCGTAGTCCGTAAAAGTACTCCTTCCATTGCTTTGGTGTTACAAAGCCCATGAGGTCATGATATGTCTTTGTGACTAGAATAGTTGTTGTTGTTTCAGAGACCAACCGGCTTTATTCCAGGGAGACTCTTCTTTATCTTCCTCTCCTTCTTTGACGTTCGGTGCTTCCACCGTACAGCTTTATTCTTCAGGCTTCATTCTATAGGCTTTAATATGTCCACTGATGTCGCCGCTTGGTAGCCGTGCGTCTACGAGACTGGGCGAGGACAGGAGACCACCCCCACCCCCATCTCGTCACTCTGATCACTCTGACTCCCCACAAGCAGACCCCCATCACTCCGACTCCCATTTAGCGCCTTTAGCCTGTTTTCTATATCTGCCCAATCAAGCTCCTTTGTTCCAAGGAATCTCCCTGCAGCTTTAGCAATGATCCTGATCCTTTCAGTTCTGCTTTGAGTCTGAGCAGCACAGTTTACAACATCCACCATAAAGAGTACAAAATCCTCTCTATCCACAACCAGGGTATTCTCATTAATTCTGGAACCTGCACACTTGGGACCTCCACTCTTGAAACCTTCACACTTCTTGGGAGCCACGCTGGCCTTTCTCATTTCGCCCTGGCTGGGAGCAGCGCTGGCTCCTCTCTCTGTATTTACTCTAAACTCGTTACTTGAAACTTTCTTGACTGCATCTGCATAGGATATACCTTGAGAGACCTTTATTTTATGCACCTCAGCAGCTCTTTTGCTAAACCTGCATCCCCCGTAGGCAGAGCTATGTTCTTCCCCACAGTTACAGCACTTCAGTTTTGCACCCACGTCACACTTCCCATACTCATGATCTCCTGCACATTTACCACACCTTTGCCTCCCTCTACAGACCGCTGCAATATGCCCAAAGCGCTGGCACTTAAAGCAACGCAGGGGCGGCGGAACATATGGCCTGACGCTATAGCACATGTACCCAATGAACGGTTGGTCTCTGAAACAACAACAACTATTCTAGTCACAAAGACATATCATGACCTCATGGGCTTTGTAACACCAAAGCAATGGAAGGAGTACTTTTACGGACTACGACAGAGTCTGAGGACAACAACAGATGCAACACTTGGATGCCAACCGCCATTATTGTACAAAACTGTGAGGAGACCTTGCTCAACACCCGGTCTGGAGAGACGGGAGATGGCGGAGGAGAGTGGATCGGGGATGGAAGACGTTCTGGACGGCGTGGAGGAGCAGCCTTTTCTGCCTGCACGTGCCCAGAAACGTAAAAAGTCCCTTAGCTCGTCCGAGGGTTCTGGGAATGAGCAGCAGGATGAGGCTGAAGCTATTGATATCCGGGGTGAGAGCAGAGACTGTAAGGTGATCATAAAGCTTGCACAGGATAGTGCATCCTTTAAGGAGTGGAATTCAGTGGCATTGTCAAAGAGCCTAATTGTAGCTGTGGGAGTGATCAAGAGTGCGAGTGTCCTTAGAGATGGCTCGCTGCTGGTCGTGTGCAAGGACGCGGCTCAGCAACGGAAGGCGATTGGAACTAAACGTCTGGGTGGAAAGGACATTCTTGTGTCTAATGCTGAAAGAAACACGGTCAGAGGAGTTATCGTAGGTGTCCCTACGGCGACGTCTGTGGATGAAGTTAAGGAGAATTTGACGGGAGTTACGGTGGTGGACGCTAGGCGTTTGAAGGTGACCCGGTTTGGGGTAAGATGTGACAGCTTGTCGGTAATGGTAACACTTGAAGGGAGGTGCCTGCCTAGTAAGGTGTTCATTGGGTACATGTGCTATAGCGTCAGGCCATATGTTCCGCCGCCCCTGCGTTGCTTTAAGTGCCAGCGCTTTGGGCATATTGCAGCGGTCTGTAGAGGGAGGCAAAGGTGTGGTAAATGTGCAGGAGATCATGAGTATGGGAAGTGTGACGTGGGAGCAAAACTGAAGTGCTGTAACTGTGGGGAAGAACATAGCTCTGCCTACGGGGGATGCAGGTTTAGCAAAAGAGCTGCTGAGGTGCAGAAAATAAAGGTCTCTCAAGGTATATCCGATGCAGATGCAGTCAAGAAAGTTTCAAGTAACGAGTTTAGAGTAAATACAGAGAGAGGAGCCAGCGCTGCTCCCAGCCAGGGCGAAATGAGAAAGGCCAGCGTGGCTCCCAAGAAGTGTGAAGGTTTCAAGAGTGGAGGTCCCAAGTGTGCAGGTTCCAGAATTAATGAGAATACCCTGGTTGTGGATAGAGAGGATTTTGTACTCTTTATGGTGGATGTTGTAAACTGTGCTGCTCAGACTCAAAGCAGAACTGAAAGGATCAGGATCATTGCTAAAGCTGCAGGGAGATTCCTTGGAACAAAGGAGCTTGATTGGGCAGATATAGAAAACAGGCTAAAGGCGCTGGATGGGGGTCGGAGTGATGGGGGTCTGCTTGTGGGGAGTCAGAGTCGTCAGAGTGGCGGGATGGGGGTGGGGGTGGTCTCCTGTCCTCGCCCAGTCTCGTAGACGCACGGCTACCAAGCGGCGACATCAGTGGACATATTAAAGCCTATAGAATGAAGCCTAAAGAATAAAGCTGTACGGTGGAAGCACCGAACGTCAAAGAAGGAGAGGAAGATGAAGAAGAGTCTCCCTGGAATAAAGCCGGTTGGTCTCTGAAACAACAACAACTATTCTAGTCACAAAGACATATCATGACCTCATGGGCTTTGTAACACCAAAGCAATGGAAGGAGTACTTTTACGGACTACGACAGAGTCTGAGGACAAAGCACTGGAGACAAAGCACTGGAAGTCAAGGCACTGGAAGAAGAACTTTTAGGACTACGACAAAGTCTAAGGAATAAAGTCTGGCGGTAATGCAACACTCGGATGTCAACCGCCATAAAACAATAACAACAACAACAACAACAACAAAGCACTGGAAGTCAAGGCACTGGAAGAAGAACTTTTAGGACTACGACAAAGTCTAAGGAATAAAGTCTGGCGGTAATGCAACACTTGGATGCCAACCGCCATAAAACAACAACAACAACAACAACTACGACAAAGTCTGAGGAATAAAGTCTGGCGGTAATGCAACACTTGGATGCCAACCGCCATAAAACAACAACAACAACAACAACAACAACAGCTTTAAAGTTTCTGTCATGTGACTCGCTTAACCCTGCCACATTACTTATTTACTAGTTCTTCAAAATGGTAGAACAAAACACATAAACTTATAAGAACAAAAATATAAAATTGAATTTAAAAAATAGCATTGTTAACTTTTTCTCAAGGTTATAGTGTTTCAGTTTTGATTTAGTTCCCGAAGCTTTGCCTCCCTTTTCTGGGTTTAGTCATCTCTTACAGCGTCTTGCACCTTGGTTTATGGGTGAAAAGGAGATTTTAACAGAAAATATTGGCAGCAATAAGTAGCAGTGTGACTAGTTTGTCTGCGCCATAACCAGATGTCTCCCTCCTCCATGTGTTCTAAAGTTCTTCTCTTCTCCGCCATGTGTTTTTAACTTCTTCTCTTTAACTTCTTCTCTTCTGCTTACTATAGACTGCACTGCACATAGCGGCCGCCACAAACCAGCATCTGATCGTGTCTGACCTGCTGGAGCACGGAGCACAGGTGCACACGTGGGATTCATGGGGGCGCTCTCCTCTGCATGTGTGTGTGGAGAAGGGACATGTCCACAGCCTTCTGGTAAGACTCTTGAAGGTATAGTGTACTTACTTGTGGGTGGCAGTGGCTCAGTGGCAGAGTGCTCATCTTCTGATCTACTAGCCCACAGGTTGGTGGTCCGATTCCAGCAGCCTCAAGTGAACACTGCTGTTGTGTCCTTGGGCAAGACACTTAAACTGCCTCGCATCCAGTGTCTGCATACAATTGGTGTGTGAATGTGTGTGCGAATGGGTGAATGGTTCCTTGATGTTTGAGTATTTGAGTGCTTTGAATGTACAAAAGTGCCATATAAATGTGAACATTTACCTTTACAGCTCCTAGATCATGTTTATTTTTTTCTCCTTCTATGTTATAATGTTGTTTTACTCGTCAAAAACGTACCATTGTTATGGTTGAGTAATCTTTTATCTTTACATTTCTAAACACTTAGTTTGTATCTATAATGAGTCATACAATTTATTTATTCAATACCTACAGTTCTAGTCTTACAGTAGAACAGAAACCGAAAGCATCTGAAAGATTATTGTTCATCTAATTTATTTATTTATTTTATATTTGGCCCCTAGGCTTTATCTGACAGGAGAGTGTAGCGTGAAATGGGAATGAGATGCAGTAATCTCACAACGATGCGGAATGCCCCACACGGCATACAAAAGTGCTATCCACTCGACTATGAGCAGCGCCCATCTATTATTTATTAAAGATTAGGTCAATATAGAAATTAAGGTGACTAAGCGGTTGTTTCACTGCAAAACTCTTAACCCTGCGTCTCCTTTTAGGCTATGTCCAGAACCTTTCGAACCTTGGGTAAAGAACTAGATGTCGACATGGTGAACTATGACGGTAAGTGTATTTCATTCTCTTGAAATATTACAGAAGCGGAGAAGCAGGAAAACTCTTTCAAATTTAAAATAATGTAAAAACAGGGCGATTTAAAAAAAAGCAAAGCTTTACATTTCAGTGTTCTCGCTGAGAGAATGTAGTAGTGGTAGTTGAAGTGGTTGTGGTAAAGTCTGTGGTGGCAGCTTTAATTATTTTCTTTTTTTTTTTTCGAAATAAGTGCAGCTAGCTGCACTAGGAGCCTGGCATATGTGTGCTGTGCCTCAACCACTCGACCACCGGGCAGCACCCCATCTCACATTTCTTAGGGCGTAGCTGTAGCAATGACAGAAACTTCCCATGTTATTCCATCGGAAAATTGCCCAATCTTTGAAATTTGAAAATGTTTACACTTTATAGTATTACAAACTCCCACAAGGGCATTAGCCCGAGTAACCTATCTCATCTTCAGGAACGGGCCAACAAAATGTATAAAAAATGTCGTTCTATATTTATATATTCTGTGCAATAGTCCGCACATTTTGCCAAGAATTTCAAAAACATTGCTTTTCCAAAATGTATAACATTTTGCAAAAAATTCTATTTTGGTGTGCCGGTTAAAAAAATCTAATCAGACCCGGTGTAGTGAAGGTAGGTTTGTTCAGGTGAGATGGCTGAATAGCTTCACTTTAAGAAGACAGAAGTTATGGGTGTGTGTATGTTAAACATTTTAGAACGGGTACAAAATTAAGTAAGCCATAATATTTTTTCAGTTTTTAACTTACATCAGATCTAATACATTTCCAGGGTTTGTTTCTCAATCAAAAGAAGGAACAAATACCATTTTCTAGCCTCAAAATTGTATTTGAGCTTCACAAAATGTAGAATTTGTGGTAAAGTCTGTAATATAACGTATTTTCCGGACTATAAGTTGCACCTTTTTTTCATAGCTTTGGCTGGGGTGCGACTTATACTTATATACTTGTACTCCGGAGCGACTTATATGTGATCCATCCATCCATTCATCCATCTTCTTCCGCTTTATCCGGAGGCAGCAGTCTGAGCAGGGACTCCCAGACTTCCTCTCCCCAGACACTTCCTCCAACTCCTCCGGGGGGATCCCGAGGCGTTCCTGGGCCAGCCGAGCCAGCGTGTCCTGGGTCTTCCCCGGGGCCTCTTCCCGGTGGGACATGCTTGAAACACCTCCCAAGGGAGGCGCCCAGGAGGCATCCGGAACAGATGCCCGAGCCACCTCAGCTGGCTCCTCTCGACGTGGAGGAGCAGCGGCTCTACTCCGAGCTCCCCCCGTGTGGCCGAGCTCCTCACCTTATCTCTAAGGGAGCGCCCAGCCACCCGGCGGAGGAAACTCATTTCGACCGCTTGTATCCGCGATCTTGTTCTTTAGGTCATTACCCAAAGCTCATGACCATAGGTGAGGGTAGGAGCGTAGACCGACCGGTAAATTGAGAGCTTTGCCTTTCGGCTCAGCTCCCTCTTTACCACAACAGTCCGATGCAGCGACTGCATCACTGCAGCCGCTGCACCGATCCGCCTGTCGATCTCACGCTCCATCCTTCCCTCACTCGTGAACAATACCCCGAGATACTTGAACTCCTCCACTTGGGGCAAGGACTCCCCAAGCCACCTTTTTCCGGTGGAGAACCATGGCCTCGGATTTGGAGGTGCTGATTCTCATCCCAGCCGGTTCACACTCGGCTGCAAACCGTCCCAGTGCATGTTGCAGGTCCGGGTTTGATGGAGCCATCAGGACAACAGTCCATAAAGATTATGAACAGAACCGGTGACAAAGGGCAGCCCTGGCGGAGTCCAACATGCAGGGACCAGACAGCCCTGAGCAAAGGGCCCCGGACCCCGTACTCCCGGAGCACCCCCCAAAGGACACCCCGAGGGACACGGTCGAAAGCCTTCTCCAGATCCACAAAGCACATGTGGACCGGTTGGGCAAACTCCCATGAACCCTCGAGCACCCGATGGAGGGTATAGAGCTGGTCCAGTATTCCACGACCGGGTTTTCGTCCCGGAACACTGTCGTACTCAACACTTATATGTGATTTATTTGTTATTTTCACACCTTATTTCATACTCCAGTGCGACTTATATATGTTTTTTTCTTCTCTATTATGCATTTTGTTGGCTTTTTTTTTCAATTTATACTCCGGTGCGATTTATAGTCCGGAAAATACGGTATCTGTATGTAGATAAAATGCTAAACTATTGTGTGGTCAACATTTCTGTGAGTATTTGTCCAGTCAAACCTAAAAATATGAATTTTCATAAATGTGTGCATAACCGCCAATAAAAAGTTCACATTCAGTAAAGTCCAATAGTAAATGTGTTTAAAATACCACTCACATGTACTGTTTTATTTTGACAAAACCACCTAGTTTTTTTCATAATTTGTGATATTCTGAGGTTAATCCCAGTTTCTCTAGTGAACACATTATGTTCCACTTGGGAACATGGATTTGATTATAGCACTACTACTGCTGCTGCTACATGTTTCCTGTAGGTTTGACATCTCTCCATGTGGCAGTCCTGGCTCATAATGCGACACTCAGAAAAGTCTCTAATCTGGAGCAGAGCGGCTCAGGTAAAGAGAGGGACGATCTGTTGAAGAAAGGACACAGGTTTTTCGAGTGCATCAAGGCTTTGCTGCAGATGGGCGCCTCCTCTGAGACAAAGGTCAGCATTACACCTTGTCTAAACCTTTAAGCACTTAACCCAATGGTTTACTCAAGTGAAAGTACAGATACAGGAGCAAAAAAATACTCAAGTAAAAGTATTACACATTGAAATACTTAAGTAAAATTTACTTTTAGAGTTATAATTTTGCTTACATTTTCTAACTTTTACAAACCCAAAAACACAAGGCTCCAACTTTGTCACTTAGAGCCTAGAGCCTGATATTCGCTCAGACAAACTTTGGTTTTGTTAGATCGTGTCGCAAGTAACCGTGTGCTGTCTTACAACTTTTAATTCATCACGTCTTGTTGTGTTACGTCCATAAATTTTATAAGATGAAAAACACCACAGGATCTCCACAGGGCTGTGTACTTTCTCCTCTGCTCTTCTCCCTGTACAAAAAATGCTGCACCTGCGGCCACGACTGCTCATCTCGGACGGGGTTGCATCTGTCTACAGGAGGTAGGTTGTCCGGCTGTGTTACACAGCACCAGTGTAACAACACCAGTGGATACTACCAGGTATTTTGTTGGATAACAACCTGGAGCTCAATGCCCAGAAGACAGTGGAGATGATCGTGGACTTGAGGAAAATCACAGACCCCAGCTCCCCCTCACTTTGACAGACTCCCTCATCACCACTGTGGACTCTTTCCGCTTCCTCGGCACCACCATCGCCCATGATCTTAAGTGGGAGCTCACCATCAGCTCCCTCATCAAGAAGGATGAGGATGTACTTCCTGCAGCAGCTGAGGAAAGCCAAGCTGCCAGCGCAGATGATGGTGCAGTTTTACACAGCCATCATTGAGTCCATCCTCGCCTCCTCCATCACCGTGTGGTACGCTGCAGCCACCGCCAGGGACAAACAGAGACTACAGCAGATTGCACGCTCTGCTCAGAAGGTGATCGGCTGCAGACTTTTGTCTCTGCAGGACCTTTACGTCTCCAGGGCTCTGAGACGAGCAGGTCGCATCACAGCTGACCCTTCTCACCCTGGACACGGACTATTTGACCCACTTCTCTCAGGCAGGAGGCTACGGTCCATTATGACCAGAACCTCCCGCCACAAGAACAGTTTCCTTCCCTCTGCCGTTGGACTTATGAATACATAACACCTGCCAATTTAGCAATACTCAACCAATACTATTAACGCACTGTTCACTTTCTGCACTATTTCCGACCATCTGTAAATTTGTGTGTAAATGTCTGTGTACATACTGAGACCAAGTTTATTTTTTACCTTATTTTATTTGTAAATTCTTAATTTATGCATGCCATATTTGCTATTAGTATAATTTTATTATTCATTGTTTATTATTGCAACTTTAATGCCGAAACAAGTTCCTATGTTTGTAAACTGTGTTCAGTGACAATGGTAATGAATCTTTACTGATTCTAATTCTGAGAATTATCAGTGGTAACAAGCTCTTCACAGAGGAATATCCCATCTTTAATTCTCACTTAAATTTTCTTTGTTAACTGAGTATAGCTGGAAGGATGATCTGATCACAAGTTGGGAATTTAATTCAATTAAAAATGAAATTTAGAGACTTGTAATTAAGTAATATAAAATAATATAAACCTGTTTTAAAGTAAATGTGTATAAAAACTGTGGGTAATATTGCACTCTAACTTTTCTGGTTCCAGGCAAAGCAATAACATCTCCATGGAGACAATGAGAATGTAATAATATGTAATAACCGAGAAAATGTCCTTGTCCTAAAGCGGCTATCCAAAAAAAGGCTACAAAGTCTGCACTTGTCAGGTTCAAACTGAAACCCATTAGACTATTGGTCCACTAACCTACTTATGAGCCACTGCTAAAAAGATTTTCAAAGCAGAGATTCAATAAAGTAATTATATTCTCGCAAAAAATTACCCAGATTTCATGATAATTTTTACAATGTGGAATACCTATAGTATAACCTATAGTTATAGAGAATAACTAACATTTATGAAAAAGGGCCTATGTTGTTGTGCAGGATCAGAAGAGTGGTCGCACCAGTCTCCACATGGCAGCAGAGGAGGCCAACACACAGCTCTTTCCCTTGTTCCTCACCCATCCGTCCTCTCTGAGCATGCTCAACCTGCGGGTACGAAACTCTACATTAGTACTATTTCAATATAAGTTTAAATTCAGGCTAATTTAAGATAATATATACACACACACACACACACACATACACTACACACACACACATCAATCAATTTATTTTTGTAAGGCCCAAAATCACAACAACGGTTGCCTCTGAGGGCCACAGTGAGAAATGAATCAACAATGTCTGTGGTGGCGATGGAGTCAGACAATGTCTGTGGTGGTGAAAGACGGTGTCCCAGAGTCCTCTGTCCTTAGACCCTCCTTCTCGGCCAGAAAAAAACTACAAAAAACCTCCTTGGGAAAAAAGTAGAAACCTGGAGAGAGTTCCAGATGAAGGAGAGATCTGACTCTCACAGACGCCAGGGAGACTGGAGCTGGACCCACTCTTCAGGCAGATGAGGCACCGTCCATACGGGGCAGGGACCACTTCACCAGGAGAGGGGCATCTGGGTCCACAGGTCCTCAGGAGTGAGAAAAAGAAAAAGAAGGCGGTGAACAGTTTGCAAGTGGAATTACATTTACATTTTTTATTTTTATTGAATAAGTAGTCAGAAGAAGAGGATAGTGCTCAAGCTGCCATACTTCCCCCAGCACAGTTGCTCCTAGGGCAGCATAGCTAAAGCTGTGGTTTATATTTCTGTTCTTAACTGGTCTGACCATAAGCGATTTCAAAGAGGAACGTTTTAAGCCTGGACTTAAATGAAGAGACTGTGTCGGCATCTTTAACATGGGCCGGGAGCTGATTCCATAACACAGGCGCTTGGTAGCTAAACGCTCTACCTCCTACAGTACTTTTAGAGACTCTTGGGTCAACCAGAAGGCCAGCTTTCTGAGAGCGAAGAGCTCTGTTTGGATGATATGGTACTATAGCATCTTTGAGGTAGGATGGGGCCATGTCATTTATGGCTTTGTAGGTCAGGAGTAGAATTTTAAATTTGATTCTAAACTCGACGGGGAGCCAGTGAAGAGACTCCAGCACTGGCGTAATGTGCTCTCTTCTTTTTGTTCCTGTTAGTAATCTTGCTGCTGCATTTTGAACCAGTTGAAAGCTTTTTATGGAGCTTTTAGGACAAGCTGCGAGCAGGGAGTTACAGTAGTAACTAGTCGTTACAAATGCATAGATACGTTTTTCAGCATCACTTTTAGGCAGGATTCTTCTGATTTTGGCTATGTTGCGCAAATGGAAATAGGCTGTTTTACAAGCTTGATTTATATGAGCTTTAAATGAGAGCTCCTGGTCAAATAAGACTCCAAGGTTTCTTACAGTAAAACTGGAGGCTACACTAACATTGTCCAGTGTGACTATCTGCTCAGATAGAGCAAAATAATCCCTCTAGCTTTTTAACTCTTTGTTTGTGTGAACGCAGTTCTCCGTTGTACCATGGGGAGGCGCGCTTTGCCCTAATGACCTTCTGTTTTTTTTAATGGCGCTGCAACATCAAGAGCAGACTTCAGAGAATTCATGGTCAAGTCGACAAATTGATCACTTATACTGGGACTAAAACTGTTCTCAGCAGGATCACATGACCTCTTTGAATTTTGAGATTTTTCAGATATTGTCCTTTTCATTATAACTTTATTCTGTGGGGCTGGATGATCTTTAAGAAGAAACTGAAAGGTAATTAGGAAATGATCTGACAATATAGGATTTTGAGGGAAGACAATAAGGTCACTAATCTCTATTCCATATGTTAGGACAAGATCCAGAGTGTGCTTATGAGCGTGAGTCGGTTTATTTACATTTTGAGTGAAACCAATGCTGTCTAACAAGGCGCTGAAGGCATTACTGATAGCGTCATCACTCACGTTCACGTGGATATTAAAGTCTCCAGCTATAACTATTTTATCCCAGGCTAGCACTAAGTTTGATATAAAGTCAGAAAACTCCGTTAAAAACTCTGAATAGGGACCAGGAGGTCGGTAGATAACTATGAACAAAACTTTGTTTTTTCATATTTGGACATGTGATTGACAGCATGAGGCTTTCAAATGAGCATTGTTAATTTTAGGGCTCATAAGTAGGCTTGAGTGTGAGATCACTGCCACACCACCACCTCGGCCTGTGGTCCTGGCAGCCTGAAAGTTAACATGGGTGGGTGGGGTGGACTCATTTAGTCTGACGTAATCGTCTTGTTGATGCCATGTTTCAGTTGGAGCTAGAAAATCTGTTAGTCACTAATTAATTAATTAATTAACTAAGAGCGATTTGGAGGAAATTGCTCTAATGTTTAGCAGTCCACATTTTACGTGTTTAGTTATTTGTATATTTGTGTCATTTGTGATTGTTATTTTCCTTAAGTTATTTGGTCTGACGCCTGAAATAGTTTTTCTGAAATGTGACTTTTTGGCATTATTTGTACGAGGGACACACACAGTCTCTATCTGTCTTGAATCTGAACACTTCACATGTGACAGAGCGGGCGAGAGTTCAGCGACAGAGAAGCGTCTTACACTGCTGCTCTGCGCCCGGGGCTCATCCCTAGGTGGTCACTTTAGGCGACTAAGATTATCGGTCAAATTCCGAACTAATAGGGATGTACCCTCCGAAGTCGGATGAATGCCATCCCTGCGTATGAGCCCGGGCTTTCCCCAAAACGCACTCCAGTTATCAACAAAGACTACGTTGTTTTGTTTGAGGGCACCATCTAGATAACCAGCTGTTGAATGCTGAAAGACGGCTGTACATTCAGGATTGATCCAATTGGGCAGGGGACCAGAAGATATTACAGTGTCTGACATCGACTTCGCCAATTAACACACCACAGCAACTTGAACTTTGAGCACCTCTGATTGTCTCCGCCGGGCGTTGTTACCACCTGCGTGGATCACCACTCGACGGAAATTCTGCCTACTCTGCTTTAAGATCCTAAGATTTCCTTCGATGTCACCCATTCTGGCCCCCGGGTAACACCTAACGCTAGCAGCTGGCAGCTTCACGTCTCTGACTATAGAACTCCCGATTACAAGAGTTTCTCTAGTCTGTTCAGCGGGCGTGTGATCGCTGAGGGGAGAGAACCTATTATAGACGTGAAGCTCACGGTGCGCTAAGGTTCGGGGTTTAGCGCCTTGCCCCCTCCGAACTGTCACAAATTGGTCCCTATTCTGTTTTTGGTCTAGTCCCGGCTGCACGGGAGACACTGAGGGGCTGAGCTCGGCCTTAGTGTTACTGCTAATGCTAAGCCCTAAAGCACGGTCCTGTAGACCTCGAGCTAATACCTGACTATAGCTGGACTTAAGCTCCTCTAAACAGCGGATCCGCGCTTCTAACTCCGTAACCCTGGCCTCCAAAACTACCACTAAACTGCACTTCACGCACCTATCATCAGAGAAGGAGCCAGGGTTCTGACTTGACATCGGGATGTAGTCAGTCTGTAAAATGCGCACGAAGCACGAAGACACGCACTGGGGCTCGTCGCGTTTAATGTACCAGCTGCTCACTCACCGCAAGTTGTACTGTGTATATAAACAAGGGAACATCTGAATTCTCCGCTTTATGCCTTCATTTGATCATAAGAAAAATGCGTGAACAGAATCCTCCACTCTATGCCTTCATTTGATCAAAGTATAGTAATGTAATGTATATATAGAAATGCGTGATCCGATCACCGTAGGATTGGTAGTCAAAAAGGAAATTCAGCTGGCCAAGACGGGAGTGTCTACAGAGCCGCGGCGCGCGGCCGAAACTGCTGGGCTATTTGAATTAATTCATTCATTAATAATAAGATAAGGAGCTCAGGCTATGCACAGAAACAAGTCGGTTATGGAAAATACGTGAGTTTAATCATAAAAAGTGCATCAACACTAGAAAAGTCCAAAAAGCAGTGTGTGGGGCAAAGGGAGCCCGCTGCACGGAGACACAGCTTTGGTGAGGAGAGCCGCGAGTAGAGCCCACTGCGCAGACTCACGAGCAGCCACCTACTGGAAGTGACGTCACCGGCTGGCACTGCTCATCACTCTCTCACACACACACACACACACACACACACACACACACACACACACACACACACACACACACACACACACACACACACACACACACACACACACACACACACACACACACACACACACACACACACACACACACACACACACACACACACACACACACACACACACACACACACACACACACACACACACACACACACACACACACACACACACACACACACACACACACACACACACACACACACACACACACACACACACACACACACACACACACACACACACACACACACACACACACACACACACACACACACACACACACACACACACACACACACACACACACACACACAGGAGTGGGAGCCCACCATCAGCTCCCTCATCAAGAAGGCCCAGCAGAGGATGTACTTCCTGTGGCTGAGGAAATTCAAGCTGCCAGCAGAGATGATGGTGCAGTTCTACACGGCCATCATCGATTCCATCCTCCTCCATCACTGTGTGGTAGGCTGGAGCCACAGCCAGGGACAAACAGAGACTACAGCGCATTGTGCGCTCTGCTGAGGTGATCGGCTGCAGACTTCAATCTCTGCAGACTTCAATCTCTGCAGACTTCAATCTCTGCAGACTTCAATCTCTGCAGACTTCAATCTCTGCAGACTATAATCTCTGCAGGACCTGAACGTCAGGACTCTGGGACAAACAGGTTGGATCGATCCGGAACAGAACCACCTCAAGAACAGTTTCTTTCCCTCTGTTTGTTTCGGACTCTTGAACACATTATTATTTTTTTTTATCTCATAGCCTATTTTAATTTTGATCCTATAGCAGATTTAAATTGATTTCATCTTATATAGGTTGCTTTATCATTGTTCATTGTTTTATGTTGCACCGAATCACCAATGCAAGTTCCTATGTTTGTGAATTCTGTTCATCGACAATGGCTATAAACCCATTCTGATTCTGATCTGACAACTGGTAGTCAGCAGCTAAAATAATCATTAGTGACATTTGAGTAAAACGTTGAATTTAACTATGCTGACTCTGTTTTCTGAGTAGAAGTGAGTAGTCTAAGCTGTCACACACTCTTACAGACCTTCAGTGGAAACACGGCCCTGCACGTGGTCTGTGCTCTGGAGGGCTGCAGGCGACAGGTGGAGGCGGTGAAGATGCTGATGAGGAGAGGAGCCAATCCGGGAGCCAGGAACCTGGAGAACGAGCTGCCCTGTCAGCTGCTGCCAGAAGGGGCCGACGCAGAGAAGGTACAGACAACACCCACAGAGTTAGTAAATTATTGAGTATCAATGTCTAAAAATATTTACTATAGAATATTTGTGTGTGTTAATACAATTCACTCTGTAGCGAATAATTTTTTCTCTCAGTAAGACATTAGGTGATGTTTTAGCCCTCTGTTTATAAAAGCAATGTTTTTTCCCAATATTATTTATGTTTGAGGCATGTAAAAAAGTGAGAAGCCTTTTTACAGGCCTGAGAAGGTGAGAAAGCACATGGCTATTTAATATTATGTGTAAACAAAGCATCAACTATGCACTGCTGCCGATTTGACCAATGTTTGGATTTCACTTTTAAAGCGCAGCGAAGACAACAAAGAGCTAGAACAAATACTACAGTATGTCTGTCAATAATGTTTCTAGCTGCATAGAGCCTCCTCTGTGAGCGGTTCAGTCCGTGTTTCAACAGCTCTGGGTGTTAGCATTAGCCGCATTAACCTGTCTGGAACAGGGGTCACTTGGGAAAATGTCCGCAAGCCGAGGTCCAGAACTTCATGGCGTTTCTGCCACTTTTATATTTTAATATATATTCATTATAACATACGTAAAAAAGTATCAGAAAATGCCTTGTTATTTCTCACACGCACTTAGCTAGACAGGTAGATAACCATCATCTCCAAAAACCACACCGTTCTTACTTTTAGCTAGATTAGAAGAATGAACGGTAAAACTGTAAACAAGAAACAAAGAATAGTATGTATGAGCTGACAACGTTTTGGACTAATAAAAGTAAAATGCAATCACATGACTCGTTACGTTAAAAATATTTTTTAAAAAACATACGGTGGCTTAACACACAAATTTGTGACATTTCATTAATAACTCAAAATGTACCAACATACAAATGCTGCATTCTAAGTGCTGTGTCATATTATTTTTACCAACATACAGGCTGTGCTGGCTCAGGACACAACGTGGTAGAAAGCTTGACTTCACGTCTGGGCTTGCGCTTAACAGGAAGTGAGAAAAGGCGCAACTTCCAGTTTACCAAAAATAAAATGTAAACATGTAAAACTTCTTACAAAAATGTGTTTACAACATAAAATAACCTCTGGATAGCTCATAAGGAGCCACAAGAAATTATATTTTATATCAATTAGCCTAATGATGGTTTTAAATATAAATTGATTTTTTTTTTTAATTCTTATGTAAAAATAGATTTTGAGTAGAACATCACACACTGGACTGACAGACTTTCCTCTGCACAAAACAATACAGCAATTTGAATGGCAAAAACCTTGCTCTAAAGAGCAGAAAAGTTAAGTGATGCAAAGTGAAATTCCTCATGAGTGCGCTCCTTATGTAATCAGAATAAAACGGACATCACGTCTGACCTCCCGCTGTTGAAGCTTTCTCACGCCAAGCTGTGATCTGACACAGAGGGATGCGTAGGCAGCGGGCTCGTGGTGCGGGCCAGGCTCCTACGTGTTTGGAGGGGACGCGAAGTTAAAGTTCTCTGTGAATGAGGGGCTTACACCCAAAACATACCGCAAGCATTTTGGAACATAGTACCTTGCGCAGGCAGGTGCCAGGCTCATTTCACTTGCGTGTTTACTACAGCAGATCAGAGTGTGCAGAACCTCAGATCGCGAGAGAATCTGAAAATAAATGTAAATATTTTGTCCAGAAGGTCTTGCCCATGGTAGTAGTTGGAGTCTGACTGAGCTTGTTAGCTGCATAAAGACACATGTCCACCCCACAATCAAACAGGTGCTACTAATTCAGATTAATAAGTGGAGTAGAGGTGGACTTTTTAAAGGCAGACTAACAGGTCTTTGAGAGCCATAATTTTGACTGATGTCCAAATACTTATTTACAGCAATAACATACAAATTAATTATTTAAAAATCATACAATGTGATTTCCGGATGTTTTTTTTTTTCAAGATTCTCTTTCACAGTGAGAACCTATGATGCACCTATGATTAAAATTTCAGACCCCTCCACAATTTCTAAGTGGGAGAACTTGCAAAATCGCAGGGTGGTCAAATACTTATTTCCCTCACTGTATGTCATATTTGCAGCCCGTGTCCAACCAGGTACAAGTACAATTTCTAAACTTTTCAAAAAGGTCAAACTGGGGACAAATAGGCAAAATTAATTAATTAATTAATTTTCGACCGCATGTTCCTGTGAGGGTGACTGGACCCTATTCTTGTGAATTGGGCCTTAGGCAAAAAAATAGGCAAAATGTTATGTAAAATCTGAAATATAATTGTGTTCACTATGTTTTAGTGAAATGTGTCATCTAACCTGTCATATAGGAATTATACTTATACTGTACCTCTTGAGACTGTTCTGTCTTGTTCTCTTGTGTGCAGGTACGGCAGGTGCTCAGGGGGAGGTTTGTCCACATGTAAGACCACTGTCAGTTAGACGGTCACACTCAAATCTGCTTCTGTTGCAGATGCTCGTTGTTTCAATGAAACACTTGTTCATTACTGTGTAATGTACGTTTGGGGCTGTTGGGTTGAATTTGGGGAATCTGTATTGTATTATATCCGCGGTATATATGTGTATATATATATACATATATGTGTATATATATATATATATATATATATATATATATATATATATATATATATATATATATGTGTGTGTGTGTGTGTGTGTATATACATATATGTATACATATATACATGTATGTATATATACACATATGTGTAAATACACATACACACATATATGTATATACATATGTATACATATGTATGTGTATATAAATATGCAAATGTATTTACTCAAGATTTTGTGTTTGTATGTTTGATGAACCAAAAGATGAAAGTAAAATAATTTTGTGTAACCAAAAAAAATAAAATAAAACTTGCTGTTCTAAATGTGTTTTCCAAAATGTTTATTGGATGTTTTTGTTGTCAATACAATGCATTTGTTTGACCTGTGATGGCTTTACACAGAGATGGTCCCTGTTGTGGGGCCAACAGAACAATAATCTGAGGCAATATCAACTCAAGTGCATTTATGCATTTTGGATTCTCCCACTATAAAAACAATCCATCAAAAATGTGCTAAAACACATCTGTAAATGTCTGTTTTTGAAGTCTTTCTTACAGCCATTATAATTCTAATTTTGCATATCTTCAATAGAACTAACAATGATTCGTCATGAATATTGTTACAAAATGATATTAATTTATAAAGAGATAATTCTGACAATCCTTTTCATCAGAAACTTGGGAATTGTCCTTAAAGGTGCATTATGCAACTTTTCGTGTGAAGGCACCGTCAACCTGATTGTCTCCATGTAAATGTAGACTTATTGCTTTGCCTGAAATATTCTAAAGTATGGCATTAAACTACAACATCTGCTTGTCTCCATGGAGATACCAGGCAAAGTGAGTGCGAACCAACTCAGAATGTTTTCAAGGTTTTCGCTGCAATGATCCATTGACTAATCAGTCACTAATTACTTCTGTCAAAATACAGAGAGTGTGTTTTCTAATTGTAATAAAAGCATGATTTCCTCATATATGTAAAATGCAAAGACCTTTTATAACTTAAACAATTACTTTACTAAATCAAAATGTTAAGAGTAAACTTTCTGATTTCCATCAATAATACACTTTATTCATGAAGAAGTCACCAGATTTCAACCTTTGTTTGGTTGCAATGTCTCAGGATACAAAAGACCAATTGACTACTAAAATTATCTTTAGTTCCAGCCACACAGTATTGTATCAAAATACAATGATATTTTAATTGACTACTAGTTAGGCAAGAGTTTTTTAATAAGTTGTTTTACGGACATTCCTTGGCATTTTTTAAGAAGGGAGGACGGAATAAAAATACAAATTTATTTCCATGTTGATCAAATCACATCTATACCATCCAGAAGTCTAAAAATAAAATGTTATTCTAAATACAATTTCTGGGATTCTTAGAATATAGGCCCTACTACCACCTCTACATAATTATAGTTATCAATGAAAAATTGAAAATAAACAATATTCTGAAGAAATTATTCTTTAATTGAGAACTTTTCATTAGACAGGTTTATTTCAACAAAAACTGGTCATATTAAACAGAGCAACATCGGCTGTCTAACAAATTGTCAAAGTTATTAGGGATATTAAGCTGCCTTTAATGATCATTTATGAAAGTTATGATACCAAAAGAGTTGGGCTCAGGTCAAATCTGTCGAAACAAGACGCTTGTTTTGTGTGGGACCATCGTGATGACACACGGAAAACCAACTTGTGGCCGCCGCCATGTTTTGGCAGTTTATTGTCTGAACGGTGGCTGCCCACAAGTCCGAAGGTTCCCGGAAAAGGCCCAAAACAAACTCCGCACCAATAATAATTGTAAAACACATATACATACATAATGTTAGTGAATATATTTATTTGCTATAGCAAATAAATATATTCACTAAATAAATATATTCACTAAACTCTGATATTGACAATGAAGCTGCATGTATCCAATGGATTAAAGGCCAAGTGGAGTTGATGTCTAAATTATTTCAGCATTATAATACTGCTTTTACCCATTAGCTAAAACTGTACCAATTTTCATTACATACCAAAATTGTTAGTAAAATTGAGTGTTATGATATAGTGCTCACTGGTAAAACATTTAAATGGACTATGCCTTTGTGTTTATTTATAATTTCCATGATTCCATTAAGTTTTGGGTAGCCAATATTCAAATTTCTTGATGTTGAATAGGCCTATACACCATTTAATAGTATGTTTAGGGTGCATGTACCTTTGGAAATAATGAAGGTACGTTGAACCATCCTTGGAGGAAAATGCAAACCCATATGAGGCATATTTACCATCCCTTAAAAAAAATCTAGGGAGAGCACTGAAAAGGACTATGGCACCTAGGATTAGCAACTTGGATTCATGCTCAATGTTTTTTTTTAGTATAAATATGTTTGAGATTTTTTTTAAGACAACACATTTTTAAACAAACACTTGTGCAATTGTAATTTAGAGACAGTCCCTAACTGGCGACCAAGCGGCACTTCAGCGTGCAGCTGCCCGCACCGTGCAAGCGAACCTTTGGACAAGTGGGTAGCAACCGTCTGAACTCTCTGACCAATAATCTCCACCCAGGATTCATTGCGTTCAGCAAAATGGAGGCCTCTCGATCTAGGAAGCAGTGAGTTGCAAGAGTTTTAAAGCTCTCTGACGTTCTGACACAAGTGATCTAACTCGGTGCCGGAGTTGCTGGTGCAGAACACATTTTTATTTTTATTGAGGTTTTGGCCAAAATGACCGCGGAAAATCTGCGAAAACAGAATTTGGTTTTATTACGTCAGCAAAACAACTTATAAAAAACCTTTCGCCTTACAATGAGCTGATGTAACATTGCCCTAGTTATGAATGCAATTTAAAAACCTAGAAATAATGATTTAACTGGTTGAATAATTGAAAAAAACAATAGCGGACTTTCTCAAACCAGCAGCTCATTTCTTCTTCTTGTCCTGTGTGCTGGTGAACCACTGGTCCAGCAGCTTCTTGCTGTAGTAGATCTGCCAGCCGTGCACTTGTACTGCTAGAACTATCACCAGGTACATGACAGAGACGGCGGAGAAGCCAAAGATGAAGCGGTAGGCCTTCCCGTGGCGGTAGAGCTGCTGCGCCACTGGAAACATCTCCATGGAGCCGTAAAGGAGTGGGGCCACGCAGAACAGGCCCGCGCTGATCATGGACACCACCAGGTAGCTGATGTTGTTCCGTGGCAGAGCCATGAAGCTGAAGACGGTGGGGACCAGGCTCAGGAGGTACGGGTACTCCCACTGGTACGGAGATGCCACCACTTTGTGTGAGACCAGGCCCAGCTGCGACACCGTCACCTGGGGAAAAGACACAGGGATGTAACTGTCAGCACCTAGGCTGATATCCATAGAGTTCAGAATGATGAGAAATTAGGACCGTAACCATAGTTATATAATATTTGAACAGGAAAAAGTCCTCAATATGGTGTGCATGTAATAGGGCTGTGTTCAAAATATCAATATGGCGATATATCGTCACGGGCTCCGTGTCAGAGTCGCCGTATCGATACTTTTCAATAACGTTAATTTATTAAAAATTGTCCGGTCGGCCGTTTAGAAGCTCCCTCCTGTAGAGGGCGGTAAACAGCGCGGAACTACTGAGACAGACACACACCATGCACCAGCGTGTACACAGGCCTGAAGAAGAGCTTTTGGCTCGAAACGTCGCTACTGTTACGTGCCTCCCTTTTCCATTCTATTTGATTTCATTCCTTTCACCCCTTTATTTTATACAAATTCAAATTTTAGCCACCACAACAGCCGAACTGGAGGCGCAAAACCGGACACAAACCTTACACCAACATCACACACATCTTCCCTACTCTACACTACATAAACCGAACAGTTAAACAATAAAACCGAGCGGTTAAACAATACAACTATCCATCAGGGCCCCGCTGAGCGCCGGTTAGCTTAGCATTAGCCTCGGCCACTTCCGCGCTAGTGCTACTTAGCTTAGTGCCGAGCCCGACCCGACGAAACAGGATTTTAAGACCAAAACAACAACAAGACACAAACAGAGGGTCAACAGACTCCCACACATCACAAACATTACACACCTGACATATCAGAAGGCTAATTAAGATAGCCATGTTTAGCCACCGTCCAAAGACATGCATGTGTTAGGTAAAAATTGGCAACTCTAAATAGGCCCAATGGACAGGTCTTGAAAATGAGCATATTCTGCTACATACCGTATTTTGCGCACGAAAAGGCGCACCGGATTATCAAGCGCACCATCAGCTATCTGTGTACCATGTGTACTGGTCCATACATAAAGCGCACCGGACGATAAAGCGCATAAGATAAACAAAACAGCTGGATAAGTCAGAGTCAGTTGAGCTTTATTAAACTCATTCAGATCAACTTTGTTCAACATCAAAACACACTCTGCTATCGCTAACAGACACGTTAGCATATTCAAATCAATTCTAAGATTAGATAAGATATATTCCTTTATTGTCCCACATGGGGAAATTTCATTGATGCAACGCAGGTAGATACAGAAGAAAAGAACAGATCACTTATAGGAAGTTTGAAAAACACTCTCAGTAGAAGATCTCCTATAAACAAAAACTCCCATAGACAAAACCTCCCATTACCCAACAAGGGATGGAGGGGAAAAATAAAGATAAAAATAAATAAATACATAAATACCATTGCATGTGATCACGACAGTAATTGCACATGAATGTGTTCTCAGTCAAGATCACTTGTAAACACGTAAAATACAAACACAGAACACACTCTGCTACCGCTAAAAGACACGTTAGCGTATTCACAACAACTCCCAGCCTCGTTCAGTTGCAACACGTAAAATACAACACTTGTCTGATATCGCTAAAAGACACGTTAGCGTATCCACAACAACTACCAGTCTCGTTCAGTTGCAACACGTAAAATACATCACAATACACTCACTTTTTCAGTTCATTCCTCGTCATCAAATCCTTCAAATGCGCAGAAGTACATCCCGCATAGCTATGACCAGACGTCCCGATTTACCTGGGACAGCCCCGATTGTTTACGTCCCGTGTCCCGGTTTAATGTCTGCTGGGGCGCATAATGGTAAAAGCAGCCAAAACGCCGATAGTGCTCCGTGCTAAAATCTCTTTGGTCATGTGATCCCGCATCTCGGACCCACGCGGCAGTTCAGTGATGATTCCGGCCTTTTGATTCCCACAGTTGACTGATAATTTAGCCCGTGAGCGCATTTCTTATAATATAAAAGTTCCAATGGTCTCTTGGCAGCAGCCATCTTGGGGTCCTTCATTTACCGGTAGGTGTCTGCGTTGTGCCTGACTGAAAATGTTAACGTTTTGACAAAGTGTTGCGTGTGCAGGTAGACTACTGTTCCCAGAATGATTTGCACATATGTTGTTGGGACTTCCGGTTCCGGAGTACTGTAAATATAGTCGCGAGTCGGCGTCTCGTGTCCCAAATCTTCTTTATACACCATGTACCACACAAAATATCTTCGCGGTCAGTAAGCACAACCAGAAATAAACCATATATTATGCACACCGGACTATTAAGCGCACGGACGGCTTTTGAGGACATTAAAGACTTTTACGTGCGCTTTATAGTGTGGAAAATACTGTACTTAAAACATTGCATCTGGTTTGTCCAAATCCTTAAATAAAAATAAATACAAATTTGGGGATGCAATACCGCTTATTCTGAGCCCTGCAGAGTGAATGTCCCTTACAGTTATCCAACTGAAATGATCACATTCTAAATGTGGTGAACACAACCATCTTGTTCTTCTTACCTGAGCTACCATCAGCACCCAGAGGAGCACATGGACCATGTTCAGCTTACGGATTTCGGACTTCAAAGCCACACTGTGGAAAATCAATCACATTTGAACAATGATGTATATGTATATTGCACATAGAACATTTTGAACGACTAAAACAAAAAGCAGTGACAGAATTTGTTTTTAGATACAGCTTTTTTCACATTAAAATCAAGTTGGTGTCATTTTTATACTCACGCCGATTCTATAAATGTGTTCTCGGATGCTTACATTTTAAAAGGTCCCATAACGCAAAATCGACTTTTCAGAGCTTTTAACCTTCTTACATTGCTATTTGTGCTTCATATATGTACCCAGAGTTGTTTTTTTGATTGATTCCCGCAGTTTTAAGATAATCCTTTATTGTCCACACATGGGGAAATTTCATTGATACAACGCAGTAGATACAGAGGAAAAGGACAGATCACAGAATATAGGAAGTTTAAAAAACACTCTCAGTAGAAGTAGAAGTACACACACACACACACACACACACACACACACACACACACACACACACACACACACACACACACACACACACACACACACACACACACACACACACACACACACACACACACACACACACACACACACACACACACACACACACACACACACACACACACACACACACACACACACACACACACACACACACACACACACACACACACACACACACACACACACACACACACACACACACACACACACACACACACACACACACACACACACACACACACACACACACACACACACACACACACACACACACAATAGCCTTATTAAAGTCCCTATTCATATTTCCTCTTAAATGTTAAAGCTTCAGGACGTATTTAAAATTGTAAACAGATTCCTACCATTAAAACATAAATCCCAAATCAAATGGTAATCTCAATTCCTTTGTCAGAACAAATGCAATTAGATATTTACTCAAAAACATTGAGCCCAAAATCTCCCTAAATATAAACTATCACATGTACCTCATCTGATAATGAGAGGCGACACGCTCTCGGTGCTCAAAGTCACTGCCGTCCGTCCCCGAGGCTCTGGGTCCTGTTCGAGAAGCCATGGCTCAGGTCTGACAGGACAAATATATTAATAAACACACCAGATATTTTATGGTTCATATCTCTGTAATTATTAGGTTTATTCCCATCAACAAAAAACTCCAGTAGTGGTATTATTAAATCACAAAGTAACACTTGATTGTCAGTTGAAAGTTACAATAAATGTTTTGTGGACTTAATCTCTCACAAATAATCAGGTTCAGTTGGCAGTTCATTCGGAAAACCTTACCTCATCCATAGATGGCCTCTGACCTCCGATAGAAAGTTTATGCACAATCATACACAATTTGGAGTATAAATGGCACGTGATGCCTTGATTGATCAAAAAAGCACTGATTAAAGATGACTTTAAAAGGAATAATGGAGGATTTTTCGCTGATTTGAGAACTCAAGCAGAAGTGCGCACGCGCACTCCCCCCCGTGCGGACGCACACAACAGCCTCGTTGCGTTTCTTTATGTTATCCAAATTGTTATTCTAAGTTCCACGGACTTGTGCGCCGTAACCGCAAACCTTTCCCTTTATATGTAAAGCAAAGAGGAGAAGACGCGATAGCGTCATGGATTCAGCAGTAGGTATAATAAAAGAATAATTTCCTGCGTGTTAGCGCCCCTCCTCTTGCGTTGTCACTGCCGAGTACACCCGAACGCGACCCGAACGCAGCGGCCAATCAGATCACGGCCACCGCTTGGCCAATGAGAAGTGAGAATACTGCGAAGTGGCATGTCTGTCAAAATGAAATGTAAACGATGAAAATGCCCCAAATATGGCCAAATTACTAGTTAAATCTTGATTTTTTTCGAGGAATTTCGATACAGGGGCACAGGGGGGCCGGCCCCCTCCAAATTTAATCCCTGTGCCCGCTGGCGATTTGAGGGGCCACGGGCCCCCATCTATTTCACAGCCTGGTTATTATTCTTAATAATAATCTTTATTTCTTTCCAATTTTTTACTATTAAAGCAGACATGTCCAAACTACGGCTCAAAAGTTGAGTCACGTGACTTTGTCACTTTGCCTTTTAAATGTGAAACATGATTTAAAGCACTGGTCACGTGACCAAGATGGTTCATGAAGCAATGTTGAGTTCATTGACAGGGCTTAAAATGAACCACAGAACAAAGAGTCTGTCTCAAATCTATGACCTATAAAGTCTCAAACTGCTCCCACACGGTTTAAAAAGAGGTGTTTACATTTGGTAGAAGTGAAAAGCAAGATAATTAATGATTTGTTGATAGTAACATCCTCACGAGTTTGTGCAACTTCCTCACACCAACTCCACGGTACGAAATGGGAATTCTCAAATTTTTGAATAAAACCAAAAATATTTCTATTATTCTAGAAACACAAACGCATCAATAATTCCCACAACTAAAATGTGATGTTATTTCATTGGCCACTGTACCACTGTGGATGTTATAGTACTAAAACATACCATTAGAAGTCACTCTGGAGAACTGTTTCGACCGGTGTTTTGAAGCATCGAAATATTTGGTTCAAATGCTTTGCTGTTTCATGAGGCTTCAAAACTTTTTGACACATTAGACTACACTTTTCAGTAAAACAACGAATGATTAGATTTAAGATTTTACCAAAAATGTTGCCCATTTTTCTCCAATTTGCCAATTTTGTCACTTACTGGTTGGACATGGCCAGTAAATATGACACAGATATAGGGAGATAGAGAACAATCATACAGTAAACCAGGACCAAAATCCACTTAAATCATATAAATATGATTTGACCAATTACAACACGTGAAAACACATGTATTTAGTTCAATTACAGTTGAAACGGTCATAAAAGTTGCGAGCAAATTGTCTCAATTGTCGGATAAAAATTGACCTTATTGGTGACATAGGTGGAGGAATTATGTTGTGGAACTCGGCACTACTTCCTGTTATTTTGAACTTTTATTTGTTTAGAGGTTTGGTAGTTTTCCCTTGCCGAGGAGGGGGGACACTTGTCTATGGACACAGGAGGCTGGGACATTGCCAAGTCCCTATATTGTTTAAGAAGTTCTCACTGTCGCACTTCGAGGCAACTCCTGACTTTGAGCATTACAAAAATAAACTGAATTGAAAAAAAACGTATTTTTTTTCCACAAACTGCGACTTGACTGATCAAAAACTATGATAATTATTTACCACAGGGACTATCCCACCCAATAACGTCATAGTTACAAAAAAAACAAGCTTTCACTTTGCCCATCACTACATATTTCCAGTGGAGTATTGAGGAGTCGAGGACACGAGAAGACGAGGAAAAAGACATTTCTCGGTGAAGCCCACACCAGACAATGTGTGGGCTTCACCGACTGGAGTGGGCTTCACCGAGAAGACTCTGGATGGACAAACACAATTCAAATCAAACATGAACATAAATGCGTCCTTACGTGGTCCCGACAGTGCGGTGTCCGCTGGAAAACAGAGGAGAAACAGATGTGTCAGAGCAAAGAAAGCAGCACTAACCGGAGGCCGCCATTACTACAAGCAGGGACATGTGACGTAGCAGCCTCTCATTGGTCAGTTCTTCCTCCTGCTGTGGCCTGTAGTGCCCCCTGTCTGCGTCTACTATTATTACTGAAGTACAGCGATATAACTTACGACTATAAAAATAAGAGACACGTATAGCAAGTTCGAGATAAATAAATTGCACACAAAAAATAGATGTAGTAATTTATTTGATTGATAATGATTGATTTGAAAAGGGACATTGCACATTAATCAACAACAAACAATGTGTTATGAAAATAAAACGCATAAAATAAAATGCAAAATACAAAATCAAATGAATTAAAGATTCAAACATAGAATTAATTAAATATTCAAATATCTTTAACTTGCATATCTAGATATGAAAGTTTTAACTTTGAAATAACAATTTTGTTAACAAGCTTGCCACGCCCACATTTGGAATAGTATCAAAAATCAAAAGAATTACCAAGTTTTTTACCCCTCACAAAACTGAACAATGAGCCCGAGTGGGACTGCTGACAGTGAGAGCACACAGTCTCATCTGGCTCTGAAATTCATTCTGATTCTGATTCTCATGTCAATAAACACTTTGTATCTCAGCTGGGGTTGTGGTCCTTGCTAGTGAAGGATGTATGTTACAAATTTAGTTCGTCCACGTCAAAGTAAATGCTTTCATCCCATTCAAAATGCTTGAAAACAAGAACGCCTGTAGTCTAATTCTATGGCAATATTTGTAAGGATTGTCACGGTAACATGCTTGCAGATAGAGGTACGCCGACTTTGGCTTTTTTGTTCAAAATGGCAAAAAGGATGTATTAACCAAATTTAATTTGTCTACCTCAAAGTCATTTTTTTTTACTTAAAGGTTGAATGGACGAGTCTTTTTTCCTTGTGGCGTGGACTGCCGATTAGTCCTGCCACGTATCGATCATAAAACGCACCTATCGCTCACCTGCAGCCGCGTGCGGCTCGTCCCCACGTTTCCGCGTGTCTAAGCGCATTGATCTATCATAATAGTTCCCTCAGTGTACGGGGCAAAATGAAGATGGAGAAAGACAGTTCGAGCTGTCTCAGAAGAAGACGGAAATCTACGGGAGACGAGAGATGAGATGCGATCCGTCGCGCTAATAAACAAACGCACGTGTGTGTTGTATCAGTCCGCACGCCTGCGTTCTCAAATCGCAGAAAAATCGTCCATTGCGCCTTTAATTCAAATGTTCAAGATGGGGCAGTAGAGCCTTTGTAAAATATAGCTATATGTATTGTACATCCATGGGTTCAGCTCATGTATATTCGTGCTGGAGATATGCAAGTTTTAACTTGAAAATAACAATTTTGTTAACGAGCTTGCCACGGCCACATTTGGAATAGTATCAAAAATCAAAATAATTATCTCTAATAGCACATTGGTGTTCATTTTTGACACATTTCCCAGCCTTTTGACAGAAAATCCAAATTGCAAAAAAAAAATAGTTGAAAATGTGAAAAAATTGGTTCCGCCCACAATGGCCGACTCCCTGTGGGGTTTAGGGCAGGGTCATAGATAATGTTTTACTCGTCCTGTATGTTTATTCCAAGTTTTATAAGTCTATGACAAAATAAAACAATTACAGATACAGAGTTATTTTGCAACTTTAATGTTTTTAGACATGAAAAAAATAAATATCACGTTCCTTAATCAACATTTTGTTTTTTTTTTGTTAACATTCAGGGGGTCAAAAATAATAGTAATAACGGAAACTCTTTTTCTGCCATTTTTTTCCCAATTTAAAAACCTGAGCTAGAGTCACGTGACTTTAACACATTGTGCCCGGTCACAAGTTAACCACTTTTCTCAAGTATCTCAAATATTCTCAGTTGTCTACAACAAACGTATTGTCTTTTAATGAATTTTTAAAAATCTAATTTGGAGAGGGCACAAGAGCCATTTTATTTGTTTGTGTTTGATCCAGTATGGTTTAGGGGGTCATAATATAATTTTGTACTTGTCTTCACATCGGGCTCCCATTGGCCTCATGTTAATACATTTTTGAGGTGGCACTACTGAGCCGTCTTTCAATATTTGTTCACAGGGTCACTTACTTCTAATTTTCGATACCTGTCACAAGCATATTTGTCCTTGTTTGCTACTCGATATTAGAGTTTTTCCAACCCCCAGATAACATTTTAATAAGTCCCTCATCAGGACGATTCTCGTCCTTTGGCTCGTGCCTAACGGAAACTCTTTTTTCAAAAAAAGAATTCCGCTATAAAAACTTGAGCTGGGTTGACGTGATTTTTTCGCATTGTGCCCGGTCACAAATAAACCTGTTACAAATATTTTTGGGTCTTCAACAAATAAATAGTCTTTTATGAATTTTTAAAAATCAAATTTGGAGAGGGCGCTTGAGAGACATTTTTATTAGATCGCCACCACATTTGCATATCATTGTGTTTAGTTTGGAAATCTTCACAAACGCTCCAGTAACATAGTCCTATTAAAACAAAAATAAGAAATGTGGATTTTTTTTTTATTTTCCAGAATTTTTTTAATTTTCCAGAATTTTTTTAAAATTCACTATGACCACACCTGATGGCGTATCAGCTTCAAACTTATAACATTTCATTGCTCATGGGTTTTGTGTCTTGGGCAAATTTGAAGTGGTTTCAATGAAAACTGTTGGAGGAGATGTTAAAAGAAAAAACCTACAGTTTCCCAGCCCTAGGAGCAACTATGCTGGGGGAAGTATGGCAGCTTGAGCATCTGCTTCTTACTACTTATCCTGTCAACAATATTTCGTATTTAATTTCACTTGTTTTTCCTTATTCTTCTCCCACTTCCCCGCTGGGAGTGGAACAGGCACATCGATGTGGATCCAGATGCTCCTCAACTCCTTGGAGAAACGCTCTCTACTCCATATGGTCTACCTCAAAGAACTGGTTCGCCTCGTGAGTGACTCCAGCTCCGCTGTCCATCACGCTGTCCGTCTGAGGGAGTTGGATCTCTATGAGGGATCAAAGTAACAAAAATTCAATTGCACGTTGTGTGGTGTAAAACCGCAATCATTGAAAGTAAATGTGTTAATAATGTTGTTGTGAATCGTTTGACTTGGTTAATTCTGATGTACTAATCATGTAATCGCAATCAAATGTAATTGTTTTTATCATTTAATATTTGCGTCTACACCATTCAACAGTCCGGAGCATTCGCGTGTACACCATACATGTGCCCAGACCATTCGCGTCAGCACCATTCAACAGTACGGAGCTTTCGCGTCTGATCCATGGATCTATTATAATATCAGACCATCAGATATCAGATATTATAGATCAGACGCGAATGCTCCGGACTGTTGAATGGTGCTGACGCGAATGGTCTGGGCACATGTATGGTGCAGACGCGAAAACTCCGGACTGTTGAATGGTGTAGACGCGAATATTAAATGATAAAAACTATTACATTTGATTGTGATTACATGATTAGTACATCAGAATTAACCAAGTCAAACGATTCACAACAACATTATTAACACATTTACTTTCAATGATTGCGGTTTTTTCACCACACAACGTGCAATTGAATTTTTGTTACATTGACCCTTCATAGATCTCTCCTTCAATGTGGAACTCCTCCATGTTTCTACTTTTTCCCAAAGAGGTTTGGTAGTTTTCCTGGCCGAGAAGGAGGGTCTAAGGCCAGGAGAGCTTGGGACATTCATTTTGTGTAAGGACACGGGATGCTGGGACATTGCCAAGTCCCTATGAACATTGTTTTATCTGCTTTTTCACTGTAACCCCTTGAGGCAACTGCTGTTGTGATTTTGGGCGTTACAACTGAATTCAATTGAAGTTATTCTACTCACCTAGTTTCGCCACACACTTTTTAAATGTCTCCTCTTCTTGCTTGAATAATTACTTTGTAACTACTTTGTATTTTTGCAATATGTCTACACTCATCCTATTTCCATTAAGGGTGCGTTCACACTTGTCGTTATTTTGTCCTAAATTTAGCTAATTTTAGTCCTGTTGTTGTTGACTCGGTTTGGTCCTGTTTTTATCTTTGTCTTGTTGTTGACTTGGTTTGGTCCTGTTCTTATCTTTGTTTAGTCCCCCTGATTCTGGTTTATTTTCTGAGACATGATTTAGTCTCAATGTTGATGAGGTGAATGTACAGTCTTTACGTTTCAGGGCATTTCTTTCCATTGACTACCAAACTCGCTCTAGTCTTGTATGACCATAAACTTGGTGACATTGCACGCGCACAGCCGTACACTGTTCATTATTCATGCGCTTTGGTCACAGAGGAGCGCGCACTGTGGAGGAATGCTCGTTTGTTGATGCGTCTCTAAGTTACGCACCAGTCGGAGCTGCTGCAAGCACGGCCTCCCCCATTCTCTGCACTCCTTACTGACACTCACACTCTGAAAAAGAGCAGAATCATGTTTCGGAGCTCCATTCTTCATTCCGTAAAGCGCTGGCACCTCAACGGCATGGACTACGAGCCACCTCAAAGTCAGCGGCACGACACCATTTTCAGTACATGGACTCCTCTGAGCAATAAAGCCAACAACAAGCAGGTCAGGAGAAACATATTGGCTCAGTGTGGAACATGGATGGAAGTTGAAAAGCCTATAGGCGCTATCCTCAACTCAACCGCTGAATGCTTTCCTCAAGTGCTGGACATAAGCATCATGCTTTTATTAAATCATTTATTACAATGCCAATATGCCACACCACACTGCCGTGTAGTTGTGTTGGAAGTTTAGATGTGTAAATTACCAGTTTTACAAGGACTAGAAAGTAGCATCAGAATCAGAATAAGGTTTATTGCCATTGTCAATGAACAAAATTCACAAACATAGAAAGTTGTCCTGGTGATTTGATGCAACACATAAACATAAACCACAAAACACTGAATAATAACACTAAAATATTGAGCCATGACAATAAATAGATTTTGGTAAATACATATACAAAATGTACAGTTTAGCACTATGTATATAATATAATTAAATTGTCGTATAAAAACAAAATTGCATTAATGAGCAAATGTTCGGATGTATTGTAAAAGTAAAGAAGCGGCAATAGTATTAGACCATGAGCTAAACTTTAAGGTAAAGCTCATATTTCAATAGATCCATGAGTGAAAACGGCTTGAATTTATGATGACGCAGTGGAAGCTGCTCTCTCCTCACCCCGTGCTCGGGTCGACTTTTTCCGGTTCAAAATCCTTCAGTTCTCTTAAAACCAGTTGCTTAATATTTCACTTTATCTCACACTGGGCTCTGCGCTGCACAACTCTCTCTGATTGGTCAGCACGATCACATGGTACGCAAACCTGACGCAAACCTACATAACTTCCGGGCTGTATTGCCCGGAGAGCTAAAGGCTAACTGGCGACATGCGCTACTGAGCAGCTGCCACTTGAATGGGCGGCCATCTTGGCTGCTGGGGGCTTAAGCCCTGGAGACGTACAATAGCATATGCGGCTGAACATGTTTAACAAAGCCATATACCGTATTTTCCACCTTTTTTTTTTTTATAGTTTTGGCCTGGGTACGACTTATACTTAAATTTATACTTATATACTTATACTCCGGAGCGACTTGTATGTGATACTATTTGTTATTTACACACTTACCGCATTTCATACTCGGTTCAGAATAAGCGGTATCACATCGCAAAATGTGATGCAATTTCTCTCAAATGCGATGCATTCGTCAGAAAAAAGTGTGTTTGTATCGCAGCTTTTGCGATACAAACATGTGTTCAATTGTATCACCAAACCGCCTAAAAGTACTGATCACTCGTCAATCGATCGTCAATAACGGCATGACACATGTAGGACGATGTGTTGACGTGATGAGTCCCGCTGCTGCTCAGAGCGCGAGTCTGAAAGTGGGAGGAGCCACGTGCGGTAAAGTTAGTGTCACAGATTCGGACTTCCGAGGTCAATAGCTCCTAAACGTAAAAGTCTTTGCAGATCATTCACATGCCAAAATACTCATATTTACACAGCCAAGTGACTACAACCTCGTTTTAAAAATCAGATGCGTATTTTGGGCGCAGCGAATTACACTGCTCCAAATGTGCAGAGCTGAGACAAGTGCTTAGGGACCGTCATCAAATGTGTAGCTGGAGCCGAGACAAAGTACTTAGGGACCAACATCAAATAGCAAAACAAAAAATGGAAACGTTTTATAGCTGGAATGGAACGTCAAAAAGAGCGGTACAATTTGAATAACACATAAAATACACCATGATGGAAACACCACAGCAACCTTTATTTTTCCATCAGAAGCTTAACACATATTGTTTGTAAGTGTAAAGACAAATATAGCCGCAAGTGGCAATGATCGGCCCTCGCCATGCCGCCGCCATGCCGCAAGAGGAAGGGGCGCTAACGCGCCCCAATTGTCCTTTTATTACGCCTACTGCTGAATCTGTGACGCTGTCACATCTTCTCCCCTTTGTTTTACCATTCAAAAAGCAATTTTATTTTGAATTCTTGGCAAAATGTGCGGTCAGACACCGTGACTCTTTGAATAAAAATGTGGATAACTTTTGATGGTCCACCCCAGAAGATGAGTCTCACCAAATTTCAGGTTAATAGGGCTGACGCCCTGGGAGGAGTTCATGAAAGTCTAAAGTGTAAACATGTTCTGGCGATTTCCCCATTGGAATAACATGGGAGGTTTTGGTCATCGCTACAGCAAAGCCGTAACAATATGACATGGGTCTCATTGACTTTTTTGATGGGGATGCCGAAATTGAGTTGGGTGTCAAATTTCATATAATTTCGCAAAACTAAACATTTAACCTCCATATAAAATCTGTAGGGGGCGCTGTGGAGCCAAATTAATTTATTTCACTTCAAGTAGGTTTAGGGCAAAGAGTTTAACATCTTATTCTAATTTGACGCAATTCGGACTTTATCTGCGCAAACGGCAGAAATGTTAAATTTGGGAGATTTCTGAAATTCTAGCAACAGTTTGCGGCTTCGCCGCACCGAGACCGTGAGAGGTATCAATGTAATTTGGATAACTTTTGATGTCCCACTCCTCAGTAGCATTTTCACCAAATTTCAGCTTTTTAGGACCAACGCCCTGGAATAATATTCCGATGCGAAAACAATGTTTCCCATTTTTCAATTATCATAAACTATACATTTTCGGAAAGCGCTCGCGCTTTCCTACCTCATGGTGTGGGTCCCTGGTCACTGAAGGATACTTTCGTTAATTTTGAGTGGGCTCCGCCCACTTTGTGTTTTTGGCCCTCTATACAGTTATAATGTTCAATTTTTGCATTACATGCTTATATGCACGGAACATGCAAGAGATGGGGAACGTATTCGTGAGCTACTTAGCGCAAATGAGTGCTTTATATTTGCGGTCGTCATCCCAATGTAAAGCGCTCGTTTAGTGCGCACTTTTGCACGGGCTTCGCCCATTTACAACGGTAATGTTCCATTTTCCTACTAATAATTAGTATGCACGGGGCGTGCATGAGTGGAGGAGTGCGTTAGTGAGTGTTTGGAAGTGGGCGAGCGCTTCGCGCTCGATTTCGTGCGCACTATGTGCGCACTTTCGCAGCCGTGCTTTGCACAGCCTTACGGAACTAATAGGCCTCTTGCCAGCTTGTGGCGCTCGGGCCTAATAAAAATAATAATATTTTTAGCGAGAACAATATAGCCGTTTCCACTATAACAACAAATTATACATCGTTTGAAAGCTCTAAGCCTTCCCCATGCCCCCATGGGGTGGAATTATCATTACGAGCGCTTACGCGCTCGTCACTCCCCATCCCGTCGGGGTACCCCACCCACTCCCCATAGACTTCCATTGATTTTAGCAGATACAAGCATGGCCCATGCCTGCGGCATGGACTCTCGCGTACAGGACGATGCCAGGAGGGATTTTGGAGGAATGCAGCGCTTCGCGCTGCTGTTGTCAACAATGAGTGAATGGGCTGAGTGAATACTCATTGTTGACTATTTCTGTCATAGCAGGAGTAAGTATGCATGATCCATGCCTTCGGCATGGGCTAGTTCACTGTACTTGCCAGGGGCGACGGGGTACCAAACATGCGGGCATGTCTGCAAATAGTCATCTGATTGATGATGATATGGAAGAAAGTTGTAAATAAGTTAATTAACTTGGTGTTAATTAATTTGTTCGACAACTAATTTTATTTGCAAGTTTTCTGGTTTTAAAAGTTCATTTGTTAGGAGTTTTTTTTTAAATAGAATGTTTACAAATACATTTGAAATAAATAATAAGATAAGATAAGATAAGATATTCCTTTATTGTCCCACATGGGGAAATTTCATTGGTGCAACGCAGGTAGATACAGAGATAGATACAGAAGAACAGATCACTTATAGGAAGTCTGAAAAACACTTTCAGTAGAAGATCTCCTATAAATAAATAAAAACTCCCATAGACAAATAAATAAATAAATACATAAATACCATTGCATGTGATCACGACAGTAATTGCACATGAATATGTGTCACGACAGCACATAGATTGCACATGAATTTCACATGAATTGCACATGAATTCCAACAGCAATTGCACATATGACAGAGTTGCACATCAGTATTAGGTTAGGTCAGTATTGCGAGTGTTCAGTACTAACAGTTTTTGTTATAAAGTCTGACAGCAGCAGGAAGGAAAGACCTACAGAACCTTTCCTTCGCACATCGAGGGTGGATCAGTCTCTCACTGAAGCTGCTCTCCAGAGCAGAGAGAGTGTCCTGCAGGGGGTGACACTCATGGTCCAGCATAGATGTGAATCTAGCCAGGACCCTCCTGTCCCCCACCTCCTGCACCGAGTCCAGAGCACAGCCCAGGACGGAGCTGGACTTCTTGATGACTCTGTCCAGCCTCTTCCTCTCCCTCTCTGTGATGCTGCTGCTCCAGCAGGCCACACCGTACAGGAGGGCTGATGCCACCACAGAGTCGTAGAAGGTCTTCAGGAGTGGCCCTGTCACTCCAAAAGACCTGAGTCTCCTCAGGAGGTAGAGCCGACTCTGGCTCTTCCTGTACAGTGCGTCTGTGTTATGAGTCCAGTCCAGTTTGTGGTTCAGATGAACACCCAGGTACTTGTATGAGTCCACTCTCTCAATGTCCCGTCCCTGGATGTTCACTGGTGAGGGGGCAGTGGGGTGGCGTCTGCGGAAATCCACCACCATCTCCTTGGTCTTCCCCGCGTTGATGAGGAGGTGGTTCCGCTGACACCAGTCCACAAAGTCCTGCGCCAGTCCTCTGTATTCCGCGTCATCGTCGTCCGTGATGAGTCCGATGATGGCAGAGTCGTCAGAGAACTTCTGCAGGACACAGCTGTCCGTGTCATGTCTGAAGTCTGCAGTGTAAAGGGTGAAGAGAAAGGGCGCGAGGACAGTGCCCTGGGGCGCCCCCACACTGCAGGTCCGAGTGTCAGACACACAGTTCCGGGCTCTCACAAACTGGGGTCGGTCTGTGAGGTAGTCCAGGATCCACTCTGCCAGGTCATACTCCACACCAGCCGTCTCCAGCTTGTCCCTCAGGAGCAGCGGCTGGATGGTGTTGAAGGCACTGGAGAGATCGAAGAACAGGATCCTCACAGAGCTGCCAGGCTTTTCCAGGTGAGAGAGAGAGCGGTGCAGCAGGGAGATGACGGCGTCCTCCACTCCGATGCCAGACCGATATGCAAACTGCAGCGGGTCCATGGCTGAGCTCACGGTGGAGCGGAGGTGGTCCAGGACTAGCCGCTCCAGTGTCTTCATCAGGTGGGACGTGAGAACCACCTGATGTGGATTGCAATTATCTATACAGATTTCAAAAGATGAACGGATTGTTTAGCAGCACCGCTATACAAGTAAAAATCCTTAATCTGAACCCTGAACTCATATATGTTTTTAGGGAGTGTCTACAGAGCCGCGGCGCGCGGCGCCCGAAACTGCCATGTTATTTTGTGCTGCGGCTCCTGAAACTGCTGCGCTATTTGACCGCGCCGTTTTAAACCGCGCCGGGGTAAGGTTAGGATTAAGGTTAGGGTCAGGGTTAAGGTTAGGGTTAGCCATGAGGCTATATGGCAGTGCCGCGGTTCCTGAAACTGCTTGGCCATTTGACCTTGCCGCGGTTCTGCAGCCACGGCCATGTTTTTATACATTTTTTGGCTGATGCAACTTATACTCTGGTGCGACTTATAGTCTTAAAGTACTGAAAATACGTATATATACACATTATATACACACACACACACACACACATATCCAAATGTGTACGTACATACATATGTATGAACTTCTAATGACTTCTAATGAACTTGCCTATTATTGTTTCTCAATTAGGGTCAGTTTGAGTCAGGTCCACCATGTTAAAAAGTGTATTTGACACATCTTTCCATTCTTTAGTTGTTTGAGAAGAGGATTGGCCTCATTCTCCACTGGTTTGACCTGTGGACGGACAAGCAGAGGAAACAACTGCTCCAGTCACTGCTCTCCCAATGCACCAGGTCTCAGGTCAAGTAAGTTTAACAAAGCTATGTGTAATGGTTATTAGTAGGCTGTATGTAGCAGTAACGCACAGAAATGCAAGTTTATTTGTGGGGCACAATTCCTACACAAGGCATACATGAAGGCTCCAAAAGTTAAAGGAGACCATTTCAACTCATGAAGGTGATATTTCATCTGTCAACAATGAGAAAGGTTTTGCCACATCTATGAGGAATTCAAGAGAAGATGACTAAGGCATGGCTTCTTATTTCCGGCAATTCTATTGGTAACTTTAAAAAGGTAAAAGCGAGCTCGGAACACAGGCAGAAAAATTAACATTTCATGTTTTCTTCAAAAAATCTAGCTAAAAAAAACAAGGGGTGAAGAACATTCACATACTGTAAATGTATTAAAATTACTCGGGCTCTGGCCCACCGCAGGTCATGGCGGGCCAGAGCGCCTTGATTCATCTGAAACACTGCTCTGTCAAAGCAGGAATGTGTCATGCAGCAGACACAGTAAATAACGGCTTCATTAATAATTTGGTCTAAATGTAACACCGTTATATTTAGTCAGCTCGACAACAAGGAACTTTACGCGCCGTGGCACCGGAGGAGCGGAGACACAGAAACAACAATGGGAGCACATGACAAACACAAGAGGCACATGGGAAATGGAGTCTCTGCAGCGCGGGTACTAACAGTAAGGCCCAAAGTCACAACAACGGTTGCCTCTGAGGGCCACAGTATGAAATGAATCAACAATGTCTGTGGTGGCGATGGAGTCAGACAATATCTGTGGTGGCGAGGGACAATGTCCCAGAGTCCTCTGTCCTTAGACCCTCCTTCTCGGCCAGGAAAAACTACAAAAAACCTCCTTGGGAAAAAGTAGAAACCTGGAGGAGTTCCAGAGTGAAGGAGAGATCTGACTCTCACAGACGGACGCAAGGGAGACTGGAGCTGGACCCACTCTTCAGGCAGATGAGGGACCGTCTGAGTCGAGCTGGACCCACTCTTCAGGCAGATGAGGGACCGTCTGGGTCGAGCTGGACCCACTCTTCAGGCAAATGAGGAACCATCCATAGGGGGCAGGGACCACTTCACCAGGAGAGACGCATCAGGGTCCACAGGTCCTCAGGAGTGAGAAAAAGAAAAAGAAGGCGGTGAACAGTTTGCAAGTGGAATTAAAAAATAAATATTTTTTGACAGAATAAGTAGTCAGAAGAAGAGGATAGTGCTCAAGCTGCCATACTTCCCCCAGCATAGTTACTCCTAGGGCAGCATAGCTAAAGCTGTGGGTTTATATTTCTGTTCCTAACTGGTCTGACCATAATCGATTTCAAAGAGGAACGTTTTAAGCCTGGACTTAAATGAAGAGACTGCTACCAAGCGCCTGTGTTATGGAATCAGCTCCCGACCCATGTTAAATATGCTGACACAGTCTCTTCATCCAACGGTCCCTCATCTGCCTGAAGAGTGGGTCCAGCTCGACTCAGACGGTCCCTCATCTGCCTGAAGAGTGGGTCCAGCTCGCCTCCGACGGTCCCTCATCTGCCTGAAGAGTGGGTCTAGCTCCAGTCTCCCTCGTGTCCGTCTGTGAGAGTCGGATCTCTCCTTCACTGGAACTCCTCCAGGTTTCTACGCTTATTTCCCAAAGAGGTTTTTTTGTAGTTTTTCCTGGCCGAGAAGGAGAGTCTAAGGACAGAGGACCCTGGGACATCGTCCCTCGCCACCACAGACATTGTCTGACTCCATCGCCACCACAGACATTGTCTGACTTCATCGCCACCACAGACATTGTTGATTCGGCCCTCAGAGGCGACTGTTGTTGTGATTTTGGGCCTTACAAAAATAAATTGATTTGATTTGATTTGATTTAATTTGACTGTGTCAGCATATTTAACATGGGCCGGGAGCTGATTCCATAACACAGGCACTTGGTAGCTAAACGCTCTACCTCCTATAGTACTTTTAGAGACTCTTGGGACCATCAGAAGGCCAGCCTTCTGAGAGCGAAGAGCTCTGTTTGGATGATATGGTACTATAGCATCTTTGAGGTATGATGGGGCCATGTTATTTATGGCTTTGTAGGTCAGGAGTAGAATTTTAAATTTGATTCTAAACTGGACGGGGAGCCAGTGAATAGACTCCAGCACTGGCGTAATGTGCTCTCTTCTTTTTGTTCCTGTTAGTAATCTTGCTGCTGCATTTTGAACCAGTTGAAAGCTTTTTATGGAGCTTTTAGGACACGCTGCGAGCAGGGAGTTACAGTAGTCTAATCTGGTCGTTACAAATGCATGGATACGTTTTTCAGCATCACTTTTAGGCAGGATTCTTCTGATTTTGGCTATGTTGCGCAAATGGAAATAGGCTGTTTTACAAGCTTGATTTATATGAGCTTTAAATGAGAGCTCCTGGTCAAATAAGACTCCAAGGTTTCTTACAGTAGAACTGGAGGCTACACTAACATTGTCCAGTGTGACTATCTGCTCAGATAGAACGTCTCGTAGATGCTTAGGGCCAAGCACAATGACCTCGATTTTTTCAGGGTTAAGAAGCAGGTAGTTAAGTGCCATCCAGATTTTTATCTCCTTCACACAAGTACTAAGTCTGTCTACTTGATCGCTCTGATGAGGTTTCATTGATAAATACAGCTGAGTGTCATCTGCATAGCAGTGGAAGTTAATGCCATTGTTTGAGAGGTAACTCCGGACTGGGTGGACAGTAGGGTGCTGGTTCTGGTTTGTAGAAGTCACTGCCCGAGAGCGCCGGTCAGGGCACTACTGGAGGCCAGGAGAGACGAGAAGAGACGAGCTGCTGGTGGTAGCTTTATTCAAGCTCACAGGTAGATACAGAAGACGACGATTAATACCATTACAGTACATATTACCCTCTTATATACCCCACCAGGAACAAAGCCGGAATGTAGCAGCTATGTTGTGTCACAAAGCCAAGGAAGAACAAAGGAGAGGGCACTGGAGGAAAGAATAAAGGGCGAATGCAGTGATGTCATAAAGCACCCTGCGGTGCTGGAGCGCCTCTAGTGGTCGCCCCACGAACTACAAGAACACAGGGGCCACAGGCCTTTTGTACAGCCATGCTTTCTGATAATGTTGCCTAACAGCAGCATATAAAGAGTAAACAGAATTGGACCGAGTACTGAACCCAGTGGCACACCGTAAATTACTTCAGAGCATGGTGAGGAGCTCTGGTTTACATTAACAAATTGGTACCTATCAGATAAATAGGATTTAAACCAGCTGAGGGCTGTTCCTCCAACACCTATATCACATTCTAACCTCTGAAGTAGAATGTTGTGGTCGATGGTGTCAAACGCTGCGCTGAGGTCCAACAGAACCAGGATTGAGACCAGTCCATCATCAGCGGCTAATAACAAATCGTTTGTGACTTTAACTAGTGCAGTTTCAGTGCTGTGGTGGGCTCTGAACCCTGACTGGAAAACTTCAAATAAGTTATTGTCCTGCAGGTGGCGACAAAGCTGTTTTACTACAACTTTTTCAAGGATTTTAGAAACAAAGGGAAGATTTGAAATAGGTCTGTAGTTTACCAACAGGTCGGGATCTAGGTTAGGCTTTTTCAGAAGAGGTTTAATGACTGCATGTTTGAAGGACTGTGGAACATAGCCACTTTTGAGTGAAGTATTTATTATAGTAAGGATTGGGTCTATAATTAGGGGGAGAGTGTCTTTGAGGAGTCTGCTTGGAATGGGGTCTAGGACACAAGTTGAGCTTTTAGAGGACATAATGGCTGAAGTTATTTCTGCTTGATTTACAGGTGGATTTATATGGGACATTAGATTTACAGCCTGGCCTAGTTCAGGGCTAATAGTGGGGGTAATTTCATCTAATTTATCTCTGATTGTTTTTATTTTATTGTTAAAAAATAGGAGGAAATCATCAGAGCTGAGAGAAGCTGGGATTGAGGGCTCTGCTGCGCTGTGACAGTTTGTTAGCCTAGCTACAGTGCTGAAAAGAAATTTAGTGTTACTTTTGTTGACTTCTATTAGATTTGAATAGTATCTGGTTTGGGCCTTACGCAGAGCCTGCTTATAGGACAGCAGGCAACTTTTCCATGCTTTTAGGGATTCTTCTGTGTGGGTGCGACGAAATTATCCTTTTAGCTTTCTAACTCTTTGTTTATGTGAACGCAGTTCTTCGTTGTACCATGGGTAGGCGCGCTTTGGCCTAATGACCTTCTGTTTTAACGGAGCTGCAACATCAAGGGCAGACTTCAGAGAATTCATGGTCAAGTCGACAAATTGATCATTTATACTGGGACTAAAACTGTTCTCAGCAGGACCACATGACATGTCACTGAATATTGGCTCTATTATTTCTTTGAATTTTGAGATAGATTTTTCGGATATTGTCCTTTTCATTATAACTTTATTCTGAGGGGCTGGATGATCTTTAAGAATAAACTGAAAGGTAATTAGGAAATGATCTGACAATATAGGGTTTTGAGGGAAGACAATGAGGTCACTAATCTCTATTCCATACGATAGGACAAGATCCAGAGTGTGCGTGAGTCGGTTTATTTATATTTTGAGTGACACCAATGCTGTCTAACAAGGCGCTGAAGGCATTACTGAGAGCGTCATCACTCACGTTCACGTGGATATTAAAGTCTCCAGCTATAACTATTTTATCCCAGGCTAGCACTAAGTTTGATATAAAGTCAGAAAACTCTGTTAAAAACTCTGAATAGGGACCAGGAGGTCGGTAGATAACTATGAACAAAACTCCTTTTTGTTTTTTCATATTTGGACATGAAATGCATTGATAATTTTAGGGCTCATAAGTAGGCTTGAGTGTGAGATCACTGCCACTGCTCCTGGCGGTCTGAAAAGTTAGCATGGGTGGGTGAGGTGGACTCATTTAGTCTCACGTAATCGTCTTGTTGAAGCCACGTTTCAGTTAGAGCTAGAAAATCTATGTTATAGTCACTAATTAATTCATTAACTAAGAGCGATTTGGAGGAAATTGCTCTAATGTTTAGCAGTCCACATTTTACGTGTTTAGTTATTTGTATATTTGTGTCATTTGTGATTGTTATTTTCCTTAAGTTATTTGGTCTGACGCCTGAAATAGTTTTTCTGAGATGTGACTTTTTGGCATTATTTGTACGAGGGACACGAGGGACACAGTCTCTTATCTGTCTTGAATCTGAACACTTCACATGTGACAGAGCGGGCGAGAGTTCAGCGACAGAGAAGCGTCTTACACTGCTGCTCTGCGCCCGGGGCTCATCCCTAGGTGGTCACTTTAGGCGACTAAGATTATCAGTCAAATTCCGAACTAATAGGGATGTACCCTCCGAAGTCGGATGAATGCCATCCCTGCGTATGAGCCCGGGCTTTCCCCAAAACGCACACCAGTTATCAACAAAGACTAAGTTGTTTTGAGGGCACCATCTAGATAACCAGCTGTTGAATGCTGAAAGACGGCTGTACAATTCAGCATTGATCCGATTGGGCAGGTGTGGCTATTGATCAAATTATTGTCATGTCTGTGTCCTATTTATCATGAGTCAAGACGATATTGCTGCATATGGGTCACAATGAACTATTCTGTGTATTTTAACTATTCTGTGTATTTTCTGATCATCTGTGGACTAGTCTAAACAATCTTAAAGCGGACGTCATAGCGAAGGTCAGGCCATTTTGATCAGACCCAAGCAACAGCGATATAAAACACAGCTAAATCTTGTGAAGAGTCGAATCTCAGCTGCAAGACGAACAACATGCTACTGTTTTGCCTGTTTTTCCATGTTTTCATCAAATAAAGACTTTGAGAATGATCCTCGCCTCTCGCAGTCTGTATAGACTAAACTTCGACACAGGGGACCAGAAAATATTACAGTGTCTGACATTGACTTCGCCAATTCACACACCACAGCTACTTGTACTTTGAGCACCTCTGATTGTCTCCGCCGGCCGTCGTTACCGCCTGCGTGTATCACGACACGACGGAAATTCTGCCTACTCTGCTTTAAGATCCTAAGATTTCCTTCGATGTCACCCATGCTGTTCCCCGGGTAACACCTAACACTAGCAGATGGCAGCTTCACGTCGCTGACTATAAGATAAGATAAGATAAGATAAGATATTCCTTTATTGTCCCACATGGGGAAATTTCATTGGTGCAACGCAGGTAGATACAGAGGTAGATACAGAAGAACAGATCACTTATAGGAAGTCTGAAAAACACTTTCAGTAGAAGATCTCCTATAAATAAATAAAAACTCCCATAGACAAATAAATAAATAAATACCATTGCATGTGATCCCGACAGTAATTGCACATGAATATGTGTCACGACAGCACATAGATTGCACATGAATTTCACAGTAATTACACATGAATTGCACATGAATTCCAACAGCAATTGCACATACGACAGAATTGCACATCAGTATTAGGTTAGGTCAGTATTGCGCCGGGATAACGTGACGATCTCCGGGTAAGACGACTGTTCTCCGCAGTTTCATGAGTTCCTCCTTTGTGGAAACGCGGTACGGCGCCGGCCGGGGGGCGGGGCCGGAGCCGGGGGGCGGGGCCGGAGCCGGGGGGCGGGGCCGGAGCCGGGGGGCTCAGAGCCAAGACACATCGCAACGACACGACGAAAACACTCAATCCAGCCGAATAAAGTCAAAACAAGTTAATTTAAAGCGATTCCAGTGCGTGTCCCGGTCGTTCGTGAAGTTCCTCTTTCATATAAACGTGTATATAAACGTGTACCGACGACACGCCGTACTTTAGCGCGGCCGGAGGGCGCGGGGGGGAGGGGCTGGTGGGCTCGCTCGGAGCTAGCTCACGTCACAACAACACAACGAACGCAACGAAAAACGCTCAAATCAGCCGAAAAAAGTCAAAAACAGTTGAATTAAAAAAATATTCCAGCGCGTGTCCCTATCGTACAGTAAAATAGAAAAAATATACTAACTATATTTACAAAATATAGGAGATAAAGCACAATAAGTGTGAGAAAGAAGAGAGAGCGTTTACACCGGGCTGCCAGCTGTACCAGCGCCTTATGACGACTATAGAACTCCCGATTACAAGAGTTTCTCTAGTCTGTTCAGCGGGCGTGTGATCGCTGAGGGGAGAGAACCTATTATAGACGTGAAGCTCACGGTGCGCTAAGGTTCGGCGTTTAGCGCCTTGCCCCCTCTGAACTGTCACAAATTGGTCCCTATTCTGTTCCTGGTCTAGTCCCGGCTGCACAGGAGACGCTGAGGGGCTGAGCTTGGCCTTACCGCTATTGCTAATGCTGGTGCTACGCCCTATGGCGCGGTCTGGTAGACCTCCGGTAGACCTAGCTAATACCTGGCTATAGCTAGATTTTAGCTCCTCTAAACAGCGGATCTGCTCTTCTAACTCCGTAAACCTGGCCTCCAAAACTACCACTACACTGCACTTCACGCACCTATCATCAGAGAAGGAGCCAGGGTTCTGACTCGACATATGGCAGCTTAAACAGGTAAAGGTAGGTCCAGCCATGACACTAGCAGCTAGGCTACGCTAGGCTAGTTCAGGCTGGAGCTAGAGAGTGAGGAGGGCTTTTAATCCTCAAAATACAGAAAAGTGAGCGGTTTGAGGCTCCGGATTGTTTGCGCAGCAATAAAACTTTCACTTTTTTGTATATGATGCGTAAATAGTGTGTATAATTTGTGGATTAATCGATAAAAAGCTCTAAGAACGAACAACTCTGAAAACGCGATACACTCACCGGAAGTGACGTCACCGGAACTCAAAACGCTTTAGTACTGCTTTAGCCCTGCTTTATAGTTTATCCACGTTTTTCTGGTAGATATATTGTTTAGTCTTGGTTTAAACCTGGTCTTGTCTTAGGTCTGCTTTGCACTAGTCGAGTCAGGTTTCTGTTAAAAACTGGGTTTGCGTTGCCTGGGTATTAGTGCTTTTGTCCTGTTTTTAGTCATGTAATATTGTTATGACATTTTGACTTCTCTGAAAGTAAAGTCCTATGTTGATTTCAGATGTTGAATTGTGCTACTGTGAGTTGTTTGTGAATCTTAGAGGGATAAAACATAAAACAATTGTGGTGTAATTTTGCAGTCCGTGCTGGAGGGTTCATGGGAGTTTGTCCAACCAGTCCACATGTGCTTTGTGGATCTGGAGAAGGCTTTCGACCGTGTCCCTCGGGGTGTCCTTTGGGGGGTGCTCCGGGAGTACGGGATCCGGGGCCCTTTGCTCAGGGCTGTCCGGTCCCTGAATGACCGATGACCGGAGCAGGAGCTGTGTTCGCATTGCTGGCAGTAAGTGAGACCTGTTCCCAGTGCATGTTGGACTCCGCCAGGGCTGCCCTTTGTCACCGAATTTCTAGGCGCAGTCAGGGGTCGGAGGGTGTCCGGTTTGGGGACCACAGGATCTCATCTCTGCTGTTTGCAGACAATGTTGCTCCATCAAACCCGGACCTGCAGCATGTACTGGGACGGTTTGCAGCCAAGTGTGAAGCAGCTGGGATGAGAATCAGCGCCTCCAAAAAAAAGGTGGCTTGCCCTCTCCAGGTAGGTGGGGAGTCCTTGCACCAAGTGGAGGAGTTCAAGTATCTCGGGGTCTTGTTCACAAGTGAGGGAAGGATGGAGCGTGAGATTGACAGGGGAATCGGTGCTGCATCGGACTGTTGTGGTAAAGAAGGAGCTGAGTCGAAAGGCAAAGCTCTCGATTTACCGGTCGGTCTACGTTCCTACCCTCACCTATGGTCATGAGCTTTGGGTAATGACCGAAAGGACAAGATCGCGGATACAAGCGGTCCAAATGAGTTTCCTCCACCGGGTGGCTGGGCGCTCCCTTAGAGATAGGGTGAGGAGCTCGGCCACACGGGGGGAGCTCGGAGTAGAACCGCTGCTCCTCCACGTCGAGAGGCGCCAGCTGAGATGGCTCGGGCATCTGTTCCGGATGCCTCCTGGCCGCCTCCCTCGGGAGGTGTTTCAGGCATGTCCCACCGGGAAGAGGCCCCGGGGAAGACCCAGGACACGCTGGAGGGACTATGTCTCTCGGCTGGCCTGGGAACGCCTCTGGATCCCCCCGGAGGAGTTGGAGGAAGTGTCTGGGGAGAGGGAAGTCTGGGAGTCCCTGGTTAGACTGCTGCCCCCGTGACCCGGCCCCGGATAAAGCGGTAGAAGATGGATGGATGATTGATTGATTGACTAAACTGGTTGGCATACGACCAAAGTTTTAAGCCAAACAGCATCGATCAGAGATTGAAGATATGGACAACCAAAGGCTTAAGAATTTATTACCAGATTGTAAAGGAAAATCAAATGAAACGTTTTGATATGTTGAAGGAATCCTTAGGCCTGGAAAAAGAGGATTTGTATAGATATTTACAAATAAGGAACTATTATAATCAAGAAATAGCAAAAAATAATGACAACTATAGACAATTATAGGGAAAAATATCAAAAGTATATAAATGCATTAATGATTTGGACAGACAATCTACTATTAGTATATTAAAACCAAATGGGAAGATGAGGCAAAAATTGTTTTGACAAGTGAGGACTGGAAACGGATATATCACAATGGAGGACCATGGGGTCCCATGTTTGGCGAGAGTTCTGTTGGACCCGTTTTTTCATAACACCTTGTCAGAGTGTACATTATTCACAGGGAGGAGTAGTTTGCTAGAGAAATTGTGAAAACCAGGAGGTAAATCATTATCATGTGTCACATCATACATAAATACTGGATGGATCCTCCTACACACACACACACACACACACACACACTGAAAAGTTGATTTTGCATGATATGGGACCTTTAATAGATGGCACAGTTTTAGCGGGAAATGGGAATGAGAGGAGGGAGGACTTGCAGCAATTTGTTAGAGCTGGAATTCAAACTCATGACACTGTGGTCGACTGCACAAAACCTGACAAGTGCTGCCGCCTTAACCGACTTTATTTATTTTTTTACCATTGACCTCTCCTGGACAAATACAATACATTGTTTCATTAACATGACACATTTGTTTTAGATACTGCCAGGATTTGCTGATTGAAGCTCTCCCTGTCACTCGAGTGGACTTCACTACGGTGCTCCCTCGATTCCTGTCCCTGTATGTGCTTTCGTTCCTCTCCCCACGTGACCTCTGTTCTGGTGCCCAAGTCTGCTGGACCTGGAGGATACTGGCAGAACAGGTACATAGATGTAAATGGATAGATTTTGGATTCATGTTATATCCTAACATTCTTAACAGTCTACTTCAAAATCCAATATATATAATATATAGTTTATTGAATAATAAACCACAGATGTTTGACATGATATGGGTAATATCTCTGTAATTACTGACAGAAGTGAAAGGATTTTGTTAGTGGTAAATATTGTAATATTATTCAAACAGAAATTGTTGTCAAAAAAGAAAAAACACAAAAACAAACAGAACAGGACCAGAGAGCAAAACACCAATCGAAATAAAAGAACAGACATCAACTAAACATTTGTGATCGACCACGGGTAAAACCGCCACAAGCCGGCCCGACCAAACTGAGATAAAGCCAAAATACGATTTTTTTTTCCAAATGTGTGATTTTCGTTTTTTTGCAGAATGTGCTAGTTGATGTAGCCATTCGATGTATCTGATAACAGTATTTGCAGCATTAAAAGCATAAATAAAGCCGTTTAAAGTGTGGTAGTTTCTGCTCCTCTCTCGATGCGCGGAGGGGTGTGACCTGATTTCCATATGAACAGCTGCGTTATTGTAGCCGGCCAATGGATGAAGATGAGGAAGAAGCGCCTGGTCACGCCGAAGAGCTGAAGCGTGACATAACAGACGCTATTGCCACAGTTACATTTGCAGGGGAAAAAACACATCAACCAAAAAGCCCCATACGAAGCGAAAGTCTGCCCGGACCACCTATTTCATAAGTTACCCCCCACGAGTCCGAATGTTCGCTAGTCCGAAGGTTCACTGGTCCGAAAGTTCTCTAGTCCGAAGGTTCACTGGTCCGAAGGTTCACTGGTCCGAAAGTTCACTGGTCCGAAAGTTCCTCATAGGGCTAAAGTGAAGGTGCAGACGGCATCGGGATGTAGTCAGTCTGTAAAATGCGCACGAAGCGCGAAGACACGCACTGGGGCTCGTCACAACGTTTAGTGCACCAGCTGCTCACAACTATACACAGCAAGTTGTACTGTGTACATAAAAATAACAAGGGAACATATCAAATCCTCCGCTTTATGCCCTCATTTGATCATAAGAAAAATGTGTGAACAGAATCCTCCGTTCTATGCCATCATTTTATCATAAGAAATATGCGTGATCAGAATTCTCCACTCTATGCCTTCATTTGATCATAAGTATAGAAATACGCGTGATCCGATCACCGTAGGATTGGTAGTCAAAAAGGAAATTCAGCTCGCCAAGATGCGGCTCCTGAAACGGCTGGGCTATTTGAGTTAATTCGTTATTTTTTTTTTCTTTTTAAATATATATATATATATATATATATATATACATATATATATATATTTACATATACTGTACAACAATAAACAGGAACAGCAACAATAACAACAATAACAAGAAAAACAAAAAACAAAAACAATACATGAAAGAAACACACACACACACACACACACACACACGACATAAATAAATAACAAAATAAAAATACGATAAACAAGAGTGGACAGAGTGGCTCGTCATTGTCAATGTTATATCAGGATATATTCCCATCAGTTTAATTTTCTTTCAATAGTGCCATGATTTGACTCAGAGAGTCTGAGTGGTCACTGTGGTCACTGCCCAGATCTTGCAGAACAGAAGCTGCTTGTTCCATAGAGATAAGCTCCAGAAAGTCCTTCTGCCAGTTAACTATATTAAAACAATTTGGTTTCTTCACTTTCCAGTTTATTAAAATTAGACGTTTTGCTGAAAGGAAGGCGAGGTCTTGTAAAAAAAAAAAAAAAAATGTGGTTGCTCCCTCTATTTGTTTTCCCAGAAGGCCCACTGGTGGTTCTAAAAGAAAGTTGATTTTAAATAATTTACATAGATAATCTCTGATTTCTAACCAAAATGTCTGTGTTTCTGGGCAGTGCCACAGTAAGTGGATGAGAGTTCCATTCATCCCACACCCATGACAATATTTATCTGTAACATCATTATTCATTTTTTAAAGTTTATGTGGAGTAATATAGGATCTGCACATAATCTTAATTTGTATGATTTTATACCTGACACATTTTGAAAGATTGTTTGAGCGGCTCAGGATATTTCCCCATTGTTCTAATGTTAAATGTATGCCCAAATCTTTCTTCCATTGTGCTTTTATCACATTAAAGATGCAAGAAGAAGTGTAACATAACAATTTATAGATTTTAGATACTTTTCCACTGCCAGAGACTGCATCCCTGAACTTAATGTCAAGGGAGTTAATTCATTCATTAATAATATGATGAGGAGCTCAGGCTATGCACAGAAACAAGTCGGTTATGGAAAATACGTGAGTTTAATCATAAAAAGTGCATCAACACTAGAAAAGTCTTAAAAGCCAGTGTAGGGCAAAGGGAGGCGAGGAGAGCCCGCTGCGCGGACACACATCTTTGGTGAGGAGAGCCGCGAGTAGAGCCCGCGGACTCACACCTTCGGACTAGCGAACCTTCGGACCGGTGAACCTTCGGACCGGTGAACCTTCGGACCGGTGAACCTTCGGATTTGTGAACCTTAAAATTTCGGGTAAATTTCGGACCCGTGAACCTTCAGACTAGTGAACCTTCGGACCAGTGAACCTTCGGACTCGTGGGCAGCCACCATTTCATAGGAGGCAAAGAAGTCTGCAGAAATACTTTCCTGTTCCTCATGGCGTAAGTATTGACTGTGTGTTTGTGAACCGTGTTATCCCAAGCTAGCTAGCTAGCGCCGATAGCCTAGGGCCGTGGCTAGGGTTGCCAACTATCTTAAACCCAAATCAGGGACACTTTCTTCCAGGTGCGCGGGCGCGCGCTAACAGCTGACCAACAATAATGGAAATTGCAAGGTTTCATTAGCCATATCATAAATCTACTAAATTCAGAGTAATTTTGGCAAACCACTACTGTACTTGCTTGGATGTATTGTTCATGGGAATAGTGAAGACAATTATTACAAGTTTCTCTCAAATTTCATGTTAGCATTAGACTATAACCATATGCCGCAGACACTGAAAAGCTTTAGGCCTAAACCAACCATTGTCAAACTAATTTATCCCAGTTCTGAGCAATATAATATATTGCTATATGGGAGGCCATATCATATTGAAGGGGGAAAAGACAGACATTTATGTAAGTTATATATTAAAATGTATTATAACTCTGACATTTAAGCTTTTAAAACATGTCATTTAACGGGCGTAGAACGTTTTGTTATTATCAATCTGTATTCAGTTTTTCTCTCCTACATAAATTGTATTGGTGTTGCTCTCCTGACCTGTTTCTGTTGTTTCTTACACTGTATTGTCTTATTGACTGTGTTTCTGTTGTTATCCTCAGTTGTCTCTTACCCTGCAGTAAATGACAGAAACAAATCATTCTTAGTTTGAGAAATACTGCCCCTAATCTATGAGGATATATGTGGGGCATAAATAAGAATTTTAAATTAACAAAGTCAAAAGAAGACTCACCATCTAAGTTACTTCTTCCATGGATATTTCTTGCTACTCTTACTCAACCCTACTCTCAGCACACATCAGCATAATTCACAAGAATGATACTCGTTCAACATCAGCTCACGTTCTCCTTACCTGTCCGTGCACCTGTCTGCACCTGTTCGCGCGCAGCAGCAGCTGGGTTTTTCTCCTCACGCCAAACTCCAAAATCCGTGCGCCTCGGTTTAAACACGCTTTACCTTCAGTTTCCCTCTCTGGACATGAATAATACTTGATCTTGAGCTGGCGGTGGCAGTCAGAGAGCGAGGACAGGCCAGGTATTTCAATTCAATCTAACCTCGGATCAGCGTGCAGCAATTGAACAGCGGCTGAGACGATTGGCTGAGACGCGCGTCTGTCACCGTAGTTCCAGGAAGTGGAGCTTCAAGAGGCGCGTGGTAAATGTATCCGTAGCGCGTTTGCAGCCAATTATTGGCCGGCGAGGCTGTGATTGGAAGACGGGACTGGAGCTGTCCCGAACGGGACAAATCAAAATCACCCATAATTCGGGACGTCCCGGGCAATCCGGGACGGTTGGCAACCCTAGCTGTGGCTCTTCATTCGCCCGCGTTTTAATATTAAATACGAAGTAAACGTCACAATGTGAATAATGCAGAATAATTGGCATCACAAACACGCTTGAAAGTGCCTGTTTTGGTGTGCTGTTCTGCTTGTGTGTTTGTGTTTTACGGTTATCTGTGAACCTTATTATCCCAAGCTAGCTAGGGCCGCCAATATGAACTGTTATCTGTGAAGCGTGTTATTCCCATATTACTGTTAACCCCAATCCTTATTTTTTTCCCCTTTTCAGAATTGGCAAAGACACCCTGACTGATATCATCAAACACAATGAGGAAAATGGAGCCCACGGTTGAGGAAGAAGTGCGCACAGCCACAGCCACATACAGCCAGGAAGTGATCCACACCGTTGTGGAGTTTATCAAAAACTATGCAGAAGTCCATTCCATCATGCTGCCGGTCCGACATCCTGGCCATAAGGACTGGCATGTGAAGTTGCTCCCAACCCATGTGACTAAGGCCTCAGTTTGGCGCCTCTACGTGAAGTCTGCTAAGGAGCTTGGTTAAGTGTAAAACATTATTTTGGTGATTTTCATGTTTTAATGATTAGAGTATAATTAACCATTAACCATCTGTTTTTTAGGTGAGCCTGCAGTTTGTACATCAAGCTTCAGATCACTGTGGAAACAGCTTCTCCCACACATCAGAAGCTGCAGGCCACGCACAGATCTATGTTGGCAGTGTCAAAGCAACAACGAGCAGCTTATACGAACTGCTAACTTCCCAGATGAAAGAAAATCTGAAGTGGTCCAGAGGCAATTGCATCATCTTTCCCTTGTAGAAAATGAGAGGACTTTTTACAACACTTTGATTGCTGCCTTCAAGATAGACAACTGAATCTAATGTGCTGTCTTTCAGACCCTCACCGCCAGCAAGCAAAGACATCAGGATGCATTACAGCTTCGACTTTGCACAGCAGGTACTAATAATAGTGCAAATGCAGTATAGCAATTATAGACAGTTACTGTATGAATAGACATAAATGTCTTAATCAAATGTCATATGTATTAATCTAATCTCCTTTCCCCCTCTCTCTGTCTACTACAGATACACTTTCCCTCGAACCCTCTGCAGCCGGGGCCAATGTATTTCCTGACTCCACGAACGACTCCACAACTTCGGTGTTGGAGAAAAATACTTAGTGACAACTGCAGTGGCCAAAACAAAAACAATTTCATGTTGTGGTATGCTGCCTGGCGTGTTGGACACAAGCTTCACCACACAATGGACATCCACTTCCTCATTGCTGGCCACACAAAATTCTCCTTAAGATATGTTTATTCTGTTCTCATTTTTTTTACATTGTCGCCCTTGTCATCAGGTAGTGGAAAACAGCTCTCCTGAGAGTCACCTCAATATCCCACAGCTTGTTGGAACGGCGGATGGCAAAGTGTTTGTCAAGAACTTCGACTGGCAGAAGCATCTGAGTCCCTTAACCCTAGTAAATGAGTGTTATATGAAATAGTTAGCCATTTCTTAAATGTCCTGTTATTTGTTTACTAAAGCTTTGATGCCAAGAGACCAGGTGTGGTTCTTGCGAAAAGTCACTGTGAAGCAGAACCAGTGGAATTTCAGCTACTACGCAATTCAGCTGTTCTGCCTCCGGTTGACAATCTCCATGTCCTGGTCCCACCTGGACTGAACTTTGACAGGCAGACCTATCTGCATGAAAAAATCAGGCCTTTCTGTGCTGACAGCATCTGTTTATAAGAGTTCTTCTATTAAGAGTGTTTTTTAAACTTCCTATAAGTTATCTGTCCTTTCCCCCTGTATCTACTGCGTTGTAACATTAAAGGCTATCTTATCTTATCTTTTGTTGTTTTGTGTTGAATCATTCAGTGCACCATTGTTGGTGCACTGAATCACCTGTGAATTATGTTTATCGACAAATGCAATGAACCCTATTCTGATTCTGATTCTTTGATTCTATTCAGGGCCTTTTGTAATCCAAGTATTTCCATTTTAATATAATAACTTCTAATTCTGATTCAAGTCCAGTTACCATCAATAACAACACTCCTCTTGAGTCTTCAGTGACAGCTGTAGGGGGAAGGTGGTGTCAGTGTGACAGGGGGGAGGGCTTATCTTAATGAGAAACTTTGAGCCCCATTCTCTCAGTGTGAAATTTGACTTACCCAAATGCATTCTGGGATTGAAACACTCCCAGCAGCGTCCCCCACATGTTCCCCCCGCTCGCCTTAGCTACCAATATAAAGGATAGTGGCGTACAAAAGGTTGATTAAAATATCTTAAAATCGTGAGATTTAGTCTCCCGATCGGGTTGATAGAGACGTTTTCCATCATTGACTGTTGTAGCCTGACCCCTGGTGGTCACTCCGACTCCAAAAATGGTAAAATTTGGATATTTTTTTTTGCCTTCAAAGTAAAAAAAATAAGAATTTGCCTACCGTCCGAGCCACTTAAAAAATGTTGACTCGGGTTACAGCAAACAGACAATTTATTTGGGGTAGCCTAATTCTGATTCAAGTCCAGTTCACATCAATAACAACACTCCTTGAGTCTTTAGTGACAGCTGTAGGGGGAAGGTGCTGCCAGTGTGACAGGGGGAGGGCTTATCTCAATGAGATGCAAATGAGCCCCCCTGTGACTCTGGGCTCACTCAGGTGAAAAACTTTGAGCCCCGTTTTCTCAGTGAAAGGTTTTGAGAGTTGTATACATTCAAATGACCACAACTTACACAAATATGATCAGATCATTGGATAGCTTTGAATTCACACTTTCAGAATCTGTGAATAACTCAAAATGTCTCCGGGTAGACTTGTGACTGGTTTATCCACAGTCAGTCACATTTGCACATGTATAAAAACATTCCCAGCGAGTCCAGAGTCGGTCCAATGTGTCCTTTTCCAAATTAAGTGTAAATGTTATTTTTCCATTAGTCTAATTCCTGTCATGTCACTCTAGACCAAAAGCTCATTCCAAAGGTATCCATTCATTGTGTCCATGGCAGGAGATTTTAGGCCCAAGTACATATTTCCAAAATCGAGTGGAATGGCAATGTCAAAAACTGTCTGCAGTGTAACCTTAATTTCAGTCCAAAACGGGACACTCCCAGAATACCTGATAGTGGTTTTCCTCCTTGCTGCCACAATTCCTCCAACAGTTGGTCAAAGTGCCCATTATTCACAGGGAGGTACCCTGTTATCCTTGTTAGCTTTATTTGTCTTTTGTTTTCCTGGTTTGGTCATCTCTTGCTCCTTGTTTCTTGGAATTTTGTGGGTAAAACGGTACTATTAAAGATAAAACATTAGGAGCAACGGCTCACTCTAACGTCATACTAACGTCATATTACCTGTAATATTTCTTCATAAATACAGTTCAAAGTATTTCATCATTCCAATTAATCAAATTAGCTAATAAGTATCAATTACACAGGTGTTCAACAATACATACATACATAGTTTGGGCTACAATGCCAGTAGTGGCAAATGTATTTCAATGGGGAGTGCCTATTAGCATTAGCACACAAAAGAACTAATTGGCAACCGACCAATAAAGCTTATAGATCTTATCTTGTACAACATAGATGTTTATTCTATGGCAAACGGAGGCTCATAACTTTGTGATTTAACATAACCTTTTCAGCTAAATTAACGCTACTTTTGGCAAAGGGATTGAAATGATTAAGCATTTAGTTCACTCACCAGTGAGTTTCAGAATATTTGGTGCATAAATCGTATAGCCGTCAGTGGTTCTGATCAGCCTCTGTTACAAGTTTGACAGACCATTTCTGGGAGAAGAAGTAAAGAGCAGGAAGTGGCGTAGCGCATATGACAGTGCCACTTGTGGCGGGGTAAATGACAAAATAGTGGGAGAGGTGTCATTCATTTGCATGAGGACGGGAGACGTGGGTACAACATTATCATTATTTGTCTGACCAAAAGCAGCTGTTGTTCAGCTTTAGATTCTGCGAAGAACATGGTTTAAAGTAATTTAAAATTCTGTTCATGTTCGTTGTTAGGACTGCCTGTGGGTGAACCGTTGCGTTGGAAAAGGCTGGTTCCTCCCGTATACTCCAGCTGAGAAAGAGTATGGAGCCTGGAAGAAGCACTATGTCTCCTGTGTCTCTACTCTGGACTGGCTCACTCCTCGAGAAACAAAACTGTACCAGAGGAGGGGCGGAGCTACGGACCAGGAAAAGGAGAGGATGGGTGGAGCTACAGACCAGGAGGAGGAGGAGAGGAGGAAGGAGCGAAGGATACAAGAGATCGTCAGACTCCAGCAGGAAAAGAGTACAAACTCATGCACTTTAATGCAGGCTTTTCAAATGTACTTAAACATTCTTACTGTGAGTGAGTGAGCCTCTGACCTGTAACTTGGCCAGGTGGAGAATAGATCCCTTGTTATTGCTATTATACTAATTAATACAGCAATAACATCTCCATTAAGTCAAACAGGTCCGGAGTCTCCACCAGAAGTTACAAAGTTCACCTTTAATTTGAGTAAAAAATTTAAAAAAAGGAGAAATTATATGTTCCTGGGACTGTTTTGACCATTTTTATATTTAACAATGTGTTTTATTTTATGAAACATGTGTAAGGTGTCCTTGAACCGACACCTTAACGTGGTGGAGGGGTTTGAGTGCCCGAATGATCCCGGGAGCTATGTTGTCGGGGGCTTCATGCCCCTGGTAGGGTCTCCCAAGGCAAACAGGTCCTAGGTGACGGGTCAGACAAAGATCTGTTCAGAAGCCTCTTATGACGACGACACGAACAAGGCCGTTTACGTCGCCCGGATCGGCGTCACCGGGGCCCCATCCTGGAGCCAGGCCTGGGATGGGTGCTCCATGGCGAGCGCCTGGTGGCCGGGTCTTACCCCACGGGGCCCGGCCGGGCACAGCCCGAAAGAGCGACGTGGGGCCGCCCTCCCTTGGGCCCACCACCCGCAGGAGGATCCATAAGGGGCCGGTGCAGAGAGATCTGGGCGGCAGTCGACGGCAGGGGCCTCGGCGACCAGATCTCCAGACACAGAGACTAACTCTGGGGACATGGAATGTCACCTCGCTGGGGGGGAAAGAGCCTGAGCTTGTGCGGGAGGTTGAGCGATACCGACTAGATATAGTCGGCCTCACCTCCACGCACAGTTTGGGCTCTGGAACCCATCTCCTCGAGAGGGGCTGGACGCTCCACTTCTCTGGTGTTGCCCGCGGGGAGAGGCGGCGGGCTGGTGTGGGCTTGCTGATAGCCCCTCAGCTCAGCCGCCACGTGTTGGAGTTTACCCCGGTGAACGAGAGGGTCGCGTCCCTCCGCCTTCGGGTGGGGGACAGGTCTCTCACTGTTGTGGCGGCCTACGGGCCGAACAGCAGTGCAGAGTACCCGGCCTTCTTGGAGTCCTTGGGAGGGGTACTGGACAGTGCACCGACCGGGGACTCCGTTGTTCTACTGGGGGACTTCAACGCCCACGTGGGCAATGACAGTGACACCTGGAGAGGGGTGATCGGGAAGAACGGCTTCCCCAATCTGAACCCGAGCGGTGTTCAGTTATTAGACTTCTGTGCTAGCCACGGATTGTCCATAACAAACACCATGTTCAAGCACAAGGGTGTCCATCAGTGCACATGGCACCAGGACACCCTAGGCCGGAGGTCAATGATCGACTTTGTTGTCGTGTCATCAGACCTCCGGCCGCGTGTCTTGGACACTCGGGTGAAGAGAGGGGCAGAGTTGTCAACCGATCACCACCTGGTGGTGAGTTGGATCCGCTGGCGGAGGAGGAAGCCGGACAGACTTGGCAGACCCAAGCGCATTGTGAGGGTCTGTTGGGAACGTCTAGTGGAGCCCTCTGTCAGTAGGGTATTCAACTCGCACCTCCGGGAGAGCTTCTCCCATGTCCCGGGGGAGGTTGGGGACATTGAGTCCGAGTGGACCATGTTCTCCGCCTCCATTGTTGATGCGGCTGCTCGGAGCTGTGGTCGCAAGATCTCCGGTGCCTGTCGTGGCGGCAACCCCCGAACCCGGTGGTGGACACCGGAAGTAAGGGATGCCGTCAGACTGAAGAAGGAGGCCTATCAGGCCACTCTGGCTTGTAGGTCTCCGGAGGTCATCGACGGGTATCGGCAGGCCAAGCGAGCCGCGGCTCGTGCTGTCGCAGAGGCAAAAACCCGGGCCTGGGAGGAGTTCGGGGAGGCCATGGAGGAGGACTATCGGTCGGCACCAAAGAAATTCTGGCAAACCGTCCGGCGCCTCAGGAGGGGGAAGCAGTGTCTCACCAACACCGTTTACGGTGCGGGTGGAGGCCTGCTGACCTCAACTGGGGATGTCGTCGGACGGTGGAAGGAATACTTTGAGGATCTCCTTAATCCCTCAGTCACGTCTTCCGAAGAGGAAGTGGAGACCGGGGACTCGGTGGCTTGCTCATCCATCACCCAAGCTGAAGTCACTGAGGTTGTTCGCAAACTCCTCGGTGGCAGGGCTCCGGGGGTGGATGAGATCCGCCCTGAGTACCTAAAGTATCTGGATGTTGTAGGACTGTCTTGGTTGACACGTCTCTGCAACATCGCGTGGCGTTCGGGGACCGTGCCTCTGGACTGGCAGACCGGGGTGGTGGTCCCTCTGTTCAAGAAGGGGGACCGGAGGGTGTGTTCCAACTACAGAGGGATCACACTCCTCAGCCTCCCGGGTAAGGTCTATTCCAAGGTACTGGAGAGGAGAATCCGACCGATAGTCGAACCTCGGATTCAGGAGGAGCAGAGTGGTTTTCGTCCCGGTCGTGGAACACTGGACCAGCTCTATACCCTCCATCGGGTGCTCGAGGGTTCATGGGAGTTTGCCCAACCAGTCCATATGTGTTTTGTGGATCTGGAGAAGGCTTTCGACCGTGTCCCTCGGGGTGTCCTTTGGGGGGTGCTCCGGGAGTACGGGGTCCGGGGCCCTTTGCTCAGGGCTGTCCGGTCCCTGTATGACCGGAGTAGGAGCTGTGTTCGCATTGCCGGCAGTAAGTCAGACCTGTTCCCAGTGCATGTTGGACTCCGCCAGGGCTGCCCTTTGTCACCGGTTCTGTTCATAATTTTTATGGACAGAATTTCTAGGCGCAGTCAGGGGTCGGAGGGTGTCCGGTTTGGGGACCACAGGATCTCATCTCTGCTGTTTGCAGACGATGTTTTCCTGATGGCTCCATCAAACCCGGACCTGCAACATGCACTGGGACGGTTTGCAGCCGAGTGTGAAGCGGCTGGGATGAGAATCAGCACCTCCAAATCCGAGGCCATGGTTCTCGACCGGAAAAAGGTGGCTTGCCCTCTCCAGGTGGGTGGGGTGTCCTTGCCCCAAGTGGAGGAGTTCAAGTATCTCGGGGTCTTGTTCACGAGTGAGGGAAGGATGGAGCGTGAGATCGACAGGCGGATCGGTGCAGCGGCTGCAGTGATGCAGTCGCTGCATCGGACCGTTGTGGTAAAGAGGGAGCTGAGCCGAAAGGCAAAGCTCTCTATTTACCGGTCGGTCTACGTTCCTACCCTCACCTATGGTCATGAGCTTTGGGTAGTGACCGAAAGAACAAGATCGCGGATACAAGCGGTCGAAATGAGTTTCCTCCGCCGTGTGGCTGGGCGCTCCCTTAGAGATAAGGTGAGGAGCTCGGCCACACGGGGGGAGCTCGGAGTAGAGCCGCTGCTCCTCCACGTCGAGAGGAGCCAGCTGAGGTGGCTCGGGCATCTGTTTCGGATGCCTCCTGGGCGCCTCCCTCGGGAGGTGTTTCAGGCATGTCCCACCGGGAAGAGGCCCCGGGGAAGACCCAGGACACGCTGGAGAGACTATGTCTCTCGGCTGGCCTGGGAACGCCTCGGGATCCCCCCGGAGGAGTTAGAGGAAGTGTCTGGGGAGAAGGAAGTCTGGGAGTCCCTGCTCAGACTGCTGCCCCCGCGACCCGGCCCCGGATAAAGCGGGAGAAGATTGATGGATGGATGGAGAAATTATATAATTTATATAATATTAATTTGATAGTGGAACAATTATTTTCCTAATGTATTCCTCTTGTATCTTTGCATGTAACCTTTATGCTGAATTTATACTTTATTCAAGGCTGGTTCAGCACTTGTTTTAAGCAGGTTTCTTACAAATGGCCTGTTACACCAATTGCAGTGTACTGCTGTACATATTTGACCTACACAGTGCATGTTCTTGTGGTGACCTGAAAAATGTCCAGGAAAATAGACTTCATTGCAGATTATTTCCGCAGGCCACATCACATGCCCCAGTGCCTACAGTGCTCCAAGGTCAGTGTAACAGCGAGCATTGGTCTTAGGTGAGGTGTACACCTGGCTTAAAGCCTTGTCTAGTCTTCAACCAAATGATTCAATACATACAAATATTTTCACTGTAACAACGTTCAGTCAGAGTTAGGAGGGTGTCTAGTTTGGGGACCACAGGATCTCATCCTTCCTGTTTGCGGATTATGTAGTTCTGATGAATCCATCAAACCTGGACCTACAACATGCACTGGGGCGAGTGTGATGTAGCTGGAATGAAAATCAGCACCTCCAAATCTTAGGTCATGGTCCTCAACCGAAAAAGTTGTCTTTTCCCCTCCAGATGGGTGGAGATTTCTTGCCTCAAGTGGAGGAGTTGGAGGAGTGAGGAAAGGATGGAGCGTGAGGTTTACAGGTGGATCGTGCAGCATCTGCAATGATACGGTCGCTGTATCAGACTGGTGAAGAAAGAGCTGAGTCGAAAGGCACGGCTCTCGATTTACCAGTCAATCTGTGTTCCTACCCTCACCTATGGTCATGAGCTTTGGGTAGGGACCGAAAGTACAGGATTATGGATACAAGCGGTCAAAATCAGTTTCCTCGGTAGGGTGGAAGGACGCTCCCTTAACCCTCTGATCACTTCGGGACCATTTAGGTCCTGGCTATGTTGGGGTCAGAACGATTCAACTTCACGCAGCATCATGAATTGAGACAAATTTTAAAATGCCAGCATGTTTTCTTATTCTCGCATGTTCAGTTCCAGAGCTGTCAACTTATCAAGGAGGCTATGCGTGAGATTTTACTACGTATTTTTGAGCACTGTGTTCATAGGAAGAATTGACTAATTTTGACCCCCCTCCTCCCCTAGATGCGTCCATACTAAATGGATGGCCTCCTAGGCTTCTTCTTTGAGTTTGAGTTGAACCGCTGACGGATAGTTACGTTTGAAGAGATTTGTTTTTCAAAATCTTTATGGCCTTTGCGGTCGATGCAACTGACGCTCCGATTGCAAATTGTGCATCGAAAACTATGTTCATCTGCTTTCTCTGCGATGATACAAGGGTAGGACTGTGTCCACTCTGTTTTAAATTATGACTTATACCTGGCCGCACCACTAAACTTTTTCAGCGGCAGACAGTTGATAACCTGCGGGCTGAAACACGGCTTGTGATTGTTGTAACCTAGTTTCATGTCAGCAGGTAGATCTACGGCAGCCTGGTGAAGCGTTCAAATTTCCTGATCATAGTGACAGTGCTTGACGCAATCGGGAAGGGCATTTAAAAAAAAAAATTACCGATTTGAAATTTATTTTGAGAAAAGGCAGGTCATAAATGCGTGAGTCTCACGCCAAATGCGTTAGAGTTGACAGCTCTGCAGTTAAAGAACTTGAACAAAATGGTTTTTCACCTTCGGGATCCTGAAGGTTCTCCATTTTAAACAGCTATAAAAGCATATAAAAACATACATTTATATATGTGGCAAGACAAGTGTTTTAGTATTGTTTTGATGAAATTATTAGAGCCAGATTGGATTAAATTAAAAACCAACAACGCCACTGGAGATTAATCCAGAAAAATAATTAAAATAAAAGGACACACAGGAACAAGTTACATAATTTATTTTAGGTTCGCAGAGGTTTAACTGGTTGGTTCACGGTCTTTTGTCATCTCAATTCACATTACATCAAGTACATAGGTTCACATGCTAATAGTTCCAAATAGAAAATAGAAAACAGTGATAAAAGGACCAGTGCCATTGGATCTCCACAGCCTGAAAAGAGGCGTTTAGAAATTAGGCTAATTTTAAGTTGGCTAGACCTCAAGGATGAGACGTACCAAAGACGCATCCCGTAAGGCCCCCCACGACGAGCCATTATGTTCCTGCCCACCCCGCCCGGTACCAGCTACACCGAAGACTCCAGCTGGAGACATGACAACCTTGCAGCCGGCGTCAGCCGGACCACACTGGAAATGACGTGCAATAGAGGGTGGCGCGTGGAGCCCTGCATCGCAACGGCACTAAAATGCAAATAACTGCTAATTTAAAGTATTACTAATCCATAGATAGATCAGACATTGTAAAATACATTTACCTGGCCCTTACGAGACAACCCACACAACCTGACGACAGCCGCAGCAACAGGAAGGCGGAAGTGGCAGACAAGGAACGCAGGAGATACCACAGAGATTTTATAGTAGACATGTGCGCCGGCATGATGGGCACACTGCTACATATATTTTTGTATTTTCAAAACTCAGATCTTTTTATCTACTTCTACTCTACTCATGCATGTGTAGACTTTGTGTGATTCATATTTTTACTTTATAAGGCAATTTCTTTCACAAACCTTCAAAAACCTACTAAAAAAATAAAAAGTGGCAAACTAAATTCATTAGAGCCTTGTTTATGTTGATAATTAATGCAATGACTATGCATTACTATGTTTTGAATGGGAGAAGTTTGTGTGAAATGTCACACTTGTCACCTTTTTTTAAACAGCCATAAAATCCACATAGATTAATATTTTTTTCTATAAATTGTTAAAAAAAATAAAGTGTGAAGTAGAAAACTTGAGCTGAATTTCATAGAGCCTATTATACGTCAATAATTCATTATGGAAAAATATTTGGTGAATTACTGCGTTTTGAAGGGGAGAGATTTAATGTATAAAAACACTGCATATCTCCATTGATTTCTATTTCAAATGCATTTTTTGACTAAAACATTATAATAAGAAAGATTCCAATAGAAATGTGAACAAATATGGTTCGATTGGGTTTGTCGGAACATGAAGATTGTCTGTGAGTCCAGCACAGACACTAATCACATTTCTATTGGAATCCATCTTATTATAATGTTTTTATAAGGTCAACTGAGATACAGTTTATTTTTACACAAACCTCTCTCATTCAAAACACAGTAATACACCAAATATTTTGCTTTTTTAATTTTGAAAAAAATGTAATTTTTGAACTTTTTATTGGGGTGTGTCAATATGATATATATTTTTTACAATGTAAAAAATATACATCATATTGATGAAGCACATGTATGTGTATTAATCTATGTGGATTTTATGGCTATTTAAATGTTGGATTTCAGAACTATGTATTTGGGCCTCAGGACTTCTGCCATGGACCAACAGCTATCTCAGGAGCATCCTCCTTGCAGCGAAAAAAAAGGCCGGCACGACGATCAAGGACTGGACTAACATTATAATGGACATACATAAAATGGAAACAAAAAAACATTTGGACTCAAATTGAAAATGGATACCTTTTACAGAGAGTGGGAAAAATGGGCCGTTTTATTTTTAGGGTTCTCTAGGCCATGATTTTATTTTTTTCATGTATTTGTTGTATGTCTGCTGCTCTCTCTCAGGTCATGTTTCTTTTTCTCTGTGTTTCTTTTTCTCTGTTCTTTAATTTAAAAAAAATTAAATATATTAAAAAAAATAAAAAAAAAACTAAACTTTTCGACTCTCATCCAAGAGTCGAGAATGAGAGTTGAAACGTTTTCAGTTCAGATGACTACAACTGAATCTTTTTCTACAATGGAAAAACTCCTGGACGAATGAGGATTACACCCACTTGTTTCTAAAAATTTTGGTGAGGGGCTGACCAGCTCTCTCCCCATCATCCCGACCCAAAACGGGACTCTGCCACCTCCTTGCTGACGTTGCAGCCTTGTTGGGACATGGTGGCCATCCACCAACGATCCACCACTCCATCCATCTGGACCATCCAGGGTTGCATGGCACTCATAAGTCTACAAGACTGTTTGAAAATGAGTCTGCTTGTATTTTTGGGCCCACTGGAGCAGTTTCTGCTTGTGAGCATTGGTTAAGGGTGGCAGAAGTTTTATGTATAACTGCATGCCTCTGGAGGATCCTAAACCGTGATGTTTGGACTCCAAAGGCATCACCAGCTTCAAATACCTGTTGGCTGCTTTCTAATGGCATTTTAGCAGCTGGTCTCTTAATCCGATGTATTTGTCCGGCAGAAACCTCCTTCATTGTGCCTTTATCTGCATGAATCCGTGTGTGCTCTGAATTGACTACAACTCTCTTAATATTAAGCTTACGTTTTCAGGAAATATCTAAGTTTCAACTATTTCACGTGTTTCAGAAATCCTTTTTCTTTCCCATATCGCTTGAAAATTATGGTCCGCTAAATAATATAGAAAATCTTTCTTAAGTAGTTTTTCCTTCAATTAGACCTACCTGGTAAACTAATTGGCTAAGGTGTCTGAGATTGATTTTGCTGACCCAAAGAGCCCTGAGTCACAATACTTCCATGAGTTTCACTGGGAAACAAACAAAAATGACCTTTATGAGATTTAAACACAATTTGCATTATAATTTGGAAGGTGGTGCACATCTCTAAACTTACTGTCTTTGAAAAGAACCAACGTTTTTGAATATGTAGGGTAATTATACACGTTCCTTGCTCACACATTTGTTCCAAGATGTAATGTATATTCTCTGGGAATAGCTTGTTCAGCAAAACATTAACATCTACTCAGTCTCATTCTCTGAAGGGGAGTACACGATTCATTGACCGACAATCATAATTCTATAAAATCAATACAAAGGCTCTATAAACCAGGATGATTTTGTGTGGTTTAATAAACAAAGATATAAAATCAATTAATTGACACGTTCGGTTACACAGGCTGTGCCTGGGCTCAACTTAGTTAAAAGAAATGCTGGTATTAAGAATTAGGTTTTGGGGAATAATTCAAGGGAACCTGTCTTTAAATGCCACTCTAAATATCAGCCACTCTCAGGTCTCACATGTCCAAGGAAGGTGTGGAGCGAGGCCTTCCACGTCTCTGCGTCCTCAGAGTTCTTTGCGTCCTTGGAGCTGTCCGGGCGCTGATGCTTGAGCAGGTTTAGCATTCGAAGCGTTTGATGAGTCCAGGGTTCGTTGAATTGTGCATTTTTTGATGAAGATGTTCGGGTTGTTTGGTGAAAGCCGAGTTAGGAAGACAATGCAGCCTCCCTGGTGGGGGAGGGGCCCCTGCGGGGGTCCCCGACCCGGTGTGTCGTCCTGGCAGGTCACGTGCCGTCGGGAAGAATAGAGGGAGCAGAGCTGAGTCTGCTCTTTTATTGACCTGGGAGGAGTGGCCTAGTGGGAGTGGCTTTAACTCTTGGCCAAACTTATTCTCAGTTTGGGCAAATTTTAACTCAAACCAACAAAAATGACATGTGACCATAATAAAATACACAACATTGTCAACGAACACACATCAATAGCAGGTAATGAGAAAGTACATTAAGTACGACATGAACACACTTCAAACCAGTTCTTGTGGCAAACGAAACTAAAACATGATTTAGTCACAAGTTTAGATCACACAGTCAGCATCAAGTTGGTTTAGATGTGAAATATAGTCATTAAGAAACGTAGTCCTGAGGAATGTCTCTTATCAGATTCAGGGGGAGGGGCTCCGGTGAAGACAGTGTCCTCTCCGTGGGGGGTCATTCCTTTACACCCAACACTATGCTTTGATTTCTGCAACAGTGTGTTGAGCTGTGAAAAGGTATTGTCTTTCAATCGTCTTTTTGGGACATATGGGTATATACAGCTACATACAAAATGGTGTGTGTATTTAATCATGTAACATCACTATATTAGCCATTATATCGCTGCAAATAGCAAAATGTCTGCAGTTCTCTTGACAGTAGGGGTTATTTCCATATCTGTTAAACATGAAAATATATGATCTGTACTCTATGTATGTGTACAGGAGAAGTGCTGAGCAACAGAACGTGGGAAAGCAGAAGTCAAATCCTCTACAGTGGATGTGTCCAGTCCAGAATGTGCCTGCCCTCACAGAGCTTTGGCTCCATGAGCAACTCTGTCCTGCGTCCCAGTCTGGAGGAGGAACGAAGGAACAGGACCGGGACCAGCCTGGAGAGGAACAATGCTTACTGTTCACTCAGGTCTTAAGAATATTATACAACTCATGACAACATCATTAAGTGACTGCATAATACATTACACAGTCAATATTAGTTCCCCCGCGGTCACAAGGGGGGCGAGGGCCTTTATGCGGCTTTAATAATAATAATAATAATAATTATTATTATTATAGAAACACTGTTGGACCATTTCAAAGGTTGCATTTGCTGTTGTTGTTGGTATTCCTCTGTTTTTTCGTAAAGCAATGATCATGGCAACTGTCCAGTATTGTAGCATATGCAGTGTTTTTGTCATTCAATGATCATGGTAGTATTAATTTAGGTGTTTTTAGTTTTTTCAGAATGACTAAGTTAAATGTTTCCCTATTAGGACTATTTGTAGAGTTTGCAGACAAACTCTGCAATCTAAACTAATAAGTACTCAGGAAATGTTCACCCCCCTCCCTCCGTACACACCTACCACTTCATACGTACTGTTTTTGAAGAATTAATATGCAAAGTAGCAAATGCACAGCCATGTTTCCATAAAATAAATAAATCTGTGGATTTTAGCTATCTGATCCGAATGCTGATCTATAGAGATATCTCTACTGTGACGTAGTTTTAGAATCAATAATTACACTTTCAATGAAGAAAGTGCACAATAATAGAATCAGAATCAGAAAGGGTTTTTTGCCTTGTCTTTTGACTTGTCTTGGTGATTCGGTGCAACATAAAAACAATGACAATTTAAATCTGCTATGGGATAAAATTAACAATAAGCTATAAGATAAAAAGTACGAATGAAAATAAAAAAACTAGGCTTAATATGTACACACATTCACAGTTGAAATTACATATGTAGTGCAGGAAGTGAAAAGTGCAGTGAGTGATTAAATTATGTTTAAAGTGACAATGTTGTGGGAAAGTGACAATGCAATATGACAATGTAGAGGGAATGAAACTGTTCTTATGGCCTAAAATAGCTAGGCCTGGGTGGGCTCGAACCTCCAACCTCTGGATTATCAGCTGAGCACAGTAGCCGATTGCACCACAGAGACATCCCTCATAATCTAATTTTACTTGATAGATTAATAAAGAAATAAAATCTTAATAAATATATTAGACTAACCAAATACAACGAAAATGAAAAAAATAAATCTTAATAAATAGATTAGACTAACCAAATACCAGGAAAATATATAACTACTTTATTTATTTACATTGACAATCAGTATGACAAAATACACATTAGTGTTTATTAGCTTATAACAACAAGAACAGAGTGTAAAACCCTATGGTATACAATATGTAGTTGATGATTAATAATCATTGACTGAGGTTCAGGAGGTGGACCACGCCTCAACCTCCTACTCTTCCTCCAGCAACCACACTTCCACTCTATAACTACACCTTTAATTACTTAGAAGCCCTATTTACACAGACCTATCCCAGCATCTCTTGTTGTCTCTATTCACTCGACAGAGAGACAATCAGTCGGCGAGCGCGTTAGTTTGAACAAGGATCATGAGATGTTTTCAATTAGACTCTCTATTAGATTAGACCTGTTCCCAGTCTGAAATTTCAGTCGGTAGTATCCTCCCGTGGTCAAGTACCAGAGGAATCACCGACGCAGGTTCCCTCTCCGCCGCATACGCAACATGCATGATCACGTAGCCTCCGAACACCATCACCTCCTCTGCATGCGCCTCCTCCATGGACCTCTTCCTCCGTCGTCGGGCAACCAGAAAGCTCTCTCAATCATCTCACATTCCTTCTGTCACCCTCTGCTCTTTCTCCTCAACCCTTACAGGTCTTCACAGCCATTGTCTACCTCTGTCCAGCCCTCCGTAATCATTTCAAGAGGCACAGACGTATGTCTTATCTTTTATCAAGGCACATCACTGTAACTCGACAATCTCAATCATTCTTCCTCCACCTGCCAATACAATAGCTTTGGCGATTGGGTTTTCTGTTTTTTCAGACATCTCTCAGCCTGCACCTCAATCCATCATGCATCAATTGACGCTTCAAAGACCGCTCAGTGCACTCCAGCCTTCCAATTCATTTCAGCTGCCATACGCACTAGAGACAGTCCTGAAGTGCTTAGTTTTCTCTACCAGGCATTTATCATCCTACAAGGCAAGCCCTTCTTGATTGCAGATTGCTTCTGTCTACTTGACTAGTCAGAAGGCAATACTCATAAACTCATTCGACAATACCTCTTTAGTAGATTAGTAAGGGATATTGTATTATGCCTTACCTCGTAGTTCTCTAGACTCTTAGTCTCCACTCCTATCAATCACCCAAATTACTTATACCAAGTCACCATAATCGGCCAAATCCTACTCACGATTCGCTGTTCCAAAATCTGGCGCTCAGCTCCAAACAAACGTCCCATTCCTCTTCTTTGATCTTAAGCAACCATCTTAAATCCGACTACCTGCTGATCTTTCATCCCACTCATTCTCAATCGGCTCTCCGTTAAGTTTGCTTATCCATCGCTCATAGTGACTTCATTACTATATGCAGTTGGTCAACAACTATCTCCATGTAAGTAATCCGCTCTCCTCAATTTTTCTCTCTATTCCTGGGCAAGGCGACTCCACCATGTAATCCACACTATTTTAAGATTACTCATCCGAACCTTATCCCCATCACTTTCCTGCCTTATTAATACCTATGCACTTTCATAGGCTACCCACGAATGCATTGTCTTTCATGCCACCTATTTGACTTGAGACTGTATTACCGCACTGCCAACTCAACGCACTCACCTGCTCTCCGTATTTTCCAAATTAATCGTCTAAACTCTATCAAAACTATATTCAACTGCACCGGTATTAATCCTCTTCTTCAGTCCTAGACTATTCAGCATCTCTTCTCTCGTGCCACTCAGTTAACATTTTAATTTTAAGCGAGGCTATTACGTTGAGATCCAGATCCTCTTTGCTCATTTTAAATACTCTTTGGGGTCTGGGCTGATTACCAGAGACAGATTTCCCATCCTGAGTCTCTACCCAGCAAAATCTAATCGATCCATCATCAATCCATCATCGATCCATCATCGATCCATCATCGATCCATCATCGATCCATCATCGATCTATCAGCGATCCATCATCAATCTTTCATCACTATTTTCAATAAACATTGTCTCATATTCCATTGTTGTGCCGTGGTCCTTGCTAGTGAATTGATTTATCTTGTTCCAGGTCTGCAGCCTACGGCGTGACCTCTTCTAAGTCTCAAACTCTTCTTTTGCTCATCTCTGACACACTGCCAGCTTATGAGGTGATTCTGAGGACATGTACAGTAATGGAAAACTTGCGTTGACTCTAAATGCTTACTTCTCATTTCTCCTCCAGATGGTGTTGAGTGGTGTGAAGGCGGGCGTGGTCACCGTCCTCTATGACCACCGGCACAGCCTTTGCGCTCTCATAGCCCAGATAGAGAAGGCTTTGTCTGGGCAGAGAGTCCTGAGGCTGGGGGTGTTATCTCCAGGGGGAACGGAAGCAGTGCATCTGCTTCAAAGTCAGTCTGAACCAGAATTATATGAATACAGTGTTATTGGCGCAGCTAAAATCAAAGCAAGAATTGACTAAACAGAGATAAATAATACTGGTAATGTTAAAGTGGACAATGAATGTGGCAATTATAACAATTAATTAAATTTGCTGCGTAAGTCTTTTACAGTGGAGGGTCCGAAACCTTCTTGTCTATTTTGGGATGTTATTGTTTTCACTGTAAGTTTAGCACTAAATACTCATGACAATAAAAATGCCTTTTGTAGCAAATACAAGATTATTTTAGTTTAATGCCATATTGTGGAACATTCCGGGTAAAGTAATACAGGTGAACCCTCCACCTGAAAATTATTAATTTTACTTTAATTTAATTTGTCAAGGAGGTGCTGATATATGATATAATGATTTTAATGTATATTGATTTGTATCCTCAGGAAGTGAGTTGTCAGAACAGACTCTTTTGGCCCCTGAGCACAGAGACTTCTGGGAGAAAATGTGTTCGTGGGTCACCCAAACTGAACGAGGAAGAGGCATTGACATCTTCTGCCCTTTGGGCGCTTCAGGTGGCTATTAAAACCTGTTACCACCCACCTGCGCGCCGGCGCGCATTTTCCATACCTCAAATATTCTCTTACATCATCACTTTTATTTCCGTGGTCAATACCAGCAAGCCATACATCATTTTAAAGCTTTTTCTCTCAACAAAACGAATATGTCATTGAATAATATGCCCCAAGAAGCAATTGCCAATAGTTTGTGAGAAAGTCTCAACTTTTACAAATGCATGTCCTACCTGTTTGCTGTTTATGATGGACGAAACTGCTTTAATTCTGTACATCCTTGTGCTCAGTCTGTCTGTAAGAAACCATTGAACAACAATATTTTTCCTGAAGTTATCCGATTTCGAGATATTGTCAAGTAAACAAAGTTTTCTTCTTTGACGATGGTCAGGATTAAGGCTCGTCCGGCGCATTTCTCCGTCCATAACAAATTACCTGTTTGACTTATAAGATGTTATTTGGCATCGATCTCTTCCTCAAACTGTTACCTACAGAATGAGAACATCTACGGCCTCCGGAAGAAAAAATGCGCCGGTTCCGACTCGCGAAGCTAACTTGTTTTTAGCCACATAGCTAACGTCAGTAGTGACTTAGCGGACTTTGATTGACATATTATTCAATAAAAATAGCTTTCGAATGGGGGGCGGGACTTAGAACTTATTCACACGGAATAGTACCTGTTCTCGTGCGTAACGGCTGTAATGAGGAGGAGAGGAGGGGACTAGATTTTACGAATCACGTTTTCAGATTTTATTAGCCTTTTGGACGCGGCTTTTGTTACAAAATATACAAAATAAAATACAAAAATAAAATAGAAATATTATAATTTTTATTTATTTTTTCACCTTTATATGGGCAATTCATGGGTAAACTCATATTTACACATTTTCACATACATTGTTTTTAGCAGTTATAATGGGTATTAGTGGCCTACAAAACATCAAAATGTATGTTTTATGATCATAGAGGTGCTAAAATTGTAATAAAGCAGCGAATATACTTTTTGATACATAGAGGTCAAAAGCACCAAAATGCCTGTTCCTAGAGATCTGTAACTTTACTCAGTTGTTGTTAACAAGATATACAGCATGTACAGTGAACAGCATATGTACACAATGAAGTATGTCATGCTCAGGACCATTACAAATTGACAATATTCAGGCGAGACTAAAAAAAGGATGTTCTGTTTATGTTTGGGCTTCTGTAGTGTGAGTTCTGAAGCCCTGACAGTGTTCATGTTCACATCTGCGGCCTAAGCTTTCTAATGGTGCATCACACTTGCATGTGGGCTGTAAGATCATCTTTTAATAAGCAATGCCATTTGGGTATGTCCAACCATTGTGCACAGGGCGAAAATAGGTGGGTGGTAACAGGTTAAAAAGTATATTAGTATTTTTACCTTCCTTTTTAGGACAGAAAATGTTGATTTTGCCAGTTAAAAGGCAAATTTTACTTTCTGACTTGCTCCAGCTCACTATTTGTTCATAATAGCTAAAAAAATTGTGCCATTCATTATTCAACTCCAAAGACATGTTTGATGTCCTTATGGGTGTCAGTAGCTATAGGGTGCTTGTCTTTTGATCCAAAGGTTGGCGATTTGAATCCTGCTCTCGACCCTGTCTTATAAAGAACTTGGAGGACACATATTATGTAAAATTGACATTTTCTCTCCTTCAACCATGGTCTTACTATGTAGAAAAAAAATCTGATTCAAGCCACTCTGAGGGAACCCTAATTTGTGGCAGCGATTGGAATCTTCACGTTCAGCCTACATTAGATGTGTTGAACTCAAGAGGCATTGGAGGAACAATAAATAAGAGTATAGGATTGATTGACATAAGGAGCGAAATTAATCCTAGGGCACGCCAGTATAGAGAGCATTCATGTGACGTCACACGGCCGCCCCCCACGCTCCCCCAGGCTCCTCCAGGCTCTTGGCCGTCATCAGTGCGTGTCTCCCCATACAAGCCCATTCTATACCGGAGTTTTTCTGCTTCGATTTACGACGAAACACGGCTCAAAGAGGCCCAAAACGTCATTAATGATATCGCACTCTTTACTATTATCACAATGGTGAAGGTTTATGTGGCAGTTGAGTGCAGCAACCGGGAAGATAAACGGAGAGAAGTTCTATCCGATACCGAGAAACCCGGAAATAAGAGCGATCTATATATTCTATATATATATATATATATATATATATATATATATATATATATATATATATATATATATATATATATATATATATATATATATGGCTCAAAGTAGACTCTTTGTTATCATCCATCACCCAAGCTGAAGTCACTGAGGTTGTTCGCAAACTCCTCGGTGGCAGGGCTCCGAGGGTGGATGAGATCCGCCCTGAGTACCTAAAGTATCTGGATGTTGTAGGACTGTCTTGGTTGACACGTCTCTGCAACATCGCGTGGCGTTCGGGGACCGTGCCTCTGGACTGGTAGACCGGGGTGGTGGTCCCTCTGTTCAAGAAGGGGGACCGGAGGGTGTGTTCCAACTACAGAGGGATCACACTCCTCAGCCTCCCAGGTAAGGTCTATTCCAAGGTACTGGAGAGGAGAATCCGACCGATAGTCGAACCTCGGATTCAGGAGGAGCAGAGTGGTTTTCGTCCCGGTCGTGGAACACTGGACCAGCTCTATACCCTCCATCGGGTGCTCGAGGGTTCATGGGAGTTTGCCCAACCAGTCCACATGTGCTTTGTGGATCTGGAGAAGGCTTTCGACCGTGTCCCTCGGGGTGTCCTTTGGGGGGTGCTTCGGGAGTACGGGGCTGTCCGGTCCCTGTATGACCGGAGCAGGAGCTGTGTTTGCATTGCCGGCAGTAAGTCAGACCTGTTCCCAGTGCATGTTGGACTCCGCCAGGGCTGCCCTTTGTCACCGGTTCTGTTCATAATTTTTATGGACAGAATTTCTAGGCGCAGTCAGGGGTCGGAGGGTGTCCGGTTTAGGGACCACAGGATCTCATCTCTGCTGTTTGCAGACGATGTTGTCCTGATGGCTCCATCAAACCCGGACCTGCAACATGCACTGGGACGGTTTGCAGCCGAGTGTGAAGCGGCTGGGATGAGAATCAGCACCTCCAAATCCGAGGCCATGGTTCTCGACCGGAAAAAGGTGGCTTGCCCTCTCCAGGTGGGTGGGGTGTCCTTGCCCCAAGTGGAGGAGTTCAAGTATCTCGGGGTCTTGTTCACGAGTGAGGGAAGGATGGAGCGTGAGATCGACAGGCGGATCGGTGCAGCGGCTGCAGTGATGCAGTCGCTGCATCGGACTCTTGTGGTGAAGAGGGAGCTGAGCCAAAAGGCAAAGCTCTCGATTTACCGGTCGGTCTACGTTCCTACCCTCACCTCTGGTCATGAGCTTTGGGTAGTGACCGAAAGAACAAGATCGCGGATACAAGCGGTCGAAATGAGTTTCCTCCGCCGTGTGGCTGGGCGCTCCCTTAGAGATAAGGTGAGGAGCTCGGCCACACGGGGGGAGCTCGGAGTAGAGCCGCTGCTCCTCCACGTCGAGAGGAGCCAGCTGAGGTGGCTCGGGCATCTGTTCCGGATGCCTCCTGGGCGCCTCCCTCGGGAGGTGTTTCAGACATGTCCCACCGGGAAGAGGCCCCGGGGAAGACCCAGGACACGCTGGAGAGACTATGTCTCTCGGCTGGCCTGGGAACGCCTCGGGATCCCCCCGGAGGAGTTAGAGGAAGTGTCTGGGGAGTAGGAAGTCTGGGAGTCCCTGCTCAGACTGCTGCCCCCGCGACCCGGCCCCGGATAAAGCGGCAGAAGATGGATGGATGGATGGATAGACTCTTTGTTAATCTGAAGTTTTATCAGTTGTCACTCACTCGCGCGGTGGGAGCGGCGCATGGCGGAGCTGACAGCTGTTCAGCCTGGTGGAGGTGCGCTGAACCCCGGGCATGCAGACTTACGCACCGCTGTCTGCGCTGGAGCTCCGGATATATAAGTCTATCTGTTCTGCGCACGCTGTAGAATTAACATCAGTTTAGTAGACACTTTGTTGATCTGAAGTTTTATCGGTTGTCAGTCACTCGCGCGCGGACGGAGCGGCTCGCGGCAGAGCTGACAGCTGTTCAGCCCGGTGTAGGTGACCCGGGTATGCAGCCTCACGCACCGCCTGCCTGCGCTGGAGCTCCGGAGAATAAATGCAGTATAATCAAGATCAGTTTTATTCAGGCGTAGAGCCTTTGATCAAAATTGGGACTTGTGAACCATGGGACCAGTGGGCTTGGAGATATCTGGAAGAGTCGGTGATTTAGGCATAAAATATGGATCTGAGTTGATTGATCACAGCTTTTCTAAATATTGACCTCTGTGTAGCTCATCCATATAGTTTGTGGACTCTGAAAGCTCTGGGGGCTCCATAATGTACGTTTGAGATCACTTTCCACGCTCTATCAGTGCAAAGGAACGCAACAAGTGACGGCCAAGGGGCGGCAACGTATGACAAGGGGGCGGCAACGTATGCGTATCACGTGGTTTTGTGACGTCGGTGAATGCTCTCTATACCCATTTATCAAATCCTCATTCAGTCTATCCCTGAAATGACTACTTTTTTATTTTCAATGAAGACAGATCTAAAACCACTGAAGCGGATATAGGCACAATAGACCTAAGTGATCATGCTCCTATCTACATTTCTGTAGAATTGGAGGAAAGACAAATAAACACACTGTGGCAGTTCAATGCCAAAATGCTTACGGACCTTTTGTTTAAGGAAAAAAATGTCCAACAACATGAAGACTTATCTGGAGGACGATATCAGACGATAAAGATTATCTAAATTTGTCTGTTATATCAGAAGAACTAAATAACTAGAAAATCTGCAATGGCTGAAGCCATTGCTGGAGTGTCTGCGTCTCTCCCTCGCCCCCATCTCCCCCTCCCCCTCCCTCCCTCCCTCTCTCTCATCCCTCCCTCTCTCTCACTCCCTCCCTCTCTCTCTCTCTCTCTCTCTCTCACTCTCTCCCTCTCTCTCCACTCCCTCCCTCTCTCTCCCTCCCTCCCTCTCCCTCCCTACAATCTTACCTGTTGTTCACAGAGATCCAAAACTACTAAAGAATAAAGCGTAAAGAATAAAGTCTACCTCTCTCCCCCTCTCCCTCTCTCCCTCTCTCTCTCTCTCTCTCTTGCTCGACTGGCTCCGTCACAAAATTCTAAAGAACAAAGCCTAAAGAATAAAGTCTAAAGAATTCCGCAGACACTCAGCGCCCAAATTCATTTAAATGGGGAAAACTAATACTTTTGAAATTCGACAATTCTGCAAAAAGTACAAGTTGTTTAAATAACAAAAGTAATAGCACACATCTACTACTGCGAAAGTGATCGTAATGAGGTATAACATGTTGAAATCGGTTGAAGCGTTAAGGAGTTGAAACTGGCTAAATGGAGTACTAATACTTTTGCAAATTCTTGCAAATTCTGTAAAAAGTGCAAGTTGTTCAAATGTCAAATATGTCGGTGTAATCCCTCATTTGTCCAGGCGTGTTCCATAGTAGAAAAAGCTTCAGTTGTAGTCATCTGGACTCTGAAGAGGAAAGAGTTGTTTGTTTCAACAGAAACTTACCCTCTTGGTATCTACCAAGCCTATTCAACCCTTTAATGGGCTCTTAGTCCCTTTGTCTTTGTGAGACCCTGGCTCACCCACCCTGAGTACCTGATTAGCATCTAAATGTCCTGGTCCTGGTCCTCTAACTCTCCAGGGGTTCAGGATCCCATTGTAGACTACAGGAAGTTTGAACCTTAGACCTCCGTTTCTGTTTAAAGAAGGTTTTTCTTTTTTTTAAACAAAAATAGCTTCCTTAACTCCTCTTTCAAACCATCTTTTCTCCCTGCTTTATACCTTCACCTCACCATCTTCAAACGAGTGATTAGAGGCTTCAAGATGGAGATGCACGGCGCTCTCTGGTCCTGAACTAGTATTTCTTCTGTGCTGATAGAGCCTCTTGTGTAGAGGCTGTTTAGTCTCACCTATGTAACGTTCTTTACAACTTTCTTCACTGCATTGGATAGAATAAACTACATTGCTCTGTTTTTGAGTTGGCAACTTGTCCTTAGGATAAACCAGTTTTTGTCTTAAAGTGTTTCCTGGTTTAAAATAAAAAGGGACTTCGTGTTGTCTAAAAATTCTCTGCAGTTTTTCCGACAGGCCAGAGACATAAGGGATAGAAACACCCTTCCTTCTCTGTTCAATTTCCCTTTTGTCCTGCTTCTTGGTTCTCTTCACTCTGTTGAGAGCCCAAGCGGGGTAACCACAGGCTGAGAGGGCATTTCGGACATGTTTTTCCTCTTTCTTCTTGCCCTCTGAGCTGGTGGGCACACCTTGAGCTCTGTGTTGTAAGGTTCTGATCACACCCAGCTTGTGCTGTAGTGGGTGGTTGGAACCAAAGAGCAGATACTGGTCCGTGTGTGTAGGTTTCCTATAAACTTCTATTTGGAGTTTCCCGTCCTCTCCTCTGATCGTGGAACAATCAAGAAAGGCCAAGTGATTCTCCTTAGCGTCTTCTCTGGTAAACCTGATATGTGGGTCCACTGCATTGATGTGCTCTGAGAAGGTTTCCAACTCTTGTTTCTTGATTGTTACAAAAGTATCATCGACATAGCGAAGCCACAGTTTTGGGGCTATGCCTGAGAAGGAGGCCAGTGCCTTCTTCTCAAAGTACTCCATGTACAGGTTGGCCACTATGGGAGAGACGGGCGAGCCCATGGCACAGCCATGAATCTGTCTGTAAAATTGTCCCCGGAATTGAAAGTAAGTGGTGTTCAGACAGATGTCCAACAGTTTGCATATGTGTTCAGGTGTCAGTTTGGTCCTTTCCTGTAGGGTGGTGTCTTCCTGCAGTCTGATCCTCACTGCTGCTACTGCATCAGAGGTCGGGATGCAGGTGAACAGGGACACAACATCATATGAAACCATGAGGTCATCTGGGTCCAGTTGGAGATGTTTCACTTTATCCACAAAGTTGTGCGTGTTTTCCACATGATGTTCCGAATTCCCCACAAGTGGAGCCAATATAGTTGTTAAATGCTTGGCCACATTGTAAGTGATGGAATCTGTGCTGCACACTATGGGTCTGAGTGGAACATCCTTTTTGTGTATTTTTGGAAGGCCATACATGCATGGCATGGCTTCCCCAGGATACAGTCTGTAATACAGAGGCCGGTCTATCACTTCCTCTTTTTCCAGCCTTTGTAAACAGTCTATCACTTTCTTCTTGTAGCCACTGGTCGGATCTCTTTTCAAGCGTTCGTATGTGGTCGTGTCCTCGAGGAGGGTGTGGACTTTGGATTCGTAATCAGCTGCGTTGAGAATCACAGTGCAACGTCCCTTGTTGGCTGGGAGGATGTTGATGCTGTGATCTTTTTCTAGTGCTGAAAGTGCTTTCCTCTCTTCAGATGTGATATTTGATGGTGGTGGTTTGGCACTCTTCAGAGTCGCTGTGACACGTAACCTCAGGTCTGCAGCCTCCGATTCAGTCATTTTGTTGTTCCTAATTGCAGTTTCAGTGGCTGTGATGTAGTCCTCTGTAGGGATGTGTTTAGAGGTGACAGAAAAGTTGAGCCCTTTGGAGAGTACGTCCTTTTCTGCCTGTGTCAGGACACGATCTGACACAGATTTGGTCCTGATCTGGTTGCTAATTTGTCTGTCTCAGTCCTAATGTCTAGCTCGACCTTACCTGCATTCTTTTTGTTCAAAAGAATGTTGAACTTCTTGATTTGGCGTTCTTTGCTCTTCCTGTGTTGTGCTTCTTATGCTGTCTGTGTAAAATCCAGCACTCTTTTGAAAGCTTCTTCAGGGAAGCCTCTAATCACTCGTTTGAAGATGGTGAGGTGAAGGTTTTAAGCAGGGAGAAAAGATGGTTTGAAAGAGGAGTTAAGGAAGCTATTTTTGTTTAAAAAAAAGAAAAACCTTCTTTAAACAGAAACAGAGGTCTAAGGTTCAATCTTCCTGCAGTCTACAATGGGATCCTGAACCCCTGGAGAATTAGAGGACCAGGACCAGGACATTTACATGCTAATCAGGTACTCAGGGTGGGTGAGCCAGGGTCTCACAAAGACAAAGGGGAGACTAAGAGCCCATTAAAGGGTTGAATAGGCTCGGTAGATACCAAGAGGGTAAGTTTCTGTTGAAACAAACAACTCTTTCCTCTTCAGGAAGGCTCCCCCCAATGGGCTGGACTTACCACAGAATAGTATAAATATCGGAGTTCTCGACCTAAATTCTTTTATTGACAATGACTCTTGGATGAGAGTCGAAATGTCTATTTTTTCTAACTGAGTCCAGATGACTACAAATCAACAAGAAATCGCCGGGGAGCGATGGGTTCACCTCAGAGTGGTATAAATCTTTAAAAGACACACTTGCCCCTTTCCTTTTGGCAACTTTTAACTGGGCACTCTAAAATCTCAGACCCCTCCTAGTTGGAAAGAAGCCATCATATCCCTGAAGAGAAGGACCAACTAGAGTGTGCCTCATACAGACCCATTTCTATTTTGAATGTTGACTATCGTATAAGTGAATGACCGTGGATAAACCAGTTACAAGTCTACCCGGAGACATTTTGAGTTATTCACAGATTCTGAAAGTGTATCAAGCTATACAATGATGTCTCACTAATGCATATCTGATAATATTTGAGTAAGTTGTGGTCATTTGAATGTATACAACTCTCAACACCATTCACTGAGAAAACTGCCTCTAAAGATTCTCACCTGAGTGAGCCCAGAGTCAAAGGGGGGCTCATTGAGATAAGCCCTCCCCCCTGTCACACTGACAGCACCTTCCCCCTACAGCTGTCACTAAAGACTCAAGAGGAGTGTTGTTTTTGATGTGAACTGGACTTGATTCAGAATTAGAAGTTACTATATTGAAATGGAAATACTTTGATGCTATTCAGGGCCTTTTATAATCCAAGAATCAGAATCGGAATAGGGTTTATTCAGTGCAACACAAACAGCAAAACATTGAACACTGAGCACTAAACGGCATGATATGTACATAATGAAATATAAAGGTATACTCTTCTGTGCTGTGACTCTTGGCGCTGGGCATGTGATGTCTTTTGCCTCGTCAGTACAGAAAGGCCTGATTTTTTCATGCAGATAGGTCTGCCTGTCAATGTTCAGTCCAGGTGGGACCAGGACATAGAGATTGTCAACCGGAGGCAGAACAGCTGAATTTTCGTAGTAGCTGAAATTCCACAGGTTCTGCTTCACAGTGACTTTTTGCAAGCACCACACCACCACCCGCGGGGTCAGCGCGCGCCTCTGCGCGCGGGGTCAGCGCGCCTCTCCGTGCTGACCGGCTGCAGAGGGTGTGAGGGAAAGTGTATTGGTAGAAGACAGAGGGAGAGAGCGAAGGAATTAGATTAAGACATGTGACATTTGATAAGACAAGATATTCCTTTATTGTCCACACATGGAGAAATTTCTTTGTTGCAACGCAGGTTGATACAGAGGAAAAGGACAGATAACTTTAATAAATTTAAAAAAATACTCTTAATAGAAGAACTCTCATGAACAAAATCTCCTATAGACAGAACCTCTCATTTCAATGGTAAAATAAATTTAATCTATTTACATCAGTTATATGCACATGAATGAGACATTATTGCGTGTCTATAATTGCTATTCTGCATTTGCACTTTATTGTGCATTTAATAAAGTGAAGTTAAGTAAATTATGTGTAATAAATAAGATAAGATAACAAGATAATCCTTTATTGTCCACACATGGGGAAATTTCATTGTTGCAACCCAGGTTGATACAGAGGAAAAGAACAGATAACTTATAGAAAGTTTGAAAAACACTCTCAATAGAAGATCTCTTATAAACAAAAACTCCTATAGACAGAACCTCCCATTTCCCAACAAGGGATGGAGGGGAAAAATAATAAAGTTTAAATAAATAAATAAATAAATACCATTGCATGTGATCACGACAGTAATTGCACATGAATATGTGTCACGACAGTAATTGCACATGAATTGCACAGTAATTGCACATGAATCATGACAGTAATTGCACATGAATATGACAGTATTGCGAGTGTTCAGGATAAATAGTACCTGCTGTGCAAAGTCGAAGCTGTAATGCAATGGACTTCTGCATAGTTTTTGATAAACTCCAGCTTTGAGTTCCTCTTCTGAAAAGTGAAACAAAGAAGTTTGGAACAAACTAAACTGGCTAACGCGGGCTACAGTAAAAAACAGTAAAAAAAACACAAAGATACAGACATTACATCGTCCCTAAACAACTAGTTTCAAGAGAGTACGTGATGGTAATTATTCAGTAGTAGTCACATTAAATTCAAGCCCGTATTTGTTATGCAGAGGCCGAGGAAAAAAGAACACGGCCGGTGCTAGCTTGGAATGTAGCGAGCTAAAGCGGCTAAGGCGGGCTACAGTAAAAAACAGTAAAAAACACGAAGATACAGACATTATACCATCCCAAAACAGCTAGTTTCAAGAGACTACGTGATGTTGATTATTCAGTAAGTGACAACATTAAATTCAAGCCCGTATTTATAACGTAGAGTGCACTGAAGCAGCATGTTAGCTTAGCAATGCTCTGTCTCTGGGTGCCCGAGGCAAAAGTGACGAGGCTAAAGTGACATCACGAAACCACCTTAAAACACAGCGTTAAAGCAATACTTTAGAGTAAAAGTACCTCAGTTCCGTTGCAATGTAGTCCAGGGAATGTAAGCTCTGAAGACAGTCTGGAGTAATGAATGATGTCTCTGAAAGGAGAACACGCAGCTGTAGCCATGTGGCTCGCAGCTGATTGGTGGAAAAAGATCAACATGCGCTGGCTAGAAAAAGGTGACGCCCCCCAGGAGCGCTGGAAAAAAGACCCGAAAACTACCCATTTTTAACAGCTTAATGTATACGTTACAACCAATAGTGTTATCTGAAGCACACAGGGGCTCATTCATAACTTCAACTAGCACATTCTGCAAAAAAACAAAAATCACACATTTGAAAAAAAAAATCTTATTTTCGCTTTATCTCTGTTAGGTCCGGGCCGGCTTGTGGCAGTTTTTCCCGTGTTCGATCACATATGTATATATATATATATATATATATATATATATATATATATATATATATATATATATATTTAATATTACTTGGCGTGTTTGGCCAGATTATAAAGACAAACGGGCCGTATGTGGCCCGCGGGCCCTAGTTAGCCCACCCCTGTGTTAGATGAATGGAATGAAACAATCTCAAGATTTAAATGGAAAGGGAAAAAAAAAAACTGTATCCAATTCAAAACTTTACAGTTATCAAAAAAAAAGGAGGCCACTTTGATTAAACATGGTTGACTTCCTGTTTATCATACAGCGATGCTGCCAGATGTGTTTTAGTCGTCAAAGGTAGCTCTATCAATGTTTCATGTGTCATGTGCCCAGGACAAAGATTAACAGTTTCATGTTTTTTCTTTTTTGCTCTAGGTGGCGCTGTTGCAACGGGCGTTCTCGCACGTTGCAACATATGTTCTCGCACGTTGCAACTGATAGCCTTGTTTGAAAAATTACTTTGTTTCAGCTCAAATCAGAGCCATTCTGTGCTGGTGTGACCCAGAATATGAAGCTCAATGGAAAAATATTGAGATTAACGTTGTACCGGGAGTTCCTGCAAGCCTTATTGACAGATGACAAACATTTGGATCATTTGGGGGAGGAGGAGAACCCCTGGATGGATTCTTTTCTTGCAACATGGATGGAGCTGATCAAAACATACAAACTAATCAAAGATGATAACATTTCGATCAAAATTTCACACCTATCAGCACAGACTCAAGATTTAAAGTCTGGACAACAAAGGTTATAAAGGCCTTTTACAATGAAGTTTACCATTTAAAAAATGGATGACACAAGATGCACCAACAATCAATTCAATTCAATTTATTTTTGTAACGCCCAAAATCACAACAACAGTTGCCTCTGAGGGCGACAGTGAAAAATGAATCAAGCAATGTCTGTGGTGGCGAGGGACGGTGTCCCAGCATCCTCTGTCCTTAGACCCTCCTTCTCGGCCGGAAAAACTACAAAAAACCTCCTTGGCAAAAAGTTGAAACCTGGAGGAGTTTCAGAGTGAAGGAGAGATCTGACTCACAGACGGACAGACGGATGCGCGGGAGACTGGAGCTGGACCCACTCTTCAGGCAGATGAGGGACCATCGGAGTCGAGCTGGACCCACTCTTCAGGCAGATGAGGGACCATCGGAGTCGAGCTGGACCCACTCTTCAGGCAGATGAGGGACCATCGGAGTCGAGCTGGACCCACTCTTCAGGCAGATGAGGGACCCTCGGAGTCGACCGTCGGAGTCGACCGGCGGAGTCGACCGGCGGAGTCGGGAGTCGACCATCGGAGTCGAGCTGGACCCACTCTTCAGGCAGATGAGGGACCGATCAAGTCCAATCAAGGACTGGACTCCATTATAATGGACATAACATTAACATGGAAAAGGTTAAATTTGGAACATTTACATATTTAATGGACTGTGGACTAAATTGGATGTTTGCTTCAGGTTCTGTGTGCCATGATTTTTCTTCTTCTTTTTTCATTTGTGGCTGTTGTTGGATGTCTGCTTGTTTTGGTTTGTGTCTCCTCTCTGGTTGTGTTCAGATCTTTTATTCTGTGGTTTTTGTTTTGTTTTAAGTTTGTAAAATAGAAACATTGCAAAATAAAAGAAGAAATGAGCAGAGACAAAGGTGAGACTGCTGTAGATGGGATGATTGGGACCTGTGCTCTTTTCTGTACTTTTAAATGTGCCAATTACAATTTCATGGCCAAAATGATACTCAATTACAACTAATTTGAAGAAAAGTACAGGTACTTAAAAAAGTACCCGAGTATATAAGTTGAGTATTTGTAATTAGTGACTTTCCACCCCTGGGTGCATATCACCAGTCCATTTTTCACTCTGAACACAGGTTTGCAGATAAGGCTCTTGTCTCATGTTCCTCAGCAGACAGTCTTGTGATTTGGGCAGGTTACATGTTAACCAACCCTGCATGAAGTTCACTTTCTCTCATATTGCAAAACTGCAGGGCCAGGAATCTATGTTAAGTGCGAAAGTTGTTATAAAGCAGTGATTCTCAAACTATGGGCTAAAAAGGACAGTGCAGTACGATGTAATTACCCTATTCGCTACATTTGTTGAACTCAAAAGGTTGTGTTGAAGGCTTATGGGTGAAAGGAAAATGGCTAACCTATAAGTTTGATCTTGTGCACATAAAGGGTAAGCCTATCACTATTTATTATAACCAGGCTAGACATGAAAGCCACTAAATTAAAGGCAGTTTCACCTGTTTTCTTAAAAAAAATTGCCACACTTTAAGCAGTATCCATTTATTGTGTAATGTTGGGGCCCAACTCCATATAGCGCCAACGGGTCCATATCCGGGCATGTTGCCAAAGTGTGTTTGTTCTGTTTGTCGAATCTCCTATAGACTTAAATTGGACCCTCCATCTGAAATGATGACAGAATCAAAATATATAGAAGGTGAACACAACCTGTTGAATTGACTAAATGTTTTTCTGCTTTCCTTAGCATCAGGAGTGTCCCTCATGCAGAGCCTCTCAGCCCTCACGGGGCTGGAGCTTCACGCTCCCATGGGTCTCGCTACGGGGACTTTCCAAAACAGTGAGTCACCAGGGAACAAAAGCTGCATGTAGGTCCAGAGGTGAATGCCAGTGTGAGTCCATGAGTGTTCTATTTGCAGTCCTGGGGCAGTGGTGTAATAGCAGCCTCCAGCAGAGCCCCTGCCCTGCTCTCCACTACATCCATGACCATGTGCTTCAGGCATGGTGCACGCAGGCGCACTGGGCAGAGCTCTGTCTGTGTAACGTCAGGACATCTGTGGGTAAAGAGCTGCAGTGGTTCAGTGTTCACAGCATGGGGCGCGCCATAGGTATGAAGCTTTCACTCCAGAATAAACATTGGATAACTAATCAATGAACCATTTAAGGGGCATTATGTACACTTTTAGGTTATAAAACCTTTTCTCCATGAAGATGTTGTTGGGTGTCTAGAATGTTCCACAAAATTGCATAAAACTTGGCATCTAGCAATAAGCAATTTTGAGCAATAAAAACGTATGTATCGGTAAATGAAAAATGTATACATTTATACAACAATCCTCCACCAGAAAAGTTACATAATGCTCCAATATAAATCAACTTGTCTAATTGTGTATTTTTGTAGCCACTTGTATTTTTCTGCTTCTGTTGGAGACTGTTACTATTAGAATTCTATAAAATATGTATTTCTGTAGAAAAAAACATGTTTAAAAGCATGGCTGAGGTACCGGTATGGTAAACTCTCTTTTGTTTCTTAGGTTATTATTTTCAAGAGAAAATCTGTCCCAAAAGTCTGTGTATGTCCCCGGCTTTAAACAAGGCTTTGACTGAAGGTCTGACTGCCGTGGCCTCACAAGAAGAGGTAATAGTTCTGATTATGTTATCAATTTTATGTACCTGTTGTACTACATCCGTTTCATGTCAGCTGAATAGAGAAACCATAAAAAGCCCTGCTATTTCAAGTAAAAGCGATTCAAGTAATTACTTAGCAAAATAAGAACTAACTGGTTATTGACGAGAAGAAGGTACTGAAATAAAAATAGATCTTCTTGTGTCAGTGTATAGTTCAACCCCTGGTGGTTAAACATGAGGTGCGTGTTGCCAGGTTAGCCTTTAGAAGCTAGTAGAAGTTAATAGGCAAAAATTGCCAAAAAATCCCAAATTTTTTAAGTTGTCTCTCCTTGTCAGCCAAACACTAGTGGTTAGCTTTTACATTGTGCTCTGGGTTATAGAGGATGTTTTTTCTTTTTTTTTGCTGTAGTACCGCAGACTGACAACTAGTGACAATGCATGACATGTTTGAGCAACAATACCATATTTATTTTACTTATATTATATATTACATTTATTTTGCTCAAGGCTGGAAAAGTATTTACAGTAACCCTCACAGCAAGATGGATTTTCATTTATGAGTACAGAAACCCATGAGAATCCATCTTGTTGGCCTCCATTGTTCACAAAGGAGCTTTGTTGTTTGGGTGGAAGCCCAAGGTGAAGCACCCTAACTACCCAAAACAGACGTGGCGGTGCCAATTAATGTACTTTGGTCTATTTTTGCAGAAATACAGACTATGCACGTTTGTGTAACCACCAGTGCACAATTTACCACATCAGTGACAATTTACTCATTCAGCGCTTATCAGCGCTCATCTGCCTGAAGAGTAGGTCCAGTTCCAGTCTCCTCGTGTCCGTCTGTCCGTCTGTGAGAGTCGGATCTCTTCTTCACTGGAACTCCTCCAGGTTTCTACGCTTTTTTCCCAAAGAGGTTTTTTTTTGTAGTTTTTCCTGGCCGAGAAGGAGAGTCTAAGGACAGAGGACCCTGGGACATCGTCCCTCGCCACCACAGACATTGTCTGACTCCATCGCCACCACAGACATTGTTGATTCATTTCTCCCTGTGGCCCTCAGAGGCAACTGTTGTTGTGATTTTGGGCCTTACAAAAATAAATTGATTTGATTTGATTTGATTTATTCTTTCTCACCCTCACTTCACAAAAAAAAACTGCTTCTTTCAATTTAGACCGGAGTGACTCTGTGTTGTCTCCAAAATTGTCTAAAGACCTGGCTTTATTTTGGAACAAACTTGGTGCAAAGCCTAAACGATACAAAGATAAAATAATAAAAATAATCATAAAATACAGCTTACAAACAGATTTTTAAACTTTCAGAGACTGAAGTGAATGAATGACGTGGCCATAATGCTAGTGAGAGAATCTGTGTCAAACTTCAAGGTCACAGAGACGGTTCTGATAGGGGATAGTGCTATCAGTCACATGATGCATGAAAAAACGCAAATACTTCTTTATCCAGCATCACTGTTTCTCCTTCCTAATTTTAGAGAGAGAGACTTATCAATGCATTTGTCTCCAGTAGATCAGACTTCTGTAACAGCCTGCTCACTGGCCTCTCCGAACGAGCTGTAAAACAGCTGCAGTACATCCAGAACGCTGCTGCTCGGGTCCTAACTAGAACCAGGAAGTACAATCATGCACTTGAACAAATGCAGTTGTGGAAGTTTGTAAAAAGAGGCCAGATTAACGGTTCAGTCTCTGCTTTATTCATTTCCAACAAACAGAATGTGTAACAAGAGTTTGCATCTATTTGAACAGGAACATTCGTTCCTTCACAATAACATTTGTTTTGTGTGTGAGATAAATAATGCAGGTTCGCCATAGTAAATGTATCTCAATCTTCCCTACCTCTGTCTACATTATGAGGGGTTTAATATGAAAAGCATTTGTGTATTTGAATTCAGTATAATCTTCTTTTCTTTTAAACAGACAAAACAATTGGAGTTTCTTGCCTCCTTCATTGCCAAACATGTGGGAGTAAAAACAAGTTCACGAGAATCTCCAGGCGCCGAGGTTACAATTGAAGGCTCTGATGATAAGAAATGCTGCGTTCCTCACAGCTCTGTCCCTATGGAGTCCCACCTCTCTGTGGTAAACAGGACTTGGTTTTTGTAGGTCACACCTTGGCAGACATCAAGTGCTGATCTTCCTCCCTTGTCTTTGCGCAGGCTGTGTTGGACTGGAGAAGGTCAGTGGTGCAGGAGTTGCACCACAGTGAGAGCCTGTACCTCAGCAAACTGACAGCAGTGCTCAAGGTATGCCTGCAGATTGGCTTTTCACTCTTTTGTTAGTGACAGCTTCTGTCCAATGAGATCAGGAAAAGTAAAAGTGTTTTGACTAGGACTGGGAATCGCCACACAAAGCTTCATGTTGTGTCTGTCTTTTAGTCAGTTTTTTAAAATTTTAAGTAATATGATAGATCTGCAAGTTTTTTCATTTTCAATTTTTTACTTCATAATTCCACAGTTTTTGTTATAAAAGTCTTTTAAGTAATTTCCATGGAGCTGTTATTGCTTTGCCTGGAATGTTCCACAGCATGGAATTAAACATATTTGTTTTCATAGAGACAGGCTGGTGACGTGTTGTTGTTGAAGATGTTTGAAGAGGTCAAATCTAGCTAATTTCTTGAGCAGGTTTACGAGGAACCTTTGACCGCCGCGCTGAACTCTAACACAGCCATCATCAGCATCACGGACATCAACATCATCCTCAGCCCTGTATCACAGATACTGGAACTTAACAGGTCCTTTCACACACGCACGCACACACACACACACACACACACACACACACACACACACACACACACACACACACACACACACAGATACATCCACACACATACCTTTACCTTCTACACATAATCTACTTTTACTTTGTGTTTCACAGAGTTCTACAGGTTGATTTGGACTCCAGGGTGAGGCAATGGAGCTCCCAGCAGTGTGTGGGAGACGTTTTTGTCAAGTTCTGCCTTAAACTCCGAGTGTACACCAACTACTTTAATAACTACTGCACTGCTCTGCACATTATTGACAAGGTACAAAATACAGCTGTTTGTTGTCAGTGGCAATGTTTACATGCACACAATAATCTGATTTCAGGACCTTTAAAATTCGTATATATTTAAAGCGGGAGGTCTCTATTTATCCCCCTTCAAGCTCGGGTCCCCTACCAGAGGCCTGGGAGCTTGAGGGTTCTGCGCATTATCTTTGCTGTTCCTAGCACTGCATTTTTCTGGAGCAATCTGAGATCTGCTCAAGCCATTCCTCCAGTTTGGGGGTCACTGCCCCAAGTGCTCCGATCACTACGGGCACCACAGATATCTTCACGCTCCAGTTCTTCTCTTGTCTTCTCTTCTTCTTGTCTTTATAATCCGGCCCGCCAAACATGCCAAGTAATATATATATGTATTTTTTTTACTCTTCTGTCTGCGCTTTTATCCTTAATAAAGATGACGTGAAATTAAATAAATAATATATTCAATAGCGTACAGAAAAAAAAAATATATATTATATATATATATTTTTTTTTTCACGCCAATGATCACGGGCCGGCCTCCGCTACTTGCCTAGATTCGAATATGGCCCTCTGAGGAAAATAATTGCTCACCCCTGCTCTAGTTTCTCATGTTCCTTTTTCCGGATGTTACCATCTCATGGTACTGCAATGTCCACCACCACGGCTTTCCTCTGCACCTTTTCGACCACCACTACATCTGGTTGGTTTGCCATTAACCATTCGGTCTGTCTGTATCTGGAAGTCCCAGAAGACCGTCGCTCCCCACCACCTTTGGAGGCGTTTCCCAATTTGTCCTTGGGGTCTCCAGTCCGTACTCTGCACAGATGTTTCTGTACACTATGCCAGCCTCCTGGTTATGCAGCTCCATGTATGCTGTCCCTGCAGCATCTTGCACTCTGCAGTTATGTGCGGGATTGTCTCAGGACCCTCTTTGCACAGCCTACACCTTGGGTCTTGTCTGGTGAGGTAGATCTGGGCCTCTATTGATCTGGTGTTCAGGGCCTGCTCCTGTGCTGCCATGATCAGGGCCTCTGTGCTGTCCTCCAGACCGGCTCTTTCAAGCCATTGGTAGGATTTCATGATATCAGCTACATCAGTTATGTTCCGGTGGTACATCCCATGTAGGGGCTAGTCCTCCCATGATGGTCTCTCCAGCACCTCATCATCCTCTGTTCCCCATTGTCTGAGACATTCACTGAGCACGTCATCTCTAGGAGCCTTGTCCTTGATGTACTTATGGATCTTGGATGTTTCATGCTGGATAGTGGCTCTCACGCTCACTAGTCCTCGGCCTCCTTCCTTGCGGCTAGTGTACAGTCTCAAACGCTGGATTTGGGATGGAATCCTCCATGCATGGTCAGGAGCTATCATGTCTTAACATCTGTGGTCTGTATCTCCTCCTTTGGCCAACTGATTATTCCTGCAGGGTATCGGATCACTGGCAGGGCATAGCTGTTTATTGCCCGGGACTTATTCTTACCATTGAGCTGGCTTCTGAGGACTTGCCTCACTTGTTGTAGGTGGCCGTACTTGTTACCTCTTTGAGATTGCCATTTGCATGTAGGATTCCCAGGTACTTGTAACTGTCATCAATGTCTGCTATCGTTCCTTCTGGGAGTGAGACCCCCTCTGTGTGGACTACCTTCCCTCTCTTAGTCACATCCGACCACACTTCTCTAGTCCGAATGACATTCTGATATCTGAGCTGATGTTCCGATTTCTTATATTATTATTCAGATCAGACTTAGCAATTTACTTGTAATGTTAATAATCTTACTTTTAAAAGTAGTTCAAATCAAACTCACCACATCACTGTTACCCTACATTTACTCCTCAGCTTCAAAATAGGGGTTATAATGAAGGAGGTTTTCAAAATGTGAATCTCAAAGTTTATTTCTCTTTCTTGAGGGCAGGCCTCCCAGTCACTAGTTAAGCAATGGGCATGCTCACACCACGGTGAGTATTTGGTGCTGCTTTGCGGCTGTGAAACAAGCCTGGCAATGGGGTCGCGGTGAGATGAGACTAACCAAAACTAACGCGTGATTTATTTGAAAAAGTAACTCAGGGAGAACTAGATTACATGGGTGCGTGCACAAAACTACGCGTTATGTTCCTTGTTACTCTAAAAAGTAATTTGAGTACTCTAACGCGTTACCCCCAACTCTGGTAAGCACAGCCAGTGTTTCATAATTTTGTAAAGTGTAGTATAGAATATATTATAAATATGAGAGGGATGTTTTAAGAAACGTGATTAAATTCTCCAGAATAAAATGTAAATGTCTTGGGTGAGGTATTGCTCGAATATGTATTGTAAAATTAACCAGAACTATCACTTTATATGCAAGATTAAACTTCTTCTAGTTTTTATTTCTTTTTGCTGCAGTTTTTATAGACTATATTCAAATTCGTGACCCCGAAAGGGAACAAGCGGTAGAAAATGGATGGATATTCAAATATTGAATGACGGGGTGCAATTATTGTCCTTTTCAGTGCAGAGAGATGAAACCTTTGTTCCGGGCATTCTTGAAGACAACAGACAGGACATTGGCCACTCACATGCTCAGGTAGAAAACCACCTCCACATGTTTATGGTCCAAATGTGACATGGCTAACTCTAGTAGTGCTGCAATGCAGTCTTCAGGAGCTGCTGCTGTGTCCACTGTGGAGGATACAGGAGTACTGCACACTGCTCCAGGCTCTGTCTCTCCACACGGCCCCAGGACATGCCGACCACACCCACCTCTCATCTGCGCTCAGCAGTCTACGGCGGTATAAAGACTTCCTACGTGAGGTAAATGTCCCAAAATCAGCAGTAGCGGAAGTAGTACTTTTTTACTAAAGAAAAAGTACAGATACATGAGCAAAATATTTACAACTAAATATGAATGTGAAAGTATCACAAAAAATCGACAGAATTCAATCCTAACATGTGGATATTGTTGTAGTTAAAGCAGAACTCACAAAGGGAAAAGGTGTTGGAGGAGACCCAGCAGATGATACACAGCTGTCCGGTAACACACCTGTTTTTTTTGTTCCGTTTGTTAATTTCTTGTTGACTTTAAGGCACATTCATGCACTGCTTCTCACCAATAGAACCTTACTGAAGCAAACCGTCCAAACCGTCAGCTGATCACCACTTACAAGTGTGCACTGTACAGGAGCCTGGATGAACAGTTTCCAGACAGTGTCAGGTAACTTGGCTGTAGAAATGTTGTGATTCTTAACTGTAGAGAAGGAAGGTTATACTAGATCTGAGTAAGTTAAGGTACTACTGGTTCCAAAATAAATGTTGGTATCAAAAGTTGGTACCATCATAATTATTTCTAAATATGTAATTATTACATTGGGTCTTGGAATTGTGGAGGTCAAAGTAAAGTATCTTCTTATCCTGTCAAACAAGACAAGATTAGAGGGGCACAATGTTATATTGGAGTATTTTCAGTGAATTAAATTAACTAATTGCACTCAAAATTACATATATACCACAAGCCTGTTAATCCAGGTCATGCCGTGTCCAGCAGCTTTGCTCCAAACCAGGAAGAGTGGATTCTGGTGAACAGACATGTCCTCCATGGTCCAGGGCCATGCAGTTTTCTTTCCTTGCTTCCCTTCCCCTCATCTCCTCAATTCCTCAATTCTTCAGCTGTCACTCAAATGCGCATTATTAAGTATTGTCCATCCATCCATCCATCTTCTTCCGCTTTATCCGGGGCCGGGTCGCGGGGTAAGCAGTCTGAGCAGGGAAACCCAGACTTCCCTCCCCAGACACTTCCTCCAACTCCTCCGGGGGGGATCCCGAGGCGTTCCCGGGCCAGCTGAGAGACATAGTCTCTCCAGCATGTCCTGGGTCTTCCCCGGGGCCTCTTCCCGGGGGGACATGCCTGAAACACCTCCCGAGGGAGGCGCCCAGGAGGCATCCGGAACAGATGCCCGAGCCACCTCAGCTGGCTCCTCTCGACGTCGAGGAGCAGCGGCTCTACTCCGAGTTCCCTCCGTGTGGCCGAGCTCCTCACCTTATCTCTAAGGGAGCGCCCAGCCACCCGGCGGAGGAAACTCATTTCGACCGCTTGTATCCGCGATCTTGTTCTTTAGGTCATTACCCAAAGCTCATGACCATAGGTGGGGGTAGGAACGTAGACCGACCGGTAAATTGAGAGCTTTGCCTTTCGACTCAGCTCTCTCTTTACCACAACGGTCCGATGCAGCGACTGCATCACTGCAGCCGCTGCACCGATCCGCCTGTCGATCTCATGCTCCATCCTTCCCTCACTCGTGAACAAGACCCCGAGATACTTGAACTCCTCCACTTGGGGCAAGGACTCCCCACCCACCTGAAGAGGGCAAGCCACCTTTTTCCGGTCGAGAACCATGGCCTCGGATTTGGAGATGCTGATTCTCATCCCGCAAACCGTCCCAGTGCATGCTCTTCGGAAGACGTGACTGAGGGATTAAGGAGGTCCTCAAAGTATTCCTTCCACCGTTCGACGACATCCCCAGTCGAGGTCAGCAGGCCTCCACCCGCACCGTAAACGGTGTTGGTGAGGCACTGCTTCCCCTTCCTGAGGTGCCGGATGGTTTGCCAGAATTTCTTTGCGGCCGACCGATAGTCCTCCTCCATGGCCCCGCTTGGCCTGCCGATACCTGTCGATGACCTCAGGAGACCTACAAGCCAGAGTGGCCTGATAGGCCTCCTTCTTCAGTCTGACGGCATACCTTACTTCCGGTGTCCGGTTCGGGGGTTGCCGCCTCGACAGGCACCGGAGACCTTGCGACCACAGCTGCGAGCAGCCGCATCAACAATGGAGGCGGAGAACATGGTCCACTCGGACTCAATGTCCCCAACCTCCCCCGGGACATGGGAGAAGCTCTCCGGGAGGTGCGAGTTGAATACCCTACTGACAGAGGGCTCCACTAGACGTTCCCAACAGACCCTCACAATGCGTTTGGGTCTGCCAAGTCTGTCCGGCTTCCTCCTCCGCCAGCGGATCCAACTCACCACCAGGTGGTGATCGGTTGACAACTCTGCCCCTCTATTCACCCGAGTGTCCAAGATACGCGGCCGGAGGTCAGATGACACGACAACAAAGTCGATCATTGACCTCCGGCCTAGGGTGTCCTGGTGCCATGTGCACTGATGGACACCCTTGTGCTTAAACATGGTGTTCGTTATGGACAATCCATGGCTAGCACAGAAGTCCAATAACTGAACACCGCTTGGGTTCAGATTGGGGAAGCCGTTCTTCCCGATCACCCCTCTCCAGGTGTCACTGTCATTGCCCACGTGGGCGTTGAAGTCCCCCAGTAGAACAATGGAGTCCCCGGTTGGTGCACTGTCCAGTACCCCTCCCAAGGACTCCAAGAAGGCCGAGTACTCTGCACTGCTGTTCGGTCCGTAGGCCGCCACAACAGTGAGAGACCTGTCCCCCACCCGAAGGCGGAGGGACGCGACCCTCCTGCTCACTGGAGTAAACTCCAACACGTGGTGGCTGAGCTGAGGGGCTATAAGCAAGCCCACACCCGCCCGCCGCCTCTCCCCGCGGGCAACACCAGAGAAGTGGAGCGTCCAGCCCCTCTCGAGGAGATTGGTTCCAGAGCCCAAACTGTGCGTGGAGGTGAGGCCGACTATATCTAGTCGGTATCGCTCAACCTCCCGCACAAGCTCAGGCTCTTTCCCCCCCAGCGAGGTGACATTCCATGTCCCCAGAGTTAGTCTGTGTCTGGAGATCTGGTCGCCGAGGCCCCTGCCGTCGACTGCCGCCCAGATCTTTCTGCACCGGCCCCTTATGGATCCTCCTGCGAGTGGTGGGCCCACGGAAGGGCAGGCCCACGGGAGGGCGGCCCCACGTCGCTCTTTCGGGCTGTGCCCGGCCGGGCCCCGTGGGGTAAGACCCGGCCACCAGGCGCTCGCCATCGAGCACCTATCCCAGGCCTGGCTCCAGGATGGGGCCCCGGTGACGCCGATCCGGGCGACGTAAACGGCCTTGTTCGTGAACTCATCATAAAGGGCTTCTGAACCGATCTTTGTCTGACCCGTCACCTAGGACCTGTTTGCCTTGGGAGACCCTACCAGGGGCTTGAAGCCCCCGACAACATAGCTCCCGGGATCATTCGGGCACTCAAACCCCTCCACCACGTTAAGGTGTCTATTATCATTAAGTATTGTCTCAAATAGAAATTAAGAAATGTGGGCTAAGCTTCAGGAGGCCGACAGGAAGTACAGTCCAGGATGTCCTTTGTTAAATTGTGATGCACATTAAAAATAAAATTCAAACTTAAAAAAAAAGAAAAATAAACTACATACTGACTTTAATGTCCAAGACTAATCATATAAATTAAGCCTATGTATAGTTCTCCGCATTCATTTTGGTCAGAGCAGCTCCTGATGAAAATCTGTAAAATTTACTATGATCTCATATCTCTTCCTGCCTCGGCTACGCTCTCCTTACTGTGTCTCCTCTCTCCTCACTGGGTGTGTTGCCCTGCCTTGCCTCAGAAGTGGGTTCCTTCAAAGTCAGTTCCTTCCAATAAGTGTTCTGCCTTAGCCAAAAAAAGCTTCAGAGGGAACGAGCAGCAGTGAGGCAGTTACATGAAAAAACGAAAATGAATCCACCAGAGAAAGTCCCCGGGGGGAATTAGGAAAAACTCAGCCTTAGATTTTTGTGAGAATAAACGTCATGTATGTAATCCTGTGTCTTTGTGCAGGGCCTTGGAGCTGGTCGCAGACATGGGTTTGTTCCTGTTTACTGACGCCTTGGTTCTCACTCGCCTCAGCATCCATCACATCCCCTTCAGCATGGCTTACAGCTACTCCCACACCTTTGTGGCCTCTGTGGCTCTGTCCAGTCTGGCTGTGAGAGAGATCAACCACTCACGCTGTAGGTTTGCACTTGTCCTGTGCTTCTACAACTCTGACACAATGTGATAGAATGTGTGGTGTACAGATGTGTCCCACGCCTTTGTCCTGGAGGGGCCCAGTCGCTCGTGGGTGTGTGCGCTGGACAGTGCCCTGGAGAGAGAGGTGTTTCTGGCTGTGCTGCGGACTGCTATAGAGACTGCGCTGAGAGGGCACCAGTAAGAAGACAAAATTAGGTGAACACGCTCTCTCAGGACAGATGCTGTGAGCAGATTACATGCTTTTACTGATTCTAGCTCTATAATCAAACACATGCCTTCTACTTTTGTAGTGCTGAGATTATTGTGAGAAGCAACATTATGTTTTGACAATTAGTCATGATTAGTAACATATCGATAATAAATATATTTTTGCAGTAAACAATCTTAGATATTGCCACTGCTTTTAACAGCCAAGATTTTATATTTCAGTTTATATTTTAGGAGTAGATCTAAAATCTAAAAAAAATCTTTCATTTTAGCTTCAATTAGGTTTCAAAATTTCTTACCAACTTATTGCATTTCTTGTCATAAATTGATTCATCTTTACATTCCTCTATAACACAGCCAAAAGCATTAAACCTATTCTTTAAAATGTATAAAATCTTATTGAAAACCAAACAATAACACAAATGTAACATTAATTCCCCATGATTCCTACAAAAATAAATTGTATTTACATTATTGCCACTTTAACATAGTTTGACATTTGATAGAATAAAATGCGTATAAAGCATTGGTTTTATCATTTGTATCGATATATAACCATGAAAGTATAACCTCATATAAGTGTTTCTCTTCTAATCCTTGCAGTGAAAGATGGTCAGAGAGGATCCATCTTTTTTAGACAGTAAATCAAGTTGGGCAAAAGGTATATGTTGTTTAAAGCTTACCATGATAAGAAGCCAATGTTAATGTTTGTACAAGGACTTGTGAAAACTAACATTGTGTGTGTTTATCTTGAGACCATTAACCACATGTGGAGTGTCTTGTGAACTTTTGATCCTGGACTGCTAAACTCTCAAACCAATAAAACTAGGAGAGATGCGGAGAGAGTGCAGAGGATGTTTTGTGACAGGCTGAATAAGACCTCTCCAACAATTTCTTCTTGCGCGAGTATAATACTGCCTCCTGTGTCGTTCTTGTTTTTGAGCTTAACTCTGACAACATTGTCCTTTTATTAACAAATAAAGAAATCTGAAATTCACTACAGTACAGTGTTTATTCCTCACAGCTTCTGTCAAAACACATTTACATACTATACATTGGACCTCTAATGATGCAATGTTTAACAAAAATATAACATTTTACAAACTGAACTATCGTTGTTAAAAAAAAAAAAACACATTGAAAGCACCACAAATAAGGTAAAGTGCACCTGCCTATTGAATTTGATATGCTGTATTTCAATGTGATTTTACAGTTCATAGTAATGTAGTTGGATTGTAGTCCGCAGTTTATCAACTTGACCTTGGATCATAGTCTGCGGTTCATTAAGTTCGGGTTGTTGTTGATGTTGTTGGCACTGTGCAGTGGAGCTTGCAGTTTCCCTTGTCCACCTGAAGAGCTGGTGGTGCTAGTGGTGACCTTGTGGGACATATTGCTCTTGGGTTTGGGTATTTTTGTGGGCCTGGGTTGTCGGAATGCTTCTAGAGGGATCTGTGGAGGAACAACACATCTTTATGATACATTCTTTGCTGCACTGACCAGGTTTGACCGTTAGATGTCACTAGAGGATCTGATTTCTCTGTACTGTAGCGTAGGTCTGGGGTTCCCAAACGTTTTAAGCTGGTAACCCCAAAATGAACATACAACACTCTCCCGACCCCCACTGCAGAGTAAAATTCAAAGTGGTATTAATTTAAAGTGTCAAAATGTGTCAGATCAAGTTTGAAGAGGTTTATTTTCATAGTTTGTTATGGTATTGAAGCATTATTTCACAAAAATATGCCGTGTGTCATAATTTTAAACATATGTTTTTTAATCATCTCGCGACCCCCAACTAAGTGCCATGAGGTGTCCCAACCCCCATTTTGTGAACCATTGATGTGCTGTGCTGTGAAAATGTGTCACAACGTCAGACCAAATATTAGAAATCGTTTTTTGTATATATTATGTAATGTGCAGCTTTGTTTAAGCACGGTCAGAAAGTGGTTGAATTTGAACCTGACCTGCTCATTTACATGTTTATTGGTGTAATTTTTGAGTCATTTTGTGTTTGCAGTAAGCAAGCTGTTTTTATGGCATGCTAAATGTAGGTGAATTATTAAACTGCTTTACCTGGAATGTTCCACAGTATGGCATTCAATTAATGTATCTCCTTGGACAAAAGTAAGAGACACTACCAAGTTACCAACAGATCTGTGGAGAACCCACTCGCAGTAAGTTGTTTTTCCAAGTCATTTTTGCAAAATAAAAACAAGATGTACACATTTAAACGCATACAGTGGGACATTCCAGGCAAAGTAGTAACATCTCCATGGAGACAAGCAGGTGGTGTACCCTCCAGCAGAAAAAAATACTTAGTGCCCCTTTGACAACCATGTTTTATTTAGTTTTGTCTTATTATTTTCACTGAAATGAAGTTTTTTCAGCCATTGAAATGTTATGCTTATTTAGTTCGATCGATAATACATTTTGACAACCTAAAAAGTATATTTTGTGATTCCAAGTTTGATGTCTATATTTTACCACATGTTAGACTTCTAAAACTCCTTGGATGTTGAGTTTGTATCTGTGAATTATTGAATACTAATACGCTGGAATGTGTTCGCATATCATAATTTCAACTTTATCTGAACCTAAACCTGGATTAGATCAGAACTAAACAAGAACTAGGATTAGTTTTGTCATAATAGTTTTAAACTAGATTTTGATTCTAAAGAATAGTTTGGAAATTCACTTTTTTTAGGCACAAGTTTATATTGCCATGTGGTCTTATACTAGATCATATAAAGTTCATGGTCATTCTAAAATGGTCCAGGAATGGTTACATTTTGTCCTGTTTATGTGATTTTAAAGCAATATTTGATCGAAGTTTTGTTACTACAGTAGTTTTGAATAATATTGATAGGCTAAATTTGAGACCAAAACCATTTTTCATAGTTTTAGTGATCACAAATTCCTTTTATTTAGCTAAGTTAAGGAAAAATAGAAAACATTGTAAAACATTTAATAATTGGATGTCATGTTACAATGGTAATGATGCAGAAAATGTGTCTCATGAGCTAAGTCTTGAATTGGACCTTAAAACAGACCAATGTGTGACTTTGTATCAGCTGTGCAGACGGAGTTCACTTCCTCTGCCCCTGGGACTCAGCCATGACGACACAGCTGTCTCCTTGGCAACCAAACACACGCTTTGTTTTGGTTCTGGTGTGGCGGTGGGAAAGGGCTACTTTTACAGTGTCTAGTGTCTGACATACTTGATACAAAGCCCCTTTTCTCCTCTGTTATTGTCAGGACTAGTGCTTTACAGGGCTCTTTTATTGTACCTCAAGTTAAGGTGAGAAAATTATTTGTGAAAACTGCTTGTGCCAACAGTTCCTGCCTCTTAAATTTGCAATGGAAGTGAATGATTAGGTTGTGTTTTTTTGAAGTGCAAATAGTTAATAACAAGTGGAAAGGGCAGAATATATTTTTTCAACTGCCAAAATGTAGATCTTTGACCTGTTTTAATGATAAATATCTTTTCCATATGAATCAAAAACTAATTTCCCATAAGCAATTTGTTTTTTCAAAGTATTAAATATATTGTTTTATTTCTATGAAAACACATAATAATCCATTTGTATTACTGTGCAATACAGGGGTGGGCAAACTACGGCCCGCGGGCCACATAAGGCCTGTTTGTCTTTATAATCCGGCCGGCCAAACATGCCAAGTAATATAATTTTTTTTTTTTTTTTTTTTTTACCCTTAGGCATCTGTCTGCACTTGTATCCTTAATACAGATGACGTGACATGAATTAAATAATAGATTCAATAGCCTATATTTGACAGAAAAAATATATTTTATTTGATATTTAATTTTTATTTTTTTCATACCAATGATCGCGGGCCGGCCCTCCGCTACTTGCCTGGATTCGAATATGGCCCTCGGAGGAAAATAATTGCCCACCCCTGGTGTATAAGTAGTATTTACAAAAATTCTGTCTTATAGGGTTGCACAATATATTGCAAACAAATTAACAGAATTTCCATGGTCCACGGTTTAGTCCAACATCTAAATATCCTGTCTGGAAAAAACTTTAAAAACTAAATTTTCTGAAATGGATGAAATTCTTAGTTTTCACATTTCAGTCTTCTCTCAAATGTTATTGCTCCAATACATAATATGTTCCGCAAATCTAGTCGCAATACTTCAGTCAGAAAAATCCCAATGACAGTTTGTAAATATATAATCGAAGTAATTGAGTGGTTCCCCTCACTGTGAATCAGGGGCAGCTGAGGTCACAAACTGCAGTCCCAGCTGTGCTCTGCTTGATCAGGTACTGTCTATTGAATAACACTTTGTTTAGGCCAGACAGCTTAGACTGACTCAACCAGCTGTGCTCCTGTCTACTCACTGAATTTCTTCACAGTGATACATGATGTTGTCACATACCAGTTGTTCCTCAGTAGCTGAAGCTGTTTTGAAAGGAATACACTTCTTAAACATATTTTAATTGTGCTTACAATTGCTCAAATCTGTGACAAAAGATATTCAATAAAATAAGAAAATGTTAATACATTTTTATTATAATTTTCTCTGAATTATTTGGGCTAAGAAAAGTCTATACTGTCTAACTTACAATGGTTTAAAAAATACTTAGTACAATATTTACTTTTCTTTGTACTCTGTAAAGATATAGCATTTGAAATGAATTAGAATGTGTTTCTATAGGAACACACTCATGTGTGTTGTGTGAGAGATGGACAACACCAGGTTTAGTGATTAAGAGTTCATACTTTACTTTGCATGCATCAAAAATGAATTAAAAATATAGATTTTCAAACTTTTAATTATTTTCTTAATAATCAATCAAAACGTGCTGTCTGGAGCAAATAAAAGAAAACTGGCAAGCATGAGATCAACATATTGGGCACAAAATACATGGGAAACTGTTTAATGTAAAGTATAAAAAAAATAAATCAGTGTGGAGTGTCAGTCTACCACTCAAAGAGGCCACGGAGTCAAATACAGTAAGTGCACAAGGGTTGAACCTGTTGTTAAAGATACACTATGTAACATTTTGTGGTTGGGATCTGCCACTTGCTTGTCTCCATGGAGATGTTTTTCTGCCTTGAATACCACAATATGGAATTAAACATACCTAACTTACAGTCATTCAATTACTGGTGTTTGTATTGATCAAAAGCTCCATTACACTCTTAAACATGTTTAAGGCCTCTCCACAAACTTGGCCTGGGAGCAGCAGATGCTTACCTTCATAGAAATAAGATTAATGCCAAAACAATAGAGCACGGGATTGTGTCATCACAAATGAAATAATTTTCAGTTAGCCTAATGTTAAACCAGTGGAGAGAAAAGGTCAGATACTATAGCGTTCATTCAAAAGTATTCTGACACTATAAATGTATTTAACAGTAATTTATCCAGCCGTCTATCGGGTTTGTATAAAATAGTTCACATCGTTTTAGCTTGTTTCTAAATAGATGTTTTGCACATCTGGTCACAATCATAATGTTTGATCTCCATGGCGATCCCCCCTAGAGTAAAGTTACAAAATGCATCTTTAAAGTAATACGATGCTGTAATCATTTGGGTCCATGCAAAAAACAACAACAACATCTAGTTAATCCTTAGTTAACAAAGGCAAAGCATTCAATTTATAAAAAAAGCATGGCTCAAGGAAAAGGAGTGTGGATCAGGTGGTGATGGTCGTGGTAGTGGTGGGTTGGGATGGACGTCTAAGAGGGTCTGGCACTGGCACTTGGGTGGATTGGATGAGGAGATGGTCAGTCAAAAACATTACTTACTGTTATTTGTGAAGGCCTTTGCACAGGGCTGGGGCTGGGCTTAATCATTATACTACTTGTGATTTTGCTGTTCGCTTTGGGAGGAGGAGTGGTACAGTTTGCCAGCACCTGAGTCCGCTGCTCCTGCGTAGGACTGCTCACGTTCTGTAGAAACGGGCTACCTAAGTGAATATGTATCTTATTGTCTTCTGTGGTAATGACGTTTGGCCCTATGCTATTGGACCTCTGCACCTGCCAGCTGCTCTGCCTCTCTGGGGCCACCCTGAAGACCGCTTGTTCGCCCACCACCTCCAAGGGCTCAGCGGACACGATCTGTATGGGAGACGTTGCTCGATCGGGAGCCACAGAACCACATGAATCTGGGGTCATAGCCCTGGAGAATGCGGACATGGAGAAAGGAGACATGATTCTATCGGGGGAGCAAGGATCGTCCAGTGTTTTACTTGGCTTTGCAGTGGGAGATAAGGAAGCATTCTGAATGATGGTGATCCTCTGTTTGGGTGGAGCTCCGCTGGTGGGGATGACAGCGGTGCTGGTGAAGGATTGTGGTTGTTCGGCCGTGGGGCTGGTGATTTCCAGAGTGGCGCCGTTCTGGCCATGGTCAGGCGTCACTTTGATGTGCAGAGGCTGGCCTGGGTTGTGGGTCAACACCACGTTGCGCGACTGCATATGGCTGCTGTTCTCACGCAGAGAGACCTTACCATTTACTTGATGGGCCAGCTCTTTGTTTCTTAAGAGCGGCACTCGGGCTCTCCTCATGTTGTTGTTGAGGTTATTTACATTAGTCATAATTGAGGAGCTGCACTTGTTCAATTGTAGCTCATTGTTGTAGTTTGTGTTCTCTTCAGATTCACTGTCTACATACAGTTTTCCATTGACAACAGCACATTCCAGTGGAACCATGGTTTTGTGCTGAGATGACAGGAGATCCATTGGCTCAGTTTGGACTTCTTTGGTGGACAGGTGCAGGTCAGAGAAGCGCCTGCCGTTCATACCCGGGCGCAGACTCTTGCTGAAGCGCCTGTACCTCTCCAGCTCTCGCATGAGGTTCTCCATCTCTCTTGACAGTTCCTTGTTCCTCACCTCCTGCTGGGTCAGCTTCCTCTGCAGGCTAGAGTGGTCAGTTTTCATGCGGCACATGGAGTCCTCTGTGCCCATGTACTCGTGAATTTTATCTTTCAGCGCTGCTACTTCACTGCTCAGATGGCTGGATTTGGCCTCCTCCTCCTTCAGTCTCTTATATAAGACAGTCTCCTGGTTACACTCTTTCTTTTCTGCCAGCTGATATTTTGAAAGCTCCTTCTTAGATATTTCCAATTCTTCCATCAATGCCTTGGCTTTCTCTTGTTCATTTGTGAATCTCTTCTCTAGTAATTCAAATTCCTCTGTCTTGAACGAGTCTCCTTCAACCACTTTCATATCTTTAAGTTTACGCTTGAGCCTCTCCACTTCTTGAGTCAAATCTTTGACCTTGTTGTCCTCTTGTTGGAAGCAATTTGAAATAGGTGCTTTAATGTTCTCCGCTTTGGCCTTGTTCCTGTGATATTCTCTCTCAACCGTCTCCAGAGCCTGTAGGCGTTTCTTCATGAGACTGATCTTGGACTCTAGATCACCGCTCCTCTCCTTCTCCGACCTGAGCTTGGCCCTTAGTTCATCTCGATCTTTGGTAGCACTGCACATTCTGTCCTCCAGCTCGGCCTTTGACCTCAAAGCATTCTTGCTTTCTTCAATGAGCTTCTCTGTCACTGTGGTCACCTTGTCCTGCTCGACTTGCAGCTTCCCTGTACTGCTATGTACTTTATTTTCCATCTGCTTCAACTTTTCACTCATGGTTTTCCTCTCGTCCACCAGCATCACTGTTAGAGTCTTTAACTTGGACAGATCTTCTTTTAATGTCAGCTCGCTCTTTGCCAACTGACTTTCTGCACCCTCAAGTTCTCTGACCTGAACTTGTAAACTTTCTAGTTCACTAAATAGCAGCTTGGATACTGTCCTTTCCTTGTCAAGGTTGGTTTTGAGGGCATTGCATTCCTGTTTGCTCTTGCTAAACGCATCCTCTAATTTCTCCAAGTCCATAATTCTGTGGTTGAGTTTATCCACCTCGAGCTTCAAACCCTTGCTTTGGACCGCCTCTTTCTCCAGTTTTTTGTTCAGGTCTCTACAGTGATCCTCCATTCTTATTAACTCCTCGTCCTTCCCTTCCATTTCGAGCACTCGTTTTCGTAGCTCCTCCAGCTCGGACATGAGGCTGGAATTCCCACATTCTCCGCGGCTGATTTTGTCCCTCAGCTCCTGCAGTTCCTCATCAGCCCGCCGGAGCATCTTGTTGCTCTCCTTCAGTTCATCCAGCGTTCGGCTCAGGGCCGAAAGCTTATGGCGGAGTTGCCTGTTGTGTGTGTCCTCGTGGGTGAGCTTTGCGGTCATGGCCTCTTGCTCCTGGTGGTAGCGAGCGGCTTGGTCACGGAGCTGGGCCTCTAATTGGTTGACCTTCAGCTCCTCCTCCTGCAGGCGGTCGTTGGCTGTGCTCAGCTCCTCCTGGGCCTGGGAGGCTGTGGCACTCACTTCCTGAACCTTAGCTGTCTGGTGCTGGAGCTGCTCACTCAGGCGCTGCTGTTCATCCACGACCATCAATGCAAACGACTTGAGTTTGGTCAGTTCTTCCTTCAGACTCGAGACCTTTGAGTTGTGCTCCTCGTCCTTTCTCTCTTGATAGTCTTTCTCTTGATCAATCAGTAGTTTCAATCTGCAAAGACAAAGAAGAGAATGTTTAAAAATGTGTTACAGTGAACATAACCTGTGAACTACTGAAATTGTACATTTACTTATGTTACTTTTTTTTTTATAAACCTATACTTCTCAGAGTAGTTTTCAGAGCCCATATTTCAACTCCTACTTGAGTAATATCTCTTTGACAGTGTATCTTGAGTAAAATGTTTGGTTCCTCTTGTGTGAAGTGAAAGCTGTATGCTTAGCTCTACAATAAGAAATTATTTTAACATTTGTGTTTCTTGTTGTGTCTATCCTTTGAAAATACCAGTTTTGTCATTTTGATTACCTTCAAATTATACATCTGCTGTTACGTCCAGACAGTTATTCTAATTAGTCATAAATTAAGAAGTAATAATAATGATAACTTTTTTGTGTGGACAAATTGCAAAGTGCTAGTAGGTGTTAGAGATAGTTTTTCTGAAATTTCTTTTGAGTAATTTCTTGGACCACTACTTTATAATATTATTCTTTTTAGGTGTATTATTTTTACTGTGTAGAAAATTGCCACTGAACCCTTTCCTCCACTCACCAGCACATCATAAACAGTTTTATTTTCCAAGTATTCCTGGAAGAACATGGATGTGTTTATGTTATGGAAAACTTAGCACATCATAAAAACAATAGTTAAACTCTCTCAGAAATTTCAAATAATAGTTGCTTTTTTGTTGTCAACTGATTATTATTTGTTACTGTTTGACCAGCCATTTCTTAGAATAATTGAAAAGCTTAAATGTTTTTACATTCTGGTAAGAAACCTGTTAAGTGTACCCAGCTGCTAAGTATTTTCACACAGATGGCGTCCTGGCATACAACCATCCTGTAATCAGACGGGGGGTTCCTCCGGCTCACCAAAGCTCAGCCTCCTCCTTTCTTTTCCTTTCTTTTTTCATATACGTTTAAAGAAATTCCCCCTTTTGTCCGATTATTACAGGATCAGTATGTTTACACAGAAATCTCCCCAAACACATTCTCTGCCGGTCTGACTCATGGTGGAAGTGAGGGACTGTAATCTATCTGCCCATCTATGGACTTCTGTAGTAGAGAGTTTCATGCACTTGTTTGTTGACCTACTAGATACAAATAGGGCTGATGGCTCAATCATGAGTACAATAGTTTTACTGAAAAATATGCAACTGTATTTTCCGGACTATAAGTTGCATTTTTAGGGGAAATTTACTTGACAAAATCCAGGACCAATAACAGACATTTCATCTTGAAATGCAATTTAAAATAATAACAGATTATAGACCATGATGACTAGGTGTTCGTATGCTAACGTAACATCTTCAGCTAAATGACGCGCAGACAACAAACTGAAACAAACTGTCGTAAGTGTCTGGTATGTTAACGAAACATGTTAACAGTTATTCAATTCAATTCAAATTAAATTTATTTTTGTAACGCCCAAAATCACAACAACAGCTGCCTCTGAGGGCGACAATGAAAAATGAATCATGAGTCTGGATTCAGACGCCCTCAGACATATTCAGATAACTACAACAAGCAAACAAACAACAAGTTTACCAAAGCATCAGTTTTACCCCAAATCACTAAATCCACTGAATTCTTCTTCCTCTGTGTCACTTCTAAACAACTACGCAAACTCAGGAGGTAGAGGAAGTGCCGATTCTTCTTCTGCGTCGCTTAGAGCCTAGAGCGCCCTCTTGCGGTTGTCAGTGTGAAATGCGGTTGTTGAAAATAACGAATAATATCACATATAAGTCGCTCTGGAGTATAAGTCGCATTCCGGCCAAAACTATGAAAAAACGTATAGTCCGGAAAAATACGGTATTTTTTGTGTGTGAATAAAATGGGTGCCCATTCTGCCCCTCAGAGCCTAGAGCAAAGCCTCTTGTTTAATCTAAAGTGGCTTTGAAACAAGAATCACACACATAACTAACAAATTATCATTGTCAATTTTATTTTTCGTCTATAATGTTGTTTTTATTGTACAGAGTGGTTAAAAATTAGCACTTTCCATACTTAAGAACAAATCAAAGGACTGAAACTATTCAAGTTAATATTCTGCACATATTTTTCCATCTGAATAAGGACTCTTCCAATCTCCTTTCCCAACCGACTATTTGACAAGTAAAGATAACACAATCTCTGATTCAAAACACTACAACTATCAAAAGAAAAAGGTGGTTGGGATTTACCTTGTCTGGAGAACTACTTTTTCAGCTCAAATCAGAGCATTGCTGTACCGGTGTGACCCAGACTATGAAGCTCAATGGTAACATTTTGTGTAATGTGATGCTGGAGGTTCCTATACACATCCCGTATTAATGGTTAGGTCAAATGGAGGGAATTGAGAATTCCTGGGTAAAATGTGTGGTTACTACCGGGCAGGAGCTAATGAAAACATACAGACTAAAAAAATAAGTTCAAATCTTAAAATGGTTGGCTTATGACAAAGGCCAAATAGCATGACCTGACATGTACAACCTGGATTACAAGGGATAAAAGTACAAAGCACACAGTACAAGGTATACAAAGCAATATCATACATGCGTTCGCGGTGACGTCATAGAGGCGGGACTTCCCCATAGTGGCCATTTTAAAAGGGGTACGCAATATATAAAAACCAACACGGATGCATCCTTTTCTACGGCATAATGAGCTACGAATACTTTGATTCTTTAGACGATAACGGCAAACGAAGGTACACGACAAAGCTCAAGTCAACAGAGCATTGTCCTAACAGAACGCAGGTTTTGGGCATTTTGGCCTCATATTTCCTGGATTTCGTATGTAGTAGACGTGCTGTTGTGACCCTTTCAAAATGGCGGACTCGGTTGCCACTGCACAAGTTCCCGAAAGTGCGAACGCATGTATTACAATTGTATAGGTATATTAATCAGAACTTTTAAGGGAAACTATATCAAAATGATATACCGATCTACCAAAAATGGGAAAGAGAAGGTAATTTTGATTTGTCAGATGAAGAATAGGAGCACATATTTACCTCTCAATGGAGGACCATAAAATCTCCAATTTTTTTATTACCATGTCAAAGTACCCACTATTCACAGGGAAATACTAGTTGCTGGAGAAATTGTGGTTGCCGAGTAGCTTACCATTACCACTTGTTTTAGGACTGAGATCAAAAAGTGCATTACAAATATTGTGTATTTTCATAATTGGCCAGCAGGGGCGCAATTAATGCCTTCACTTCCTCTTCCTCTTTTATTTTGATGGAACATTTCCTCTCGTGCCGTGGTCTTAGCATTAGCGGCGGGTCTCTGTTGCTAGGTGACGGAGGCAAAGGGAGGAGGGGAATAAAGTCTTTAGACTTTATTATTTAGACTTTATTCTTTAGGCTTTATTCTTTACTTTATTCTTTAGGCTTTATTCTTTAGGCTTTATTCTTTAGACTTTATTCTTTAGACTTTATTCTTTAGCTTTATTCTTTAGACTTTATTATTTTTGTGACAACTCGGGTATTTTTGACCCCCTGAACATCGACGAAAAGTCCCGGGTCACAGAGGCTCTCTCTCTTTCTCCCTGCTCAGGTCTGCGTTCATGCAGGTCTGCGTTCAGCACGATCTTGCATTTTGTCAGGACAAACAACTATTTGAATCGCAAACTATTCAATCATCAACGGTGAATTACTGAGCGTCGTTTGGTATGCCGCAAAACGCAGCAGAAAACATGGAAGCGCGGGAAGGCGGTCGCGCGGGAGGCGAGAGCCATCATCGCCGTGGCTTTAATTATACTTCTGTTCCTAATCTGTTTCTGTACCTAATCTGTTTGCAACACTGGAATTTACCCATTGTGGGACAAATACAGTTTATCTTATCTTATATTATTGACATTCAAAAAATTGAGAAAAAAAAGAAAAACATTTGGACTATTTGAAAATGGACAAATTGAACACACTTTGTACAAATTAAGACATTTACATCGGACGACATAATTAACAAATGACAATGAAAACAAAATCTATATCTGTTGAATGATCAAATACTCAAAACAGCATATAAACATGAAGTTGAAGCTCAAGAATGTATTTTCCCCCCAAAATCAACCAATAAAATTGTATTTAATTGTCCATTTGATATTTAGCATTAATTATGTTCTTCAGTGGTTGTTGTCCATAGTAGCCAAGCTTAAATTGCACCCATCTTCTATTATACACTTTAATTTCATCCAACTTTACACAATATTGTCAACTAGCCATAAATTAAAACTGTAATATTTTGTTAGCATTATTTTGCCATTTCACTTGTATTGCATACAGAGGTTGGTAGAGTTGCCAAAAAGTAGAAGAAACAAAATGGTGGTCCAAAAAAAATGACTCCCCTCAGAGTATAAAACTAAAACTAAGTAAGAGTAACTGTCTGGATCTCAATTTGATTTATATTTTGAAGTGAATGTAATCGGATGGACAAAACCTTAAATGATAAACAAAATCTGGTGTTTTCCACAGATAGACACAAACATTTTAAAAACTGAACACAAATATTCAAATCATTTCATATTGTGAACATATGTGTTTTCCTTTTGTCAATTTACTCAGTTACTCACAGGAAGATGAACCGACACCTTTACTCAAGTTCTACTGTACAATATATTACTCAAGTAGGAGGAAAAGTAAGGGCTCTTAAAATACCTGAAAAGTCACGACTATTACTTGTAGTATTTGTACTTGATTCTAGTTACACATTTTATACCACATCCATTTATTTAACCGATTCCCTGGGTGTGAAATCCTGACCTGGTTTATTCAGATAAGGGACTGTATAAGCACACAGTCCAGTGAAACGGCCCAGAACACTATCAGCATGTACAGATGGAGCTACAATATGTATTCACTTAGATCCAGTAATATGAATAATGACGTGTGGTAGGGAATAAGAAGAAAACATGATAACCAGTGAAGCCCTTAGATAAGTGTAGAAAATCTTTATCTTAAAGTTGCCACACTCAGTTTAACACTTAAAACTACATCTCACAAGGTGAAGTACTGTACTGGTTTAAACAAATACAATTCAAGCAGATCAGACATTGCTTAATTAATCAGTATGGAGATCTGATAATTGTTTAATTATTATAATTGTGATTCGCAATTTATGTTTTCAAACCAGAATTCAGTTCACAGGTCACATTTTAAACCCATCCAAGAACATTAAGAGTACCGGTACTAACCCAAGAATTACATACATTTCAGAACATGTAGTAAAGCTGTGAACTACAGGGTTAACACCTTTAAAGTGCATAAAAGAAAGTTTGAAGAGGAATATATTTTACTCAAACAGTTGCAGCCTTTGTAATATATTAATTGTGTCAATGTCCCATTTTAAAAGAAACGCTATTCCTTCAGAAATAGTCTAAAAGTATCAGAAACATTAGCCTACCTGTGCCAAAGTCTTTGTGCGTGCGTTGCTTAAGCCTACGTCCTCGTACTCCGTGTGAGCCTGACTCTTAGTGGCACTCACACCAAACAATAAGGGACGTGCTCCTGCCTATGGACCATTACATCATCAGCATGTCCTTATATGGAGCTCCTCACCGCACATGCTCAAAAGTAAGGGTGTGATAGCTAACATGGGCTAGGGTGCGCACAAGTACTACATGCGCCTGTGTTTGTGTGGGTGAAACGTTTTGCATCTGAGCTGAGTGAGTGGATCTGTTTACCTGAAGGATGTGGCAGAGGGGAGAAAAGGCTTTTGACGCATGTGGAGTGTGACATATTTGCCTGCTCTGCCAACTAAATGTGTAGAATTGTTTAGTGTTTTACCTGTAGTGTGATCTTTGTCTCATGAAACAGGCATTTGCACTATGTAACTTTTCTGGTGGCGACAAGCAGGGGGCGCCACCAGGCCAAAATACAGGTCTGGGGTCTCAATTATAAAGGGTGCGTACATATTAAATTTGGTCCAAAAGTAATGCACTTGATTTTAAACATTACTTTTGAGATTTATAAAAAGTCAACTTGATGTAGGATTGTGTGGTTGTGTCCGCAAACTCTGCGTACAGACTTTTCTGAGACGAGGCAGAAGGTGATTTGCACTCAGGAAGGTGATTTGCACTCAGGAGATTTGAGGAAGTTTGTGTTTAGTGAGCAATACATTTCGATCCCTTTACTATTACTCATTTAATCACAACTTCTTGTGAGGGGAGGGTGTTTGTACATGTAAATGTTTTGTAATTTCATTAAAAATGACGCACACATGCATGGGAACGCACAAGTGGCTGGCCCATTTTCTTCCGCTTATCCGGGGCCGGGTCATGAGGACAGCAGTCGGGACTCCCAGACTTCCCTCTCCCCAGACACTTCTTCCAACTCCTCCGGGGGGATCCCGAGGCGTTCCCAGGCCAGCCGAGAGACATAGTCCCTCCAGCGTGTCCTGGGTCTTCCTGGGGCCTCTTCCCGGTGGGACATGCCCGAAACACCTCCCCAGGGAGGTGCCGGGGAGGAATCCGGAACAGATGCCCGGGTCACCTCAGCTGGCTCCTCTTGATGTGGAGGAGCAGCGGCTCTACACCAAGCTCCTCCTGTGTGACTGAGCTCCTCACCTTATCTCTAAGGGAGCACCCAGCCACCCGGTAGATGAAACTCATTTTGACCACGTAGCCGCGATCTTGTCCTCTCGGTCATAACCCAAAGATCATGACCATAGGTGACGGTAGGAACGTAGATTCAGCTCCTTCTTCACCACAACAGTCCGATGCAGCGACAGCACCGATCCGCCTGTCAATCTCCCGTTCAATCCTTCCCTCACTTGTGACCAAGACGTCGAGATACTTGAAATCCTCCACTTGGGGCAAGCACTCCCCACCCACCTGGAGAGGGCAAACCACCTTTTCCCAGTTGAGAACCATGGCCTCGGATATGGAGGTGCTGATTCTAATCCCAGCCGCTTCACACTCGGCTGCAAACTGTCACAGTGCATGTTGCAGGTCTGATGGAGCTATCAGGACAACATTGTCTGCAAACAGTAGAGATGAGATCCTGTGGTCCCCAAACCAGACAACCTCCAACCCCAGACCGCGCCTAGAAATTCCGTCCATAAATACAATGGACAGAACCGGTGACAACGGGCAGCCCTGGTGGAATCCAACACGTACTGGGAACAGGTCTGACTTACTGCCGGCAATGCGAACACAGCTCCTGCTCCGGTCATACAGGGACCGGACAGCCCTGAGCAAAGGGCCCCGGACCCCGTACTCCCGGAGCACCCCCCCAAAGGACACCCCAAGGGACATGGTCGAAAGCCTGCTCCAGATCCACAAAGCACAAGTGGACTGGTTGGGCAAACTCCCATGGACCCCCGAGCACCCGATGGAGAGTATAGAGCTGGTCCAGTGTTCCACGACCAGGATGAAAACCACATTGTTCCTCCTGAATTCAAGGTTCAACTATCGGTCAGATTTTCCTCTCCAGTACCCTGGCCTTGCTCTTGTACTGAAGGGCTTCAGAACCGCTCTTGGTCTGACCCGTCACCTAGGACCTGTTTGCCTTGGGAGACCCTACCAGGGGTCTAGACCCTACCAGGGGTCTCCTGGGATCATGGCTCCTGGCGCTCAAGCCCCTCCACCCCATTAAGGTGACGGTTCAAGGAGGGGCCTTCTATCTTTGGTCAAAGTGGCTGGCCCATTTTGTTTTATTCAAGCATTATTTATGTAAAGTAATCTTCTGCCAAATAACTGAAGTCCATAGGCACGGACCGGTAGTGAAGCTCTCTCCCTCTTCCTCTGCCACACATGTAATTATTAAATTACATGTATTTTTGCTTCTAAAACAACACCTCACACACTGTTCCCACGGAGATAAAGTTTAACGGCATACTGTGTAACATTCCAAGTAATTCCATCTCTATGGATCCTAAATCACCAAAAAGTATGACCTTCCATTAGATGTACAGAAGAACTTGTCAGCAGATTAACGGTCCAAACTAAAACCATGTGCTCTGATTATCCTGTCCATATCTTTGCAACAAAGTTTTTGCTCCTAGAATAGACTATCAGGTCTTCCAAATGGAGTTTCTATTGGGTACGAGTGCTGTTCTTCGAGTGCAAAGCAGGTGTCTGGGTTCAAACAGCAGGGTGATGCACAGAGCCATTTTTGCTGTGACAAGCCTCTGCACACTGACAAATGTGTGGGGCTTCGAGGTGCATCATGTAAGGCCTCTGTCCCGTACAAAGCTTATGACAAAGGTGGAAGCTTGGGAATCACTTTGAATGAACTACATCTGCGGTTATGTTGGGCAATTGCCAGGTCAGAGCTGTGGCTGTTACTAATACCTATATTTAAGAACCCAGAGCAGCCGATAAACCCCCACCAATATTTTGGGGCCATTTTATAAGGCAGATTTTTCTCAAATTATATATTTTTAAATCTATAAACTGCAATGATTAATCAACTAATCTTAATTGTAGTGATCTGGACACTGAAAAACAAGACGTTTCAACTCCAAGAGACACTCAGATGCTAATCAGGTACTCATCTGCAATGAGGGAGCTACAGTCAGCTTACAATAGGATTTTGATAGCCCATTACAGGACTGTTAGGATACAAAGAAGATTAGTTTAAAGCAAAACTTCTGCTGGTTGGTCAGGCCCGACTCAGTGTAGGTTTAATATCTGAGTTCGCGGACTAGAAGACTCAATGAGAGTTGTCCAAAATGGTGTAAAAACCAGATGACTACAACTGAATCTTAGAACACTTCTTGACGAAAGAGGCATTACGCCAACCAAAAAATAATCTTAGTCATATTATAATAATCATAATGGTTATCTGGACTATAAAGACTCAATAACACACACAAGAAGATATATTTTACAAAGAGAGTGGCTTTTAATATGTCAAAAAATAAAAAAACAATTTTCATTTGTAAATATTCTCTATCTAGAAAGTCATCAGTCACTATATTTAATTTATTTGGTTGACAATGTATTTAAAAAATCTCAGCGTACAATAGAATAAATCGATTGACTAATGGATTTATATATTTATTTTTGACTAGTCAACTACTAAAATAGATTAGTTGCTGCCCTACTGACAATATGATGCCAATATAAATTATTTTAGACATCCACAACCCCACTGTATAATTAACCATGGAGCAGTGTAATCACATTATGCAGTGCCCTCATTGCACTTGCAATTGTTGAAACTAAGATTTATGTCTTTCCTTTAAGCAGTTTGTCGGCCCAAACAAAATATCAACCAATGATGAAGATTTAAGGCCCAAAGTCAGTACACAAAAAAGTGTTCATATCGGTCAAAAGAATTATGAAAACTACCACTGACAGTAAGAACAACTCTTGAGGCCAGACATTCAGAAGATCCAGCTTAAACGTTTGACGAAGTTGGCGCATCACAGATGTCCCAGGCCAAACCAACTTGGCTCAGCTGGCCCACAAACTAACTTTGGTCTGGTCTTGCCTGGTATCATCTGTAGTGTGGCCCCAAGCTCTGTATCTGACACATGTACATGACATCATCCTGCCAAATCAATGCCATATGTGGCTCCTCTTACTCTATCTTCTAAACCACACTGGTATTATTTTTTTTTTCTCTCTTTTTGTAATTTTCTCCAGTAGTTCTTATGGTTCTCGTTCCTTGTCAACTTGGGTGTCTCGAGTTTGACTGTCAGGATAACAGCATTTAGACATTGCCTTGAACGTTTACATTTCTCCTCCAGGGAGCATTTTTCATACTTTTCTCCAAACAGGCTTTTATTATGGTAGTTTACTGTGTACCTGTCATTCAAAAATGATTTGTTGAGAATTGCCTTACCAGGAATGTGCAAGGTTGCCTTGGAAAAGTGTTCACATTTTGCAGCACATTTGAATGTAGTTTTGGTACAAGAACAAGGTAGAAATACAGGAAATTAGTCACACAAGACACGAGTAAAAAAAAACAACCTCTAAACATAACTTATAATTTGAAGTTGACGTTAACAAAACATTAAATAATGCACAAAATCTGATATTTTCACAGAACTGACACAAAATTAGATAAACTAAATCATATTTGAAGGAGATGTATTGCAAGATGTTCCAATCATTTCATATTGTCAACATAAAGCTTTTGTCAAAAATGTACTCACAGTGGAGTAAAGGAACCAACACTTCAGTTAAGAGACTGTACACTGTACAATATATTACTCATGTAGGAGAAAAGTGTGGGCTCTGAAAATAACTTTGAATTATAATTGTTTAAAAGTTACTCAAGTAAATTTAAAGAGTACTGCCCACCTCTGAAGTTTGTCGACTAAAATTAATATGCCATTAGGTTTTATAGATTTGTTAAAATATCCAGGCATACAGTTATTGTTTTTGTTCTCAATTCCTTTTTTTGTTTCAATTTCCTCACCAGCATTCAAAAAAACAAGGACATAAGTAAATTACACAAAATAAACACTAGCCAAGACAGCAATACAGGCATTTTGTGTGAAAGGCATTTTCTACTTGCGTCTTTCTCATCCTAATGGCACTTGGTTGGATGGAGACCTGTGTCAAAGCAGGTGTGTGTACTGTCGTGGTGCTGTTGTGGTACAGCTGGTAATGGTTACTCTCCAGTGCTGCTCTTTATTGTAAATCACAACAGTGGAGAATGCTGTTTGTACAGATGTGGACCATTCAAAGCGGTTCAAAGCCTCGCGGAACATTTTTAAGCGTCACACTCAAGCACTCAAGCACCAAAGCAACACATACTTCATCTAGTCACTTTTTCTACATTGATTTTACACTAATCAAGTGACCAAAGTAGCAGTTGTTTTTTCATATGATATCAGTATTACACACTATAGCGGTGTCTCATATTACAGACGTTCTTACCATGCCAGCCAAGAATACACACTTCTCCAATACTTAACAAAGATGTGAGTCTGGCCACCAAGCAGGGACACGCATGGTTGGTCCAAATCAAACCAAACATGGCGGCTTACAAGGAAAATATATCAATCAATCAAATTGAACTGAAATACATTGTGGTTCGGAGAAGTTTGAGTTTGTTCTGAATTATAGAATACCAATGAGCTCCTCCGGTTCAAATGTGTCATTTAAAAATGACAAAAAACACGGTTTTGAGATGCAATAAAGAAGGAGTATACAATATACAGAGAAAATCAATAGGTAAGTAGGTCTCGAGATTCCCAACCGCGTAAAGTGTCCAGGTGGTTTCCAACTCCTAGCTGGAGATGGGTTCCCACACTGCTCATGACAGGGTCAAATACAGACCAAACGTTTCCAATGGACACAAGTATACTTTAAACTAAAGGCCCCTTTTTTACGCATTAAAATACTTCGGTAACTTCATACAGTCTATTTTTTATCATAATTAGGATTACAACACACTGCATTGTACAAGTGTTTTTTTCCTGAGCTTGAAGAAGTACAACAGGTCTCTGTGCTCATATGGGCTTTGTCTCATCCCGTCTCAGGCAGCTACCTCACTAATCCCGGAATGTCTTCTTTCCCATGCCTGTAATCCACATCCAAGGGCCAAAACTTTTGTTATTAATTAAAACATATAAGCACAGTACACTTTAGTGCTACAGATGCTAGCTCTGTGTTACATCTCAACAATAAACTATCAATTCTAAAGTCATTTTGTTAAACGCCCAGCTTTCTTTGACAGTCTTGTGTACGTTATTTTAACAATAGTCCTTTGCTCACTCCCTGTACGCTGGAATGTAAATCACGGTGTTGTGCTGCTGTCACTTTTCAATCACAAGGGCATGTTATTTAATAGTATTCTTTACCTAGTTACTACGAAAACTCAACTAACTGTGAAAATAAACTTTCCTGTGAAATTCATATTTAAATAGTATTCAGTTGTACCCATTTTATTCTTAATGAACTTAAATACCACTTAATAAGTGCATAACATCAGTGATAATGAAACTGCTATTATCATATATTTCGAAATAACCTGTTCCTTTTTGTGAAACTCATAAAGAGGCATTTGTTGTGCAGTAGTGGATAATAAAGGCCCCAATCTCCCTGAATTGATAATCAAGTGCACTTCTTGGATGTCTTGGGGCAGGTCCAGGAGGTATTTGGAGGCTTGGGATCTGGAGTATTCTTCGGGAAAGGAGCATATGTTCCTATTTTATGGACTTAAGACTCCTGGTTCAGAGTGATGTCACAGTGAAGCACATCTGGAGCACAGCCAGATGAGCAATACATGCAGACACTGGCTTTGAGGCAAATTTAAATTAGATTTGGGATTGGGTTTATAGTGCTTAGGAGCACTACAATAGTATAGTAACAGTATCTTTTTTTAGAATATAGGAAACAGAATATGTTTAAGAGTAGGCCTATGTTCATAATAAACCAAACATCCTCAATTTATAAAATATACTACAAAAAAAACAATACATTTAGATTAACCATATTGAACCATCTCATTCTTATTATTTATTTTGACGACCTCCTAATTCCCACTGCCATGTCTTCTGAAGAGGAAGCAGGGACTGAGGACTCGGAAGCTGTCCATCACCCAAGCTGAAGTCACTGAGGTTGTTGGCAAAACTCCTCTGAACTGTTGAAAAAGTCTATAGCCCAGTGGTTGAACACACGTATCCCAGGCTCAAAGTGCAGCCGCAGTGTTGTGAGTTCGAATCTGAGTTTACTGCATGTCCACCCTTCTCTCTCATCCCCCATTTCACCCTAGTCTCTCCTATCTAATAAAACCTACGAGCAACAAAATAAAATTAAAGCCGCGGTTGCGGCGATGATGGCTCGAGCCACCCGCGCGACCACCTTCCCGCGCGACCACCTTCCCGCGCGACCACCTTACCGTGCGACCGTATTTTGTTGTTGTTGTTGTTTTATGGCAGTTGGCATCCGAGTGTTGCATTACCGCCAGACTTTATTCCTTAGACTGTCGTAGTCCTAAAAGTTCTTCTTCCAGTGTTGTTGTTGTTGTTGTTGTTGTTGTTGTTGTTGTTTTATGGCGGTTGGCATCCAAGTGTTGCATTACCGCCAGACTTTATTCTTCAGACTTTGTGTAATGCATGGCCATATTCTTCTTCTTCTTCTTTGGTGTTGTATCTTCTTGGTATCCTAAAAACATGCCTCTTCACCCAAGCTTATGACCTCCCCTACCCCTAGCCTCCTCTACCCCATTGCCTACTCTTCTACCCCCTGTTACATCCCCATCTTTTTCTCTCTACTTCTTCTGTCTCGTTCATTTTATCTGTATATTAATGTGTATTGTACGTGTTGTCCCCCCCTGTCTGTAAATACCCCCCCTTTTTTATTATGTTCAGCGTCTTTGGGTCACTGAAAAGCGCTATATAAATAAAAGTTATTATTATTATTATTATTATCCAATTGTTACATTACCGCCACCTACTGTAGTTGTACATCTTAGACGTTAGACTTTATTCTTCAGACTTCGCTCTTTGTTGTTGTTGTTGTTGTTGTTTTATGGCGGTTGGCATCCAAGTGTTGCATTACCGCCAGACTTTATTCCTCAGACTTTGTTGTAGTCCTCAGACTTCGCTCTTTAGACTTTGCTCTTCTGTACAGTGGCAAATAATGATGATGATGATGATGATGTCATTAAGTAACAACATTTTGCCACCCACACTAAGAGGTAGGAAAAATTGCAAATTTGACAACAAATCCCCCAAAAAATGCAAGACCGAGGAATACCGAAAGTGACATCAAGAATCGAATGAAGATTATCTATAAAAAGAACTTTGAATGACAAAAATCTGACAAAAAATGCAATCTGTGAAACATGCCGAAAAATGGGAGTTGCTATAATAGTGACATTCTTAGACTGTGTTGTTTTATGGCGGTTGGCATCCAATTGTTGCATTACCGCCAGACTTTATTCCTCAGACTTTTCGTAGTCCTCAGACTGTCGTAGTCCGTAAAAGTACTCCTTCCATTGCTTTGGTGTTACAAAGCCCATGGAGGTCATGATATGTCTTTGTGACTAGAATAGTTGTTGTTGTTTCAGAGAGGTGATCATAAAGCTTGCACAGGATAGTGCATCCTTTAAGGAGTGGAATTCAGTGGCATTGTCAAAGAGCCTAACTGTAGCTGTGGGAGTGATCAAGAGTGCGAGTGTCCTTACAGATGGCTCGCTGCTGGTCGTGTGCAAGGACGCGGCTCAGCAACGGAAGGCGATTGGAACTAAACGTCTGGGTGGAAAGGACATTCTTGTGTCTGATGCTGAAAGAAACACGGTCAGAGGAGTTATCGTAGGTGTCCCTACGGCGACGTCTGTGGATGAAGTTAAGGAGAATTTGACTGGAGCTACGGTGGTGGACGCTAGGCGGTTGAAGGTGACCCGGTCTGGGGTAAGATGTGACAGCTTGTCGGTAATGGTAACACTTGAAGGGAGGTGCCTGCCTAGTAAAGTGTTCATTGGGTTCATGTGCCATGACGTTAGGCCATATGTTCCACCGCCCCTGCGTTGCTTTAAGTGCCAGCGCTTTGGGCATATTGCAGCGGTCTGTAGAGGGAGGCAAAGATGTGGTAAATGTGCAGGAGATCACGAGTATGGGAAGTGTGACGTGGGAGCAAAACTGAAGTGCTGTAACTGTGGGGAAGAACATAGCTCTGCCTATGGGGGATGCAGGTTTAGCAAAAGAGCTGCTGAGGTGCAGAAAATAAAGGTCTCTCAAGGTATATCCTATGCAGATGCAGTCAAGAAAGTTTCAAGTAACGAGTTTAGAGTAAATACAGAGAGAGGAGCCAGCGCTGCTCCCAGCCAGGGCGAAATGAGAAAGGCCAGCGTGGCTCCCAAGAAGTGTGAAGGTTTCAAGAGTGGAGGTCCCAAGTGTGCAGGTTCCAGAATTAATGAGAATACCCTGGTTGTGGATAGAGAGGATTTTGTACTCTTTATGGTGGATGTTGTAAACTGTGCTGCTCAGACTCAAAGCAGAACTGAAAGGATCAGGATCATTGCTAAAGCTGCAGGGAGATTCCTTGGAACAAAGGAGCTTGATTGGGCAGATATAGAAAACAGGCTAAAGGCGCTAAATGGGAGTCGGAGTGATGGGGGTCTGCTTTTGGGGAGTCAGAGTGATCAGAGTGACGAGATGGGGGTGGGGGTGGTCTCCTGTCCTCGTCCAGTCTCGTAGACGCACGGCTACCAAGCAGCGACATAGGTGGAAATATTAAAGCCTATAGAATGAAGCCTAAAGAATAAAGCTGTACGGTGGAAGCACCGAACGTCAAAGAAGGAGAGGAAGATGAAGAAGAGTCTCCCTGGAATAAAGCCGGTCGGTCTCTGAATGTGACACCGAAGCAATGGAAGGAGTTCTTTTACGGACTACGACAGTCTGAGGACTACGAAAAGTCTGAGGAATAAAGTCTGGCGGTAATGCAACAATTGGATGCCAACCGCCATAAAACAACAACAACAACAACAACAACAACCGGCTTTATTCCAGGGAGACTCTTCTTCATCTTCCTCTCCTTCTTTGACGTTGATTCTTTATTCTTTAGACTTTATTCTTTATTCTTTAGACTTTATTCTTTAAACCCCCTCCTCCCTGTACCTCCCGCCGCTAACGCTGATGCTAACGCTGATGCTAACGCTGATGCTAACGCTGATGCTAACGCTGATGCTAGCGCTGATGCTAACGCTGATGCTAACGCTGATGCTAAGACCACGGCACGAGAAGAAATGTTCCTTCAAAATAAAAGAGGAAGAGGAAGTGAAGGCATTAATTGCGCCTCTGCTGGCCAATTGTGAAAATACACAATATCTGCAATGCACTTTTTTTCATGGCGTTTCGAGGAAAATATAACCCGTGAGTTTCAAACAAATCAGACAATGTTGAGTTTTTCACACAATGGGTAGGGGGCGCTATAGAGTAAATTTGTAATTTAATTAATTATTAATTATTTCCAATCAGACCATAAAAACGCATTAGTGAGTGAAATCAATTCCTAATGGATCAATTCCATTAGGCGTGACTTGTCCATGAAAAACAAGAAATTAAGCCTTTTTTAAGGTCGTGCTACGTGGAGACCGTAAGGAATATCAATTTTTTTTTGAATATTTATTAACTTTCAATGTCTCTAGATGCCAAAGGTGTTGTTTTGAGCTCGATCGGACAAAAACCTAGGACAAGTACAATTTTGAAGAAAAAAAAAGTCAATCACAAAGTCAGTCACTTTGATTCGACATGGCTGACTTCCTGTTTATCATACAGCGATGCTGCCAGGTGTGTTTTACTCATCAAAGGTAGCTCTGTCACTGTCCCAAATCTCATGTGCCTAGGCCAAAGATTAAGAGTTTCATGTTTTTTCTTTTTTGAACTAGTTGGCACTGTTGCGACGGGCGTTCTCGCAAGCTCCATTTTATTCGAGTTCGGGCCGAGCGCGTCTATGTCCCCATGTGTGACATTCATCAATGTTAGAGGGGCAAAAATGCCCGCAAAATTTTACCATGCAAAACTATAATAATAAGAAACCTGGCAAGAACAACGTCTCGATCCATTCCATTCTGGAAGGCTCGAGCCAATAATCAGAATCAGAATCAGAATCAGGAGAAGGAGAAGGAGAAGGAGAAGGAGAAGGAGAAGGAGAAGGAGAAGAAGAAGAAGAAGAAGAAGAAGAAGAAGAAGAAGAAGAAGAAGAAGAAGAAGAAGAAGAAGAAGAAGAAGAAGAAGAAGAAGAAGAAGAAGGGTTAGAGTTAAGGTTAGGGTTAAGGTTAGGGTTAGGGTTAGGGTTAGCCATGAGTCTATAACGGGCTATATTGAAACTGCCATTTGACCGCGCCGCGGCTCTCCAGCCACGGCCTTAACGAAAGCACAAAAGCAGAAGACATTCATCCTAACTACATGTCTTGTTTGGTTTCCTAAAAGGTCCTATATTAAGTCATTTTGAATCTAATTTGCATCCCTTAGCTTCAATTATACCTGTAGTGTAACTTAGAATAATGTTACTGTCTTGAAAATCGTTTAGCAACGTTGTCAGAGAAATGGATCAGATCTTTTGTAAAAGCAGCTTTTGGGCTCAAATGAGACAGCTGTGTGCTGTTTGCATCTAAAAAAATGTGTTTATTGTTCGCTAGTGAACTGTTAGCATGCTATTTGTTGTTAGTGTTACCTTAACAGAAAAAATTCAGCTCTGGAATCTAAAAGTTGTGAAATGTTCTTGTAAACTTATCACGGTGAAACATTAAGATGCTTGAAATATGTTACCAAAGTGAGGAATAAGTTTGTACTGCTTCAAACAGTTTAAAACGATTTCATGTTTTAAAGTTGGTACAATTAGGCTGTAAAACAAAAAACAAAACACACAATGACAAAAATGAGCTTTTGATATAATTATGTCTGAAGATACTGACTTTAGAAACATGTTGGCGCTGGATTACACCTGCGGAGGTAAACCAGTGAGGAGCTTTATTATATGTTAGTTTCTTATTGGGATAATGTTCCTGGTTCATATATTGTCACAGTGAATCATACAAAAAGACCCTAAATGCACAAATAATCTCTTCCTTATTACAATACAGTAAATAAACCAAGCAGAAAAATTCACTTCTTATTTTTTTCCCCGTCTTTCTTTCGTCATATATTGTTACTCTTCTCTTTTACTGCTACAGGATATGAGGTCACGATAAACCCTGACACCAGCACCCAAGAGACTCATCTGCCTACTCTTATTTTCATCATCTCAATCTCCAACGTTGTGTACGCTAGCTTGACTGCCCTATCTACCAAACATATCAATGTTGACAGATTCGTGCAGGCTGCTTCCTCCGTACATATTTCCATTGGTAGTATATACTAACAGTGCCTTGGCAGCCATTTGAAGCACATTGTTCAGCTTTTGCCATTGCCAAATACAAGGATGTAATATGTTCAAACTGGTGCTTAGCTTACTTCCTGCTTTTTGTTGCTATGTTTTGCTAGGCTGTAACTCAAGGAATTTCAGCTCATGTCATTTTTAAAAAAGTTTCTTGCAATGTAAATGCAATGTAAAACTGCAGTTAATTGGATTTAATATTATTTTTGATTGATTCATTTCAAACATGACCGAACACATAACAATAACCAAACATGCTGCATTTTATTAAAATGCAGAATACAATCAAATAACAAGATAAAAACATGTTGACAAGGAGTAGAAATAAACTTATTTAATCCTACCTCCATTATTATCAAACATTAAACAGTAAACTTAATTTGACCATGTACATTAGACTAGAACACAAACAACCACTATTATATTATTACCAGTACCTACATTATTTTATTACATACAAAGTGTATGAGATAAATATAATTTCCTTCAACATTCATTAATTTTCCAACATGTATTCCCGTTATGGGTCGCGGGTGACTTTACATATTTATTATATATATTTGATAACAGTTATGACAGGGAGAGAAACTATCTTTGCAAAATATGTCGCCAGATGTGTTGGAGGTGGTAGATGTGTATGTAGGCATTTTTATGTACCTTGCCTTTTGAATAGTTTGTCCTGGGATAACAAAATGTGTAAAGACGGTCTCTGGTGGAAGTATTGGTGGTGTATGAGTAAGATCAGTATCACTAAAAAAATGCTTTCCTGATTCACGTGTCACAGTGCCTTTCATAGTTCACAACGAGTGGGGAAATGTCATGCTAGCTCAACATTAGCCACATTTTTCTTCCCTGACCCTGCCCTCCACCCCAGTGCTATTTCCTTTTACAAATACAAGATTAGCACATACATCATGCTCACAGAATACATTCTAATTTGTCAAGCTCCAGTGGGTCAAGCGTAGAGCACAGTTTTAACCCACAGATGTTACACATATGCTGTCCAAGGTTTTGGATCAAGGGTTTCAATTTAATTATAGTAATGTTAGAATTTCAAACTTTTATACTTAAAGAACGGGTTGATGCTAGTTACCAATTTTGAGTCAAAACAAGTCTTAATTGACATAGGATACATCGATGTGGTCCTACAATGTAAACTCCTGTCTTATTTTTTATATTATAATCGTATAAAATCATACAAATTAATTTAATCAAAACAAATATCTCCAGTTTGACAAGCAATATACAGTTTGATAAAGTAAAAATGTGTGAATTTTATTACAAAAGAGTGGTTTAATTGGACTAAATTAGATTTAGACATTCAAAACACTGCAAATCAAAATGTAAATGACAAGCCTTGTATGTTTTTGTTGTTGATTTTGTTGTTGTTTTTGTTTGTATTATTGCACAACAAAATATTACACACAAAAGGACTAGTTTCTTAAAGGTGCCATATCATGCTTTTTTCACGTTTCGTAGTCTATCCTAAGTGTATATTTGATAATAATAAGGGTTGTGCAACACCCTTAACATAATAGTTAAGAAATATCACCCAGACCTTGGACCCCCTCACCAACCCGGAAATGCAGACGGCTTGGTTTGATATTCGCCCCCACCCTTGCGAAGAGCGATCTGGCTCCCCCGCCCAACCCGTGACGTAGTCTCAGCGAGAGCGTGTGTCCCCCGCCCACCCGTGACGTAGTCTCAGAGAGCGCGTGTGTGCCCCGCCCACTCCGGAGGCGGTGCCGCTCACTCCGGAGAAGGTGGGGGTGTAAACAAACTAACTCAATAATCACGTTATCGATTCTAGCGGCGGTGAAAGACGACGGGGCCGGTCTTGACTATAGAGAGCATTCACGTGATGTCACATGGCCGCCCCCCACGCTCCCCCAGGCTCCTCCAGGCTCTTGGCCGTCATCAGTGCGTGTCTCCCCATACAAGCCCATTCTATACCGGAGTTTTTCTGCTTCGATTTACGACGAAACACGGCTCAAAGAGGCCCAAAACTTCATTAATGATATCGCACTCTTTACTATTATCACAATGGTGAAGGTTTATGTGGCAGTTGAGTGCAGCAACCGGGAAGATAAACAGAAAAAGTTCTATCCGACACGAGAAACCCGGAAATAAGAGCGCGATGGACATACTTTTATATATATATATATATATATATCTGTTCTGCGCACGCTGTAGAATTAACATCAGTTTTATTTAGGCTCAAAGTAGACTCTTTGTTAATCTGAAGTTTTATCAGTTGTCACTCACTCGCGCTGCGGGAGCGGGGCACGGCGGAGCTGACAGCTGTTCAGCCCGGTGGAGGTGCGCTGAACCCCGGGCATGCAGACTGTCATGCACCGCTGTCTGCGCTGGAGCTCCGGATATATAAGTCTATCTGTTCTGCGCACGCTGTAGAATTAACATCAGTTTAGTACACACTTTGTTGATCTGAAGTTTTATCGGTTGTCACTCACTCGCGCGCGGACGGAGCGGCTCGCGCCGGAGCTGACAGCTATTCAGCCCGGCGGGAGGCGGGAGGGGGTGGGTGGAGAGGGGGGAAGGGGGGATGGTGACGCGTGCTTGCCCTTATGACGCGGTCTTGCACCCACCCCCCGTCAGTTTGGAGATTTGAGGAAAGGAGATAGTCTGTAATATAGCTAAAAACTGCGGGAATCAATCAAAATAACACTCTGGGTACATATATGAAGCACAAATAGCAATGTAAGAAGGTTAAAAGCTCTGAAAAGTCGATTTTGCATGTTATGGGACCTTTAAATTTGACCATGTTATTTATAACAATCCTTGTATGCTTATATTTTCATTTGCTAAATGTAGTGTAGCATTAAGTCCATTTTGGCTGTGTCTAAATGAAACAAGGCTGCGTGGTGGGCCCTGTGGTTAGTAAGGGCTAATCTCTGCATTCTCCTGCTCACTTGTAATCACATTACGCCATTCTCTGACCACTCCGGCTTTAATTACACAACACAGCTACACATTAAAGGCGGACTAATCGGCAGTCCACGCCACGAGGAAATAAGACTCATATTTCGTCTTATTTCCTCAAAAATCGTCCATTATGCCTTTAAGATGCTCAAGAGTTAAGGGGCCAGTTTGAATCCTAACATAGCTTATATTACTGAAAGTCTTACACTTGTTTTTATGTATTTTGAACCACGATTAAGCATCTGTTTTGTCATCTGTGGATTGAGGACGTATGGGTTTCATAATTTCAGATTTATGGCAGGGCAATAAACTTAATTGTGTTGAAAGAAATTACCAAATGGAAAATATTTAAAAATAATATTCATTTATTTACTTGTATGTTATTTACTTATTTATTTGTTTCAAATGGATGGGACATAAATCAATCTGGAAGACGAAAATTATTGTTAAATGCAAATCTATCTTCCAACTGTGGCCTGCCCTTCACCTCAATATGCAACTACACCCTCTTTATTACGTTGTGATGTCATTTTAGCTCACCCTTTAAAGAAATCTCATAATTGTCTTTGTAATGATATTGCTTCGTTGGTTAATTTAACTTTGAATAAATAGAAGAAAACAAATTTAGTCCTTTGTTGTCTTTAGATGGGAGGCAAGTATCATCTAAAAAGTATTATTACACTATCTAAGCGATTGTGAGCTCAAGGATGTGTATATGCATTATTCTCTTTATCTGAGCAGTGTTGGCTGAGCAGTTGGAGGAAGTCAGTGGCTCTTTCATATTTCTGGTGTTATAGGGGGGATGAGGTGAAAAACACTGGATTTATTTAATGGAACTGGAAGATGTGGCAAGAACAAAATATGTAGACGATGTGTGAAGAATTTTGTATTTGCTCTCCTTTTGTGAGTAAGAAATATTAGACTTTCGAGGAGTAGAAAATATTTTTTGTGTTAAAGGTTTTTGATTAATTTAGAATTATATCATGCATTATTCTGGAAACTAAACACGCAAGCGTTGATATTACATCTTCTACAACTTATTGTGTGCTTTGTTTGTATTATTATTGGTCTTTAAACATGATTTTGAGTATCTTTACAAATGATACAAAATATACATTAAGTTGCATTAGTCTGTGCACTCTCATCTGGGACATTTGGACCATCCATCCATCCATCCATCCATCCATTTTCTACCGCTTTATCCAGGGCCGGGTCGTGGGGGCAGCAGTCTAACCAGGGACTCCCAGACTTCCCTCTCCCCAGACACTTCCTCCAACTCCTCCGGGGGGATCCCGAGGCGTTCCCAGGCCAGCCGAGAGACATAGTCTCTCTAGCGTGTCCTGGGTCTTCCCCAGGGCCTCTTCCCGGTGGGACATGCCTGAAACACCTGCGCCCAGGAGGCATCCGGAACAGATGCCCGAGCCACCTCAGCTGGCTCCTCTCAACGTGGAGGAGCAGTGGCTCTACTCCGAGCTCCCCCCGTGTGGCCGAGCTCCTCACCTTATCTCTAAGGGAGCACCCAGCCACCCGGCGGAGGAAACTCATTTCGACTGCTTGTATCCGCGATCTTGTTCTTTCGGTCATTACCCAAAGCTCATGACCATAGGTGAGGGTAGGAACGTAGACCGACCGGTAAATTGAGAGCTTATATAATATAATATAATATTAAATATATATTAAAAGGATTTATGAACCAAGCGTGTATGAAGCAACATACAACTCCAACTAAGAGGGAATGTGGATAGAACATGGTTAAGGGACAAAAAGTAAATTTTGTAAGCAAGCTTTTCTGAGCATGTAAAAAGAGTTGTTAAAATTATATCAAAAACAAGAACTGAACAAGAGCAGTGAAATTGTCAGAATTTGTCAGGAGAAAGTACATGTTTTAACTCCTCCTGAATCACCACCTAATGGCATCCCAAGGTAGAAATTGAGTGTTTTCACAATAGAGCAAAAAAAAAAAAACTCCATATATATTTTGATGAACAATGATATATCAGTCAATGTACCCCAAGTTCAGACTTTTAAGCTTTTAATTAATATTGTACTGTATTGTTTAGCAGCCAACTTATCCATTCAAAGCTGTTTTCTCATTTACATTTCTTCCTCTCACTTTCCCCTCACAGTCATTTTGGAGCAGAATACAGGTGTGTGCAGCAGCAGCAGCAGCAGCAGCAGCAGCAGCAGCAGCAGCAGCAGCAGCAGCAGCAGCAGCAGCAGCAGCAGCAGCAGCAGCAGCAGCAGCAGCAGCAGCAGCAGCAGCAGCACTGGCACTGCTCTAATTGCTTAAGGTCCTATCTGTAAGGTCCTATCTGTTGCTAACATGCCCCTAACATGTGGGGTGCCCCAAGGGTCAGTCCTGGGACCCCTTCTGTTTAACCTCTACATGCTGCCGTAACGTCCGTTGATACGCACCAAAAATGTGTCCTATCACAATTATGCAGACAACACTCAGATCTATGTTTCACTGATGGCAGGTGGATTCACTCATGTCACTGCATCCAACAGATCAGTGTGTGGATGCAAAACAACTTTCTCCAGCTGAATTCAGACAAGACTGAAATAATTGCCTTTGGCCCACAGAAACAAAGAGAAAGTGTTAGCAGTCACCTCCAGAGTCTCGCTCTTAAACTTACAAATCAAGTAAGAAATCTAGGAGTAATAATGGAATTGAATTTGCCACGGCAAATCAATAACATCAGCGGCCTGCTCACTGGCCTCTCCAAACGACCTATAAAACAGCTGCAGTACATCCAGAACGCAGCTGCTCGGAAAATGATTAGAACCAGGAAGTACGATCACATTAGTCCTGTTTTCAGGTCTCTGCACTGGCTCCCTGTGGCTCGGATTAGACTTTAAAGCAGCTCAGCTTGTGTACAAGTCTCTCCATGGCCTTGCACATCTCGGACATGTTCGTGCCATATGAACCATTTCAGACTCTGAGGACCTCAGGGACCGGCCTCCTGCTGGTGCCCAGACTGGACTAAACATGGGGAATCTGCATTTCATTTCTATGCAGCCAAAATCTGGAACAGTCTTCCTGAAGATGTGAGACAGTCCTCTATTCTAGCAATGTTCAAATCTAATAAATACCTTTGGAACATACTTATGGCAGCAGTCATATGCACAGCTAAACTGTTTTGTTTAGCTGTGCATATGACTGAAATTATTTTCTTTGCATTCTTTTCTTTTATGTCTTAAATTATGTTTTAAGTTATTATTTAAGACATACAATTAAATAAAAAGACGTACAATTATTAGTTATTTCTGTCATGTCATGATTTCAATGCATTTTATTTTGCCATTTTGCACTTTGAGTGGCCTTGTGTACAAATTATGTTCTACAAATAAACTGGCCTAGCCTTAAAAATCTCCCCTGATCTGATTTTTTTTTAAAATCCCATCTCGATGTATTCTTATTCTTTGTAAAAGAAACCCCTTTAGTCTAGTCCAGGGATTCTCAAACGTTTTGACCCGTTATCGGTCAGAAAATATCCTAAGGATATTGTTCTCCACAGTTGCATCACAATAAAATTCAGAAATTCAAACCATAGAATATTCATATTGTCTTCTTAATTAGAATAGTTTTGTTGTTTCTCTTTTATCAGACAATAGGTAAGAGATGATCATCTTGAAAACTTCAACAACAAGGTAATTATTCATCATCGCTTATCTATTGTCTGATATAATCAGATTTTGTTAACAAATTTGAATGAAAGATTAATTTCTTTGTCCTTATTTTATTGGTGTAGTTGTTTCCATCAAAAATATATGTATGTATATATGTAATGTATATGTTTAAGATTGTACAACATATGAAATTGTAATATCTAAGTGATGATCAATTCTTGGATTACTTAAGCAGTTTACATTTCATCAAATCAATCTCAAATGAACTCAACAATCCAAACTTCCAAACACTTCTCACTGAGAATTTTTTCCAAAACCCTGACGTGAGCCAGCACAAACAAGTAGACTAAAGCATTAATAGGGAACATTCCTGGATCATAAGCTGTGTGTTTCTTTTGAAATCAGGGCAGGTCTGGATAATAAGCATCTGAGCTGGGATGAGGGCATAACTGGGGAATGTTCTAGATCGGATCCACAGCAGTGATGTCATCGTGCTTCAGTCAACCAGATGGCACAAGTATGCATGCCCCGATCAGGACCGACAAGCTTGTTTTCACAGCTACTGGGCCTTTTCCCTGTAACGTACATCATTAACACTCGCAGTGCCAATAAACTCTGTCAACACATGGGATGTGATTGGAACAAGATATGTTTAAAGCTCTCACGGTGACATCAGCGGGCAAAACCTGATAAACGCTAGGTTTATGAGGGCAATGATGGATTAAACAATAGAAAGGATAGTTTAGACATATAAGTATTGCAGAATGAATGATTAAATGTCTAATAGAAATCCATAACCTAGAAGAAACTGGGCATTTAGCACAGATGCGAATATTCAATCCTAATTTGAAAACGTTATGATTAACGCCAGCTAGAACAAAATTAATATTTATAACGTAATATTTTAAAGGCTAATGGAAATGTTTATCAAATAAATGCACTGGCTCCAGAACCCTAGAAAGTTAGTGTTGGACTAGCTTGATGGCTAGCAAGTGAATGACAGCTTTAGCATCAAACGTCTACAAAGAAGTCTATGCTCTGTGCTCAGACAAAGGTGGACTTGTGTAGACAGGCTAACTATTTCTGCATTGTGTTCTGATTTATATATATGTTGACTTCAACACCTAAACATTTTGCCTTTTTATTTGAAATGACCCCGGACCAGCTGGCTTTGTAAACACCAAGCTCCCTGTGCATATTCTTTCCATTACATCGCAGGTAGAGGTTGGTGTTTATTCCTGTTGCTGTCATGTGGAGCCATTAGCCAGTGGAGCCGACTGCTGCACCTTAAATGGTAATGCTAGTGTGTTTGACTGGAACACTTTCTTCAATGCCTTCCACTGGAGTCCAAAGAAGAGACGAATTAGTGTACTTAGTGCTCTAAAGCTAATGCTACAACATCTGCTGCTGGTTAGAGCGGTGCTCTTGGCTCTCACACCCCCGCTGCTCCGGATCTGTACCTTGCCATGAGGTCATCACTGTGGGACAACTGTTCATGTCCCAACTACTCATGGGGCAACTCCTTGTGTTACAATTACATTATTTATTTATTTTTACAGTTGTTTCCTTGCTATTTGATCATATTCTGGAAAGTGCAGAAAAAAGAGCAGAAGTCTATAACGTGTGAGCTTTTGGTACTTAAGCTGCAAGAATATTCCAAGAATCTGTTTGCTGCCACATTTACTTGGAGTTCTATTTTACCCTCATGTCATCTTACCTGTACATCACATCAATTCATAGAAGTAGTATTACATGTTTGCTTCTAAATGAGAACATTTACAGTGAGTAGCTCTAGAAACATGTCACAACATATCCTTTACAGTTTAACTGTAGGCTAAACTAGGCTAGTCTTTTTGCAAAAATAAATGATGGGTCTGTCAACTGCTTAGAAATGTTATAACTTTGCCAGCAATGTTCCACAGTATGGCATTAAACATGATCTAGCTTTCCTTCATTCAGGAACAGGTGTTTTTATTGCCAACACAATATTTGGCACCTGCTAGTCTCCAGAGATTGCTAAATGTTATGCCATTTGGGGAACATTCCAGACAAAACACCCACATCTTCTAGGAGAAATTGGGGGTGCAGACCCACCACCATTTATGAGCAATATGTCTCTCAACTAGGGACTCATGAAGAAACTAGTGTCTCTCATTTAGCTTCCCACAAATAGATAGAAACCTAAAGTTAGGATAAAAGAAAACAATAGCTCTGTATATTGAGCATCTGACTTCTCCAGACATGCCTGCCATCACGGTAACTTGGTGTCATGTCGTGTCAATTCTCTGATCCATTATGCTGGTCTTTTTGCATACACTTTTCATTGTTTCTAATGCACAAATTGCCCCTACAGTGGACTGAGGTATATTTTTCATGGCCGCCTGTCCTCCTGACCCGTACGGAGGCAAAGCACAGATCGTAGTTACAAGTTTGTCTCCCTGTCCAAGTCAAACACCCAACTAGAATACAAACAGTTCACAGGCTGCCATCTAGCTACGTTTCCTTTTGAACTTTCAACTGCTAAAAGCAGGAATGATGAAAGGTGTGTTAACACCTACATATTCAACACACACTAACCCTAAACCTGGGCCTAAACCATAACTAAACCCTTAGCTAAACCTGTTCTAGAACTGGACTAAACAAGGACCAGAACAGGACCAAAGTCCCCATCTGGACTCAATTAAGGACCAAATAATGATAAGCAGGTTTATTGCCATTGCCAATGAACAAGAAAAAACAATGAACAATGACAAAACAACCTATATAAAGTCAAATATATATATATATATATATATATATATATATATATATATATATATTTTAATCTGCTATAGGATAAAAATAAAAAATATGCATAATATGTATACAAAATGTACAGTTGAATTTACAGATGTAGTACAGAAAGTGAACATTGCAGTGAGTGATTTATTAAATTATAGTTAAAGTGTCAGGTGTTTAGGAAGTGCTCATGAGTCCAACGGCAGAGGGAAAGAAACTGTTCTTGTAGCAGGAGGTTCCAGGGACCGTAGCCTCCTGCCTGAGCGGAATGGCTCAAATAGTCTGTATCCATGGTGCGAATGGTCGGCTGTGAGCCGACCTGTCCTGGTCCCGCAGAGATGGAAGTCTGCAGCCGATCACCCTCTCAGCAGAGCGCGCAATGCGCTGTAGTCTCTGTTTGTCCATGGCGTGGCTCCAGCGTACCACATGTGATGGAGGAGGTGAGGATGGACTCAATGATGGCGGTGTAGAACTGCACCATCATCTGGCTTTTCCTCAGGTGCCACAGGAAGTACATCCTGGGCCTTCTTGATGAGGGGGCTGATGGTGGGGGGGCATTGAGCGCCAGGTTCTTACCGCTGCAACAGGACACCAGCCAGCCCACCTCCCAGACTCATTCCCGTCCGAGATGAGCCCAATGAGGGCGATATCGTCCGCAAACTTGATCAGTTTTATGGAGTCGTGGCTGGAGCCACCCACACACACATCATATACTCATGTATATACTTCCATATGTGTATATTATTTGGATTTGGATTTTGTATTGGGCAACATTTTCCTTGCTCAATAAAAGATAATTTATTTCAACCTGCCCGAGATAGTCTGCTGAAATGACTAAAGAGGCCCAGGATATTTGAAGAGTACTCTGATATTTACTGTGGAAACAACTGAGGCTTTGGGATAAGACAGCTAAAGCAAGAGTCTGTATGAGCTGTGGGGCCGAGGGGTACGTGCTCACTACCTGTGATTATAGGTGGGCAAATGATCCAAATATTAATAATTTCATCTATTTATTTGAATACATGCTAATAAATCCTATTGCTTATCATAGAAAATTCTGCAATAAAAAGAAGAAGAGATGATTAAAAATTAACCCTGCGACGAGTTGGCCCCTGTCCAGGGTGTGTCCCGCCTAAGGCCCAAAGTTACTGGGATAGGCTCCAGTCACCCGCGATCCCGAACAGGAACAAGCAAAAATGAACGAATGAATGAATGAAGGAATGATTAAAAATAAAAATAGAAAAACTTGATGTTGTAAGCTTTCAGAGAATAATGTGAGATTTCTGCTCTTTTGTGGGTGAATTTACACACAAAATACACAAATGATGATTTATTAGGCCCGAGTGCCACAAGCTGACGAGATACATGTTTTAGCACATTTCTGTTGGATTGACTGAATATTGTTATAGGTTTACTCAAAAAAAACATTGAGACATTTTTGCTAATTCATGGCTTCTGAGTGCCTAGTACAGTGCAGTTGGATGTAAATATACAGGCCGGGCCAGTGAAGTGGCCTTTGGGAGAGTATTTATAGTTGCAAGTGCATTTCGCCACAGGAGGAATGGGGCTGTGCTGACACTGACCTCTCCCGCTCTTGCTCCAGCAGGTTTGTGAACTCGTCACTCTTCTTCATGAACTCCTCATGGTTCCTCTTCTCGTCCTCCAGCTTGTACAGAGCCTGTTTGTGGGACTGCTCCACCATCAGGAGCTGCTCCAGCATCCGTCTATGTGTCTCCCTCTGCTTCTCTACCAGCCTGTCCAGCTGCACAACACAAACGGAAGTTACCAGTTATAGTGCACATCAGAGTTACACTATGGACAGCCAGAGCTTGTAGTGTCACATCAGAGTTACACTATGAAATGGCGGGGTTCATCGTGTCACATCAGAGTTACACAATGGACAGACAGGGTTTATAGTGTCGCATCAGAGTTATGCTATGGACAGATAAGAGGTTATGGTTCCATCATTGGAAACAGTATTTTGTTCTGTTCCATGAAGTCCAGCTGAAAACTAGTGTATTTGGGGGATGGTCGGTTAAGACTGTATTGTATGTCATGGTGATATTACCTCAACCATGGGCCTCTCATAGATGTCCTCCTGGAAGAGCTCAGTCTTGCCCTGTATGCCGTCTCTCTGCATGGCCTGTAACACTTTGTGTGGAGTGACAAACCCATATTTAGCCTCCAGCAGAGCCAGGTCAATCTTGTCCGCCTTTAGCACCGTGATCACCTCGTCCCGAGCCTGGACACAGAGCAAATATTCTGTTCAACACTATTGCGCTGCTGTTGTCTGTGCCATGTTCCAGGCCCACAGGCTAACATTGTGTGAGGGGTTTTGAAGTCAGAGTCAAACTTACAGGAAGTAGTCTCAGCTGTTAGCATCTCAGACTCATGAGGAAATCAATTAAATGTATTTCTGTAACACCCAAAATCGCAACAGCGAAGGGTGACAGTGAGAACAGATTAAAAATCCCATATTGTTTAGTAGTCTTTCCTAAGGGCATATTTGATAATAATAAGTGTTGTGCAACACCCATAACATAATATTTATTTATCACCTATATCTTGGACCCCGCTCCCTTACCTGGAAATGTAATGGCTTAGTTTGAGATTCGCCCCCACCCTCGCAAAGAGCCATCCGCCTCCCCCACCCCACCCCGTGATGTAGCCTAGCGTGTTACAGGTACAGAGTTCTTCCTGGAGGATGGGCTGAAACAGAGAAACGTGCTGTGTACTCACCAGTGGTGAGTAGCCCTCGGACGCGCGTGTACAGGCGTCCATCTCCGGTGTCCGGCGCGAATTATGACGCAATTTTGAGCTTAAGAAGGTTAAAAGTCGATTTTGCATAATATGGGACCTTTAATAGGGACTTGGCAATGTCCCAGCATCCCATGTCCTTAGACATGTGACCCAAGGTCCCCTGTCCTTTGACCTTTCTCAAAGGAGGGTCAAATATGGAATATGTCCTGTTGGGCCAGGACCACATCTGCTGTGAATCCCATGACTAATTCTGCTCTGTTTGCTTTGTGCTTGGAGCTGTATTTGTGTGTGCTGCCTGGGGCTGTGCCATCCATTGCATTTTAGAGAGCCAGTCAATTCTAATCCTCAATGATTAGCGTTTGTCTGAACTCTCGAAGTCTACAGCCAATCGTCTGTAGAAATATGTGGTTTGGAGCAGAGTTCATATCAATATCTATACTGGACTATTTTTATTTTAATGACATTGAATATAAAATTCTGCCTTGTTTATGCTTTTAAAAGTTAAGCAAATATTTCTATGGTACATTGAGACTTTTTCATTGACAACCAAATAAAGGTTGATTTATAGTGACTGAAAATGTCAAGATAGATAATATACAAATAGTTTATTATGGATTATTATATTATATTTTTTATATATGTTTTATATATACAAGCTGGTAGTCCAGATAGCGAATTACTATTATTATTTTTTATAGTAAAAAAACTCCTGGTGGTACCTGCAGCTCCCCCTCCAGCAAGCTGAGCAGAAACACCAGGTCGTCTTTGGAGAGGTCCCTGCCCTTCTCCTTGTGGCTGGCCTTGGCAGTGCCCGCCGTGGCTGCTGTGCTGGGGCAAGTGTTGGAGTAGCTGCTGTTTTTGTTGGCCATGTGGTTCCTCTGTATAGTTCCCGCGTCGTCGGGTGGTTCTCGGTGCCTGCTGCGGCGCTCTCGGCCTGTGGGTTCCCCTCGCTCCTCTGTGCGTTGCACCCGGGTCATATCCACCAGACTGTTACTGCGCGACCTCATGCTCCCCACCTGCACACAACAGCACATACCGAAATGGCAGTGGTGGAAAAAACTACATTTTGTAACTTAAGTAAAAGTACAGGGTATAAAAAAATACTCAAGTAAAAGTAAATGTTGCATATTAAACATCTACTTAAGCAAAGGTTTTGAAGTACCCGTTTTGAAAAATTAATGATTTTGAGAACTGTTAAGCATTAAATGTGGTGTAATTGATTTGAAGAATTGTGCTGATCTTTGTTCAACAAAAGTTAATTCAAAACAATTTCAGCAAAATGTAGTGGAGTAAAAAGACAGAAACCTGCTGACAAATTGTGATACACATTCCTAACATGAAATTGTATACACCCCATTATGTCCAAAAGAAAAACAAATACTCCCAAATTTACTCCACAATGAACAGACAGGATTTATAAGCCTGGGCAGAAGCCAAGGCAACCAAATCAGCACCAGATTGGCTGCAGTTTTGTCAAACGCGCAATACATATGTCTCTACTGTTCTTAAAGCCAAAACATGCTTATATATTGCATAGTAACATCCTTCAAGATAAGCTTTAGTGTGGCCCTTGCAGAATGAGTTCTCAGCATTTGACCAACTTTTCAATGTTCCTGGGTCAAGCTGTCAGTTGTACCATACTGTTCTGTTTTATGGTAGAAATCACACAAATGGTATGATTTTTATATAGCGCATTTCTACCTTCAAGGCACTCAAAGCGCTTTACATCAAGGAACCAGTCACCCATTCACCCATTTTTATATTTGCCCATTATTGAATTTTAAACATGCTTTTTGTCCCTTTGATATTTGCATTTCAGGATATAAAACTTAAAACATTGTATTGTAGTAATGTGTCAAAACAAAATATAAATAAGCTCAGTCAAACGCATTTATTTTGCTTGTTTATTTGATATGTAAATGATTATGTTATTTTATTCTGTAATGCCAAAGGATTGTCAGCAAACAGTATAGGTTATATATTCATCTTTATTATTGGTAACGCAAGAGTACTCTAACGTGTTACTTTTTTAACCAAGTAGCGCAGTAACTTAACCCGTTAGTTTTCCAGGGCTGGGAACAAGGTAATTGTTTAATGGAGAGCTGCCAGGAAGTGTCCGGATAGGTTGTAGTAAAACAAGAAGCCCAGCGGTTATTACATGTCATGTATTACACAAAACTGTTCAATGTTTAACTATTGTCTATAAACATTTGCTGATACCTGATAACCACCAATTAGGTAACTAAATGTTACCTGGTAACTGGCTAACTAACTAAAAGTATATATTTTTTAAAACACAAATAACGGTTCCAAAATTACAGTGCACATTATGAGACATTCTTACTATGTCAATACTTTCACAGAATCACAGGGCAACTGTTAAATCCATATTGCAAAATTCTGCCAGGAGAATCCAAATCATTAAATAAACGATTTCAATGTTTTTTATTTATATTGTCAATAATTGTAAATAATTGTAGTGTTATGTGTGTTATGTTTCTTCTCACAATAACCTTAACAATAACATTTGATACCGTGACATCCCAAGTAAAAACTTGGTCACTGTTGGTGAGCCATAAATTTCTCCCTATGTAATGTTTTCTGACATCAGACTTCACTAAGTGCTTCAGGTTTGTCATTTACCCAAACATGCCGTCATCGCTTTCTCTGTTATTATTAGTTAGACAATGGAATAAAGTCGTCATGGCCACATCACAAACCAACAAGCACAAAGCCCTCCAGAGCTGTTTAGGGAAGGGGACTTCAGGTCTGGTCACCCTGTTCCTCCAGTATCACGCAGGGCACTTTGTTCCCATAATGCAAACCTTTAGACTCCAACACACTTGCCACACGTGCCACAATTTTATTTAGCACTGTGAGTTTTCTGGGTACACAAGATTATCCTACGTGGTCTTGAGGATTTTAGTGGATGGGCAAGTTTCGAGGCACGTTGGTTTCGAACACACAATAGAACTTTAAACATCCGGTGTATGCTATTAGTGATCCAAGGAATGGTAAATATATATTAGAAACTGGTGAATTGTAAAGCATACAAAGTTGCTACTTTTTGAAGACATTTTTTTTTGAAGTGAGTAAATAGATGTATGAATGAGTGGAGGAGCAGACAAACATGCCCAGGCAGGTTGTGCTGTCTAATCTGAGAAAATTATCCTTATCACATCATCGGAGGTCATCCTACCACAATCATCATATTACAGTACATTTTTTAACTCTGCAGTTTTTACATCATCTTTATGTGCAATAAGAGTAACTGTAACAAACTTCTGACATTCCAAGATAAAAAGTAATGAATGCAAAGAAGTCAGGAACCCCAGTTCTCATCTCGGTAACCCGAGCACCTGAGGACCACACATATATCCTACACTGTGGATATCACTGTAGCAACCAGGTAAACAAATGTAGTGAAACACGACGATGCATAGCGGGATTGTGTTTGTTGTTTGTTAAAGCTGCAAAACTCCTTGTAATGTAATGCATAATATATATTGCATAATAACAAACCTTCAAGTTAAGCTTTTGCAGAATGAGTTCTCAGCATTTGACCAACTTTTCAATGTTCCTGGGTCAAGCTGTCAGTAGTACGATAATGGTCAGGAGTACCTAGCTAGAGGGCTGGCATACTGTTCTGTTTTATTGTAGAAACCACACAAATGGCATGTGTAACTATGCAGGTCTGACTATTAGCTAACTGTACCTTTAAAGTGGTCATATTGTACTTTATATTTGCCCATTATTGGTTTTTAAACATGCTTTTTGTCCCTTTGACATTTGCATTTCAGGATATAAAACTTAAAACAATGTTTGGAACAAGTAGTAAGTAAAATACAGCTTAGGTATATTTTTGAAGAGGAAACAGTAATTATTGCATGATATGTCGCCTTTAAAGCATGCTCTAGGTTGGAAAGTGCAAACAAGGCCCTTTGAATGAGCGATGGCGTGATTACACTGTGGATACTCCAGGCAACGCTCCAAATGATTCAGAGCTGAGGTAATTCCTTGCAGTCTGAGACATGGCTGACGCTACTCAAAAACCAGAGGCACTACACAATCACTTCATAAATGTGTGTGTACATTCATGCCCTGTGTCGTAATATGTCATGTTATATTGGTATTAGTAATACAATACGAACAATGAATCAGTTATGAGCAGAGTTGAGGGCGTTACTCATGTAATCAAATACTAGTAACTTTTTCAAATCAGTAATACATTAGTTTTGGCTAGGTCATCATCTCTTTGCCGGTCTCATCTCCTCACCGTAATTCCAGAGCCAGATTTGTTTCCCAGCCGCAGAGTAGAGAGAGAACTGCGGCAGCAAACACTTGTTTCGGCATGTTGTGAGCATGCGCATTGCGCAACTAGAGACTCGTCTCACACCAAAGAGAAATAAACTGTCAGATGCACATTTTGAAAAACTGCTTCTCCTTGGTTATAACTGACATTTTGTAGATGAGGAGTAAATGTAGGGTAACAGTGATATGGAGAGTTTGATTTAAATTAACTATGAGGGTAAAACAAGCGTGTTCTGTTGTTGTGCATTGGTGCTCTTGTCCATCTACAAATGTTGTTTTAGCTATGTTTTTCATTGCTTGAGGACAAGCCTACACATGCTTATTGTATGGCATTGTATTGTGGTGATGTGTCAAAATAAAAGATAAATAACGCATTTGTTTTGCTTGTTTATTTGATATTTAAACTATTATGTTATTATATTCTGTAATGCAAAGGGATTGTCTGCAAACAATATAGGTTATACATTAATCTTTATTATTGGTAACGCAAGAGTACTCTAACGTGTAGCGCAGTAACTTAACCCGTTAGTTTTCCAGGGCTGTAAACAAGGTAACATAACAAGTTACTTTTATAAGTAACGCTACCCACTACTGTTTATGAAGGAGCAAATTTCCAGTCGGTATAAGTATCACGCAACAATTGTTTAATGGAGTGTCCTGATAGGTTGTAGTAAAACAAGAAGCCCAGCGGTTATTACATGTCATGTATTATACAAAACTGTTCAACGTTTAATTATTGTCTATAAACATTTGCTGATACCTGATAACCACCAATACCAGCACTGGGACTAATGTATATATTTTTTAAAACAGAAATAAAGGTTCCATTACAGTGCACATTATGAGAAATTCTGGGTCAACATCAACCACAAACTAGTCTTTTAAAAGTTTATAACTGTTGTGTGTTATGTGCTGTAAATGTAATTTTGAGGCCAGATTATTGCACAAAATGTAGATGGACCATAAAATAAACCACAAAAGTGCAGTAACACATTATACTCTTGTTTGGGTTATAAACTTGCCATTGCACTACACTAGATAATTCTTTCTCTTTTTTTAGCTTATTTTTGTTTTTGTTTTATTGATAGATGATATACTCAATATTCTAAATTTGCAGATCCCCAAAACAACAATTATGATATTATCTATTTGTGTAACTCTGTGTGTCCGTCACCTGCTTTTCCCCATCAAGATGTTGGAATGTGCATGGAATGTGTCACAGTATGGCATCTTATGTATTCAATTACAGGTGTTTTTGTTGTAATTAAATATATTAAACATGCATTTTTAATATGAGCATGCTTGCCTCTCCACAGATTTGACCTGTAACTTGGCTAGGTTGTGTCACCTGGTTGTTTCCATGGAGGAAGAGAAGTTTAATTCTGTGGAACTAGGCCTGTCACAATAACTACTTTCAAAAAAGTATTTGCCAATAGATAGTTTAAATATAATAGTTTATCATGATATTTGCTCTAGCCATATTGTGCATCAAAATCTCCATGGAGACAAGCAGGTGATGAACCATCCAGCAGAAAGGTTATCTCTAAAAGTTACCTTGAATTCTTGCTTTCCATAAGTTGTCCATTGCATTGAAAGTCCTATACCAGATATCTTTCAAGCAGACTTTTAATAAGATAATGGAAAAACACATTCACGTTTTTATCTGCTGCGATATGAAAACTAGTCCTGTTTCCAGTGAAGTCTACTGATATTATTGAATCGGGTAGGGAGATCAGTCGTTGTCCTTAAGCCTCTGTTGACACAACCTTACGCTCCAAACATGTATAAACACATTTCTCCTTCTGTATGCAGCCAAGCCATGCCAAACAACGATATAAGGAGTTTTTCATTGCAGAATCATTGAAGTACCATGTGGTATTTGTACATGAAAGCTGTTTTATCTCCTGTATCGCTGTTTTCATATGTAACGAGGCTAAGTTGTGAATTTAAAAGAATAGTTAGTAGAACCGCACATTTTTTTGGAAGCAGCGTTATCTGATTTCAATTGAATAAATTCTCCTGCAAATCTGCATAATAGATAAAAACATGGGAACAAGTTTGAGTTGGGTTGCCTCTCCACAGACCTGACCTATGACTTGGCCTAGTGATGGAGATAGGTATGTTTAATAACATACTGTGGAATGCAAAAAAACTAAAAATATCATCTCCATGGAGACAACTGGGAGTGGATCATTGAGATAAGTCTATAGGTTTGGTCAGGACCAGTGTTGGGTAGTTTGGAATTATACTTGCATCAATTATAAGAGACTAAAGCGCCATTACCGACTTCTCGGGTGATGGCTGCTTAGTTTGGACAAGTCTGTCCGGCTGTGGTTGAATCCACTGGTTTTACGGGTGGTCGATCACATATTTGGACATGTGATTGACAGCATGAGGCTTTCAAATGAGTGAAATGCATTGTTAATTTTAGGGCTCATGAGTAGGCTTGAGTGTGAGATCACTGCCACACCACCACCTCGGCCTGTGCTCCTGTCTGGCTGTGGTTGAATCCACTGGTTTGATCCATATTTATAATTTCGCCTGGGAAGACCCGATATTCCTACGTGGGAGGAGTATAATGAGCTTGGACACTTATTTTGGGAAAAGGTCTAAGGAATACAAGAAGACAAACGCCACATCTAAGCTTGCTAGCTCCGCATCTGTGCCAGTCCCTTGGTGCCCAGGTGCAGGCTCCGGCTCATGCGCCGCATCTGCTACCAGCCACCACGTGCCCAGGCTTTGGTTCAAGCCCCCGTCACCTCCAGTGCCCTACTCCAGCTCCGGATCGGATGCGAGATAGAACCGGTGATAATTGTTAGTTTGTTATGTTTCACTTCTCATGCCTGACAGCTAGGGGGCACTACTGTTCTTATTACCTGTGTTACGTGTCTGGGTGGGACCGAGGTAGACGTTGTTGTGTTGGCTATTGACGTGAACGTGGTGTTTGCGAAATAAATCCACCAAACCTAAAAGTGGAGTTATCATTTGGACTAACAATAATGGTGGCTTTATGGGAGATTTCTGACAAGATTAAGACAGTGGATGCAAAGATAGTGATTTGAAATCCAAGAATGGCAAACTGGACATCCGAACCACAGCGGCCAAGGAGAAGGTCTCTGACCTGAGGACATTGTCTCTAAACCAAAGTGGCAGAATTGACAAACTAGGTGCATGTTTTGACAGACAAAATGGACAACTTGGAGAACCTAGATGTAATCTGCAGATTGTCTGCATTTCAGAGGACACTGAAGGGAGAGAGGTGGTCAAGTATATGGAGACCTGGATCCCCGAATATCTCAAACTTCCAGAAAAAGCTGTGAAAATGAAGATTGACCGTGCACATCGCTCCCTGGCTCCCAAACTGGCTCCGAACCAGCGTCCAAGACCTATTTTACTGAGGTTCCACAACTTCAGTGACAAACAGCTTGTCATGGCTGCATCCAGACATCTCGCAGTGGTCAAAAAAGTGAAGCTTTTGATTCTGTGAAATAGGATGAAGGATGAAAAATAAAAAGATCCATTACAACAGTAAAAGGGGTTGGCATTTGCCAATTCAACACCAACTTAAATTTGTAAATACCCAGGTGAAAATGTTATAGCAACCGAATCAGAGGGCCTTTTTTTTTTTCAACCTAGAAACTTGTTTTCCCCACACCCTCTATGACCTCTATTTTTTTTTTTGCATTTTGTTTGTTCTATTGTGTTCGGTTGTTGTGGTTCCTACGTTTGTGCCCAACCAGAAAGCTGTGTAACAAAATCAGATTAACAATCTTTTAATCTTAATGACATATTGGGTTAAGCAATTAAGCAATCAAAGATACTGACAAAAAAATGTTGCCCCAAAAGTTGTAGGATTTTAGGTAGTTAATGTTCATATTTACATTTAAAACGGGCACCATCTGAAGCTTGTTCAACAAAACATTAATAATCTGATTTCCTTTTTTTGAAGTCATTGACTGACAATTACAACTCTATAAAGACCAGAAATATTTAGTGTAGTTTAATAAACAAAAATATCAAAGCAATTAATTACACATTTGGTTACACAGGCTATGCCTTGGCTCAACTTAGTCAAAAGAAACACAGGTATTGAAAATTGAAGTTTGGTTAATTCAAGAATAACCTAAGGGAACTCACTTTAATGCCACTCTGCAAGTTTCAGCCACTCGTAGGTCTTAGGTGTCCAAGGGAAGGCCCAGATGTGGATCAAGGCCTCCTCCGAGCTCCTTGGGTCCTTAGAGCAAAGAGACGCTGATCTTTGTGCAAGATTTTAGCGTTTTAAGGTTTTGTAGAGCCCAACAATCCATTGACTTGTTAATTCTTTACTGGTGAAAATGGCCGCTTCAGAGCATTTGCTGTCTTTTGTGTTCATTATCAGAGGTGTTGACCCAAAGGGGGAAAGTGGGTCATACAACTGAGGGCTGGTGTGTCATGTGACGGCTCACATCGCAAACTCCCTTTTGTTTCATTCTACAATAAACAGTGTCACAGTCATTTTTGAATTTTGAAAAGATAAAGTCTTTGGGTAAGTAAAAGTCCTATAATTATATACCTACAAGTAACCCATTTAAACGACTTAGAACATCAAAAAATAAATACATTTGGCTAATACAGACTTTACTATTCCTCTGGTCAAAGGAACTATTAATCGAAGTGCGTTTACTTTGATAAATGAATATTCTCCACCAGGATGTGATCTTTCTTTCTATACTGAAGTTGTGTATCTGATTGCAAACCACTCTGGGGGAACCCATGTGGCAGAGACTGGAATGTACATGTTCAGCCAACATTGGATGTCTCAAGCTTACAAAGTACTGGTAAATCTATAAATAATACATTTCGAGGACTTCCGGTTTGTTGTTATTGTGAATGCTCACTTTGATGCTGTCAAGACATGTCTTGAAAAATACAGTTTTACACCACAAAATCCCAAGAAACAAGGAGCAAAAGATGACCAAACACAGAAAACTCAAGACTAGTAACACTCCGGGAACAACACAAAGTTAACAGTCATTGACATTCTGTTGGAAGCTAAACATGCTGAAAACAAAGATCCTCAAATGCTACAGGTAATTAAAAAAACAAGGGGTGAGATTAATGACCTGACCTCAAAGGAAACAATAAAGACAACTTCACCAAACAAAGGCATTATGAAAGCAGTTCAAAATTCTAATTCAATTTTAAAAATACAAGATAGGCAGAATAATGTAATTTTTACAAAAAAAGACCAAACCCAATCATCATTCAAAACATTCTACAAAAAACCTTTCACCAAATATCAGGGAAACACAGAAGAATAAATACAATATTTTTTGGAAAGTTTCAATTTATCCGCCCTGACGGAAGAGCAAAACAAAAAATTAGATACTGAAATAACAACTTCTGAAATTTAAAGTGTTATCAAAAGATAAAAAAACAATAAATCTCCGGGAAGAGACGGGTTCACGTCAGAGCGGCATAAAGCCCTAAAAGACACACTTACCTAAAAAAATTCAGATCCCTCAGAGCTGGAAGGAAGCCATTATATCATTAATACCTAAAGAGGGAAAGAATCGACTTGACTGAGCCTCATACAGAGCAATCGCAATTCTGAATGTTGACTATCATTTATACACCTCAATCATGTCTAAAGGAAAGGAACAAATACTCCCAAATTCAATTCACAATGATCAGACAGGATTTATTAAAAAATGTTAAACACAAGATAACGTAAGACTATCTTTACACATAATGAACCATGTACAAAAACAACAAAATAAAGCTGTAATAATAAGTCTGGATACTGAAAAAAGATTCCTTTCATTGGCCTTATTTATTTAAAGTGCTAACCAAATTCAAAATACATGATTTAATCATAAAAAATATTAATTTAAATATTGATAATTTAAATTAATGATCACTTGTCAGACTTTGGAGAGAGGGGATAAGGCAGGGTTGTGCTTGGTCCCACTTTGTGTTTGCTTTGTACTTGAAACCCTTGGCCCAATATGTTGAGACAATTGGAAACAATGTATTGTGTCTCAATTGATGAGACAGAACATAAAATTGCCTGCTATGCAGATGATGTCTTAATATATTTAACCGAGCCAGAAATGTCCATACCTAACATGATACATTTCGTTCATTATATTGGTCTAAAGTCTGGATACACATTGAATGTACAAAAAACTTAAATGATCTTATCTAATGACCTCCTTTGTCCTCTAGAAAGACAATTTAAATGGCAAATGGAATCCTTTAACTATATAGGTGTAGTCCACCATAAAGAACTATCAACAATCTTAGAGAAAAACTGTACTTTTCTTTTATTTCTGGTTCCGGTGACATCACTTCCGGTGAGTGTATCGTGCTTTCAGAGCTGTTTGTTTTATACTTTCTATCGATTAATCCACGAATTATACACACTATTTTCGCATTATATACACAATAGTGAAAGTTTGATTGTTCCACAAACAATCCGGAGCCTCATACCACTCACTTTTCAGTATTTCGTGGATTAAAAGCCCTCCTCACTCTCTAGCTCCAGCCTGAACTAGCCTAGCCTAGCCGCTAGCGTCATGGCTGGATCTGCCTTTACCTGCTCAAGTTGTTATATGTCGAGTCAGAACCCTGGCTCTTTCTCTGACGATAGGTGCGTGAAGTGCAGTATAGTGGTAGCTTTGGAGGCCAGGGTTACGGAGTTAGAAGCGCGGATCCGCTGTTTAGTGGAGCTAAAGTCTAGCTATTGCCAGGTTGTAGCATCAGGTGTACCAGACCGTGCTACAGGAAGTAGCATTAGCATTAGCAGTGGCAGTAAGGTCGATCTTAGCCCCTCAGCGTCTCCCCTGCCGCCGGGACTAGACCAGGAACAGAATAGGGACCAATTTGTGACAGTTCGAAGGGGGCAAGGCGCTAAACGCCGAACCTTAGTGCACCGTGAACTTCCCGTCTACAATAGGTTTTCTCCCTTCAGCGATCACATGCCCGCTGAACGGACTAGAGAAACTCTTGTAATCGGGAGTTCTATAGTCAGTCAGAGATGTGAAGCTGCCAGCTGCTAGCGTCAGGTGTTACCCGGGGGCCAGAATGGGTGACATCGAAGGAAGTCTTAGGCTCCTAAAGTAGAGTAGACAGCGATTTTGTTGAGTCGTGATTCACGCAGGCGGTAACGACGCCCGCAGGAGACAATCAGAGGTTCTCAAAGTACAAGTAGTTGCGGGGTGTGAATTGGAAAAGTCGATGTCAGACACTGTAATATTTTCTGGTCCCCTGCCTAATCGGATCAATGGTGAATTGTACAGCCGTCTTTCGGCATTCAACAGCTAACCAGCTGTTGAATAGATTCAACAGATAACCATCTAGATGGTGCCCTCAAAACAACGTAGTCTTTGTTGACAACTGGAGTGCGTTTTGGGGAAAGCCCGGGCTTCGGAGGGTACATCCCTATTAGTTCGGAATATGACCGATAGTCTTAGTCGCCTAGAGTGACCACCTAGGGATGAGCCCGGGGCGCAGAGCAGCAGTGTAAGACGCTCCTCTGTCGCTGAACTCTCGCCCGCTCTGTCACATGTGAAGTGTTCAGATTCAAGGCAGATAGAGACTGTGTGTGTCCCTCATACAAATAATGCCAAAAAGGCACATCTCAGAAAAAAACTGTTTCAGGGGTCAGACCAAATAACTTAAGGAAAATAACACCCACAAATTACAAAAATATACAAATGAATGAGCACATAAAATGTGGACTGCTAAACATTAGATAAATTTCCTCCAAATCGCTTTTAGTTAATGAATTAATTGGTGACTATAACATAGATCTTCTAGCTCTAACTGAAACGTGACTTCAACAAGACAATTATGTCAGACTAAATGAGTCCAACCCACCTACCCATGCTAACTTTCAGACCTCCAGGAGCACAGGCCGAGGTGGTGGTGTGGCAGTGATCTCACACTCAAGCCTACTCATGAGCCCTAAAATTAACAATGCATTTCATTCATTTGAAAGCCTCATGCTGTCAATCACGTGTCCATATGAGAAACCAAAAAGGAGTTTTGGTCATAGTTATCTACCGACCTCCTGGTCCCTATTCAGAGTTTTTAACAGAGTTTTCTGACTTTATATCAAACTTAGTGCTAGCCTGGGATAAAATAGTTATAGCTGGAGACTTTAATATCCACGTGAACGTGAGTGATGACGCTCTCAGTAATGCCTTCAGCGCCTTGTTAGACAGCATTGGTGTCACTCAAAATATAAATAAACCGACTCACGCACACTCTGGATCTTGTCCTAACGTATGGAATAGAGATTAGTGACCTCATTGTCTTCCCTCAAAACCCTATATCGTCAGATCATTTCCTAATTACCTTTCAGTTTATTCTTAAAGATCATCCAGCCCCTCAGAATAAAGTTATAACGAAAAGGACAATATCCGAAAAATCTATCTCAAAATTTAAAGAAATAATAGAGCCAATATTCAGTGACATGTCATGTGGTCCTGCTGAGAACAGTTTTAGTCCCAGTATAAATGATCAATTTGTCGACCTGAACATGAATTCTCTGAAGTCTGCTCTTGATGTTGCAGCTCCGTTAAAACAGAAGGTCATTAGGCCAAAGCGTCCCTCCCCATAGTACAACGAAGAACTGCGTTCACATAAACAAAGAGTTAGAAAGCTAGAAGGATTATTTCGTCGCACCCACACAGAAGAATCCCTAAAAGCATGGAAAGGTTGCCTACTGTCCTATAAGCAGGCTCTGCGTAAGGCCAAAACCAGATACTATTCAAATCTAATAGAAGTCAACAAAAGTAACACTAAATTTCTTTTCAGCACTGTAGCTAGGCTAACAAACTGTCACAGCGCAGTAGAGCCCTCAATCCCAGCTTCTCTCAGCTCTGATGATTTCCTCCTATTTTTTAACAATAAAATAAAAACAATCAGAGATAAATTAGATGAAATTACCCCCGCTATTAGCCCTGAACTAGCCCAAGCTGTAAAACTAACATCCCATATAAATCCATCAGTAAATTTAGAAAGTTTCACAGCTGTTGATCAAGCAGAGATAACTTCAGCCATTATGTCCTCTAAAACCTCAACTTGTGTCCAATACCCCATTTCAAGCAGACTCCTCAAAGACATTCTCCACCTAATTATAGAACCTCTTCTGAAAAAGCCTAACCTAGATCCCCACCTATTGGTAAACTACAGACCTACTTCAAATCTTCCCTTTGTCTCTAAAATCCTTGAAAAAGTTGTAGTAAAACAGCTTTGTCGCCACCTACAGGACAATAACTTATTTGAAGTTTTCCAGTCAGGATTCAGAGCCCACAGCACTGAAACTGCGTTATTTAAAGTCACAAACGATTTGTTATTAGCTGCTGATGATGGACTGGTCTCAATCCTGGTCCTGTTGGACCTCAGTGCAGCGTTTGACACCATCGACCTCAACATTCTACTGCAGAGGTTTGAATGTGATGTAGGTGTCGGAGAAACAGCCCTTAGCTGGTTTAAATCCTATTTATCTGATAGGTACCAATTTGTTAATGTAAACCAGAGCTCCTCACCTTGCTCTAAAGTAATTTACAGTGTGCCACAGGGATCAGTACTCGGTCCAATTCTGTTTACTCTTTATATGCTGCCGTTGCGGCAACATTATCAAAAAGCATGGCATTAACTTCCACTGCTATGCAGATGACACTCAGCTGTATTTATCAATGAAACCTGATCAGAGCGATCAAGTAGACTTAGTGCTTGTGTGAAGGATATAAAAACCTGGATGACACTTAACTATCTGCTTCTTAACCCTGAAAAAAACAAGGTAATTGTGCTTGGCCCTAAGCATCTACGAGACGCTCTATCTGAGCAGATAATCACACTGGACAATGTCAGTGTAGCCTCCAGTTCTACTGTAAGAAACCTCGAGTCTTATTTGACCAGGAGCTCTCATTTAAAGCACATACAAACCAAGCCTGTAAAACAGTCTATTTCCATTTGTGCAACATAGCCAAAATCAGAAGAATCCTGCCTAAAAGCAATGCTGAAAAACATATCCATGCATTTGTAACAACTAGATTAGACTACTGTAACTCCCTGCTTGCAGCGTGTCCTAAAAGCTCCATTAAAAGCTTTCAATTGGTTCAAAATTCAGCAGCAAGATTACTAACAGGAACTAAAAGAAGAGAACACATAACGCCGGTGCTGGAGTCTCTTCACTGGCTCCCCGTCGAGTTTAGAATCAAATTTAAAATTCTTCTCCTGACCTACAAAGCCATAAATGATATGGCCCCATCCTACCTCAAAGATGCTATAGTACCTTATCATCCAAACAGAGCTCTTCGCTCTCAGAATGCTGGCCTTCTGGTTGTCCCAAGAGTCTCTAAAAGCACAGTAGGAGGTAGAGCGTTTAGCTACTTTAAGCGCCTGTGTTATGGAATCAGCTTCCGGTCCATGTTAAAGATGCCGACACGTCTATTCATTTAAGACCAGGCTTAAAATGTTCCTCTTTGAAATTGCTTATGGTCAAGCCAGTTAGGAACAGAAGTATAAACCCACAGCAACTGTGCTGGGGGAAGTATGGCAGCTTGAGCACTCCTCTTCTTCTGACTACTTATGCTATCAAACAATATTTCATTTTAAATTCCACTTGCAACTGTTCACCGCTTTCTTTTTCTTTTTCTCACTCCTGAGGACCTGTGGACCCAGATGCTCCTCTCCTGGTGAAGTGGTCCCTGCCCCGTATGGACGGTCCCTCATCTGCCTGAAGAGTGGGTCCAGCTCGACTTCGACGGTCCCTCATCTGCCTGAAGAGTGGGTTAATGTTGTGCCAGGGGTTACTGTTCAGGACTTACTGGCAGATGATAAATCATTTGGTGGAAGTTAAATTAATCCCTGGGTAAAATCTGTGCTTACAACATGGAAGGAACTAATCAAAACATACAAACCAACCAAACAAACTGGTTGGCATATAATCAAGGTTTTGTACCAAATAGTAAAGAACTGAGATTCAAGGTCTGGATTGCAAAGGCTACAAAAGTTTTTTCACTAGATTGTAGAAGATAATCACATGAAAAGCTTTGATGTGTTGCAAGAATCCTTTGACTTGGAGAAACAGGACTTTCATAGGTACTTACAAACAAGGAGTTCCTATAACCAAGAAATTAAACAAGGTAATTACCATTATAACCCTTTGATTATTATCAGGGCATATTAATCAGAACTTTCAAGGGGAATAATATCTGAATTTTATAAATGCATTACTAATCCAGACAACTACCGGTACTCTACTCTAGTAAATATATTAAAAATAATTCTGAGTGCTGCCCGGAGGTTGAGTGGTTATGGCACTGCACAATACTCAGAGTGCAGCTGGCTGTAGTGTTGTGAGTTTGAATCCGACTCTGACAATGAACTGCATGTCCTCCCATTTCACACTATCCTTTCCTGTCTAATAAAACCTTCGGGCCAGCAAATCTTTTTAAAAATAAAAACAAATGGGAAAGAGAAGGTAATATTGTTTTGACAGTTGAAGAGTGGAAAAATGTGAGTACATCTCAGTGGAGGACCACAAAATCACATGTCTGGAGGGAATTTTGCTGGGAAAATGTCTCATTTTTTCACAACACCATGACAAAGTGCTTCTTATTCACAAGGAAACGCTAACTGTTGGAGAAACTGTAGCAGCCAGGAGGAAAACCACTATAACGTCTTTTGGGACTGTCCCGTTGCTCAAAAATATTGGAATGAAGTTCACATTGCACAGGAGACTGTTTTTGACATTGCCATCCCTCTGAATTTTAGAACTATGTTCCAGGGCCTCAAAACCCCTGCCATGGACACAATACATGGATGCCTTTAGAATGTACTTTTGGCGACAGGAAAAAAGAAAAAAAAAGATTGACACAAACATCACCAACAATCAAAGGACTGGACTGACATTATAACGGACATTAGACATTAGACAAATGGAAAACTAACATTCTGGCTTAATTTGGAAATTGACAAATTTAACCAACTCTAGACTCAATGGGACTTTTATTTTAATTATTCTGTGTCATGATTGTCTTTCTTTTATTGATTGTCTATGTCTAATGACTGGACTCGCCTCTCCACAGATCTGACCTGTAACCTGTAGTGCATTTTTATTTTTGCTATAACCTAATACAAATCAACAGAGTCAGGACTATAAATTGGGAATCTGCATTTCAGATGATGTGAGATAGGCTTCTACTCTGACAATGTTCCAATCTAAGCTAAAAACAGTTTTGTTTAGCTGTGCATATGCCGTAACTGAAAGGATTTTATTTGCACTTTTCTCTTTTGTCTTAAACTATTCATAGAATTGTAGGTTTATGCTCTTTCTTGTCTGTAGCCCAGGCAACATTAATACTATGGTTCCTTTACCTGTCTAGTTTTATGTGTTCCAATAAAGGACATGGTATAAATATGCTAAATACGTACGCAGATAGTCACACGCAGAGAGATTGCTATTTGTGTACTTATCTACCAGTGGCAACCTCCTCTCCACATGTGCTGCCTCTTCCCATGCCTGACTTACCCAAAATCTTACCCGACACTGACTTCTCTAGACAAAGCTAAACTTTTGAGTAGGATAATCTGGTCTGTATGGCAAGCGATGACTCCTCTTGTATCTCACAAGACTGCAAGCCGCATTCAAATTAAAATTAAACCTCTTGAAAACCCAGGGCTAGAACAACTTTTTGGACCAGTCCACATTCGACCTGGCTCGAAGTTGTATACTTCTCACAAAACATAACATTGGGATTTCTGTTATGTCTTTGTGAGTTTAAGGAATGTATTGTTATTATTTTTACTATTTTCTACAAACAAAATTGCCTTGCCTTGCCTTTTTTGTGGGTAAATATTTGTTTTTATGAGTGCTCTCCCTGATAACTTAAAAAAAAAAACTGTCTTTCCACATGCAGACAAAACACTTTCCAAATGGCCCCAGTGCCTCTCCTCTTGTACACTGGCCCCTCTTAAACAGTCTATTTGCTGAAACTGGGCCATTCATGCTCAAGTGTTGCCTTTGGCTGTATAGGGCTGGAGTCAAGGGTGAGGAAGCAGGTGTGTTACAAAAACCTGCTTGTCCTCTCTCTATCGTAAACTCACACAAATACACGCACAAACACATATGCACGCACACTCCCCCTGCCCCATTGTATGTCCATTATAGTGTCAATACAGTCCTCAATTGACGGTGCAGTTTGTGTCTTTTCCCAGGTGCTAGTAGCGTGCCCTGGGGTTAATCTCCCTCCAGATATTAATCCTGTATTGTCCTATATTCTTTTCTAATTTGTGGACTTTACCTTTTATTGCTCCTTCACTGCCCCTCGAGTTAGACATGTCTATGTATTCCTTCAGAGTGTTTTACAATCAAGTCTATAATATTAGCATAGAATGTCAAAACTTGGTTCAAAAGCTATTCGGTTTGAAATCAATATTGCAACTCCCCTCCTCTATATGATGAATAGTAATTGTCCCGAGTGGTTTTCTGTAGAGCACCATTGTCGACCATAGCTGTTATGCAACAAGGAAAAGTTACATGATTAGATGAGTAAAAAAATACAACTTCAGCGTCTAGAAAACCAACATAGATATTGACTAAGGGTATAATTTCATAATAAAATTTGGTTAGTTTTTGTTAATAATTTAACACAAGTGGTTAGCACTCTTGCCTCACAGCAAAAAGGTTTCGGGTTCAACTCCCGATCCAGACTGGGACACTTTTTTGTGGAGTTTGCATGTTTCTCACCATGTTTGCGTGGGTTTCCTCCAGGGTTCCCCCTCTCAACAAATTACATGTACACAGAGTTGGGGGTAACGCGTAAAGTACTCAAATTACTTTTTTAACAGGGACGCCAACCCTAACATGATAAATCAAAATGGCGTCAAAAGTTGGAAAGGCTGAACATTTGTGCGGCAGACACAGCGCAGCAACCAATCAGAGATTACGCTCTAGTGACGTGCCTATGCACTACCCGAAAGAAGGCCCAAACAAACCCTGCAATGATTAGAAGAAAGAAAAAAAAAACTCAAGACGCAGCTAAACTCTGCTCACCTCTGAAGTATCTGCGGGAACCCTGATGATCTTGACTATGTCCAATGGATGAAAAGGCCTAGAAGAGTTGATGTGTCTAAATGATTTCAGTATTATAATACTGCCTTAACCCATTAGCTAAAACTGTACCAATTTTAATTACATACCAACATTGTGAATACAATTGTGTATTATGATGGTAATGGATCACTGGTAATATGTAAATGACTGTGTTGTTGTGCACTGGTAATACATTTAAATGACTATGTCTTTGTGTTTATTTATCATTTCCAATATTCAAATTTCTTGATGGTGGATAGGTCTATACACCTTGTAATAGAATGTTTAGGGTGAATGTACCTTTGGAAATAATGATGGTATGTTAAACCATCTTTGGAGGAAAATGCAACCACATATGAAGCTTATTTACCATCCCTTTAAAAGATTCTGGGGAGAGCAATGGATTGGGAGTCTAGTCCTCACACCAAGGAGAAATAAACTTTCAGATGCACATTTTTAAAAACTCCTCCTTCGTTATAACCACTATTTTGTAGCTGAGGAGTACATGTAAACTACAGTGCTAAAACAAGCGCTGTTGTGGTACATCGGTGCTTGTCAATCGACTAATTTTGTTTTAGCTATATTTTTAATTGCTTGAGGACAGGCCAACACGTGCTTATTGTTGTAATGTGTCAACATAAAAGCTATATAAAGCGTAGTCAAACGCATTAACTTTGCTTGTTTAGTTGATATTTTAATGATTATGTTACTGTGTTTGTAGGAAAGCCAAGCCATCAAGCTCGCCCTCTTTGTGTTAGGTTTCGTTTATACATCAGTAGTGTTATAAACAGTAATCCAAAATCAAGTTCCAAATCAACTAAGGACTCACGTCAGGTTTTACCTCTGTGTTACTGTGCGTGAAAGAACAATGCAAAGGGAAAAGTTTTTACAATATTGTTAATTATTGGTAACACAAGAGTACTAATCATTACTTTTATAAGATAAGATAAGATAATCCTTTATTGTCCACACATGGGGAAATTTCATTGATACAACGCAAGTAGATACAGAGGAAAAGGACAGATAACAGATAATAGGAAGTTTAAAAAACACTCTTAATAGAAGAACTCTTATAAACAAAAACTCCTATAGACAAAACCTCCCATTTCCTAAAAAGGATGGAGGGGAAAAATTAGGATGTCCGCCTGGATAACGTGACAATCTCCGGGTAAGACGATGGTTTCCCCCTCAGAAAGAACACAATAGCTCAGTAACATAACGTGTTAGTTTTCTAGGGCAGTAAGGAGGTAAAGCAACAAGTTACTTTTAAAAGTAACGCTACCCAAAACTGCATGTACAATAGATAAAATCCTACAGCGAAGGTGGTCCTGACCAAGCCCAGCACTGTAGCGCCCCTGTTGCAGAAGAGATGCCCCAGCAGCATTGAAGGATGGGTCAAATGCAGAGGACAAATTTCCCTCTTGGAGACAAGTGCACTTTAACCTTAGATGCTACTCGTAACTTTTCTGATGCCATTGGCTTGATTGTATTGAGTTTAGTAATGCTTCGAAACTCTGGTCGAACACAACACATAAACACATCTACAGAAACATTAAACAGAAGAAAAGATAAATTCAAAATTAAAATGCCAAAAACATGTATTGAACCCAAAACCAGTTTGTATAAAAATATATAAACAATTGAGGGAAGTGAATGAAGGGCCCTCCAAGGGCTCCCAACCTACTCCTGTACCAGTCCTCACAATGAACTGGATACACTACCTCCCCAGACCACTACACTCCTCCGCCGCCCTCAGTATATTTTTTATCCAATTTACATTTAGCATTCATTAGCAAGAACCATGCCACAACAATGGAATACGAGAGAATATTTATTGATATTAGTGACGATGACAATGACGACGACGACGACGACGATAGATGATAGATGATAGATGATAGATGTTGAGATGTTGGTGGTGATGTGTTACGGTGAAGACAATAAAAGTAGAGAAAGCAGAGGTGACCAAAGATGCTGGGATAGGCCTGTATAAATAGGGTTTCTGTGTAATTAGAGGTGTGGTTAAAGAGTGGAGGAGTGATTGCAGGAGTAGGAGAGTGGGGCGTGGTGCACCTACTGAACCTCAGTCAATGATCATTAACTACATTTCAGATGAGTGCGTGTAACTAGACACTGAGGCTGCGTTTGAAGGTTCACATTTGTCCCCAAACCCCTCATTCACTACATAGTACTAATCTGAGAAATTTGATTCATATTCCCTGTGAAAAGATAAGGCCCAGTCCCACTGCAACTAGTCTGAAACTTGCTGTGCTAAATGTCCTTATGTAACAAATCAGTCTTAATTAATAATTTTATTTATTCTTATAATCTTTATTTTATGTTTTTAACTGAAACATGGCATGACAAAAACACAGGGAATGTACTTTTAATAGAATCTGCTCCACCTAACTTTAAGTTTGAATATGAAACACGAGAAAAAAAAAGGGGGGGGGGGGTGGAGTCTGTGCAATGTTTAGGGATGAAATAATTACCCGCAGGTTATCTTTTGGTATGTTTTCATCATTTGAGTATGTATCCTTTCAAATTGAGCTAAAACAGTCTCTATCCATTTTCTTCATTGTTTAATACAAGCCTCCCCAGCACTGCCAAAGTTTTATTGATGATTTTACTGAGATACTATATATACATATACTATATACATAAGTCGTATGCACAGACTTTGATGGTTTGGTCCTTACAGTTGATTTCAATGTGCATGTTGATAATATTTGTGACAGAAACGCTAAAGAGCTTGATGCTGTCCTTGAAACCTTCAGTCTTACTCAGCATGTGAGTGGCCCCACCCACAACAGAGGGCACACTCTAGATCTCATAATGGGGGTAAATATTTCAAATGTCAATGTGGTCGATGCGGCTCTGTCTGATCATTTCTGTGTCTTCTTTGACATGTCTGTTTTTCCCAAAACCACCGGTTGGTCCTGCAGTTGTTCAGAGGAGACACATAAATGATGGCACAGGTGCGCTGTTTCTGGAAATGATAAACTTTGAAAATGTCTCATGTTCTAATGTAAATGATTTGTTGAACTCTTTGAATGTTCTGGACACCATTGCCCCTGTGAAGGCTAAAATGGTTAAAAATAAGCAGAATGTGCCGTGGAGAAATTGAGAAGTTGAACATGTACAACCTCATTTTATGTAGAACTAGGGAAAGATAATTTTCTGAAATTATTGGAAGCTGCAGTAAAAACTTGCGTGTCCTGTTTGCCACAGTAAACAGATTAACAAACCCTCCAGCTCAGCTGCCGTTAGAACTGATTTCCACATCCAAGTGTAATGAGTTTGCATTATTGTTTAATGACAATGTTCAGGGCATTAAAAATGCTATAAATCCCACAATGCAAAAAAAATTACCCTAAAACCCCCTAAACACTGTTATGGAAAAATATAATCTGGACTGTGCTTTTTTGTTGGGTTCATTGCAGCGTTTCGCTCAGCTTATGCACTCTCTCCCGTGCCATCTGACTGTGACATCTTTGCAGAATACTCAGTCTTGGTACACCAGGTATATAATGCAGGACAGGAGACTCGTGTGTCGTTTTTATCGGTAGCCGCACTGTTCACTGCTCCGGTCCCGTGAGTGAAGTGAACAGGAGGTTCCGCCTTTATTAATTGAACAGAGCGTATCCCTACGCCGAACAATATAGTGCTTACATATAGTGGAACACATCGCTCTCTAACATTTTTGACTAGGAAGTTCCCCGTTTTGTTTCACACTAGGACAAAGACAGCAAAACCTGTGAATTGAATTAATGCAAATGTTATGTACTGTCTCCTTGTTCTTCTGTATCTACCTCTGTATCTACCTGCGTTGCACCAATGAAATTTCCCCATGTGGGACAATAAAGGAATATCTTATCTTATCTTATCCTTCCTGTAAGCCCTTTTCCATTTGCTCCTTTTGCCCCTCTGTTCCTTTGGACCTGAGAGACCAGTGACTGGTAACTTTCCGTGTGTGTGGGGTCATGTGACTAAATGTATAAATAAGGAGGACATGGGACAGGAGGGAGATTCTGATCATGTAAGGTACCAGAGAGAGAGAAACGCCTGATTAAATCACCTTAACATTGAAACAAAGCAACTCGCTTCCTTGCCTTATTTTTGCCATTACAACACTTAGAGCTAACTCACCTGTAACTGACAAAACTTTCCAGGAGAACATCACCAGTCTGAGTCCATCTACATGCTGCCTCGATGTGTTACCCATCCGATTTTCAAAATCCGTGCTAAACAGTTTGTTAGCACCACTCACTCACATAGTTAACATGTCGTTTCAATCTGGAACATTCCCAATGTCTTTAAAAACTGTGGTCATAAAGCCTCTCCTAAAAAAGAGCTGTCTTGATGTCGCAGTACTGAGTAATTACCTGCCCATTTCTAATCTGCCATTTTGGGGCAGTCCTTGAAAAGGTTGTTTACCAACAGCTCACAGATTTCATCTTAATAAGCAACTCATTTGATGTTTTTCAGTCAGGTTTTAGACCTCATCACAGCACTGAGACTGCTCTTGTCAAGGTGACAAATGACATCCGCCTGAACACTGACACGGGCAAAGCCTCAGTCTTAATTCTGTTAGATCTGAGTGCTGCTTTTGATCCTCTTACAGAGACTAGAGGACTGTGTGGGCATCACTGTCACTGCCCTAAACTGGTTAAGGTCCTATTTGGAAGACAGGAAGTACTTTGTTGAAATTGGTAGCTGTGTCTCAGACCACATGCCTATAACCTATGGGGTGCCCCAAAGGTCAGTCCTGGGACCCCTTCTGTTCAACCTCTACATGCTGCCAATATAGGTAAGATAAGATAAGATAAGATAAGATAAGATATTCCTTTATTGTCCCACATGGGGAAATTTCATTGGTGCAACGCAGGTAGATACAGAGGTAGATCCAGAAGAACAGATCACTTATAGGAAGTCTGAAAAACACTTTCAGTAGAAGATCTCCTATAAATAAATAAAAACTCCCATAGACAAATAAATAAATAAATACCATTGCATGTGATCCCGACAGTAATAGATTGCACATGAATTTCACAGTAATTGCACATGAATTGCACATGAATTTCACAGTAATTGCACATATGACAGAATTGCACATCAGTATTAGGTTAGGTCAGTTTTGCGACGGGATAACGTGACGATCTCCGGGTAAGACGACAGTTCTCTGCAGTTTCATGAGTTCCTCCTTTGTGGAAACGCGGTACGGCGCCGGCCGGGGGGCGGGGCCGGAGCCGGGGGGCGGGGCCGGAGCCGGGGGCGGGGCCGGAGCCGGGGGGCGGGGCCGGAGCCGGGGGACTCAGATGATACGCAGCGAAAATGTGTCCTATCACAATTATGCAGACACTCAGATCTATGTTTCACTGTCGGCAGGTGAATATTAGCCAGTGGAGTCACTCTGTCACTGCATCCAACAGATCAGTGTGTGGATGCAAAACAACTTTCTCCAACTGAAATCATAATTTTTGGCCCACAGAAAAAAAAGAGAAAGTGTTAGCGGCCACCTTCAGAGTCTCGCTCTAAAACCTACAAACCAAGTTAGAAATCTGGGGGTAATAATTGAACTTCAAATCAATAACATCAGCAGCTTTTTACCATCTAAAAAACATTGCCAAAATCAAAAGTATAGTGTCTAAACAAGATTTAGAGAGACTTATCCATGCGTTTGTCTCCAGTAGATTAGACTACTGTAACGGCCTGCTCACTGGCCTCTCCAAACGAGCTGCAAAACAACTGCAGTACATCCAGAACGCAGCTGCTCGGGTCCTGACTAGAACCAGGAAGTACGATCACATTAGTCCTGTTCTCATTTCTTTGTACTGGCTCCCTGTGGCTCAGAGAATAGACTTTAAAGCAGCTTTGCTTGTGTACAAGTCTCTCTATGGCCTAGCACCAAAGTAACCAAATGTTAGTGCCATATGAACCATCTCAGACTCAGGGGAGGAACTCAGGGCCTCCTGCTGGTGCACAGAGTCAGGACTAAACATGGGGAATCTGTGTTTCAGTTTTATGCAGCTAAAATCTGGAACAGTCTTCCTGAAGATATGAGAAAGGCTTCTACTCTGACAACATTCAAATCTAAGCTAAAAACTGTTTTGTTTAGCTGTGCATATGACTTAAATGATTTTTCTTTGCACTCTTCTCTTTTATTTCTTAAACTGTTTTGTGATTTCTGTAATTTCTTTGTGATTTGAATGATTTTTTCCTGTTTTGTGAAGCATTTTGAATTGTCTTGTGTATGAAACTTGCCTTGCCTTGCCTAGTACTACACTATACTATATTGAGCAGACTATATAGTGCACTCAATCACAGAGCGATTTGAACACCGAGCTCGCTACTTTCTCAAAAGCCTCTGGCGTCCAATTGAAAAAAAAAAACCTGCAAAACAATGAAAATGGGTAAACTCTGTCTGACACACCCACATTTATGGACTAATAGTCACCATACAAGTCATGGATCTCACATTATACAACAAACGGACTGGATTATTATTTTTAGAGTGTTTATTCATATTCTCTAGTCAATTGTATTTTGTTTAAACAGCTCTTCTGCCTTCATTCAGTCAAGTTGTATCCAGTTAAAGACCTGTCGCTGTTGTTTTTCCGACTCTCGCAATGCATTGTGGTCTATATTGACTGTTCTACTGGTCACTGGACAGTTCATGGTAAAATGCTAAATAGTGCCCTATGTACTATTTAGTGCCCTATGTAACTACCGTTACATACACAAACTGTAACGGTAGTGTATGTTTTGTACATACGCTACCGTTACAGTGTATGTACAAAACAGATCCAGAACTCCAAGTTCCAAACTATGTGTCAAATCAACAACTCAAATGTGTAAAGCATAAGTGATCGACCACCCGTAAAACCGCCACAAGTCGGCCTCGGTGAAACTGAGATAGAGCCAAAAAAATAAATATTTTTTCAAATGTGTGATTTTCGTTTTTTTTGCAGAATGTGCTAGTTGAAGTTATGAAGGAGCCCCTCTGTGCTTCAGATAACACTATTGGTTGTCTTAAACATATACATTAAGCTGTATTGTTGGTATTTTTTGGCCAATCAACTGCTAGCCACATGGCTACTTAAAACACCGTCATACGCCGTGGTGTTGAAGATGGACTACGTAGTACAAAAAGATGAAAAAGAAAAAAGATCCACAAAAAGAAAGTGCCTGGCATAAGTACTCACAAGATCCCTACATGCGTGCATGCTTTGTGTGTGTTTTAAGGTGCTTTGCGTTGGTTTTCGTGGCTAAACCGGCTTTTAGCTCCGGCTAAGTTGGAAGATAAATTTTGCTATCACCATGTTATCGGCTTATTCTTCAGCGTTGTTCTGTACAAATCATATAATTATGTTGTATTTCTTGACCCGTGGGTTGTGTGGGTCGTGCTTTATGTGTGTTTTATGGTGCTTTGCGTTGGTTTTCGTGGCTAAACCGGCTTTTAGCTCCGGCTAAGTTGGAAGCTAAACTTTGCTAACACCATGTTATTGGGTTATTTTTCAGCGTTGTTCTGTACAAATCATATAATTATATAGTATTTCTTGACCTGTGAGTTGTGTGGGTCGTCCTTTATGTGTGTTTTATGGTGCTTTGCGTTGGTTTTCCTGGCTAAACCGGCTTTTAGCTCCAGCTAAATTGGAAGCTAAACTTTTCTATCACCATGTTATCGGCTTATTTTTCAGCGTTCTGTACAAATCATATAATTCAAGCCTTGAAATAATTATTTTTACGTCCCTGTCAACATGACGGTACCGATCATTTGGTACCTGTCATGGCTAATTCTGAATCGGTCACAAGGAAAGGAAAACAGAATAACATAATTTATGAAAAATTTACTTTTATTAACATGTCTCGTTATCATTTACAGGCTGAGAAATAGATTTTCAATGTTAGGGGCCAGGGGGGCCCCCTACCTAAAAAAGTTAGGGGCCCCCCAGAAATTTCAGGGGCCTACAAGCACGCGCGGCATCGCAGCTTCATAAGAACAAGATAAATTTGTTGTTTTAAACCTGGTTATTAGCATGTAAAACAATTTAAAGTACTTTTATCTGTTATTTGATATGAAGAGCACAAATACTGAATCATATAAACCAGAGATCGTGATCTTTAATACTGTTTAATTTAATATAATAATGTTTCTTAGATACAAAATAAATACTGTTTACAGCATTTGACACAAGGAGATCTTGTGGAATATATAAAATCACAGCCTACAAAATAAACTACTAACATATATACATTGCCCCGATGCTAACAACTCCAAAGGGGCGGGGCCCTTGGATACTTCCACATTGACATTGTCCCTAATGTGCAAAATTACAGCTTTTGTTGCAACAACTTTAAAAAGACTGAATTGCGAACTGAGGAGATTGACGCCCGCCAACCTCGATATCACTTGTGGCGCAAAATTAGACCGGGCATTTCCGAGTACAACCGAACGCAACCGAACGCAGCGGCCAATCAGATGCCCGCTTTCATCGACATTAGATCACGGACACCGCTCGGCCAATGAGAAGCGAGAAGACTGCAAAGTGGCATGTCTGTCAAAACGAAACTTAAGCGATGGAAATGTCCGCGCTCCGGGCTGTCCACATTCCTCTGCTGTATAACTACAGCAATAATCGTGGTCTGTAGTATAGCGCGCCTTAGTTTGTGCATAGGAATCGCTTTGGGCATGTTCACCGCGCTGTTTTTGCCTATTAAAAATATATATTACGACGAAAAATTTGCGTCGGTCATTGTGTCCGGAGCATTGATTTTGGAGTCGGTCAAAACTGATTTTTGCGCCGGTCATTGACCGTGTCCGGCCCGTTATTTCGAGGCTTGTAATTATATAGTATTTCATGACCCGTGGGTTGTGTGGGTCGTGCTTTATGTCTGTTTTATGGTGCTTTGTGTTGGTTTTCGTGGCTAAACCGGCTTTTAGCTGCGGCTAAGTTGGAAGCTAAACTTTGCTATCACCATGTTATCGGCTTATTTTTCAGCGTTCTGTACAAATCATATAATTATATAGTATTTCTTGACCCGCGGGTTGTGTGGGTCGTGCTTTATGTGTGTTTTATGGTGCTTTGCGGTTTAGTGTTGTTGTTTAGTTTTCATGAAATCAAAAGTTGGCCCCGATGCTGAATCAAAAGTAAATATTTAATTCATGAGCTTCATTGAGCTTCAATGAGCCAAAGGCACGCAGGTGCCTTTATAGCCGGGTGGTGTGCCTTAAATAAAAATCCAAGTCACTTGCCCATCCGTGGGTTAGCTTCGGTACATATGGAACATGTAACTGGGTGGAGAGTCTCAATACCCTGGAGAACTGTTTTTAGCCTACATTTTCAGACTAGTAGCCTGTCTCAAATCTTCAAGAAGACTGTTGAAAGAATTTAGCTTCATAAAACTGAAACTCCATTTTTAGTTCGGCGGAAAAGGCTAGTCCCTGAGAGTCTAAGTTGGTTCATATGGCCCTAACATGTCAGACATGTACTAAGTCTACTGTCTATTTCTAAGCTGTTATTTAGAGGGAACAATGAACAGACACACAAAAGAGTATCACATAATGAGTGTATGTTTTTTTTTTAACCTTGCAACAAGCCAGTTATATACTGGGCTTCCACTGAGGATATCCTTGTTATGGTTGGGTGCAGCCACACAAGATTTCCAGATGTGTTATTGGCTGATTTCAGAGGACACATGATTGCAATAGCTGTCTGACAGTTTTTCTTCAAAAAGAGTTGGACAAAAGTCATGATTAACAAAAAGCTTAAACAAATATGAGGCAACACATTTATTTAGATTCCCTGATAAATGCAAATGATTTCAGCAGAAAACAGGCTCTCCAAGACATTAAAAAGACTACCGCTTCTGAAGAGGGAATGACATCTGATTCAAGAGGTGCAGAATTCATCATATGGTCAGCAGATTATCACTGTCATTAATAGTAAAATAAAGGTGTAAAGTCTCCTAGTTTCCCCCAGCTTGCGTTTTGTCTGTACTCCTCAGTGGTCACCTCCTGTCCAGGCTATATTTAGGGACCATTCAATACGGGCCCAGCCAAAGCTAGAGCTAGAGTTTAGACGTTTAGAGTTGGTCCATGGGATCAGAGCTATACTGAACCAGAGGACATCCTGCAGCTGAAAACAGGGACTTAACCTACCCACAATGTGGGTAAACTGTGTAGACAAACACACAAGTGGGTAGAGAAGTCCAAAAGAGTCTAAAGAGGGATCATAACTTAATATTAATTAAGTAGAAAGTATGTCTTCAAAAGGACTGAAGAGTGAAAAAGTATTTGATTCACAAGTTGAAGTGAATCTAATTTAAAGGACGAAATCTTAAATAATGAACGAAATTATATAAACCCTAACCCAAAATCAAATAAATAGGTTTAGTCCTCCATTAAGAATTGTCAATAGTCTTGGACAAGAGCTTTCCGGGGCTTGAGTCTGGGTCAAAGGACTGGGACTGTGGTGTTTTGCCCTGGCAGGCTGTTCAATGGGTAGTTAAGTGGGGGAGGTTGGGGTTTGCCAAGTCTGAGGGACTGCTTTGTTTCAGCTCGGGTTGGGGCATTGCTGTACGTCTGTGGCCTAGAATATGGACCTCAATGGAGGAGTGTTGAGTGTGGTGCCAGAGGTTCATGTGCAGGCCTTGCTGGTGGATGGCAGACGAAGGAGTCATGTAGACAAAGTTAGGAATCCCTGGGTAAAATCGTAAACTGGTTGGCTCATGACCAAAGTTGTACACCAAACAGACCTGATGTTTTTTTTACCACATTGTAAAAAATAATCACATGAAAAGATTGTTGAAATAATAATTTGGCTTGGAGAACAGGATTGTTATTGGTATTTACAAGTAAAGAGTTATTAAAACCAATCAAACAAAGCAATGACCATTATAACCCTATAAATTTGGATTAAGGCATATAATGTAGTCAAAATTATATAAATGCATTAATAATCTGGACAACCATTCTACTATGCATATGAAAAATAAATGGGAAAGAGGAGGTCATTTTCATTTTGACGGAAGAAGAATGGTAAAGTGTTTGTACATTTCAATGGAGAATCAAAAAAAATCACATGTTGCGTTTCTTCTTAACGCCATATCAAACTGTTCACGATTCACAAGAAAATTCTAACTACTGGAGAAACTGTGGTTGCCAGGAGGCCCACCATTACCATATTTTTGGGACTCTCCAGTTGGTCAAAAATATTGGACTGAGATCAGGCTTTAGGTCGGTGGCTCTCACATCCCATCTGATGAAGACACTGGAGTGGCTGGTCCTGGACCACCTCCGCTCCATCATGGATCCGCTGCAGTTTGCATACTGGCCTGGAATCAGAGTGGAGGACGCTGATATCTCCCTGCTGCACTGCTCTCTCTCTCACCTGGAGAAGCCAGGCAGCGCTGCGAGGATTCTGTTTTTTGATCTCTCCAGCGCCTTCAACACCATCCAGCCGCTGCTCCTGAGGGACAAGCTGGAGACGGCTGGTGTGGACGAGGACATGGCAGAGTGGATCCTGGACTACGACACAGACCGACTCCAGTTTGTAAGAGCCCGGACCGTATGTCTGACACTCTGACCTGCAGTGTGGGGGCGCCCAGGGCACCGTCCTCGCGCCCTTTCTCTTCACCCTCTACACTGCAGACATCAGAAAAGACACGGACACGGACAGCTGTGTCCTGCAGAAGTTCTTCAACGACTCTGCCATCATTGGACTCCTCACGGACGACGACGATGCGGAGTACAGAGGACTAGCCTAGGACTTTGTGGACTGGTGTCAGCAGAACCACCTCCTCATCACTGCGGGGAAGACCAAGGAGATGGTGGTGGACTTCTGCAGACACCACTCTGCTGCTCCCTCACCAATGAACATCCAGGGAAGGGACATTGAGAGAGTGGACTCATACAAGTACCTGGATGTTCATCTGAACCAACAACTTTACTGGACTCATAACACAGACGCACTGTACAGGAAGAGCCAGAGTCGGCTCTACCTCCTGAGGAGACTCAGGTCTTTTGGAGTGACAGGGCCACTCCTGAAGACCTTCTACAAGTCTGTGGTGGCATCAGGCCTCCTGTACGTTGTGGTCTGCTGGAGCAGCAGTATCACAGAGAAGGAGAGGAAGAAGCTGGACACAGTAATCAAGAAGTCCAGCTCCGTCCTGGGCTGCACTCTGGACTCGGTGCAGGAGGTGGGGGACAGAAGGGTCCTGGCTAAACTCACATCTATGCTGGACCATGAGTCTCACCCCCTGCAGGATACTCTGTCCGCTCTGGAGAGCAGCTTCAGTGACAGACTGATCCACCCTCACTGTGTGAAGGAGAGGTTTCGCAGGTCTTTCCGTCCTACTGTTGTCAGACTCTACAACAAACACTTTTAGCCCCGAAAATGAGTCATTCAGCTTTCATAATCATGTGCAATACTGTGATATAATGTCAATCATTCTGGTGCATTTTTTTCACATCTGGCAGTGGTAACAACCTGGAGCTCAACACCCAGAAGACAGTGGAGATGATTGTGGACTTCAGGAAAATCAAACTCTGTAGGCAAACTGCAGGGGGTCCATCAGGGAGGTGAAGGACTTGAGGTGGGGCAAGACCAGGCACTCAGGCACTGACAACAGACGTCAGTGCCTGTAGTCATTAAGTCCAGTGATCCGGGACTTCTTGGGAACAGGGACGATGATGGACGACTTGAAGCAGGCTGAGACATGGCATGACTCTAGGGAGAAGTTTAAAATGTCTGTAAAGATGCGAGTCAGCTCCTGCATCGTGGGGGCTCTAGGCTTGTAGTTGGTGAGAAGCCGGAGCCCTCTCCACACGGATGTGGGGTTGTTGTCACAGAAATGCTGCTCCAGATGCGTATTGTACTTGTATCTAGCGCTCAACACCTCTTCACACCTTTGTAGTGCGTTCTGTCACCAGTCCTATGTGTTTTTTATTTTTATTTATTGACAAGACAAACAAGACAAATAACACAAAAACAAAAAAGGGCGGGTGACAGGTCAGGTTTCTCTGCCTTAAGTGCCTCAGTTTGGGAGTGAACCAGGGTTTGTCATTACTGAAGGTGACTTTGGTGTGCGGCATAATATTGTCCTCGAAGAATTGAATGTATAACGTCACAGTGTTTTTGTACCAGTGGCAGGCTGTGACCATTATTTAAATAATTTTAATATATATTATACTATATACTATACTACTATGGCTAAGTACGCAAAACAACATTTATGATGAGATACTCACAATAACAGCATACTGTTAGACAGATGCACTTATAATCATACCTCACTTGCCAGAAACGTAACCTTAAAAACATCTATGCGTTACAACAGCCACTCCCAACTCAAACCACGTTTTTCCTGAAGAAATGTCTTGTATTTCCCAGAAGTGGAGTTGGTCAAAAACAGCCACCAATTCACTAACTCTTCATAAAATGTCCCTTGTTGCTGTTGTTGTTTCATAAAATAGTGTTGTGTCAGACAAACGCTCTTCCGCTAATGCCAAGTGCTGTCATCCTCTCATTTTACTTCTCAGCCCGGGATCCTCCATTGCACGCAAACTAGCTCACTATGTCATTATATTACTGCCTGCATTTTGAACTAACTTGACAATAGTTAGAAACACATAGCCGTAGCTACAAACAAAGCTATTATTTCTTTGTAAGTCACTTGTTGAAAGTTCTGTGCTTGCTGTCTTCTTACTGCACATGCACAGTTTGAGCACAGGATAACAATCTGTTGACTTATCTGGTTTTCATACAGGTGTATTCAGCATGGTTTAAACCTGAGTGGTCCTCAGGGCGCATGTGCAAACCTCTAAAAGAGCTGCTTTCCGCTCTGTATCTAAAAGCCTATGTTAGGGCCCATGAATAAGGTAGATAGACTGCGAAGCTGTGGAGGAAGGGGAATAAAGCTTCCCAGTTCCAACAGTACCGCTCAGTGGCTTGTAGAGGCCACTGAAAACACAATGACTTCCAGCCAAGCTTCTGAAATGCCCACAGTAGCGTTACTGAGAGATGAGTAACGTGTTCTGCTCTCTGGTCGGGAATTTGATAAACTGTCTGTACTTTGGTAACCGTCCGTGGCTCAGATTTCCCTTGTTAAAACCCCCAGGATAACAAACAAGAGGTCTGAGAAGATCCGCTCCACACTCATAATTTGGACCGCAAATGTGCATTGTGCCTCCTATATGTTTGCGCTCGGTGGAATGTAAACAGCTGCCAGGAAAACTCAGATGAAGAATAGAATGGTTTGCAGTTAATGAAAATATATTACAAAGAAGGAGAGCAGTGTTTGGAGATCACAGTAATATCGGACCATCAGGCGTTACTGATGAAGAAACAACCTCCGCTGTCTATCGCTCGCTGTTGCTCTTCTCTCATGTAGCTAGACTTATGCCTGCCCCATACTGGGCTAAAAAGTTACCCCTGGTCATGCTGGTGCACTGGCCGTAACTATAAATTGGACTTAACTTTCAGTTTTAAGTTGGACGTAGCTTAAAGGGGTTAAAATTACATTCTTGCTTTATGTGAAAAAATACCTTTTTGACTGGCTATGGACTAGATGGGTAATGTGCAGTATTTTTTATTTATTTATTGGATTTCTCGTTATGTTTTTACATTTTGAAAAAGAGTTGCCCAAATGAAAAAAATAAAAGTATAATTCAGGTACATTATGTATTATGTATATATATTCTTATAAAGAAAACATTACTTACATTTGGGTGTTGTCAGTTGCTCACGTTGAAGAGCAGAGTCATGCTGCATTATGTGAAAACGACTCAATTCAATATTTTTTTTAATGCCCAAAATCACAATATTAGTTGCCTTGAAGGGCGACCGTGAAATAGAAACACAGATTAAACAATGTTCACAGGAAATTAGCAAATAGATACATGTCCCAGCATCCCCTGTCCTTAGACCAGGGGTGGGCAAACTACGGCCCGCGGGCCTTTCAATCCGGCCCGCCAAGCTTGTCCAAGTAATATTAAAAAATATATATATATTTTTTCTCCCTTTTTTGCCCTCAGGCATCTGTCTGCACGTGTATCCTTTATACATATGACGTGAAGTGAATTAAATAATAGATTCAATAGCCTATATTTGACAGAAAAGTTATATTTTATTTGATATTTAATTTTTGGGATTTTTCTTTTTTCACACCAATGATCGCGGGCCGGCCCTCCGCTACTTGCCTGGATTTGAATATCGCCCTCGGAGGAAAATAATTGCCCACCCCTGCCTTAGACCCTCCATCTAGGCAAGGAAAAAATACAGAACCCTGCAGTAAAAAGAGAAACTTTGGGGAGAACCACAGTGGAGAGATCCTACTCATAAGGCGCTGGTACAGCTGGCAGCCCGGTGTAAACGCTCTCTCTTCTTTCTCACACTTATTGTGCTTTATCTCCTATATTTTGTAAATATAGTTAGTATATTTTTTCTATTTTACTGTACGATAGGGACACGCGCTGGAATAGTTTTTTAATTCAACTGTTTTTGACTTTTTTCGACTGGATTTGAGCGTTTTTCGTTGCGTTCGTTGTGTTGTTGTGACGTGAGCTAGCTCCGAGCGAGCCCACCAGCCCCTCCCCCGCGCCCTCCGGCCGCGCTAAAGTACGGCGTGTCGTCGGTACACGTTTATATACACGTTTATATGAAAGAGGAACTTCACGAACGATCGGGACACGCACTGGAATCGCTTTAAATTAACTTGTTTTGACTTTATTCGGCTGGATTGAGTGTTTTCGTCGTGTCGTGGCGATGTGTCTTGGCTCCGGCCCCGCCCCCCGGCTCTGGCCCCGCCCGGCGCCGTACCGCGTTTACACAAAGGAAGAACTGATGAAACTGCGGAGAACAGTCGTCTTACCCGGAGATCGTCACGTTATCCCGTCGCAATACTGACCTAACCTAATACTGATGTGCAATTCTGTCGTATGTGCAATTGCTGTTGGAATTCATGTGCAATTACTGTGCAATTACTGTGAAATTCATGTGCAATCTATGTGCTGTCGTGACACATATTCATGTGCAATTACTGTCGGGATCACATGCAATGGTATTTATTTATTTATTTGTCTATGGGAGTTTTTATTTATTTATAGGAGATCTTCTACTGAAAGTGTTTTTCAGACTTCCTATAAGTGATCTGTTCTTCTGTATCTACCTCTGTATCTACCTGTATTGCACCAATGAAATTTCCCCATGTGGGACAATAAAGGAATATCTTATCTTATCTTATCTACTCCCAGGAACTACATAATAACTGCATAACTTTACCTTGATTGTCTATGCTGTTTCATTTGGAAAACATTGTTATGACAGGAGGATTATATGAGAGGATTTTTCTTCATGGCAAACTGCTGATAAATACGTTTTTGCTAAGTTGTGTTGCTTACTATTCTTCATTAACCATAATATTAAGGCCGTGGCTGCAGAGCCGCGGCGCGGTCAAATGGCCCAGCAGTTTCAGGAGCCGCGGCACAAAATAACATGGCAGTTTTGGCCCCGCGCCGCGGCTCTGTAGACACTCCCTAGTATTAAATTGAATAATTGTTTAAATGTCCCATTTTCTGAGTCGGAGGTCGGACTTTCCAAGTTTCAGAGTTCACATGAATGCAGCTAATCGCCCCGAGCATGGAGATACTTTCTGCTCATGAACAGAACAGTTCCAAAGCGCTCTAAGGAGAACTGGTCCTGGGCAACGGGGCCAGTCGACACGTGGCTTATGTCACTCAAGGAGGATGGGATATCAAGAGTACTCTGAAAAGTACTGTTTAAAGTAAATGTACTTGAGTTTAACAACGTAACAGCCTATGTAAAGAGAATTAAAAGGGTCATAATACAAACTTGAATTTTACTCATAAGTCTAAGCTTTTCTCCAGAGCTCAAAACATTCTCTTCCACCTCATGATGTCATCAGGTAGTAATCCAGTAGTGTTCCTAACATTGCAATGAACAAATGGCCTCCATTAAGCAGCTATTCAACTTGAATAAGCGCTTATGTCAAATTTGAATCAAATGGCTTCACTCCTTTGTAACAGTAGGTGGAATGTGTGCTCCCTCTGCTGGTGAAATTTGTTGTAAGTATCAAAGCAAGGTTTTAACATAATTTAAAAAGCCAGAATAATGTATGCTGGCTGCTTTGAATCTCTGATTCAATATTCAGAGTTTGGATGTTTGGTGACTACGTGTTCAGTCTGGAAAAAAGCCAGATTTCTCCATGACCACAGGAAACCAAGTCCGAGACCAGATCAAGAAGAGAGAGACAAGACTGAGTCCAAAGTAGAGCCAGACCAAATCCAGAGAATTTTTGCCATTTTCAACATTTATTTGTGGTCTACCATCACTGTGGCACATGTGTATTATTGTTTTATTACATATATTGTCATTCTGATAAATGCTTATTCAAGCTATGGATTTTAGTTGGTGATGGTACCATATATTGTAGTGAGTAATAAATAAAAGTATTTACAGCAAACCAAAATAAATTATATTAATAATCCCAAATATACACATTGCTTAATTGGTAACTGGTTTGAAAGTACAGTTTGAGTTTTGATTTAAGTTCCAATAATTTACAGCAACAAAATAATAAATTGTCTCTAAAGACAGGCAGTTTCACGGGTAACTGATGCCGCAAGTTCATTCATTTGTAACACTGTGTTATCTGTAGACCCCAAATAATACAAAAATGCACCAGTCTTTACCGTGTTGTGCATTATTCAATTACTCCACATTGGGTGGTGTCCTGGGGCAGACTGACAGAAGTGAGGATGCAAGTCTGTGCCATCACTGGCTCTGACCACCACCAGTCCCTCATTTATACAATCAGTGGCGGATCCAGTTTTTAAGATCAAAAATATATATTTTTTAAGTTTGGCTTGACAGGTAGAGCATTGGGTTAGTATACAGTGGATCCTGGTACGAATCCCGCAATGGTTTCATTAAATCATCTCGTTCTTTTCAACGTTTTAAATGTGTGCAGAGCGGAGGGTCACTCTCCTCAAAAATGGTCAAATAATGTATCAGTCATTAAGTAAGAGACTATTGAATAAACTACTATAAAATCTGACACTGCCTCACCCTCCCCGCTGCTGAATCCCTCATCCATGCCTTCATCTCCTCCCGCCTTGACTACTGCAACTCCCTCCTCACTGGCATCTCCTCCCATTCCCTCCATAGACTCCAAATGGTCCAAAACTCCGCTGCCCGCCTCCTTACCCACACCCGGTCCCGTGAACACATCACTCCCGTTCTCCGTTCTCTCTGGCTCCCCATCAAGCAGCGCATAAACTTTAAAATACTCCTCCTCACCTTCAAAGCTCTTCACCACCTTGCCCCCCCCTACCTGTCTGACCTCCTCATCCCCCACCGCCCCACCCGAGCTCTCCGATCCTCCTCCTCTCTCACCCTGACTGCACCAACATCCCGACTCAAAACTTTTGGCGACAGAGCATTCTCCCGAACAGCACCCCGACTCTGGAACTCCCTCCCCCAACCTGTCCGCCACTCTCCCTCACTCACAACATTCAAATCCTGCCTAAAAACATACCTCTTCACCCAAGCCTATGACCTCCCCTACCCCTAGCCTCCTCTACCCCATTGCCTACTCTTCTACCCCCTGTTACATCCCCATCTTTTTCTCTCTACTTCTTCTGTCTTGTTCATTTTATCTGTATATTAATGTGTATTGTACGTGTTGTCCCCCCCTGTCTGTAAATACCCCCCCCCCTTTTTTTATATATGTTCAGCGTCTTTGGGTCACTGAAAAGCGCTATATAAATAAAAGTTATTATTATTATTATTATTATTATTGGTTGATACCCAAGACTGAATTAATTTCATGAAGTCTGCCTAGCTTAGGTGGTAGAGCATGAGACATCAATTCTAAGGGTCCTGAGTTTGGCCCCGACAGGGCGCAGAGGGTTTTTCAAATTGGTTTTGACACTGTTTGTTTTAAATCAGAACATCAACATGTACAATTTCTTGAAAAAGTAAATGTAACTAAATGCTACCACCTCTGCTGTTCTGGTCTGTGTGCAGCTAAGTCTCAGTCCGATCCCACACAAAATCACCACTTATTCCTATTTAATGATGGTCTTTCTTTTTTAACAAAAATTGCCTCATTAACTCTTCTTTCAAACCATCTTTTGATTAAGTAGCATAACAAAATGCATTAGAATTTCATGTTCACACTGTCTATGAGACTACAACTGTCCCATAATTAAGTCATTTTCACCAATGGGACATGCAGTTGATATATATATATTGCTATGTTTTAATTGATTTAGTCTTTTCAGTGTAACGCAGAATTTGCTTCTTAACTGTCAAAATTCAGATTTGGTGACCTGATTGTTGGTTCGTACATCTGTAATCCCCGTCCAATATCCACATGAAACAAAAATGAATACAAAGTTCAGAGGGCCTCATTCATGACACAAATTACTTATGGCATTCATTCACTTCTGATGCTGCCCAGTGGTCGAGAGGTTAAGGCGGCAGGACTCAGAGCAGCTGACTGCGTCTGAGTCTGAGTGACTATTTGCTGCATGTCCTCCCTGCTCTCTCATTTCCCCATTTAAAAAAATCCTTCAAATAAGAAAATTAACAATTTATCAATTATTTTCTTCGAGTAATCGGTTAATATTTTTTTACATTCCGTTTACCATTTTTAAAAGCATATTCACTTTTCTTTTTTTTTTAAATAAATGTTATGATTCATAGTAATAAACAAATAACAAATAAGGAGTATCTTGCTTTTGTGCTGTTTTAAAAACAGCACAAAAGACCTCCGGATCTCTTGCTTTGACACTAACTAAATCACTAACTTTGGAAAATTTGGAATCTCTTTTTGTGAGGCTCAGAGAAAGAGCAGAGAAGATGAGCTCGTAAACCGTATTAATGAAACTAGAGTGAATGAAAATACAACTCCAGCTATGTTTTTGATGAGGGGACCATGTGAAAAAAGAAAGATTCCATTTAATTTTGTCCTTTCAAATAAATCCAATCAAAACCATGTACAGAAACTCAACTGCATGTCCCCTTGCTGCCCAGAATTTTCCTGACTGAGGCGCTAAAATTAACTGTTAAGTTATTGTCAGAGAAGTGTGACATTTCTCACCACTGCTGCCTTGTCCTCCTTCAGACACGGGACGTCCCACTGTCCACACACATGTCCACTGAAAGGAGCGCAAGCCCAAAATGCCGCTGGGTCAGCAGAAAATAGCTCTATAATTGAGTGTTTCATTCAGTCCATGGGAGAGGTATGCTATGTTAAGCTCTGTCATCTCATTGGTAATGTGGAGTGCATTTCTATGACGACAGTAAACAGACAGGCCCTAACAATGGGGGCTTAAATAACTACCGGGTATTAAAAATAGGCAAGAAAAGTTAAAAATAGACATGATATGTACATAAAATAAAATGTAGTGCAATAAAAAGTGCAATAAAAAGTATGTGTGCAGCGTTAACCAATCATGTCACATATGAAAAGAATTTCACAAGCAGAACACCGCGCTATAGAGAGCACTCACGTGACGTCACACAGCCGCCCCCCACGCTCCCCCAGGCTCCTCCAGGCTCTTGGCCGTCATCAGTGCGTGTCCCCCTGTACAAGCCCATTCTATACCGCAGTCTGTCTGCTTCGATTTACGACGAAACACGGTTCAAAGAGGCCCAAAACTTCATTAATGCTGTCGCACTCTTTACTATTATCACAATGGTGAAGGTTTATGTGGCAGTTGATGCAGCAACCGGGAAAATAAAGAAGATAAAGTTCTATCCGATACCAAGAAACCCGGAAATAAGAGCGCGATGGACATAGACTTTTCATATATATATATATAGATCTATAGATATATATAGAGATCTATACATATATCTGTTCTGCGCACGCTGTAGAATTAACTTCAGTTTTATTTAGGCTCAAAGTAGATCTGAAGTTAATCTGAAGTTTTATCGGTTGTCACTCACTCGGGCGCGGACGGAGCCGCTCGCAGCACAGGGAGCTGACAGCTGTTCAGCCCGGGGCAGGTGACCGAACCCCGGGCATGCAGCCTCACGCACCGCGTGCCTGCGCTGGAGCTCCGGAGCATAAACGCTGTAGAATAACATCAGTTTTATTCAGCCGTAGAGCGTTTGATCAAAATTGTGACTTGTGAACCATGGGACCAGTGGGCTTGGAGATATCTGGTAGAGTCGTGATTTAGGCATAAAATATGGATCTGAGTTGATTGATTGCAGCTTTTCTAAATATTGACCTCTGTGTAGCTCGTTCAAGGAGTTTGTGGACTCTGAAAGCTCTGGGGGCTCCATAATGTACGTTTGAGATCATTTTCCGCACTCTATCAGTGCAAAGGAACGCAACAAGTGACGGCCAAGGGGCAGCAACGTATGACAAGGGGGCGGCAACGTATGCGTATCACGTGGTTTTATGACGTCGGTGAGTGCTCTCTATAGGAATACAACAGAGCAGTGGGGAAAGTGTGACTAAAACACAGCAACAGAGAAAGTGTGACAACAACACAGCAGCATAGTGTGACTACAACACAGCAGTGTGGAACGTGTGACTACAACACTGCAATGTGGAAGATGTGACTACAACACAGCAGCAGGACATGAATTAATGTTTCTACTTCAAGGGACTAAAAAATACAGTTGTCTAGACACAAAAGGGCATTAGTGTTTGAAAAAAAGTACAACTTGTGGTAAATTATGCATCTGTGAAAAACTATTAATGTTGTGTTAATTGAATAATAAAATGCTCTCCTAGGACACTCAAGCAGAGTAGAAAAGAGGATAAACAAGATAAAGCGAAATATAAAAAAACTGGTTTTACGAAAACTGAAGGATTTTGAACCGGAAAAAAGTGAATGACCTGATAAAAGGCATTATTTTATTAACTCCATGGTTCGCACGGGGCGAGGAGTGAGCCCGCTGTCATTGCGTAATCATAAAATCAAGCCGGTTCACTCATGGATCTATTAAAATATCGGGTTTACTTTAAAGTCTAGCTCATGGTCTGGCCTAATGCAGTTGTGCTGCTTCTTTACTTTTACAGCATTTACAATACATCAGAACATTTGCAATTTTGTTTTCATACGTCAATTTGATTATTACATTGTATACATTAGTGCAAAACTGCACATTTTGTATATGTATTTATCCAAATCTATTGCTTTGGCTCTATCAGTCAATATTTGCAAAACATGCTGAAAGTCATCAAAAGTATTTAGGCTACTTGGATTGGTAACACAGGTGACAACGCTGAAGACACTATTATTATTATTTTATACCTACATTCCATTCCCTTGCTTTTCCTTCTGTAGCATTTCTTAAGTATTTTTGTTTTTCAGGGATAAACATGTCAGCACTCTGAGTAGTAGATCCACGGCCTTCAGATCCATGATCCGTGGTCATTAGTTTGATCTGTTCTGTTATTAAATCTATGGATTCATAGTTTCACGCCTGCAGCTTGTTCACGGCACCTACACGCGCTGATTGCGCACGAGCTGAGCTAGAGCAGCACACTAGAGCCTCACCGAAGCTAACAGCTTAAAAGAATTTCAAACAGAGAAAAAGTGAATGACCCGGAAAAAAAAATATTTAAATGCCGCAATATCTGACATTTCTGCAAGCTGTAGGTGCCCTGTCAGACGAACACGAGCAGTTTTTCGTTACATTGTGCACTATGGAAAAAAATCTTTCTGGGTTGCACAATTTATTTGGCTGCAGTACCGATGGACTGCCCACTGGGGCCGTTTGCGACATGTTGCAGCTAGCTGTACCCTATCCAGATAATATAATAGATCCATGGTCAGCACACACAGCAGCGCGGGGGAGGGGCCGGAGAATTGTGGGGCTTGTAGTTCTAGCAACGAAAACGCTATACATCTATTGGTAATCAATAAACATAAACTAGAAATATTCGGCGGACCGGATTAAAACGTCTGGGGGGCCGGATATGGCCCCCGGGCCGCATGTACTCTAGGGACAAAAGTAAAGAAACACCTTTTATATTTACATATATATGCAAATTGTGCCACTCAGAAGAATGTCATTTTTCAAATATAAATAATGTCAGTGCGAGAAGCTCCTCTGTGTTTTTACAGTCCACAGACGTTCACTTGATCTTAGCAACTTTGACGCTAGCTGTTATTTAAGCTAGATCCAAACAGCAGGAGAGAGTGTATTGTTCTGGCTATTTCACATTTCATAACAACTTCCTTAGGCAATTTCCAAACATGCACATTATTATATATACATACACACAGCAAATAGCAATGCTACTGTGAGAAAACTGATCTAAGGAGCTTAAATAATGCATGTCAGACAGTAACACTGTCCTTGCAGAGATAAAGCAATATAATGTAAATCAGTTAAGCCACCGCTGCACTGGAGCTTTGGGCCAAGATGCCATAGAGGCGTGTGACCTGAGGCTTCTGCTGCATCATGGAAAGCCTGGAACCTCCCGGAGGAATGTGGACTCAGCCGGACCTGTCCACATTTTTTTCAGAGACCGAGGCGCTAAGTCACAACCAGAGAAGATGCATTTACAAAGATCAAATACATAAATGTGAGTTATGCATTTTGTAAAGAGCACTGGAAAATGTTTCCACAATCACAAACACAATGCATAACATTAAAGTAACTGCTTTTGAGTCAAATGCTTTATAAATGTGCTTGTTTGACTATTTTCTAACTACCCACCTGTCCAAGATGCCGCACATTCCTGATCTCTAGAGAGTTGCACACAAACCTTGGTACTAGAATTAACCTCCGCATGGTATTTTGTAGACTTTGTATCCAAATTCCCTTATGATCAGTTTTTTTTTATTTGTATTTTTTATTTGAAGGGACAATTTACAGAGACATTAAGCTTGTTAAAAAAACATATGTTATGCTGGAGTAAATAATATAGTGCAAACAAAGCCCATTCAACAACAAGATCATTTCACAGTGTCCACTCTGACCCCATTACACTCACACACTACCACACATATCATTCAACAAGTATTTATATAACATGTATTATACATGACCAATCTGTTTAAATTTCGTAAAATACATATCACAATACATTGCAAACTCAATTTGTCTTGGGAAGTAGTAGTGATTATTCATGGAAGTGTGCAATTACATATTTACATATTGTAGAAAAAGATTCAGTTGGAGTCATGTTTCTCAAACAGTGTCCAGATAAATACATCTGAATCTTGTTCTAAAATTGATCACTCCTGGACAAATGAGGGATTACAACGACCTATATACACACATTTCCTCAGCATGTGGTGTTGCATGTCATAAAATGGTTAACACGGGGGTACTTACTGACAAGTTTGATTATTCCACTGTTTCACAGAGAATGTGGAATAGTTTGTTTGACGGAACAAATGGTTCCACTTCTATATTGTGTTATAGGAGAAGGCAATGATCGACACTCGCTAGTGACGCTACTTTTCCTCAATCAATGCAAACTCAAATCTACTCATAAAATAAAAATTATATTGTATATAGATACTGAGTAAATATACGTTTTACACACTAAATCCATCACTGCATTGTGTTTTTTAAAACTGCATCTCAAATCAGGCTGAGAGCTGTATTTAATCAGATTCAATTTCAAAAATGTCTTCACAAGTGCAGCTATGATCTCCTCCACTGCTCTACTCTGTGACCGACTGCCAGAGCTCTATACAGCAGCGCTGCATAGATTACACATGTCAATCATTTAGACACCATTTCCATGGAGACGCACCTGGGAGAACAACTATAGGCTCCAGTGAGGTGGCAGCAATAAAACAGAGTTTAAACGTAAGGAATGGCTCATGTGACATTACTGAGCAGGAGAACAGGTCAGAATTCTGTCGAAGTGATGATACATATATAATTATTTTACATTTTGTTCATTGTAAAACGGAATATTGATATTAAACTAATAATTATATAAATCTATTGACTTCTTCAAAACTGCAGAACTGAATCTCTGTTGCGGCTCTTTATAGTGACATTTCACTGTAGCAATCAGCAGATGTTTATTTATGCATATTAATTATTGAACAATGGCTACACAACATTTTTGAACCTTTGGAATTATACATATATTTCATAATTTACTTTCAACTTAAGTAAGTACTGAACAGTGGGCAGAGATAAGAAGGTGAACAACTCATTGACCATTAGAAAGAACTGAATGTTCAGCTCCATTAAAATTATATGATTTGCGCAGACATACTTTTGAGCTCTACCAAAGCACCTGGCCTCCTGTCTTTCTGTGTCTACTCTTACACAATCTATTTTCTGTGTGTGTGTGTGTGTGTGTGTTGGGTGTGTGTGGGCGCACATGTGAGTGGGTTTCTCTGGTATATATAGTCCTCTTTTCCCAGAGCTGCCAGCATTTGGTATTCAGGGAGAGAAACTAGATCCCCCACAAGCTGCAACAAGTCTTGTCATCATAGACACTGGCCGTGTGTCCCTGCTGACCCCACTGTGGACTGTCACTTCATTAACTTGTTTAATAGCTTGTGTTTACATGACAATATGCTGTTGTATTTGGATTGATTGCATGTTTGATTCATCCTGCATTGTCCTGCAACTGAGGCCACATCCACAAGGAAACAAAATAGTGACAGTGCAGGGTTCAGAATAAGCGGTATCGCATCGCAAAATGAGACGCAATTTCTCTCAAATGCGATGCGTTCGTCAGAAAAAAGTGTTTTTGTATCGCAGCTTTTGCGATACAAAAATGCGTGCTCAATTGTATAACCAAAGCGCCTAAAAGTACTGATCACTAGTCAATCGTTCGTCAAGAACGGCATGACACATGTAGGACGATGTGTGGACATGACAAGTCCCGCTGCTGTCTCGGATCGAGTCTGAAAAGTGGGAGGAGCCACGTGCGGTAAAGTTAGCGTCAGATTCAGACTTCCGAGGTCAATAGCTCCGAAACGCAAAAGTCTTTGCAGACCATTCACAGCCAAAATACTCATATTTTACACTGCCAAGTGACAAAACCTCGTTTTTAACAATCGGATGCGTATTTTGGGCGCAGCGAATTACACTGCTCCAAATGTGCAGCTCGAGCCGAGACGAGTACTTAGGGACCGTCATCAAATGTGCAGCCGGAGCCGAGACGAGAGTATTTAGGAACCGTCATCAAATAGCAAAACGAAAAATGGAATGGAACGTCAAATAGAGCTGTACAATTTGAATAACACATAAAATACACCATGATGGACACCACAGCAACCTTTATTTTTCCATCAGAAGCTTAATACTCCTGCAAATAGTCATCTGATTGATGATGATATGTAAGAAAGTTGTAAATAAGGCCATCTGTCTGTGTTGATTAATTTGTTCAACAACTAATTTTATTTGCAAGTTTTTAAAGTGTTTAAAAATGTATTTGTTAAGAATGGAATGTTTACAAATACATTTTAAATAAATAATTGTGTTATATCAATGGAAAATATTTATTGTTTGTCACTTTCGTGTTTTGCTACGCAATTATCAAATTGCAAAGTGAAAATCCTTAAAGGTGGTATGGCCGATTTTTTTCAGCAAATTTTTTATCATATTTCCTCGTGGCGTGGATAAATCATTTGTCCTGCCACGTATCAATCATAAAACGCACCTATCGTTCACCTGCAGCCGCGTGCGGTTCGTGCCCACGTTTCCGCGTGCCTAAGCGCATGGATCTATCATAATATAGTTCCCTCAGTGTACGGGGCAAAATGAAGACGGAGATAGACAGTTCGAGCTGACGCAGAAGTGGACAGAAATCTATGGGAGACGAGCGATGCGATGCGATCCGTTGCGCTAATAAACAAACGCATGTGTGTGTTGTATCAGTCCGCACGGGGGAGTGCGCATGCGCATTTCCGCCTGCGTTCTCAAATCGCCGAAAAATCGTCCATTGCGCCTTTAATCTGAGCCCTGGACAGTGTCTAAAATGTTTTCTGAAAACATTTTCTTTAAATTTGTTGCATCCATACTTGTGGACACAAGATGCCTGAAAACATTATAATACATATGCCAGGTTCCTTGGTTGGTGCTGTTGAAAAGGAACACAAAGACAATGCATATGCGCTGAAAACTGCCCGTGGGTTGTACACAAACACTGTACCCCGTCATTGTTTTTGTCTGTGCTTGGCAACTGCGTCGTTAAGTAGAGGCAGGACAATGATGCAACCTCACAAAAAAGTTGCGGACATTGCATAACAGCAGAGACGCCAAACCAGCGTTTTGAGATCTTTGTACTCTGGGACCTGCTTTGACAAAGTTCTGTTTTAGACTCCTGAAATGCGCACTCCATGTGAATTATATCCGATTTAGATAAAATATCCTTGCGGATTTGCCTGCGTTTATCTTCTGGTGGAAACCCATTCTCAATCTGCGGACCAGAAACAAGTCGGTATAATCCTTCATTCGTCCAGCAATATTCATTATAGAAAATTATTAATTTGATTAAATTGTATAGTAATTAATAGATTAATCTTAATAGTAATCTAGACGCAGACTAGTCCCAAATTGAGGATGACTTTTGGACGAAAGTCAAAACTTAATTTTCAAAACAGTGTCCAGATGACTACAATTGAATCCTTTTCTACAATTGACCTGTTTCTATTACTGAGCCATTTTAAATCAATATTGAGATTTACAATGAACAATGGAGTCCGGTCTGGGCAAGCAAGGCAAGCAATGTTTGACCAATAAAATCTAAAATTACAGTGTGTAACAACTATATTTAAATTGGTACGAAATATATCCAAATAAGCCAGTTTTCTGCTGCTGAAACTTGGCTGGAACTCTTTTAATGGGCTCTACAAGTCACTGTGCAAAACTGCGCGGGAAGCTTGGTTCTTCTTTTCTCCTGGCCCTTTTCATTAGAATCAGTTTTAGAGGTATGCACATGCGTTCTGAGGACAACACAGCCTCAAACCACGCTAAATAAACCTGTGTGGGAATCTTGGATGTTTGAAAGCAACAGCAGCGCCAAGTTTCAACAAACTGACTTATCCTTTATGTACAAGTCTTCGTTTGTAGATAAGACATTTATAATAATTAGACGTTAGTTAGAAATACAAGCAGTCATTTCACTACATACATCGCTAATAAGAGTAAATAAGAGTGTTTACTTACATTATTCTTATGCTAGCTATTTGTTATCTGTCCTCCCCTCTGTATCTACTGCGTTGTAACATCGAAATATCCCCATGTGTGGACAATAAAGGAATATCTTTCTTTAAGAACTGTAAACTGTGGAAGTCACTCCCCACTGAACTCAAATTCAAATGCAGAGCTTAAACTGCATGTTAAAGGTACCTACCATTTTCTAATGATTACTATTTTGGTGGGATTGTATCCATGGTACATTTTTATCACAGTTTTACAACAGTCAAGGAGCAGTGCAGAAAAAATAAAAACAAAAGTTGACAGAAAGATGACAGAAGCAGCACTGCCTTCTAAAACAGAATACCTCTCTCTCAGGTAACAATAAGCAAAATTCCATCCAAATTTATAAACAACTGACATATTTCTCTGACAGTTTAGATCAGGGGTCTCCAATTGGATTTTCCAGGGGGGCAGATTTTTTGGAGGGCAACAATCACGCCACAATTTTATTTACAATGTTTTATCTCCATAAGATCCTCAACTCACAGTGGCAGAATTCAACAACAACCATCAATTGTGGAATGGCATCTACCTTTGTCACATCTGCTACTCACGTTCAACCAGGAAGAACAATTATAAACGTCACCGCAAGTGTCAAACTGGGAAAAGAATCTTGCAAATAATTATGTTCCCTACGTTTTAGTGCTTCAACGTAGGGATTTCTAAAATGTTAAACGGCAATGTTGTAAATATGAGTTGGAAAAATCCCAACGAAGGACAGAAGTTAAGAATTACATCACTAGCTCTACACTCTTTTCTATTCATCACATCAGCTGCATGCTTGTGACTATGTATGACTGCACTGTCACTGTCAAATATAAAAATAGGTAAAATAAGGGGTCAATCGTCTGACCTTTGGTGGATGGGAAAACACTGACCACTAAGCCACCGCCACCCCACACATATCAGAATTGATATCTACACACGTGAAACCATCACCATAATTATATTTCATGACTTTATTAATCTGTTTCTGGTGGATGGTCTACCATCTACTGGTCTCCATGGAGAGTTATCGCGTTGCCAAGAATGTTCCAGTTCTTTATCTCCATGAAGACAAACAGGTCAGATTTGTGTAGAGGCGGGCACACACGATGTATTTACTTCAAGGTACTTTTGTTTTGAGCATAAAAAGATGGATACATTTATTTTATGATACATTCCAAACAAAGCAATATCTCAATATAAACTAGGGGGACTAGCATACTTACAGTCGCAGTTTATTTACAGCACTTATTTACAGACCTGAACAAAAAAAAGCACCTTGCATGTTAGCTGTTGCTGGGTGATAGCATTAGCAGAGATTAGCCATAGCAGAAGGCACCCTCCTCAGACCACTATCATCAGGATAAACAAGGCACGTGACCCAAGCTAAGTCCTTTAGCTTCACTGCATCTGGAATGTGCCTGTGTGTACACCTATCAGCTCACACAAACTAATGGACAATGCAACACTTAGAGCTAGATTATGTACATATATATATATATATATATATATATATATATATATATATATATATATATATATATCTCAGTCGGTCTCAGTCGGTCCTTCATCTGCCTGAAGAGTGGGTCCAGTTCGCCTCAGTCGGTCCCTCATCTGCCTGAAGAGTGGGTCCAGTTCGCCTCAGTCGGTCCCTCATCTGCCTGAAGAGTGGGTCCAGTTCGCCTCAGTCGGTCCCTCATCTGCCTGAAGAGTGGGTCCAGTTCGCCTCAGTCGGTCCCTCATCTGCCTGAAGAGTGGGTCCAGCTCGACTCAGACGGTCCCTCTTCTGCCTGAAGAGTGGGTCCAGCTCCAGTCTCCCTCGTGTCCGTCTGTCCGTCTGTGAGAGTCGGATCTCTCCTTCACTGGAACTCCTCCAGGTTTCTACGTTTTTTTCCCAAAGAGGTTTTTTTTGTAGTTTTTCCTGGCCGAGAAGGAGAGTCTAAGGACAGAGGACCCTGGGACATCGTCCCTCGCCACCACAGACATTGTCTGACTCCCTCGCCACCACAGACATTGTCTGACTTCATCGCCACCACAGAAATCTCAACAGCTAAACTAATCTAAGAATTGAATGTATTTTAGAACATGTTTTTGTAGAGGTAGAAACTACAGGACCTCTGCTTTTACACAGGATAAGACCCCCTAATGTGGACATACCTGCATGTCTGATCCTGTAAGATCGCGGAAACTAAACAAGCCAGGGCCTAGTTAGTACTTGGTTACTTGGTACAATAGTAGCTTACTACCACCGAGGGAATTAATAATGTGATATAATAAAACGTTATATCAATCCAATGATCCAACAGTTTTCTTCTTATTGACACTGTTAAAGGTTAACATTAGTATATATATATATATATATATATATATATATATATATATACACGCACACGCACACACACACACACACACACACACACAATCTTGTCAACATTAACCCTGACATTGCCAAAGTAACTGCTCTCCTCTCTTTCTTTTCTTGAGCTTGTTTTTAAGGTGGGTGGTGCTGGCCTGTAACCCGACCCTCTGTCACTTATGTATACCCAGGCTTGTCATGGACACACTGGCCTTTGGAAATCCCCCCATGACATCCAGTCCACACCATCACATCTACTGCCCAATGTCCAGTGCACACTGCTCTTAAACACACCAACTACACCAAGTCTCTCTCTTTCCAAGACGACAGCCTACTATAACCAGATTTTTGTAACAAATCAATTTAATCCTATTATTTTACATCAAGATTGGCAGGGGATGCACTTTTCTTAATCCTTAATCTATATAAGTAATTAGCATATTGCTTTGCCACCACACAGATTAAATCCATTTTGAAATGCATTCTACTAAGGACTTTACTGACACAAACCGTTATTCTATAACCGTATAGCATTGAATAACAACAACGCATATTCTGGGTAAGTGATTTTAGCATTGCGCTCTAAAATGCGGATGTCTCGCCGGTAGAAATACAGACAACCTTGAAAAATGCTTATTACTATATTCTATTGGTTGTATGGGTCAGGCAGGCAGAATGACTTACCAATATCTGCGGCAGTGCCTTCTCTTTCAGTACCGTTTTATCCTTTAAGCACTGCTTTAACCTGCTAGTTGTGCGTCCCTCGTGGTTGTCTTGAATCAGGGCTGGTTGTTGTCTCCGTCCTCACCCAGTCCCCCGGTTGTGCTATCCAGGTGGTGGGATTGAGTGCGGGGATTGCGTCTCCGTGGGTAGTAGCTTGTGCGTGTGAGAGAGAGAGAGAGAGAGAGAGAGAGAGAGAGAGAGAGAGAGAGAGAGAGAGAGAGAGAGAGAGAGAGAGAGAGCGAGAGCGAGAGCGAGAGAGAGAGAGAGAGAGAGAGCGAAAGAGAGCGAGAGCGAGAGAGAGAGAGAGAGAGCGAAAGAGAGAGCGAGAGAGAGAAAGAGAGAGAGAGAGAGAGCGAGAGAGAGAGAGAGAGAGCGAGAGACATGTCAACCCGGTGCGGTTAAATTTAAACCACCGACCATGCAAGCTGCCAGCCACCCTCCCTTCTGACACCTTGATCCCCTGGCCCGCCCCCTCCCCTCCTCTTCCTCTGCCATTATCGTCCCAGACGAGCCCCTGGAAGTGCAGTGCGATTGTCCCTGAGGAGCCAGCCGAGGGTTGGAGAGAGGGTGGTTGGTGTGTTTTATGATAGTGTAACTGTCTATTAAAGATAAGTATATCTTTGATAGTGTGTGAAGTTAGTAGTGTAGTAGTGTTAGTAGATAGTAGTGAACCCTCTACATCAGTGTTTCCCAACATGGGGTAAGATGGAATTAAATAGTATATTTTGAGAAGACTTAAAATACTTTTTTCAGGTACTTTGTACAGAACTATTACATAAGTAGATACTCATTTTACATGTTGTTAATTGTAAACAACAACATTGATCTAAAATAGTCAGTAAAGGTAAAATAATCAAGTTAATTGACTTTATATTCAAAACTAAGAACTGATAAGTCTCGCCTCATCATAGTTTCAGCATAACAAGCCGTAAATTGTTATGTTAAGTGGCTGTGTGACATTTTATAACCCTACATGTGTCAATGAGGATCTTATCCATCCATCCATCCATCTTCTGCCGCTTTATCCGGGGCCGGGTCGCGGGGGCAGCAGTCTGAGCAGGGACTCCCAGACCTCCCTCTCCCCAGACACTTCCTCTAACTCCTCCGGGGGGATCCCGAGGCGTTCCCAGGCCAGCCGAGAGACATAGTCTCTCCAGCGTGTCCTGGGTCTTCCCCGGGGCCTCTTCCCGGGGGGACATGCCTGAAACACCTCCCGAGGGAGGCGCCCAGGAGGCATCCGGAACAGATGCCCGAGCCACCTCAGCTGGCTCCTCTCGACGTGGAGGAGCAGCGGCTCTACTCCGAGCTCCCCCCGTGTGGCCGAGCTCCTCATCTTATCTCTAAGGGAGCGCCCAGCCACACGGCGGGGGAAACTCATTTCGACCGCTTGTATCCGCGATCTTGTTCTTTCGGTCACTACCCAAAGCTCATGACCATAGGTGAGGGTAGGAACGTAGACCGACCGGTAAATAGAGAGCTTTGCCTTTCTAGCTCCCTCTTCACCACAACGGTCCGATGCAGCGACTGCATCACTGCAGCCGCTGCACCGATCCGCCCGTCGATCTCTTGTCCATCCTTCCCTCACTCGTGAACAAGACCCCGAGATACTTGAACTCCTCCACTTGGGGCAAGGACACCCCACCCACCTGGAGAGGGCAAGCCACCTTTTTCCGGTCGAGAACCATGGCCTCGGATTTGGAGGTGCTGATTCTCATCCCAGCCGCTTCACACTCGGCTGCAAACCGTCCCAGTGCATGTTGCAGGTCCGGGTTTGATGGAGCCATCAGGACAACATCGTCTGCAAACAGCAGAGATGAGATCCTGTGGTCCCCAAACCGGACACCCTCCGACCCCTGACTGCGCCTAGAAATTCTGTCCATAAAAATTATGAACAGAACCGGTGACAAAGGGCAGCCCTGGCGGAGTCCAACATGCACTGGGAACAGGTCTGACTTACTGCCGGCAATGCGAACACAGCTCCTGCTCCGGTCATACAGGGACCGGACAGCCCTGAGCAAAGGGCCCCGGACCCCGTACTCCCGGAGCACCCCCCAAAGGACACCCCGAGGGACACGGTCGAAAGCCTTCTCCAGATCCACAAAGCACATGTGGACTGGTTGGGCAAACTCCCATGAACCCTCGAGCACCCGATGGAGGGTATAGAGCTGGTCCAGTGTTCCACGACCGGGACGAAAACCACTCTGCTCCTCCTGAATCCGAGGTTCGACTATCGGTCGGATTCTCCTCTCCAGTACCTTGGAATAGACCTTACCCGGGAGGCTGAGGAGTGTGATCCCTCTGTAGTTGGAACACACCCTCCGGTCCCCCTTCTTGAACAGAGAGACCACCACCCCGGTCTGCCAGTCCAGAGGCACGGTCCCCGAACGCCACGCGATGTTGCAGAGACGTGTCAACCAAGACAGTCCTACAACATCCAGATACTTTAGGTACTCAGGGCGGATCTCATCCACCCGGAGCCCTGCCACCGAGGAGTTTGCGAACAACCTCAGTGACTTCAGCTTGGGTGATGGATGAGCCAGCCTCCGAGTCTCCGGTCTCTACTTCCTCTTCGGAAGACGTGACTGAGGGATTAAGGAGATCCTCAAAGTATTCCTTCCACCGTCCGACGACATCCCCAGTCGAGGTCAGCAGGCCTCCACCCGCACCGTAAAGGGTGTTGGTGAGACACTGCTTCCCCCTCCTGAGGCGCCGGACGGTTTGCCAGAATTTCTTTGGTGCCGACCGATAGTCCTCCTCCATGGCCTCCCCGAACTCCTCCCAGGCCCGGGTTTTTGCCTCTGCGACAGCACGAGCCGCGGCTCGCTTGGCCTGCCGATACCCGTCGATGACCTCCGGAGACCTACAAGCCAGAGTGGCCTGATAGGCCTCCTTCTTCAGTCTGACGGCATCCCTTACTTCCGGTGTCCACCACCGGGTTCGGGGGTTGCCGCCACGACAGGCACCGGAGACCTTGCGACCACAGCTCCGAGCAGCCGCATCAACAATGGAGGCGGAGAAAATGGTCCACTCGGACTCAATGTCCCCAGCCTCCCCCGGGACATGGGAGAAGCTCTCCCGGAGGTGCGAGTTGAATACCCTACTGACAGAGGGCTCCACTAGACGTTCCCAACAGACCCTCACAATGCACTTGGGTCTGCCAAGTCTGTCTGGCTTCCTCCTCCGCCAGCGGATCCAACTCACCACCAGGTGGTGATCGGTTGACAACTCTGCCCCTCTCTTCACCCGAGTGTCCAAGACACGCGGCCGGAGGTCAGATGACACGACAACAAAGTTGATCATTGACCTCTGGCCTAGGGTGTCCTGGTGCCATGTGCACGGATGAACACCCTTGTGCTTGAACATGGTGTTCGTTATGGACAATCCGTGGCTAGCACAGAAGTCCAATAACTGAACACCGCTCGGGTTCAGATCGGGGAAGCCGTTCTTCCCGATCACCCCTCTCCAGGTGTCACTGTCATTGCCCACGTGGGCGCTGAAGTCCCCCAGTAGAACAACGGAGTCCCCGGTCGGTGCACTGTCCAGTACCCCTCCCAAGGACTCCAAGAAGGCCGGGTACTCTGCACTGCTGTTCGGCCCGTAGGCCGCCACAACAGTGAGAGACCTGTCCCCCACCCGAAGGTGGAGGGACGCGACCCTCTCGTTCACCGGGGTAAACTCCAACACGTGGCGGCTGAGCTGAGGGGCTATCAGCAAGCCCACACCAGCCCGCCGCCTCTCCCCGCGGGCAACACCAGAGAAGTGGAGCGTCCAGCCCCTCTCGAGGAGATGGGTTCCAGAGCCCAAACTGTGCGTGGAGGTGAGGCCGACACTATCTAGTCGGTATCGCTCAACCTCCCGCACAAGCTCAGGCTCTTTCCCCCCCAGCGAGGTGACATTCCATGTCCCCAGAGTTAGTCTCTGTGTCTGGAGATCTGGTCGCCGAGGCCCCTGCCGTCGACTGCCGGCCAGATCTCTCTGCACCGGCCCCTTATGGATCCTCCTGCGGGTGGTGGGCCCACGGGAGGGCGGCCCCACGTCGCTCTTTCGGGCTGTGCCCGGCCGGGCCCCGTGGGGTAAGACCCGGCCACCAGGCTCTCGCCATGGAGCACCCATCCCAGGCCTGGCTCCAGGATGGGGCCCCAGTGACGCCGATCCGGGCGACGTAAACTGCCTTGTTTGTGTTGTCATCATAGGGGGCTTCTGAACCGATCTTTGTCTGACCCGTCACCTAGGACCTGTTTGCCTTGGGAGACCCTACCAGGGGCATGAAGCCCCCGACAACATAGCTCCCGGGATCAGTTCACCTCAGTCGGTCCCTCATCTGCCTGAAGAGTGGGTCCAGCTCCAGTCTCCCTCGTGTCCGTCTGTCCGTCTGTGAGAGTCGGATCTCTCCTTCACTGGAACTCCTCCAGGTTTCTACGCTTTTTTCCCAAAGAGGTTTTTTTGTAGTTTTTCCTGGCCGAGAAGGAGAGTCTAAGGACAGAGGACCCTGGGACATCGTCCCTCGCCACCACAGACATTGTTGATTCATTTCTCCCTGTGGCCCTCAGAGGCAACTGTTGTTGTGATTTTGGGCCTCACAAAAATAAATTGATTTGATTTGATTTGATCATTCGGGCACTCAAACCCCTCCACCACGTTAAGGTGTCGGTTCAAGGAGAGGTTGAGGATGAGGATCTTAATTTTTCATATATTCGCAACTATGTGTGCTTAGGGAGAGGGGGTGTTGCAGGATAATACAGAATGAATCAAACATACAGGAATCAATCCATTTTTACCGCTTTTTCCGTTAGGGTCGCGGGTGAATGGAGTCTATCCCAGTGACTTTGTGCTTTTGTAGTACATTTAACAAATTAAATGAAGCGTTTTTGAGTGTCATGAAAAGTGGTATACAAGTGTTATGAATAATTATTAATATTATCAATATTGTTAGGGTTGAATATTTTTGGAGAATTTTGGCTTACTAAAATAAAAAAGATAATGAATAGAATCGACAAAATGTATACTACAAAAGTGGGGGCACTTGAAGTGTGAAATAAAATGTAGGGTGTCCAGATCATACATTTTAACTGAGTGGCATCGTCTCTCCACAGATCTTCGGCCCTCAGAGGCGACTGTTGTTGTGATTTTGGGCCTTACAAAAATGAATTGAATTGAATTGAATCTGACCTGTAACATGTATCATAACATAGGGAATTAAACGCCATACTGTAGAAGCGGGCAGACCCTCCACCAGAAAAGTGATGTAAGCACACCTTTAAGCCACTCTTGAACACAAGAAATGTATCTTCTGATGTAACTTGATACAAAGGCAGAATACTGTATCGGGAGTTCTAAACGAGACTTGTACCCGGAATAGACCCAGGGGTAGTTGTGAAAGTGGGTTATGCTCAGAGGGTCACAGACATTAACTCGAGCCGACTAGACGAGCACTCGCAGACATTTCTCCTGGTTCGTAAACACTCTGATTCTCACTGGATCCCCTTGCTCAGTTAGAGTTTATACATATTATGTTCTTCTGTTGGCATATTGGTGTATTTTGTTTATTGTTGGAAAATGCAGTGGAAAATACAGTATTTAAAAACACACCTTTGTCCTGAGAGCTATTACACCCCGGCCTTTGTTGAAGACATTCTAGGATTATTCCATTTTAATAGCATTTGGCTAAATGTGCTTGAATTGCCACTCAGAGATAGAAACATTTATATTGATTGATTGAGTAGTTGATTAACAGATATCTGGCTATAGAAAAGATTACTTAGCTTGTAATATTGGATTCAGATTCATGTTTCAATTTGGATTCAATATTTTATTAAATTTGGGTAAGAACACCAAAAAGAATAATAAAAAAAGTATAAGATAAGATAAGATATTCCTTTGTTGTCCCACATGGGGAAATTTCATTGATGCAACGCAGGTAGATACAGAGGTAGATACAGAAGAAAAGTACAGATCACTTATAGGAAGTTTGAAAAATCACTTTCAGTAGAAGAACTCCGATAAACAAAAACTCCCATAGACAAAACCTCCCATTACCCAACAAGTGATGGAGGGGAAAAAATAATAAAGATAGAAATAAATACAAAAATACATAAATACATAAATACCATTGCATGTGATCACGACAGTAATTGCACATGAATATGTGTCATGACGGCACATGGATTGCACATGAATTTCACAGTAATTGCACATGAATCACGACAGTAATTGCACATATGACGGAATTGCACATGGTTAGGTCAGTATTGCGAGTGTTCAGGACTAACAGTGTGTGTTATAAAGTCTGACAGCAGCAGGAAGGAAAGACCTGCGAAACCTTTCCTTCACACAGCGAGGGTGGATCAGTCTCTCACTGAAGCTGCTCTCCAGAGCGGACATAGTGTCCTGCAGGGGGTGGCACTCATGGTCAAGCATTGATGTGAATCTAGCCAGGACCCTTCTGTCCCCCACCTCCTGCACCGAGTCCAGAGCGCAGCCCAGGATGGAGCTGGACTTCTTGATGACTTTGTCCAGCTTCTTCCTCTCCCGCTCTGTGATGCTGCTGCTCCAGCAGGCCACACCGTACAGGAGGGCTGATGCCACCACAGAGTCATAGAAGGTCTTCAGGAGTGGCCCTGTCACTCCAAAAGACCTGAGTCTCCTCAGGAAGTAGAGCCGACTCTGGCTCCTCCTGTACAGTGCGTCTGTGTTATCCAGGCACGTGACCCAAGCTAAGTCCTTTAGAGTCCAGTCTAGTTTGTGGTTCAGATGAACACCCAGGTACTTGTATGAGTCCACTCTCTCAATGTCCCGTCCCTGGATGTTCACTGTTGAGGGGGCAGTGGGGTGGTGTCTGCGGAAATCCACCACCATCTCCTTGGTCTTCCCCGCGTTGATGAGGAGGTGGTTCCGCTGACTCCAGTCCACAAAGTCCTGCGCCAGTCCTCTGTACTCCGCATCATCGTCGTCCGTGATGAGTCCGATGATGGCAGACTCATCAGAGAACTTCTGCAGGACACAGCTGTCCGTGTCAGGTCTGAAGTCTGCAGTGTAAAGGGTGAAGAGAAAGGGCGCGAGGACAGTGCCCTGGGGCGCCCCCACACTGCAGGTCCGAGTGTCAGACACACAGTCCCGTGCTCTCACAAACTGGGGTCGGTCCGTGAGGTAGTCCAGGATCCACTCTGCCAGGTCATACTCCACACCAGCAGTCTCCAGCTTGTCCCTCAGGAGCAGCGGCTGGATGGCGTTGAAGGCGCTGGAAAGATCGAAGAACAGGATCCTCACAGAGCTGCCAGGCTTTTCCAGGTGAGAGAGAGAGCGGTGCAGCAGGGAGATGACGGCGTCCTCCACTCCGATGCCAGGCCGATATACAAACTGCAGTGGGTCCATGGCTGAGCTCACGGTGGAGCGGAGGTGGTCCACGACCAGCCGCTCCAGTGTCTTCATCAGGTGGAACGTGAGAGCCACCGGCCTGAAGCTGTTGAAGTCTTTGGCGCGCGGTGACTTGGGCACAAGTACCAGACAGGAGGTCTTCCAGACCTGTGGTAACACCCTCAGCTTCAGGCTCATGTTGAAGACATGCTCCATAACTCCACACAGTTCATCTGCGCAGGACTTAAGGAGCCTGGGGCTGATGCCGTCAGGTCCTGCTGCCTTCCTCACTTTAATCCTCTTCAGCTCACTCCTCACCTGTGCTGCTGTGACAGTCAGTGGTTGGCAGGGGGACTGTGTGCTGGGGGGATGGGTGAGTCCAGGCGAAGTGGGGAGCTGATGGTCCGGGGCAGAGAAGTGAAGAGGAACGAGTGTAGGCCATTGTCCAGCTGTGGAAGAGGGAGCATGCAGCTGTGCAGGGGGAGGGGCGGGTGACCGATCAAATCTCAAGAAGTGAGCATTTAAATCATTCACCCACTGTAGATCCCCCTCTGTCTGGGCAGGGGGGATTTTGAAGCCCAAGATGGTTTTCAGGCTTCTCCACACTCCCTGAATGTTCTTCTGCTGCAGCTGCTCCTCCATCCTCCTCTTGTAGCCGGCCTCGGCCTGCCTGATCTTCCTCCTCAGCTCCTTCTGCACAGTTCTCAGCTCCTCCTTCTTCCCTGACCTGAAGGCTCTCTTCTTCTCCTTCAGCAGAGCCTTCAGTTCACGGTTAATCCATGGCTTGTTGTTTGGAAAACACCGCACCGTCCGGGAGGGAACAATGTCCTTCCCATGTGGGCCATAGAGCTCAGTCCAGACAGTGGTGCTGAAGCAGTCCCTCAGAGCCTCCTCACTCTCAGCAGACCACATCCTCACCTCACGGGACACCACAGGCTGCCTGCGCACGATGGGTTCATACACAGGCCTCAGATGTACAAGGTTGTGGTCCGAGCTGCCCAGGGGAGGAAGAGGGGAAGAAGAATAAGCCTCTTTGGTGTTGGCAAAAAACGAGTCCAATGTTCTATTGTTTCTGGTGGGGCAGGTAACATACTGGGTGTATGTTGGTAGAACAGAAGAGGGACAAGCGTGGTTAAAGTCACCCGAGACGAGGAAGAGAGCCTGTGGGTGCTGTGTTTGCAGCCTACAAGTGCAGGAGAGCAGTGCTTCACAAGCATATTCAGCATTGGCAGACAGGGCCACATAGACTGCGATCAAAATCACATGTGAGAACTCCCGGGGCAGATAATATGGCCTCATGCCAATAGCCAATAGTTCAATATCCCTGTTACATAGCTGCTCCCTCACTGTGCAGTGTTCGGGTTTGCACCAGCTCGTGTTCACATACACAGCCAGACCTCCACCTCTTTTCTTTCCGCATTCTCTCGTTCTGTCCGCCCGCAGCAGATGAAAATTGTCCAAACTTACAATAGAGTCTGGCATTTCTGCTGTTAACCAGGTCTCTGTGAAAATCAAGACGCTGCTGTCCCTATAAATCCTCTGGGACGGCATGAGGCTCGCTATTTCCGTCATTTTATTTTGAAGGGACCTCACGTTACCCATGACTACGGCGGGAACCGGCTTTCTATTTCCTCCTCGCTTCTCTCGGATTTTATGTCCAGCCCTTCTGCTTCGCTTCGTTTTCCTTAGGATGTCCGCCGGGATAACGTGACGATCTCCGGGTAAGACGACTGTTCTCCGCAGTTTCATGAGTTCTTCCTTTGTGTAAACGCGGTACGGCGCCGGCCGGGGGGCGCGGGGGGGCTCGGAGCCGAGGCACATCGCGACGAAAACACCCAATCCAGCCAAATAAAATCTAAACAAGTTGAATTAAAGCGATTCCAGTGCGTGTCCCGATCGTTCGTGAAGTTCCTCTTTTATATAAAAGTGTACCGGCGGCATACTGTACGTCAGCGGCGGCCGGAGGTCGCGGGGGGGGCTGGGAGCTAGCTCAGAGCTAGCTCACATCACGACGACACGACGAAAAACACTCAATATCCAGCCAAAAAAAGTCAAAAACTGTTGAATTAAAAACGATTCCAGCGTGTGTCCCTATCGTACAGTAAAATAGAAAACAATATATAAATTTACAAAATATAGCAGATAATGCACAATAAGTGTGAAAAAAGTGTGAGAAAAGAGAGGAGCGTTTACACCGGGCTGCCAGCTGTACCAGCGCTGTACCGGGCTGCCAGCTGTACCAGCGCCTTAAGACGATAAGATATAACCAGTGTAAACATCAGTCTACATCAGTGTAGGCATATGTAAGATATACATTTATAGTCCTAGCTGCAGCATAAGGGCAAATCAAATAGAGGTCAGTCAGATAATGTGTAGTTTTATGTCATTATACAACAATGCAAAGTTCAGAAGAATCATTTTAATGATGAATGTGTTTTCAGGTTTAATACATGTGAGCACAAAATAAACAAAGCAATATTTAGGCTTTTTAAACAGCTTTTCACATCTTAGCCAATAATTCGGTCTTTGTGTGTAGAAAAGGTCAGAACATATGCTGTATTTAGCTAGAATAATTTCATAAATGAATGAGAATAATCTCAGAATTTAAAAATAATAAAGTTCCTGGGTCCGATATGTTTCACTTTCAGCACCATGGCCAGGACGGAAATGGCACTTGACTTGGATGGGGCCATTCTTTTTTTGGGGTTGGCCCTTATACTCTGTTGTACCAGGCACAGAAGTGAGCAAAAAAAAAGTTAGAATTTCCAGTTAGAATTTTTTTCACAAACAACAACAACAACAACAAGAATGATAATTGAAGCCACGGGGTACAGGCCACCACGAAGAGCGCATCTCTAATCCTCCCGCCTACATCTTCCCTCCCTCACAAACCGTACCAACTTTATATTACTTCATTCAACATTTTCACGACAGCACGGTTTGAGATGATAAAGTTTGCCCCCATTGACTTTTATGTTCAGTGTTATGTGGAGAATAAGTGTGCCAAATTTCACCTGTTAATGAAAACATTTTCTCATCCTATTCAAGGTCTATGGCAAGTCTATGGCAGAGTTTGCCAGGTTGCCACGGTAACATGCTTGCAGCTAGAGGTATGCTGTCATTGGCTTTTTTGTTTAGAATGGCAAGACATGAAGATAAGTTTGTTATCTTAAGTTCAGGAGCAAGACCACACCCCTTTCACCCCCCTTCCTGCGGCTACACTATTTAGGCATCCAGGTCACACACATCAGCGCTTGTGACATTGTGCCCCTCCCTCTCAGTCTATTCTAATTGTTATTTTAATGTATCTCCTGGATAGAGGTATCGAGGCCCAGGAGTGTACAGCCCTCATCGCCAGAAGACTCAAACTGCATCCATTTCTTTACACTTGTGTTCTTGTGTGTTCATGTTTCTAGTCTGCCAATAAACATTGGATCTTAGCTGGGGTTGTGGTCCTTGTAATGTAATTTGTCTACGTCAAAGTAACTTTTTTCATCCCGTTCAAAATGCCTGTAAAGCAAAACACATGTAAGTCTACGGCAATATGCGTTAGGTTGCCACAGTAACATGTTTGCCATCATTGGCTTGTTCAAAATGGCAAAGAGGATGTCTGTGCCAAATTTATTTGTCTACGTCAAAGTAAATTGATTGACTAAAATGTTTAAGGGGGCGCTGTAGAACCTTTGTAAAGTATAGCTACGATATATATAAAGTATATCATTGTGTTCAGCTCATCATTTTTGCACAAAACGTATATTTGTGCTGGGAAGTTTTAACACTTAAAAAGAAAAATCTTTTTTGTTAACGAACTTGCCCACATTTGAAATTGTATTACTAATAATTACTAATTACTAATTACTTCAGTTAAATTTTCAAACCTTTTGAGTGAAAATCAAAGGTGGAAAAAAATAGGAAGTAGGAGTAAAAGTAGGAGGTGGTTAAAAATGTACAATTGGGCTTATTCCTGGTGGGGTTTAGGGTGGGGTCATATATATTTTTTTACTTGTCCTGACATGAGGTACATTTGGACCAAATTTCAGAAGTCTAATGTGTTTTGAAATGTTAGGTGGCGCTGGCGAGTCCATCCATCCATTTTCTTCGGCTTATCCGGGGCCGGGTCGCGGGGGCAGCAGTCTAAGTAGGGACTCCCAGACTTCCTTTTCCCCAGACACTTCCTCCAACTCCTCCGGAGGGATCCCGAGGCGTTCCCAGGCCAGCCGAGAGACATAGTCCCTCAAGCGTGTCCTGGGTCTTCCCCGGGGCCTCTTCCCGGTGGGACATGCCCGGAACACCTCCCCAGGGTGGCGCCCAGGAGGCATCCGGAACAGATGCCCGAGCCACCTCAGCTGGCTCCTCTCAACGTGGAGGAGCAGCGGCTCTACTCCGAGCTCCCCCCGTGTGGCCGAGCTCCTCTAAGGGAGCGCCCAGCCACACGGCGGAGGAAACTCATTTTGACCGCTTGTATCCGCGTTCTTCTCCTTTCGGTCATAACCCAAAGCTCATGACCATAGGTGAGGGTAGGAACGTAGACCGACCGGTAAATCGAGAGCTTTCCCTTTCGACTCAGCTCCTTCTTTACCAGAACAGTCCGATGCAGCGACTGCATCACTGTGGCAGCTGCACCAATCTGCCTGTCAATCTCACGCTCCATCCTTCCTTCACTCGTGAACAAGACCCCGAGATACTTGAACTCCTCCACTTGGGGCAAGGACTCCCCACCCACCTGGAGAGGGCAAGTCACCTTTTTCCGGTTGAGAACCATGGACTCAGATTTGGAGGTGCTGATTGAGGTACTCCCGGCGCACCTCCCAAAGGACGCCCCGAGGGACACGGTTGAAAGCCAGAATTTTTTTGAGGCCAACCGACAGTCCTCCTCCATGGCCTCCCCAAACTCCTCCCAAGCCAAGCGGGCCTCTGCTACAGCACGAGCTGCGGCCCGCTTGGCTTGGCGCTGGCAAGTAATTTTGCGTCATACATTTTTATTAAAGCCAAAATATTTTTTTACCGATCCTGAATTTTGGGTCGAAAGTTTTTGTCAAAGTTCAGGGGGTCAAAATTGGGGTGGTTTGTGAAAAAAAAAAGAATAAAAATGGAAACTCTTTTTCACATGATTTTGTCATATTGTGCCCGGTTGGAAATGAACCCGTTATGAATGTTTTTAGTTAGTTAGTTAGTTAGTTTAGAGCCATTTTATTAGCTAGCCATTACATTTGCATATCATTGCATTCATCTTAGACATTTTCACAAACTCTTGCATTAATATAAAAAAAGCAGATTTTTGGGGAAATTTCAATGATTTTTGAGGTGGCGCAACTGAGCCGTCTGTCAATATTTTTTCACGGAATCTTCACTCAAAATCAGAACTCACAGTAGAACTCACTTGATACCACTTACATATCCGTATAACATCTGTCCTTGTGTACTAATCGATTCTTGCATTTTTCCCTTGCCGGGACAATTGTATTGGCCGAACAATACATTTAAGTGATATAATACATTTAAAGACACTCAAATACACTTCACATAACAGTAATAAATTATAATTTAATTTACAATTTAAAAAAAAAAACACGAAGGAACAATTAATGCTAAAGGATACAAAACAGGAAAACATCAGAGTGAATTAAAAGCGTGTTTCTTGAAGGTGGTGAGGTCAGAGCATTCTCGGAGTCATTGTGGTAGAGAGTTCCATAAGGTCGATGCAGCAAAGGCTCTGAATCCCCGGGAGCTTGGTCCTACAGGGCCTACAGGGGAGGGACAGAAGGTTGGCAGGAAGAGTAGAGAGATCAAGATGGAGTGTGGTGATGGAACAGGTCAGTGAGGTGGAGGGGGCCAGGTTATGGATTTTTAAGGTGATGAGGAGGACTTTTAACTAGATGCGCTGAGGGATGGAAAGCAAGTGAAGTTTCTGAAGGTCACGAGTGATATGCTTTCAGGACCGTGTGTGTGAGGAGACGAGCAGCAGAGTTTTGAATGTAGTTGTTTATTGAGAGTTTTGGAAGATGTACCATAGAGAACGCTATTGCAGTAGTCAATTCTAGATGTTACGAATGCATGGATTTGAGATTCAGCAGCAGAGACAGTGAGTGGTGGACAGAGTAGGAAACTCTGTATGCACCAGTCCCAACAAGTTTGCCACCAGTCCTCATTTCAAAATAGTCATCTTTGATCAGTCAAGCTTTTCACATTGGTGTCCCCATCGTTGAACAGTCCTCATCTGAATCAGAACTCAAGATCATATTACATCTGCTGTACTTATCCATCCCCAACATTTCTTCTCATTGCCCTATAATACAGCCCATTGACAAAAGTGCACCAGTGGAAAGAACTAGTGCGTACTGCAGTAAATCAAAACACTTCAAAATTTTGTTTACAATCTTACTAATGTTACAAATGTTTTGGTTGAACTCGATCATGAAAACTCTTCAATTATAAAAGGCTTATGATGCAACTAACCACACCCCTTTAACTCCAACAACTGTTCCTCACTTTTTTCACCGCTCTGATCACAAATCATACAAAAACTGTTAGAAAACCAAATAATAGGAAAAATCCTAGAGTCTACTAAAAAAGTCAACGCATTGCACTTGGAATGTAATAATGGGATTTAATTGGGTATTGGCTATTATTTTATGCAGAATACGAGTGGACTTTAAGTCTTCTGACTTGGAAGTAAAGGATTCTAGAAAAATATACAAAATTAGTGTTATGGCTGCTTAATGTAGAGGACACAAAATATCCTATAAAGACTTTTTAAGGAAGATTTCCCATTACTGAAAAAGTAAAAAGCTTTTACAGCCAATCTTTGACGCAACCCAACAAACCCAATAATAGCAATCTAGTTTGATTTAGAATATATATTTTTAAGTTATATCCGTAGCAGTGTTTTTAAGATGTACAGGTGGACCTTTGTCTTCTTACTGGGCAATAAGGGGTTAAAATATTAACAAAATAATATATGTTTGATGTGTATGTGTCAAGAAGAAGTAGTTCTATATATTTGAGTAGAACAAAATTAACTTATCACAATTGTATGGCTGTCTTCAAACTGAGGGTTAAAGTATTACCTACACACACCAAAAAATTGTGCAGAATGTCAATTTTCAATAAGATCTAGTTAATAAGATCTACCAAAATATTTAATAGGATTTCCAAAATCCCCTGGGCAAATGGTTTTGTCTCTAATATGTCAACAAAATATATAAACCTGGCTCTAGCCATTTTTATTTATATGCCCCCAAATACATATTTTTCTTACATTTATGTTAATTACTTCATTTAAGATGTTTTCCTTTTCACCTGCAGCGTCTGGCCTTATTTTATTTTGTTTACTACATTTTTACTACAAAGTTTTGTTTGTGAAAAACAAAAACAAACAAACAAACAAACAAACACACAAACAAACAAACAAACACACAACAAGGTAAAATCAATGCAGGTCAGTATATACGTTTTAGGAGTTTAAGATGTATGTAAGCCTTACCAGGTATAGAATTAGCACTATTGTGCTTCCCTCTAGTGGGGAAAAGGCAGCAGTGCAAAATTGAGCTCCAGGTGGACGTAATCGTGCTGTGATTGTTGCACCTGTTCAAACCCAGGAAAAAAACCAGGAGATACCACTGTTTTCCATCTCAACATGTCTAGCAGAAGTGTGCAACTTTTAACCAGTGACAACAAGAGAAATGTTATCCCTGTGGGTCGACAGTTACCCAGAACTCCTCCATCTCAGAACTGTGTGAAGCAGCTGGATTTCCCAAGTGAACAGCCCTTCTTGCCTGCTGAGGTACAGACAAGACCTACTCTGCTAAGGAAATGGCCTTGTTTTGTTTGACTTTTCACATTTACAGCAGACCCACAATGAAGAAAACCAAGCTCCAAACACAACATTTGATTCCAGGACACCTCCAGTCAAACCAGGTGACATAATGTGGTTTCTAATGTAGACCTAGCTTTTTAAAGATTCACTCTGTAACCTCCAGTTGGAGGAGTTTGTCAGCAGCTTGTCTCCATGGAGATGTACTTGAACACTCCACCTTGGCATTAGATCTATGTATCCATCTTTATGGAGACAGGCAGGCCAAGTTAGGGATCATCTCAAAATAGATTGAAGCTGAAAAAAAAAAAATCTATCCCTCTATACATCTATCCCTCTATACATCTATCCCTCTATACATCTATCCCTCTATACATCTATCCCTCTATACATCTATCCCTCTATACATCTATCCCTCTATACATCTATCTCTCTCTAGATCGATAGCTCCTGATTTTTGAAGAAAAATATTCAAACAATCTTTTTTTAAAGGGTTAAATTTTGAACCCAAAAGGACTATGGCAACTAGGATTAGCAATTCAGATTTATGCTTAATCTTGTTTTAGAAAATGTGTACAAATTTGTTTTGTATTTTCAAGATAACACATTTTTATTCTTGCCCCTGCAACCGTAATTTAGAGATGGTCCCTAACTGGCGTACTAAGCGGCACCGTGCGGGGCACACTCAGATGAAGCTACCGCTCTAGTTGTGGAGGCGAATGTCCAACGTGAAGCTAACTTCACCGCTGCAAAGTGAGTTATGAATGAGATTTACCCAAAAATGCGTTGATATTGAGCGAGGCGGAGAGCAAAAGGGAGAGAGGTGCAGAGACTCTGGCGCGTGGAACTTTTTTGGCAACATGAACTCTACTTCCCTGACAAACTCATTCACCTGTCATTTAATGTTTGAATATAACGTTAATGTTTGAGTAAAGAGGTCCTCAAATGCCATGACTTTTAGCCTAATAATTCACGTGTGTGTGTGTGGTGTGACTTGAGGATGGGCAGAGGATCCACGGGCCGTTGCGGCGTGTGCAAGGCAAGGGAACAACGTGTAGCCATGCTGGCATGGTGAAGGAGAGACCGTAGTTATGTATTGCCTCGTTTCAATTGGTCTCTACTTGGCTCAGCTCTGTTCTGCTCTGTGCTTGTGCCCTCACTCAGGCCAGATTTAATTTCCATTACAACTAGTGTTCAGTGGTGCTGTGTGAAACTGGGTATGTAAAAGGCCCAAATGATTTTACTCAAAAGGATGTCCGCTCCAAACGACACCAAAACGCATGACTGCTGCACTACACTATAGTAACAATAAAAGGGTGGATACTAATCATCCCTCGTACCTTTGGTGCCCATTTTCTATGGACGGGGTAATTACAGTACCGAATATTTAAAAAGGTTCCGCCATTTTCTGGTGTTGCTATTCCCCGCATAGTATAATTGGGGAACAGTGGGTACCTCCACATTTACAGAAATGTTTAAGAAATAATGTTATCGTCTAAAATTATGTAATATATTATCAGCCTTTTATTTGCAATTTTTCATAATTATTTTAATGATGCATCGGGCAGAGACTTTTTTTTTTTTTTTTTAATGGCAAATGCACAACAGCAATGCAATACAATACATTTAAAAGAGCAATTTGTTATTATATCCACTTGGTGAAGTCAGGACTGTACATCAAAAATCTCTGTTAAAAGTGCACCTTGTTGATATTGGCCCATATTGGAAACTTGAACCGGGTGTGGTGTGGAGCCAAAGACTGGTGATGAAGTCTGAGTATGAGATCATGCATGCTACCGTCTATGCTCTGGAAGCCTCCAATACTGAAATCCAAGCAGTTGGAGGTAGTGGTGAAACCACAATTCGGGGCTGACATACAAGCTTTTCTCTGATCAGTGGGATCACCATCGTCCTCTCCCGGTTGTGTGTCTGACTTGACTGACTGAGCGGGTTTTACTCTAGTTTCCCCCTCAGTGATATGTCTTTGTCTGCTGCTGCCTCGTCAGGTACAGCGGGACCGAACAACATGTGTGGATAATCGCTGGATGGCGTTCTTGTGGAACCAAATTTTTACAGTTTACAAACGCTGTTGCAGCTGTGTGTCTGTAATCGATGTTTTGGCACAGGAATAGGAACAGCCACATCACCTGCTTGTAGTCATATGGTCTTTGTGAACGGGCCACAGAAGCCAGGGGCAACATGGGGCTGACCCCCACTATAAAACCTCAGCAACACTGCCGAAGTAGCCACCAATAAAGCACAGCGAAGCAGACAGTTATGGACACAGAAGTATATAAACACTGAGAATTGCAAACAGGACAAAACTTTATTACTCACCTTGTGAAGCTTAAGTTAACTACTGCGTTCTCTTTCTTGTCTTTGTATTTTCCTCCCCATTTCAATGGCACCCAATACACCAAAAATGGCTATTAATCAAGCCATTAAGTGTTCTTTATAAAAAAATAAAAGTGAATGCAGATCCAGATGTTTATAAAGTCCAGCTGGAAGAGTTTGTGAAGCTGCAATTTATCGTCAACTTTCTGTGCATTAAAAGCATTTATCTGCACAACCGCACAATTTCAAAAATGATATTACTCTGTGGATGTGCATCTTCAGAAGTGCAGTGATCTGGTTGTTCTTTGACGTCTTGAGACGAGTGGGTTTACTCTGGATGGGGAAACGGCTGCTAGCTCTAGCGCAACTTTTATTATCGTAGAAAAGTGTTTGTGGTCTTTTGCACAATGATCGTGTAGTTTTTTCTCCGGGGGTCATACCAATGTTATAACACTCTGTCTGTGGTCTGCATTTTGTCTCACCAGTGGTCAAGGCAATCGCTAATTGACAATCTAAAATTAGTCCGTCACAACTAAATATAAATTATTCTAAAATATATCGAAATGAGCCTGCTTTCCGTCAATACTGATGCTGAAGCCTCGTGTCTCTTTGTGGCCTTTACAGGCTGTTGGGCCTTTCCCCGCAGGGAGCTTGGTTCTTTTTTCCCTACAGCTGCAGAGTCTGTGACCCCATTCAAAGGTCTGTTCACGCTCGGCTCTCTAACATGACTTTTTAGAGCCAGAGCTGACAGCAGCTTGTTTTAGAGGTCCACACAAGGGTTTTGAGGACAACATGGACTCAAACCATGCTGAATAAACCTGTGGGAATCTTGGATGTTTGCAGGTTTTCCCCTAACTCGGCACTAAATTTCAACAGTTATAAAAACTCTTTTAGAGACAAGTCTTTGTAGGTAAGACTCTCTTCACGTTTTATAATGATTAAACATTAGTTAGAAATGCAGGTAGTCATGTAACTGAGTACTAATTTGTGTAATGAATTGGTCAGTGAAGTGGTCTTATTTAACCCATTCAGCACCTAGATCAAGTATAGAGTAAGAGTCTAGCTCAATGAGCTACCGCATTTTGCGCATGAAAAGGTGCACTGGATTATTAAGCGCACCATCAGCTATTTGTGTACCATTTGTACTGGTCCATACATAAAGCGCACCGGACTATAAAGCGCATAAGAAACAAAACAGACGGATAAGTCTGAGTCAGTTGAGCTTTATTATACGCGTTCAACTCATTCAGATCAACGTTGTTCAACATCACAAAACATTCTGCTACCGCTAACAGAAACGTTAGCGCATCCAAATCAATTCTCAGTCAAGATCAATTGTAAACACGTGGAATACAAACACAGAACACACTCTGCTAACCGCTAAAAGACACGTTAGCATATTCACAACAACTCAGTTGCAACATGTAAAATACAACACGATACTCACGTTTTCAGTTCATTCCTCGTCCACAAATCCTTCAAATGCAGCTGAAGTACATCCCGCATAGCTATGACCAGACATCCCGATTTATCTGGGACAGCCCCGATTTTATTTTTATTTTATTTATTTATTTTCCCCCGTGTGTCCTGGTTTAATGTCTGTTGGGGCTGCAAATGGTAAAAGCAGCCAAAGCACTGATGGTGCTCCGTGCTAAAACTCTCTGGTCAGTGTGATCCCGCATCTCGGCTCCACGCGGCAGTTCAGTGATTCCAAAATATCTTCGGTCAGTAAGCACAACCAGAAATAAACCACATATTAAGCGCACCGGACTATTAAGCGCACGGACGGCTTTTGGGGACGTTAAAGACTTTTACCTGCGCCTTTTATAGTGCGGAAAATATGGAAAGCGTTTGCCCTACACGCAGTTCTTGCATGTTAAATAATACAAAAGTAGAGTTAGGGTGTATAACACTTGTGTGGGTATTGAACAACCCATGTCTGCTTGCTTGGATACACACAATTAATTTCCATATAAGTGCACCTGGGTCGGATTTGAAAAGATTGAATGTGTGCTGTTCACTATCCTGAAAAAAATCGGATACAGGTCACACATGGGCTAAAAAATCAGAATTGAGCTGCAGTGTCAACGTAGCCTTGGACCCCATTTTGTATGTACACACGTTGCATGCTTTATAAATGAGAACCAAGATCTGGGGAGGGGTAACTTCTCGCAGTAATTTTGCTTTAATTTTGGATTTACTAGCAAGGACCACGCCACAACAATGGAATACAAAATAATGTTTATTGATAATGGTGGTGATGGAGCGATTAGAGTTGGCTGGGTAGAGACTCAGGATGGGGGCTCTCTCGGGTAATCAGCCCAGCCGATTCAGAACCCCCAAAGATGATTTAAAATGAAGATGATCTGGATCTCGACGTAAGCCTGGCTGAAAATAATGTTACTGAGATGACACGAGGGAAGAGGAGCTGGATAGTCAAGAATTCTTTTAAGAGTAGCTGGATGGAATCTAAAGCTGTCTGTCCATTACTGAGATGAGGATTAATACTGCTGCATTGGAATAGAGTTTTAGCATTTATGGGTTGTTGACGGAAGTACGTGGGTGTGAATAAGGTGCGAGAGTGATGGGATTTGAACGCGCAGTCGTTAAAACTGGATTTTGTGGTAGTCTCCTTGCTCCGGAGTGGAGAGCAAGATACTTGCATGGATGTAGGCGTTGACGAGCTGCAGATAGTAATGAAGTCACTATGAGCGATGAATGAGGGAACTTAATTGAGAGCTGATTGAGAATGAGTGGAATGAAGGATATGAGGGTAGTCCGATTTATGTGGTTCCTGAAGATCGAAGAGGAGGAATTGAGGCGATCGTTGAAGTTCGGTGAGAGGGGAATAGACTGAGAGTCTAGAGTATTATGAGGTGCGGCATAGTAGGATATCCCTTATTGATCTACTTGTGTTGAATGTGTGCCTTTGACTGATCGAACCCCCAAAGAATGTCCGGAACGATAGTGGGGTATAATTCTGTGGGATTATGTGAATGCCTGGTAGAGGAAACTCGTGGCATCTGGAATGGGTTGGAAGGGGCTGTAGTGCTCTGAGCGGTCTTCGATGCATCAATTGATGCACAATGGATTGAGGTGTACGCTGAGAGATGTTTCTTCTGAGAAAGACGTAGGGAGTGTGCTGCCGTGGGTCGGGGTGATCACGTGGACGCTGCCGTGGGTCGGGGTGAGTGTGGCGAGGTTCGTGCTTGGAGCGAATGTGGCTGCCGGCGGGGCTCTGGGCGAGCGAGTGGAGTGGATTGGAGGAGCGAGGCTTGGCATGGGTCGGAGTAGTTTGCTAGCATGAGTCCTTGTAATGGTAATGAATGGGTTGTACAACCTGGCTCCCGCCACCAGGAGGAGCTGAGAGGTCAAGCTGCGGTCCATGGAGCGATGGTGACATCAGCTGCACGCCTCCGGACGTGGAACCAGGAAGTGCGGAGGCTTATAAAGTGGATATTTATCATCGTAGGTCTGAAAGGAGTCTCCCTTTGACTTCGGCCCGATGCAGGCTAGGCACGCACGGGAGCATGCACCGGCGCTGCAAGCGACGCGCGGAGCTCTGTGCATGCGGCGCACGGGGCCAGGGCCGGCCCAGCCTATAGCGAACTAAGCAGCCGCGTAGGGCCCCGAGGCATTAATAGGGCCCCCAATCTGGCAACCCGTCTTATGCGAAGTGCAAGCGCAGCGTGCGCCACTAGTGTAGTAGCGCACACAGCGGTAACATAACGCACAAACCACATTTATTTGTAATGACAATCTGGCAACCAAGACACCAAACCTGCGCTGATTGGGCAACTTCATTGTGCGCGAGCAGAAGAGCAAAACATAAACACAACAGAACGTGGTCATCATGTCCAGAGGAATATATCCCCCCGATGCCGAAAAACGAAAGGAGAAACTTCTTGACGATGTAAAGAAACTGCAAACTCAACAACACTCTCCAGGTATTGAACTTCTCTTACAAAGAGAGGGTTAATGCTGCTGTTTGAAATAACACGAGTCTGTCACGTTAGTTCGCTCAGACTGGAGGCGACGAGAGCTCTGCCCCGCACATAATAATATGTCTGAATGAAAGATAATAAGCTTAACATTTACACCAGCCGGGTAGTGTCAGCTGCAGGTGAGGCCGGTGAGGGGCGTCTATGCCCCGGGTCACTAAGAGGCGGAGATCCGGTCCGGACGAGCGCCGTCTTGTCCAGAACCTCTGACGTGAAACTTTGGAGTGAACAGTGTGCGGCCCCTGTCCCGGGCCCCTGTCCCGGGCCCCTGTGCAGCCTCAGTTAGAGATGAGCGGGTTTGAGTTTGCTCTCTCACATCACCATGTGTGAGATCAATCGTGACTTGTGATGTCTGTTTTACTTTGACTTCTTAACATGCAATAAGAGGAACGTAAAGGTTTATGCACGTAAGGTCCATCAGCCAATCACATCGCAGCATTGTTTCACGCAGGAGTCCAGTGTGTGATGATCTGATCAGAACAGACATTTATATTGGAATTAACTTTTAATAGAGCAATAAAACATTTCAATTTATTTAAAAGCATCATTAGACTTTTTGTTATAAATTATAATAAATTGATAGTGACAAATAACCAGACATATTATGATTACGTCTGTTATAGAATAATATTTTTATACAAAAGTGGCAAAGTTGCAGAAACGCAGTCTCTTCACTATAGCTAGATTTGGACCTTCACTTCTAGTTCTGTTCATTCTATGGGAATAACATTTTGCACTGTTTTATCAGTGTTCATTGTTAATCAAGCAATGCTTATGCCATTTATTTAATAACTTGTTTTGTCACTTAGGCAAGAAGGAACAGTTGGGAGCTGTAAAATAAATTAGTAAGGATAACTATTACTTTTACATTTTCAGTTAAAATGAATCAATTTGACCATAATTATTTTTCATAGCCAATATTGTCTTGAGTAATTAAGTACACTAATGTATTAATAACTGGCTTTAGTCGTTTCAGTCATCTGGCACAGTTTCATCACATCATTTTATAGCATTACAACCTCAACATTTTACTCTTACTTTAGCCGGCTGGACCACATTAAAATGCACCAGAATACACGAAAAAGGTCTGAAAATCTCTGGGGGAGGGCACCCAGACCCCCCCCTGTTCATTAATTTAAACTGCTAATGTGCTAATGTGCCTGTCGACCCTTAACGCCCACAAATACACCCAAAAACATATCTGGGATGTGTGTTATTTGTACAGGGAGTAGAGGTGATGTCAGCGGAATACCAAGTTGCATTGTGGGATTTATGTTATCAATATTTGACCTTGTGAGGTGTTGAGAATAAACTAACTGGCAAATGGATGCCCTGGAGTTTTGGTGCGCTTTGTTTGCGTTGAAGAAAGTTCCCATATGTGAATTGTTTACTGACAATGGTAATAAAACTGATTCTGATGACTTGTTGAGGGGCGCCCAAAAATGTTTTCGCTTAGGGCCCCCTGAAGGCTTGGGCCGGCCCTGCACAGGGCTTGTGGCGCACAGGAACTGTGGTGGGAGCTGAAGCCAAGAAGCAAGAGGCGGGTCCCGTTGCTGAAGGTTGGTGTGCGTGTGTGGACGTCCCGGAGGTAGAGGTCCGCGGGAGATCGTGTTCGGAGGCGTAGGCTCACTACCGTGAGTGTGCGTGGCGGAGAACGGACCTGCGTTGGCGGAGAACCTCTGGAGAACATGCTACTGGAGACACGACCGACTGAAGTTCCACTGAGAACAAGTTAGAATCTGATTAGAAAACGGCTGATTTGTTCAGCTCTGGCTGACTGTGTCTCTGTCGAGAGGTCAGAGATACTGGGATTGGCCTTTGTGTGTGTATAAATGGGCCTTCTGGGTAATTGGAGGCGTGATTAAAGAGTGGCGACGTGGTTGCTGGAGAAGTAAGAGGTTGAAGCATGGTCCTGCTCCCAAACCTAAATAACCGTCAACTACACGCAATAAAAACTGATGTGATTAAATACACGCACACAAAACTACCTTTGTCAAAATGTTGTCGTTCTGACCAGGTTTAATGTTGAGTTACCGTATTTTTTGGACTTAAAGCCGCTTCTTTTTTACCACCGGGGGCACTCTAACTCATATTCACAGAGAAGGTCACGTGGAGCCTGGACATGCAATATACGACGGTCAGCAGTTTAGAACCTGCCGCATTGAAATAAGACTATTTGCCCGACTTGACCCAACTGGTCAAAAGACAATCTATGCATCACTACTGTGAACAATCTTTCGGGGTAAATATCTCATGTTACAACATAACATCACAGGCTAAGCACACGCTCAGGAGCAGATTGAACCAGATGAGAAGTAGGTAAATGGAGTAGAGACACCTTTTAGACATGTTTTCTGTATGTCGGTGTAATCCCTCATTCGTCCAGGCGTGTTCCATAGTAGAAAAAGCTTCAGTTGTAGTCATCTGGACTCAGTTTGAAAAAATAGATGTTTCGACTCTCATCCAAGAGTCATTGTCAATAAAAGAATTTAGATCAAGAACTCCGATATTAATACTGTTATGTGGTAAGACCCACCCATTGGGAGGAGCCTTCCTGAAGTAGAAAGAGTTGTTTGTTTCAACAAAAATAGCTTCCTTGACTCCTCTTTCAAACCATCTTAAGCAGGGAGAAAAGATGGTTTGAAAGAGGAGTCAAGGAAGCTATTTTTGTTAAAAAAGAAAGACCTTCTTTAAACAGGAAGATTAAACCTTAGCCCTCCATTTCTGTTATTTATAATGGGTTACTGAACCCCTGGAAAGGTAGAGGACCAGGACATTTGCATGCTAATCAGGTACTCAGGGTGGTTGAGCCAGGGTCTCACAAAGACAAAGAGGATTCTAATAGCCCATTAAAATTCTGAATAGGCTAGCTCGGTAGATACAAGGGGGAAGTTTCTGTTGAAACAAACAACTCTTTCTACTTCAGGAAGGCTCCTCCCAATGGGCGGGTCTTACCACAGAACAGTATTAATATCGGAGTTCTTGATCTAAATTCTTTTATTGACAATGACTCTTGGATGAGAGTCGAAACGTCTATTTTTTCAAACTCAGTCCAGATGACTACAACTGAAGCTTTTTCTACTATGTTTTCTTTATGTTAAACTTCAAAATGCTGTTTTATTATAATCCAACTCCCATTCCCCGAGAAATTTGTCTTATTAAACCTGAGGCACCGCTACATTTATGTGTAAATATGTTAAAATGTGGGCATCTGCTGCCCATATATGTAGAATTTATTTTTTCTTAGTAAATTTTGTTGGCACAGCTTTTTTATTCAGGAGCGCTCTATAGCCCGAAAAGTACGGTGCTAGGCACCAGAAAAAGTTTGAGAAGCACTGATTTTATTGTAGTCGGCACAAATGTAGGTGATTCTTCTTTCCCATTAAATTGCACATAAGCTATAACTGTCTGTTGAAAGCACAAAGATTGCCATGTTATTTAATGTAGCAAATGTATAGTCTTAAATTGGTGTATTCTATATTTTGTTAATGGTAACTGTGAATAATGTGTAGAGTTGGTCACTACTTTCAAGTCATATGATTTTTTGAAATTTGAAATATTTTGTTAACTTGTTAGAGGCCCTATCTGGAATTCTAACATGTAACAAAATCCATTACCGGTAATAGCATCAAATTTTGTTATGTTATTGTGTCGCAATTTTTAATGTTCTAGACTCCTCTGATGATCCACAGTCCATGGTAAAGGGAATGAAGGGCTACCAGTTGACACCTGCTGACCTGGAGTTTATGCAGACACTGAAAGGGGAAAAGGAACTAAAGAAAGTGCAGGTAAACAATTCAATTTATGTTGAGTCTGTGTGAACATCTAACTGTGTTGAGCTTTTTAGGAGGACTTGAAGACTGTGCAGAACACACTGAAAGGTGAAATGATGGTGCTGGAGCTGGCTCTGGCCTCCATGGAGAAGGCACAGACCGAGCTCAAACTGGTAAATCAAATGTTCTGCTTCATTTGTAATGCTTGGTAAGGCAGTCCCCATCAAGGGCCTTTTCTCCCTGCTAATGCCATGAGATGGTGCCATCCTCCTCCAGTCGTATGTGTTCTAAAGGGGCTCTCTAATTGTCCCATAGCCCCAACCTTGACCAAAGAAACTGTTCTTAACCTAAATGTAATCCTAACCTTAACATGACAGTAATGATACCCTCAGACTTCTTAAAGCCCCATGGGCTTACAATGTAAAATACATTTCCCTCTAAATCAGGTCTTGCATATATCAAACAGTCTGTCTTGTAGCTCCTTTAAAAAAAAAACAATGATTCAGTAAAACGGAATCGACAACCTCAGGTCAACTAGAAGCTGGACAGAAATTGCAGCAGAAACAGTCTGAAATTAGCTAGACTACATAGAAAGATAATTCAATGATACGAATGAGGGGGTTTAAAAGTTGTATGTGTGTTTAGGGCCCAAGCACGACAGGCTTGCCTGTGCGAGAGCCCTAATGTAACTAACATTTTGAGGGAAAACACAAATCAAGTAGTAAACAATGACTAATATACAAGTAAATGGCATGGAAAATGGACAATTTTGAGTGAAAACCCAGAAAAAACATATTGGACTGCTCAGTAGTAATACACTCAAATCAATTTTACATGGGAGCAATGAGAGCTCTTAAAAATTTCAACAAGGCCAAATAAAACTTGGCAAAAAACAATGGGTCATGTTGTATGACCCCACACTAACCCCTGCAGTAATTTGGCCATAATTTTAATTCTTGGGTTTTGATTCTCAAACCCAAGAATTCAAACTTAACATTTAATATTCAAAACCTGTGCGATGAAAGGTGATCGATTTGATTTTTAATAGTGACTTTTCAACCAAATTGCAATTTTTGGAATTGGCTTTTACAAACGTCGTCCACTATGAACGGACCCAAAAATGTGATCTGAAGTAATACTAAAGGTTTTGTCTTTTTAATAATGCTTCTGGCGCCCCTTCAAATATAATTTGTACCTAAATATGAACACACTAAATATTTTCACATGGCCACAACAGACATATTTCATTTGATGCATTTTCAAAAAGTCACACAATTTTAACTTTTACTGTCATCCATTTCTTTGGAATGTGCTTTTTGCAAAAGGAAAAAAAGCATCCTTAATGTCAGTCCAAAACTTCTCAACAGGACAGTCCCAAAAACACATAATGGTTTGCCTCCTTGCTAACACAATTTCTCCAACAGTCTGTACCTCCCGGTGAATGAGTACTTTGATATGGTGTTGTGAAAAAACTTAAATGAGCAGTGAAACAAACTTGTGATTTTGTAGTCTTCCACAGGGACAAACATCTTCCCACTGTTTCTGTCAACAAGACTACTCTCCTTTCCATTTGTTTTATATTTAGAAGGGTAGTTGTCAGATCAGAAATGCATTGATATAATTTAGATATTTTCCCTTGAAAGTTCATATTTATAAGCCTTGATAAACCTCGCAATAAGAGGGCCACAATGGTCATTACCCTGTTTTTTTTAATAATAATAAAAACATATTTCTCAGTTATAGTATCCTCATTTGTAAAAAAATATATAAAAGTCCTGTTTCCTCAAGCCAAAGGATTCTTTCAGCATATAAAATATTTTAATTTGATTATCTTTTACAATCTGGTTAACTTTTATACCTTTTGTAATCCAAACCCTGAATCTATGGCCCAATCTATTTGGTAAAAAAACATGGTAATAAGCCAACCAGTTTAATATTTTAACATCACTGTTTAGTTTGTCTTGATTAGCTCCTTCCATGTTGTAGAAACAGATTTCACCCCAGCATTCTTAACTTCCTACAAATGACTCAACCGTATGTCATCTGCCAGCAAAGTCTGCACAGGAACTCCGGCACAACACTAATCTCAATATTTTTCCATTGAGCTTCATATTCTGGATCACACCAGTACAGCAACGTTCTGATTTGAGCTGAAACAAAGTCATCTTTCAGACCAGGTAAACCCCAACCTCCTTTTTTTTAAATTTTTTTTTCAACCCTTTTTTTCAAAGTTTTGGCCGGGGTGCGACTTATATTAACAGTTACACTTATACTCCGGAGGGACTTATGTGATATTATTTGTTATTTTCACACTTGCAACCACATTTCATACTCCAGTGCAACTTGTATATGTTTTTTTCTTCTCTGGTGTTCTGGAATACTAGTGGTAAAACCAACGTCACTATAGTACAGATCAGACAAATGCTTGTTCATTAAAATTCTTATAGGACCTTTTTAAAAGTTATACTTGATTTGGATTTAATACATTTTGTGTTCTGCACACACCCAATAGGTCAGTGGTCACTAAAATTCAATTTGTTTTTGCAAGGCCCAAAATCACAACAACGGTTGCCTCTGAGGGCCACAATTAAGAGGAAAAGACAACACTACATTGGTAATTCTGAGGCTTGTTGCTTAAATTAATGCCAACAAACATTAATTAATGTTGCTTCAAGTGAGTCTTTAGGTCAGGTTGGGTGGGAGCAGTAATACGTTGTGAGGTTTAACTCATTACAATAGTTTTAGACTTTAAGATGTTTTGCACAACCAATCGATGTACATGTCACCTAAAATGAGTAACGAGTCCTCCAGATCACCGACCGGTGCAGACGGAGGAGAATAACATACAATGATTTTCCCAGTATTATTTTTACCCAAACCAATCTCGAGGACTATGTATTCAAAATTATTTGATTTAGAGACTTTGGTATTTGCAGATGGAGTAAAACAAGATTTTATAAATCTTGTTACTCTACCTCTTTTACTGGGTCTATCACAATAGAGTATATTATAATTGTCCAACTAAATGTCAACATCTGAGATCCTGAAGAACACGATGTTTCAGAGAATACAAATGTATCTGGATTTGCTTGTTTTGTCTGCAGTCTTTTTCAATTCGCGACTTTGAATTATTCACATGAATGTGAGAAGACTTTTTTTTTTATTTAAAAGTTGTTTATTAAAACATCTGATTATTTGCTATGGGCAGGCTTTTAGAAGGTTTAATGTTGATTAACATTTGGCCCTCAGGCAACCGTTGTGATTTTGGGCCTTACAAAAATAAATTGAATTAACATAAGTAGTTTTGCCAGTCTACTTTGACGCTGTTACGTTACAGTACTTTTTGGACTTTAAGCCACTACTTTTTCCCCACGCTTTGAATTCTGCGGCCCATACAACGGTAGGGTTCATTTATAGATTTTTACAGGCTAACGCCCAGCAGGGGGCACTCCGACAGAAAGTGCAGGCATTTGACGCACTGTAGAATAAGACATCAGTAGACAGTGATTGTAATATAGTGTTTTGAAGCTTAAAATACAGTGACCAGACTCGTATTAATGGATAAATGAGTCTAATGAATTGAATCTTGATTTGGCGAAATGCAGAGATACACTTGGAGCGTGTACTTATACTGTAGTTTTGAACCTGCCGCATTGAAATTAAACTTTCTTGGACGGACCTGACCCCTTCATCACAACCCTGGACCATATTTTTGTGTAAATATCATGTTACAACGTCACACTCAGTCGCTAAGCACAAGCTCAGGAGCAGATGAACCAGAATGTGAAGATGTGAAGACAGAGACACAGGTAAATCAGCTCAGAGTAATCAAGGACAAACGGGTCAGTAGGGACAGCTGTGATTTGCTTTTCTGTTCAAACTTCAAAATGCTGTGTTTTATTACAATTCAACTCCTATTAACTGAGAACTTGGTCTGATTAGACCTTCGCCGCAGACCGCGGGTGAGCTGTGAGATCCCCTGGTTCAAAAGGCCACTGGTGTGTGTAAATATCTCGCGTTACAACGTGGGCACCTGCGGCTTATTGACTGGTGCGGCCCGTAATATTTACAATTTATTGTTTCTTTTAAAATTTTGTTGGAGCAGCTCTTTTTTGGACTCTTAATACAGACTCACTGTACAGGAAGAGCCAGAGTCGGCTCTACCTCCTGAGGAGACTCAGGTCTTTTGGAGTGACAGGGCCACTCCTGAAGCGACAACTCTGGTGGCAGCAGCCCTCCTGTACGGTGTGGCCTGCTGGAGTAGCAGCATCACAGAGAGGGAGAGGAAGAAGCTAGACAAGGTCATCAAGAAGTCCAGCACCGTCCTGGGCTGTGCTCTGGACTCGGTGCAGGAGGTGGGGGACAGAAGGGTCCTGGCTGAATTCACATGGACCATGAGTCTCACCCCCTGCAGGACACTGTCCGTTCTGGGAGCAGCTTCAGTGACATACTGATCCACCCTTGCTGTGTGAAGGGGAGGTTTCGCAGGTCTTTCTTTCCTGCTGCTGTCAGACCATGTGCAATACTGTCATATTCATGTGCAATACTCTGACATAATGTCAATCATTTTGGTGCAATATTCTCCGTCCATATAACTGCTGCAAATAAGAGCGTTACTTTGTTAAAAAGTAACCCAATTTCCAATTGTGTTACTTTTTATTGAATATTAGTTTTAAAAAACGCTTATCTGTTCTTTTACTTCTGTACCTACTTTGTGTTGCAACATTAGAATTTTCCAATTGTGTGGACAAATAAAGGCTCATCTAATCTTTTTATTCAGGAGTGCTGTATAGTGGACCCAGAGGTGATGGTGATCTGCTGCCCCTATTCCTCTGCCCTGGAGGTTTAGGGGACAGTGTTAAATGTAGCTGCCTGCAGAGAGTCCTCACGGCCGAGCCACGGGCCTGAGCGCGGGCAGAAGATGGGGGAAGACTCCAGCGGACCAAATACTATCTCCACAAATGAGCACTGTGCCCTGTCACCATTGCGTGATCTGACTAAAGTCCATGAGTTCTTGATGGATGTGGAGCCTTGGCCTGGATCCCTGCGGTAACTAGCGGCGTGCCTCAAAATTCCCGCCAGGAGCTGATGAGGAAGGCAGCTGGGATTCGGAGACATTGGTGATGGACAGTTTGGGGGGCTCAGTCTTTCGAGCAACCGAGACGCAGACCCGGAAGTTTGACTGTCAATTGATGATTGTCTCCAGTCCCACTATCCTCCCGCCACCTCTGATCAGCAGATTCGAACATCCTCACTCCCAGTCAAAGCCAGGCAGTGGACCTTGGGGGACCGAGGCTTCGCCATCGCTGCCCCCACTCTTTGGAACTCTTTCCCACTCCCCATCATAAACTTGTACTCCCTGAATACATTCAAGGAACAGCTCAAAACTTCCTTAGCCTACAACCCCCGCTAATTAAGTTTTCTCACATTGTCTTATCCTTCTATGTATGTGTAACCATGTAAAGCATATTTGATTTACTCTGAAACAGTCATCAGGTTTTATAAAGGGCTTTTCAGTCCCTGAAGCTTGAATGGTCCTTTCTGTGGTTGTCTCAGTTGCCGCCCTGTGAGGACATCAGGCAGTGGTCTGAGGTGCTGCTGGAAATGAGTGTTCCCTCAAGTGACCTATCGGAGCTAGACACCAAGGCTCTGCTCGCCCTGGTCACCCAAAATGATGCCAAGACGGCCATCCAGTATAAGAAGGCGGAGCTGAAACTGATGGAACAGATGGTGGAAAACCGGTCAGTTTTTTTAGTTTTCTAACTTCAAAATCAATCTAAATGGCTTGACCTTTATTTTTTTAGGAAGAATGATGCCAAAAAAAGAGTGCTTCTGGAGAAACTAATAGCTGTTGAACAGGTAATGGCTGTGTCTTCAGCTATGGGAAACTAGAGCCATGTTTGTAGAAGGTAGTATTCAGTTACATTTACTTCAGTAAGCTTTTGAAGAAATGGTACTTCTGAGTAGTTTTCTGATGGTATACTTGAATATTGAGAATCTAAAAGTGACGAAAGCTTTACCTCAGTGTTTATTTAATAAATGGGCCTAAATTAGTTATTACCCCCAATATTGTTTGTGCTATTGTTGGATTATTTTCTTCTTTTAGTCAAAGGTTCTCAGCTTAATGAGCAAGTTGGCCGAACTCAAGTCTGCCTTGCAAAAAAAGGTGAGTTATTTTTATTTAATTTATTTAGAGCACGGTTGGAATAAGAACATTTGTTATCTTTTTAATCTGGGAGAAAAACACAAACTAACACTATGAAACGGAACGAGGTCAGAGAACAGGGAGGAAAAAGAGTTAAGGCACATAAAAAACCAAAAGTGCTATTTAGTGTATGGTCACCATGATCACCAAATATGACACACTATGGCACAGTGTGTGGATATTATATATAATATTTGTATAATATTTTATAAATAGATTTTTTCTATTCTCTGGTCTGATGAAACAAAGATTGAACTTTTTGACTTGAATAGTAAGCTTCATGTCTGGAAGAAGCCAGGCACTGTTCATCACCTAGCCAATACCATCCCTACATTGAAACATGGTAACTGGGAGACTTGTCAGAATCAGCAGAAAGATGAATTCAGCAGTGTATAGACATCCTTGATGAAAACTTGCTCCAGAGCATTCTGGACCTCAGACTGGGGCGAGGGTTAATTTTCCAACAAGACAAATTCACAGGACAACTCTGTGAATGTCCTTGAGTTGCCCAACCAGAGACTAGACTTGAACCCAATTGAACATTGCTAGAGAGATCTGAAAATGGCTGTAAACAGATGATCCCTGAGTATTAAAAAAAAAAGTGCCGCACTACGAGAATGTCATTAATTAATGAGAAAAAAGACTTTAATGAGAATAAACTCAGAATTTAACGAGACTAAAGTTGTAGTTTCGGTGTCAATGTTCCGATTCAAAGTAAAGTGAACAGTTCACTTTCAGCACCACGGCCAGGACACAAAAGAACGGGCTTGGATGAGTTGACAATTTAGAACTACCGTATTTTGCACACGAAAAGGCGCAAAATGTGTGCATGCTCATTGTGTGCACTTAAGTTTTATGCACCGATTCTAACCTTTTGTCATCCCTTGGACAAATTCTGTAAAACATACAGAACACAAAACAGCTGTCTGCAGTCTGCGCTTCCACTCAGCTCCTCCTGACGCCCGGATCGTGTTTGGCACAGCCAAAAAGCGATATTTTTTACACACACGCCATTATCCATATGATGCGCATGAGCGCAGCACCAACGCACGCGAGCACCTAACACCGGAGTACGTTAATTTTACAGGTCCAGGACCTGACATGGGGACACTGCACCGAGGAAATGATTGATGTCTAAAAGGCCCGCATTATAAAGATTCACATCTATTGTGGGCTTTAGTATCAACTTTTAACCAAGTTGAGCGCCATTTGCGTCCTGGCGGTGGTGTGTTTGTGTGTATAATGAAGATTCCAGAGAGATGTATTTGACTCAGTATATTGACTTGTCAGATCGGCTTCATAGCACAGTATATACAAGACAGCGCTGCCGCGTCACCACGCTGTTACTGGACTGTACCATTATGCAACAGTGAGGGGGGAGGCCGTACCATGGTGCTGAAAGTGAAACGCATATCTGTCTTTATCATCTTTAAATTATGAGATTATTCTCGTTGAATAACGAATAGTCATTAATTAATGAGATTATTCCCCTTAATGAAATTTATCTCGTTAATTAACGAGAATAATCTAGTCAAGTGAGTATTTTGAAAATAAAATATACTGGCCACAAGTACGCTAATTGATAGATGGTTAGGCTTAACCAGCACTTCCCATCTCCTGCTTCTTGCCTTGACTCTCTCCTCTCTCTCCTCCCTCCTCCTTGCCTTGACTCTCTCCTCCTCCTCCTCCTTGCCTTGACTCTCTCCTCCTCCTCCTCCTTGCCTTGACTCTCTCCTTCTCCTCCTCCTTGCCTTGACTCTCTCTCCTCCTCCTGCTTCTTGCCTTGACTCTCTCTCCTCCTGCTTCTTGCCTTGACTCTCTCTCCTGCTTCTTGCCTTGACTATCTCCTTTCTCCTCCTCCTGCTTCTTGCCTTGACTCTCTCCTCTCTCCTCCTCCTGCTTCTTGCCATGACTCTTGCTACTCCTCCTGCTTCTTGCTTTGACTCTCTCTCCTTTGACAGCGTTTCTGCCTCTGTTTTTACCTTCAAAATCACAAAGTCAGCTTTGAATTGTTTAGCTCCTGAAGCATTACTTTTTTTTTTTTTAAATTTCAGTCATCTCGGTGTCTTGCTAATTTTTGAGGGGTTTTACGGGTGATTTGGAAATGGCCTATCTGCTAACATTTGCCTTAAAAATCTCCATAAGTAAATTTATTTTGAGCCATCAAAAACAATTGTAATTGACTCAATCCCAGATTTTCATTTAAAAGCTGTGGAATATAAAAATGGTCTCAACAGGAAAGTAACAATGAATTTATTTTTTTTGCAGGAAGTCAATAAATCTCTACACACTCAAGTGGATGGGAAAACTTCACTGCGCAGTGGGAAAGCTAAACTAAAAAGTGAAAACGCTGATTCTACAAGCAAACGGACAACAAGCCAGAAGCAGAAGAGTGAGCCAGCTTGTGCACAGAAGATTCGACCTGATGCCCTAAGACGTGACTGTTCTAGTCCAGCCCCAGTGGACAAATCAACCACGCCCTCAGAATGCAGGACCAAAGGCCGGAGGAAAGTGGCTGCTGATCAAGGGAAGAAAGGCCAGAGAAAGGAGATGCAGCCAGGGGCCCCATCTGATACGCCAGCTTTGGTGTGTTTGTGTGTATAATGAAGATTACAGACGAATGCATTTGACTTGGTGTATTGAGTTGTCAGATCGGCTTCATAGCTTAATACACAGTATATACAAAACAGAGCGCTGCCGCCTCACCACGCTGTTACTAGACTGTATAATTATGCAACAGTGAGGGGGGAGGCCGTAACATGGTGCTGAAAGTGAAACTCATAACCGCCTTTATTATCTTTAGATTATGAGATTATTCGTCATTTCACGAGAATAATCTAATGACTTTATGTGTTCGTTGTGCCCCGCATTTTTGTTTTTTGGTTGGCCTTCATACTCTGTCATAGATCCCAACCCCAAGCTTATTTACAGTCGGGAGGTTCGGCAAAGAAGAATGGGAGAAGCTGTCCATTATAGGTGTGCCAAGCTTTTTAGCATTATACTCAAAAATACTTGAGGATTTAATTGGTGCCAAAGGCTGTGAATACTTAAGTACAAGTGTGTATTTTTAATATACATTTGCAAAGAATTTAAACCTGGTCATTATGGGGTATTGTTTGGAGTGTTTTGGGCAAATGGAGAATTTAATCAATTCTGTGCAACATAATAAGATAATCTGCTATTTAACTAGACTATTTAATACATGACTCTCTCCTCCTGCTTCTTTCCTTGACTCTCTCCTCGCTCCTGCTTCTTGCCTCGACTCTCTCCCCCTCCCCCTCCTGCTTCTTGCCTCGACTCTCGCTCCTCCTCCTGCTTCGTGCCTTGACTCTCTCCTCCTCCTCCTCCTGCTTCTTGCCTCGACTCTCGCTCCTCCTCCTGCTTCGTGCCTTGACTCTCTCCTCCTCCTGCTTCGTGCCTTGACTCTCTCCTCCTCCTGCTTCGTGCCTTGAGACTCTCTTCTCGACTCTCGCTCCTGCTTCTTGCCTCGACTCTCGCTCCTGCTTCTTGCCTCGACTCTCTCTCCTCCTCCTGCTTGTCGTGACTGTCTCCTCCTCCTGCTTGTCTTGACTGTCTCCTCCTCCTGCTTCTTGCCTTGACTCTCTCGCCTCCTCCTGCTTCTTGCCTTGTGACTCGCCTCCTCCTGCTTCTTGCCTTGAAACTCTCTCCTCCTGCTTCTTGCCTTGAAACTCTCTCCTCCTGCTTCTTGCCTTGAGACTATCTCCTCCAGCTTCTTGCCTTGAGACACTCTCCGCCTCCTCCTGCTTCTTGCCTTGAGACTTTTTCCTCCTCCTGCTTCTTGCCTTGAGACTCTCCTTTCTCCTCCTCCTGCTTCTCGCCTTGAGACTCTCCTCTCTCCTTTCTCCTCCTCCTTCTCGCCTTGAGACTCTCCTCTCTCCTTTCTCCTCCTCCTGCTTCTTGCCTTGAGACTCTCTCCGCCGCCTCCTGCTTCTTGCCTTGAGACTCTCCTTTCTCCTACTTCTTGCCTTGAGACTTTTTCCTCCTCCTGCTTCTTGCCTTGAGACTATCTCCGCCTCCTCCTGCTTCTTGCCTTGAGACTATCTCCGCCTCCTCCTGCTTCTTGCCTTGAGACTCTCTCCGCCTCCTCCTGCTTCTTGCATTGAGACTCTCCTGTCTCCTTTCTCCTCCTCCTGCTTCTTCTTGCCTTGAGACTCTCCTTTCTCTTCCTCCTGCTTCTTGCCTTGAGACTCTCCTTTCTCCTCCTCCTGCTTCTTGCCTTGACTCTCCTCGCTCCTCCTCCTGCTTCTTGCCTTGACTCTCGCCTCCTCCTGCTTCTTGCCTTGATTCTCGCTCCTCCTGCTTCTTGCCTTGACTCTCTCTCCTCGCTCCTCCTGCTTCTTGCCTCCACTCTCGCTCCTCCTCCTGCTTCTTGCCTCGACTCTCGCTCCTCCTCCTGCTTCTTGCCTCGACTCTCGCTCCTCCTCCTGCTTCTTGCCTCGACTCTCGCTCCTCCTCCTGCTTCTTCCCTCGACTCTCGCTCCTCCTGCTTCTTGCCTCGACTCTCTCCTCACTCCTCCTTCTGCTTCTTGCCTCGACTCTCCTCTCGCTCCTCCTCCTGCTTCTTGCCTTGACTCTCGCTCCTCCTCCTGCTTCTTGCCTCGACTCTCGCTCCTTCTGCTTCTTGCCTCGACGCTCTCCTCCTTCTGCTTCTTGCCTCGACGCTCTCCTCGCTCCTCCTCCTGCTTCTTGCCTCGATGCTCTCCTTTTCCTGCTTCTTGCCTTGACTCTCTCGCCTCCTCCTGCTTCTTGCCTTGACTCTCTCCTCCTGCTTCTTGCCTCGAGACTCTCTTCTCTCCTCCTCCTGCTTCTTGCCTCGACGCTCTCCTCGCTCCTCCTCCTGCTTCTTGCCTCGACGCTCTGCTTCTTGCCTCGACTCTCTCGCCTCCTCCTGCTTCTTGCCTCGACTCTCGCTCCTGCTTCTTGCCTCGACTCTCGCTCCTCCTCCTGCTTCGACTCTCGCTCCTCCTCCTGCTTCTTGCCTCGACTCTCGCTCCTCCTCCTGCTTCTTGCCTTGAGACTCTCTCGTCTCCTCCTGCTTCTTGCCTTGGAACTCTCTCCACCTACTTCTTGCCTTGAGACTCTCCTTTCTCCTCCTGCTTCTGGCCTTGAGACTCTCCTCTCCTCCTCCTGCTTCTTGCCTTGAGACTCTCCTTTCTCCTCCTCCTGCCTCTTGCCTTGACTCGCTCCTCCTCCTGCGTCTTGCCTCGACTCTCTCCTGCTTCTTGCCTCAACCCTCTCCTCTCTCCTCCTGCTTCTTGCCTCGACTCTCGCTCCTCCTCCTGCTTCTTGCCTCGACTCTCTCCTTTGACAGCGTTTCTCTCTGTTTTAACCTTCAAAATCAGTCAGTATAGATTTGTTAAGCTCCTGAAGCATTACTTTTTTCACTTTCAATTTTAGTCATCTCAGTGTCTTGCAAATTTTGAGGGGTTTTACAGGTGATATGGAGATTTTTAAGGCAAATGTCAGCAGATAGGCCATTTCCATAAGTACATTTATTTTGAGCCATCAAAAACAACTAATTTAATCATCCATCCATCCATTTTCTGCCGCTTTATCCGGGGCCGGGTCGCGGGGGCAGCAGTCTTAGCAGGGACTCCCAGATTTCCATCTCCCCAGACACTTCCTCTAACTCCTCCGGGGGGATCCCGAGGCATTCCCAGGCCAGCCGAGAGACATAGGACTCCCCACCCACCTGAAGAGGGCAAGCCACCTTTTTCCGGTCGAGAACCATGGCCTCTGATTAGGAGGTGCTGATTCTCATCCCAGCCGCTTCACACTCTGCTGCAAACCGTCCCAGTGCATGTTGCAGGTCCGGGTTTGATGGAGCCATCAGGACAACATCGTCTGCAAACAGCAGAGATGGAATCCTGTGGTCCCCAAACGGAACACCCTCCGACCCCTGACTGCGCCTAGAAATTCTGTCCCATCAAAATTATGAACAGAACCAGCGACAGAGGGCAGCCCTGGCGGAGTCTAACATGCACTGGGAACATGTCTGACTTACTGCTGGTAATGCGAACACAGCTCCTGCTCCAGTCATACAGGGACCGGACAGCCCTGAGCAAAGGGCCCCCAAAGGGCACCCCGAGGGACACAGTCGAAAGCCTTCTCCAGATCCACAAAGCACATGTGGACTAGTTGGGCAAACTCCCATGAACCCTCGAGCACCCGATGGAGGGTATAGAGCTGGTCCAGTGTTCCACGACCGGGACGAAAACCACTCTGCTCCTCCTGAATCGGTCGGATTCTCCTCTCCAGTACCTTGGAATAGACCTTACCTGGGAGGCTGAGGAGTGTGATCCCTCTGTTCAAGAAGGGGGGACCGGAGGGTGTGTTCCAACTACAGAGGGACCGCCAGTCCAGAGGCACGGTCCCCGACCGCCACGCAATGTTGCAGAGACGTGTCAACCAAGACACTCCTACAACATCCAGATACTTTAGGTACTCAGGGCGGATCTCATCCACCCCCGGAGCCCTGCCACCGAGGAATTTGCGAACAACCTCAGTGACTTCAACTTGGGTGACGGATGAGGCAGCCTCCGAGTCTCCGGTCTCTATTTCCTCTTCGGAAGACGTGACTGAGGGATTAAGGAGATCCTCAAAGTATTCCTTCCACCGTCTGACGACATCCCCAGTCGAGGTCAGCAGGCCTCCACCCGCACCGTAAACCGTGTTGGTGAGGCACTACTTCCCCCTCCTGAGGCGCCGGACGGTTTGCCAAAATTTCTTTGGTGCAGACCGATAGGCCTCCTCATGGCCTCCCCGAACTCCTCGCAGGCCCGGGTTTTTGCCTCTGCGACAGCACGAGCCGCGGCTCGCTTCACCTGCCGATACCGTCGATGACCTCCAGAGACCCACAAGCCAGAGTGGCCTGATAGGCCTCCTTCTTCAGTCTGACAGCATCCCTTACTTCCGGTGTCCACCACCGGGTTCGGGGGTTGCCGCCACGACAAGCACCGGAGACCTTGCGACCACAGCTCTGAGCAGCCGCATCAACAATGGAGGCGGAGAACATGGTCCATTCGGACTCAATGTCCCCAACCTCCCCCGGGACATGGGAGAAGCTCTCCCGGAGGTGCGAGTTGAATACCCTACTGACAGAGGGCTCCACAAGACGTTCCAAACAGACCCTCACAATGCGCTTGGGCCTGCGAAGTCTGTCCGGCTTCCTCCTCCGCCAGCGGATCCAACTCACCACCAGGTGGTGATCGGTTGACAACTCTGCCCCTCTCTTCACCCGAGTGTCCAAGACACGCGGCCGGAGGTCAGATGACACGACAACAAAGTCGATCATTGACCTCTGGCCTAGGGTGTCCAGGTGCCATGTGCACGGATGAACACCTTTGTGCTTGAACATGGTGTTCCTTATGGACAATCCATGGCTAGCACAGAAGTCCAATAACTGAACACCGCTCGGGTTCAGATCGGGGAAGCCGTTCTTCCCGATTACCCCTCCCCAGGTGTCACTGTCATTGCCCACGTGGGCGTTGAAGTCCCCCAGTAGAACAACGGAGTCCCCGGTCGGTGCACTGTCCAGTACTCCTCCCAAGGACTCCAAGAAGGCCGGGTACTCTGACTGTTGTGGCGGCCTACGGGCCGAACAGCAGTGCAGAGACCGGTCCCCCACCCGAAGGTGGAGGGACGCGACCCTCTCGTTCACTGGGGTGAACTCCAACACGTGGTGGCTGAGCTGAGGGGCTATAAGCAAGCCCACACCAGCCCAAACTGTGCGTGGAGGTGAGGCTGACTATATCTAGTCGGTATCGCTCAACCTCCCGCACAATCTCCGGAGGGACGCGACCCTCTCGTTCACTGGGGTGAACTCCAACACGTGGCGGCTGAGCTGAGGGGCTATAAGCAAGCCCACACCAGCCCAAACTGTGCGTGGAGGTGAGGCTGACTATATCTAGTCGGTATCGCTCAACCTCCCGCACAAGCTCCGGTTCCCCCCCCCCCCCCAGACCCGGCCACCAGGCGCTCGCCATAGAGCACCCATCCCAGGCCTGGCTCCAGGATGGGCCCCCGGTGACGCCGATCCGGGCGACGTAATCGGCCTTGTTTGTGAACTCATCATAAAGGGCTTCTGAACCGATCTTTGTCTGACCCGTCACCTAGGACCTGTTTGCCTTGGGAGACCCTACCAGGGGCTTGAAGCCCCCGACAACATAGCTTCCGGGATCATTCGGGCACTTAAACCCCTCCACCACGTCGGTTCAAGGAGAGGCTAATTTAATCAATCCCAGATTTTTATTTAAAAGCTGTGGAATATAAAAAGGGTCTTAACAGAAAAGTAATGATGTTTTTTAATTTTTTTGTAGGAAGTCAATAGATCTCTTCACATTCAAGTGGATGGGAAAACTTCACTGCGCAGTGGGAAAACCAAACTAAAAAGTGTAAACGCTGATTCTACAAGCAAACGGACAACAAGCCAGCAGCAGAAGAGTGAGCCAGCTTGTGCACAGAAGATTCGACCTGATGCCCTAAGACATGACTGTTCTAGTCCAGCCCCAGCGGACAAATCAAACACGCCCTCAGAATGCAGGACCAAAGGCCGGAGGGAAGTGGCTGCTGATCGAGGGGAGAAAGGCCAGAGAAAGGGGATGCCGCCAGGGGCCCCATCTGATATGCCAGCTTTCACTTATGGCCGTAGAAAAACTCCAGTGTTGGCCCCTGCAGAGGAGCAAAACTTGGGCCTGCGGAGATCCAGGAGAATTGCTTGTCGAAAGTGAAAAGGCTGAAAAGGCCTTTTAGGGATTTTTAGTAAATTTTTTCAGATGAACTTATGGATGTGTCCATTTATCTATCGTGTAGAGAAGGTGAAATAAATTGTGTACTTTTAAGATAATTTGTATTTGATCAGTCAATACATTTGTTGTCCCCGGTGGGTGACGAGGCAGACAACACTGAGGGCTTTCTTGAAACCGTTATCCCAGAACTTTTATCCAGGACTGGAGTTGGGGATACACCCTATCACCATAGAGGGTGCACACCACCTAGGTCTGAAAAGACTAGAAGCAGACAAGCCACAATGCCTGATGTTGTTTCTTAACCACCATGTGAAGGAACGCCTCATGAAGTCAAAGGTTAAAGGAGACCTCCAGTACAAGGAGAAAGTGTTTCTTGCTCAAGACATATCATTAATCCCGCCAGCAATGGGCAAAATTTCGCCATGTATGAGGAAATGGAGGTGATTATGACACCGCATAGGCTTTGCATTAGTTCTTTTGGTAACTTTTGAAGGTAAATGCATGCTCTAAACGCCAGCAGAGGTTCCTCAGCAAAATACCATGACAGCCCTGTAATGGGCTTCAGCCATGGCCATGCTGATGCTAATCAGGTACTCTGTTGAAGGAGTTGCAGCCAGGTAACGATAGGATTTCTTTGACTCATTACAGGGCTATTAGGGTGAACAAAGTTTCTCAGGTGAAACTCTGTTTAAAAAAAAAAAAAAAAAAAAAATGGGACAGGCCATTATCGGAAGGTTTTGTTTAGTGGGCAGGGCTAACTCGGAGTAGGATAAGCTTTAAGACTAGATTTAAAGTTAGTGGTGTAGATGTCCAGTGTAGGAAACTGAATTTCTCCAGAGCACAAAAACATGATCTTGACACATCCCAAACCTGCTACTGTGGGCCAGATGCTCTCTTCTTGGCCTCTGTGGCTACAATTGTCTTTTTATACCTGACTACACCTTGACCATTGCCTCTTTAAGAGCACTCATTCGCCAAAAAGGAATGAAAAACAACTCTGCTCTTCTGGACTGGACCGCGGAAGCAGAGGATGACTCTACTCGTTTGAAGCAGCTGCTATCCTCTGCTGCTGCACTCGTCGTGCCTGACTACTCTCTACTTTTCTCCCTGGACTGTTTGGTGACTGGACCATCCATTTCTGGTCTCTTGTATCAGAAGAAAGCTGGGTCTCGTACAATTTTGCTGTACCCGAGTGCATCATTGGACAGCATGGAAGCAAGACAGCCTCCATGCGTTGCCTTTGCATCTGCTATTGCCACCTTGATCAATAAATGTGCCCATTTGGTCATGAACCATCCTTTGACCATGCTTACACTGATTATTGCCCCTGATGATTCCAGGGATAAACCAGTATTTGGGTAATCTAGGCCAGTCTGCTAAACCAAGTTTTAGAACACCATTTGAAGCAGTTGTCTAGGAACTGTTTCTTTCAGTTGAGGAAAATCTCTAAACTAAAATGGTGTGGCAAAATGATCTGAAACTCATAATCCATGCTTTTCTCTCTTCACGATTAGACTATTGTAATAGTTTGTTTTCCTGTCCAAACAAGAAGGAGCTCTCTTGCCTGCAGCGAGGATCTTGATCCGCACAAATAGAAGGGCCCACATTTCACCCATTCTCAAAGCCCTTCACTGGCTGCCTGTCTCCTACCGGAAAAAGTTTAAAATTCTAGTCCTGACTTTTAGAGCTTTGCATGGTCAGGTACATCAGCGAACAGTTTTTGGATCAGAAACTGCTGTTGGTTCTCGCACTCGTTTTCAGACCAGAGGAGACCGATCCTTCCAGGCCGTTGCGCCGAGACTCTGGAATGATCTTCCGCTGTCCCTGCGGTCACTGGATTCTGTTGTTGCTTTTAAGGGTCAGCTCAAAACCTTTTTATTCAGTCAGGCCTTTTAATTATAGTTGCTTTAGGGACTGATTTGACTGTATATTGCTGTATGTGTATTGCTCACTGTAAGTTCTTTGTGTTTTTATTTTATTCTGTGTTTTTGTGAAGCACTTTGACTTCTGTCTGTGAAAGGTGCTATACAAATAAAATGTACTTACTTACCACACATGCTGTGGTCGGGTTGGTGGAATCCTACCTATTTCACCATGACTGCTCTCAGACAACGTCAATTGCTGAAGGTTATCCAACAACACCTTTCCTTTTCTGCAGAGGGTGTCAACATGGCAGACAAGCTCTGTTGTGAGGATTCTCCTCATGACTGTTTCTTCTTTTGAATCACTGAACGAAGGAATTGTTTTTCACTGATGTTTTAGCAAGCTGTTTGGCTCCTGTCTGCAGCGGATGCTGTTGTTAAAGCTGAAGGTTACTCTCTTTTGATTTAATCTCTACTGTTGTATTGGCCTGAGAAACCTCTACTGATCAGCCGAATCCATTAACATGCTGCACACAGTTTGCAGTGATAGTTACTGATCTTGCTGATTGGAGGAGACATGATTTTAAGACCGCTAAGGGTAGCACTGTTAAACCCCTAGATCAGATCACTAGATTAAATGCTGCACTTGTGTTGCCCTCTGCTCTTGCTTTTAAATGCACTGCTCACACCAAAGGGTAGGACTTTGTTTCCAGGGGGTAATGAAGCTGCGGACTGTTTGGCTAAATGGACAGCGGGCTATGTGGCCTCTGAGACTCTCCAAATGTTAGTCTCGACTAAATTCCCGACACACCTGCTCCCGGCACTAACCTGAGACATTATTCTTAAAGCTCAATTACTGTACACGTGACGAAAAATATCTGTGGACTCGCTACAGATCTTACCAGGACAATACTGGGCTCAGATGTCACGATGGAGATCCTGTTCTGGATGCTGGGGTAACCGAGGCACACGGCCACTCACACTTGGGACCTTCTGCCATGCTTGTTCGCCTTCGACCATAGTTCCATCCCAACATTTCAGATGTTGACAAATAGTGCAGGCAAACTTACAATCCAGAACCAACTCTGAAGCCTAGCATGGGCAGATATGTGACTGTGGATAAACCAGTTATAAGTCAACCTGGAGACATTTTGAGTTATTCAGAGATTCTGAAAGTGTGAATTCAAAGCTTTCCAATGATGTCTCACTCATGCACATCTGATAATATTTGAGTAAGCAAATGAGTCACAGGGGGGCTCATTTGCATCTCATTGAGATAAGTCCTCCCCCCTGTCACACTGACACCACCTTCCCCCTACAGCTGTCACTAACGACTCAAGAGGAGTGTCATTGACGTGAACTGGACTTGAATTAGAAGTTACTATATTAAAATGGAAATACTTGGATTACAAAAGGCCCTGAATAGCATCAAAATCAGAATCAGAATAGGGTTTATCGGCATTTGTCGATAAACAGAATTCACAGGTGATTCAGTGCAACACAAAAAACAAAACATTGAACACTGAGCACTAAACGGCATGTTATGTACTGAAGGAATTAATAAGCATTTAATATTGTAATGCATTAATATACCTATCATTGTTTTTGCAGACTGGACACACACACGCACGCACGCACGCTCGCTCTGTCTGCCTGCTTGGTACCAAGAGGTGCCAGAGAAGATCCACCTTCTTATGAATATTCATATTCTTTGTCCTGTGTGTGAGAAGCTCCCAGATGAGGAGCACAGACGTCTGATGGGAACTTGAGGGACAAGACATGCGTTTCTAATCTGTTCATTTTGTAATCGTAGGGAATAAATACTTTTATTTGAACGACTATAATCTTGTCTTGTTATTCTCAGTAATTAGAACCAACAATACATAATAAAATATAAAAGGTATAAAGTTATGTAGTGCAATAGGATAGATGGGTCTGCCTGACAATGTTCAGTCCAGGTGGGACCAGGACATGGAGATAGTCAACCGGAGGCAGATCAGCCAAATTGCGTAGTAGCTGAAATTCCAAGAAGGGACTCAGATGCTTCTGCCAGTCGAAATTCTTGACAAACACTCCATCCTCCGTTCCAACAAGCTGTGGGATATTAAGGTGACTCTCAGGAGAGCTGTTTTCCACTCCCTGATGACTAGGGCGACAATGTAAAAAAAATGAGAACAGAAGAAACATCATAAGCAGAACAGAGAGCAGCACTGAAGTTTTGCCAGGCTAATGTTTACACATTATAGTAGTCAAATAATATAAACTATGTCTGATTCTGCATTTGCACTTTATTGTACATTTAATAAAGTGAAGTTAAGTAAATGATGTGTAATAAATAGTACCTGCTGTGCAAAGTCGAAGCTGTAATGCAATGGACTTCTGCATAGTTTTTGATGAAATCCAGCTCTGAGCGCCAATTCTGAAAAGGGAAACAAAACAGTAAAAACAGACATTATACCATCCCAAAACAGCTAGTTTCAAGAGACTACGTGATGTTCATTATTCAGAAAGTGGTCACATTAAATTCAAGCCCGTATTTATAATGTAGAAGCCTAGGAAAAAAGAACATGGCCCGGTGCTAGCTTGGGATGTAAGCAAGCTAAACCAGCTAACGCAGGCTACAGTACAAAAAACACGAAGATACAGACATGATACCATCCCAAAACAGCTAGTTTCAAGAGACTACGTGATGTCAATTATTCAGAAAGTGGTCACATTAAATTCAAGCCCGTATTTATAATGTAGAAGCATAGGAAAAAAAGAACACGGCCCGGTGCTAGCTTGGGATGTAAGCAAGCTAAACCAGCTAACGCAGGCTACAGTAATAAACAATAAAAAACACGAAGATACAGACATTATACCATCCCAAAACAGCTAGTTTCAAGAGACTACGTGATGTTAATTATTCTGAAAGTGGTCACATTAAATTCAAGCCCGTATTTATAATGTAGAGTGCACTGAAGCAGCATGTTAGCTTAGCATTGCTCCGTGTCTGCTCCGGTGCCGAGGCACGAAGATAAAGTGACATCACGAGACCACCTTAAAACACAGCGTTAATGCAATACTTTAGAGTAAAAGTACCTCAGTTCCGTTGCAATGTAGTCCAGGGAATGTAAGCTGATAGCTGTAGCCATGTGGTTCGCAGCTGATTGGTGGAAAAAAGATCAACAATACGCTGCTGAAAAAAGGTAACGCTGTTATAACAATTATTTTTTTTCAGAAATAATCCAAAAGCGTGGAGCTGTAAGCAATTGCAGCTTTATCCATGATTCAACTAATGCTACACAGCGCATGTTGCTGCTTGTTAAGTAGCCATGCGGCTGGCCGCCCAGCCCATTGGCTGACTACAATAGTGCAGCTGTTCATAGGGAAATGAGGTCACACCCCTCAGCGCGTCCAGAGAGCAGCCGAAAACACCCGAAAACACCACACTTTAAACGGTTTTATTTATGCTTTTAATGCTGCAAATACTGTTATCTGATACATCGAATGGCTGCTTCATAACTTCAACTTTCACATAATGCAAAAAAAACGAAAATCACAAATTTGGGGGGAAAAAAGTAAAACACTATTTATCTCAGTTTCACCGAGGCTGACATGTACCGGCATTTACGGTGACTCGGCACATATGATCCTGTCCCATGGCCTGGTGCTGAAAATACGATTGACCCAGACAAGGGTTCCAGGGTCCGAGGTTTTCTTTTGATCATTTACTCTTTTTCTCGATGCCCTGGCCCGAAGCTTAGCTATGCGCGAAAGAGGATGCCACCTCTGTCATAAAATGGTTGATCAACAGTTACATCCCTACCCACGGTTTCCCCTTTGTCATTAAATCGGACAATGGTTCACACTTCAGAAACATACACCTACATTTCTTCCGGTCAGTTTATCATCCACAGGCCCAAGTCAAAATTGAACGCTTCAACAGCACTCCAAAACTTTTCCTAGCAAAAATTATGGCAACCACTGGCAGGAATTGGCTGGGGACACTGCCACTCGCTCTGCTCGCCGTCAGGCAGACAGTTTGCAGAGAGACTGGTTTCACTCCATTTGAATTATCGACTGGGAGACTCATCCCTCCCCTTTAACCTCAGCGTTGCCTAGAAAGCACACTGTAACCACTGTACCTGTACAAGCCCTACTGGGGTCAATTACATGCCTTGGCATCCAGTCTCTCTGCACAGGTTGAACAAGAAGTGTCTCCGGCACCTGCAAAGTCATTGGCGATTCTTGGCAAGGTCCTCCTGAAAGTGCCCCGTCGCTCTTGGACTGAACCTTGCTGGGCTGGTCCATTCACTGTCAAAGCCAGGACCTCCCATGCAGTGAAACTGGTGGAGAAAGCACAGTGGTATCATCTATCTCAGATTACACCTGCCATGAGAGACTCTCTAAAGAACAATTCTTCCAAATAACCCTTTTACATTTTATTATTTTTCTGTGCTTCTGCTACTCATTTCTCTGTGGTAGACCCTGTTTGAGCGCTGATTTAAAACTCAGTGGATCTCTGAGCCACCTGGCTGTGGTCTGCTTACAAGTGCAAGTCTCCAGGGGATCACCTGGAACTCGTACACTGTCTCCCCGTATGCAAAACGTAGAAATTTCCTGTGCGCTGGATGCACGGAAATGTGGAAATACACATCCGAAAGATCGATTGTGGTGAACCAATCGTCTTTGCGTATTTAGTGACAGAGTACTTTGTGTGTCAACATTCTGAATTTGTATTTCCTCAAATATTTGTTTAAAACACAGAGGTCCAGAATAGGATGCAGTGCCGCAGAGCCCTTCTTTGGAACCAGGAAGTAGCGGGAGTAAAAGCCTCGCTGACAGTCGCTGTCTGGAACAATGCGTATAGTTTGTTTGTTCAACAGAGACGTAATCTTGTCCTCTAGGACGTGAGCTGCATCTCTTTTGGCCACAGAGATCAACAAGAACTGTAGTCTGTACAGTTCTCAATGAAAGAACTGTACAGACTACAGTTTTATTGAGAACTGTAGTCTGTAACCCTGTTGAATGGTGGCGAGGATCCAGGGGTCCACTGCGCATGCGCACCACTACTCTGCCCGGACAGCGAGTGGTCCCGCAGGGATCCTGGATGACGTCACTCCCCTGAAAGGAGATGAGGCCTTTGCCAATGATGGAGCGTGGGCTCCCTCTTGTGGCAAGATTGTGGAAGGATTCAAACTAAAAATAATTTTAAATTTTTTGTGAAAACTCGCCCTTAGCCCGTGGCCTAAGATAAGATATTCCTTTATTGTCCCACATGGGGAAATTTCATTGGAAAATTCATTGGCCTGGATGCAAGTGTGTAAACTTAATTTCTGAGCAAAGTGCTTTGTGACTCTGTGATCCATGGCTCATCCCCTGCACCATACGAGGGGGGAGAGAACGAGAGACAACGCTTGTCAGGGCGTTCTGAACTAGGTCAGGGGCTCAACTCTTCTTTCCTCTTTTTTAATGGAGAAGGGGAGTGAAAAGACAGGACGGCTGGGCCGTGCGCTTCTTCTTCCCCTCCCCGAGGTGTGAGGAGCAATTTTTTGCCGCTGCTGCAGCATAAGTGTTTGCCCCATGGTTTGGGATTACCTGACCGCTGCTGCTGCTGGCCTGCCTGCTGACCAGCTGCCTTCTGTGGCCAGGTGCCCACTCTGAACACCCTGGCTGTTTTCGAGATAGGCATAAATTGAAGGCTTCACCCTCTTGTTTACGGAGAATGCTATTCTATTTGCTATGCTATTTTCTCTAGAGCTGGCCCAAACAGACCTTTGGTGAGGTCATAAGCAGCATCAATGACCTCTGTCTTCTGTGTGTCGGTCAGACCTGAGTGGGTAAGCCACAGACCCCTCTCGCCCCCATCACTCAGCCGCAGCCCTGAACAGCTCCACGCGCAGAGCGTAGGAGGAGGTCATTCACCACACAGATTTCATCCCAGAGGGCCGTGTCCAGTATTTCCCCCTGGTAAGCAGACAGCAAAGTCAGTGTTCAGCACACATGCAGACTGTGCTCCATATTTGTAAGTGCGTTGAAAAATGGAGGATGTGACCCTCTCCATTTAACCAGGAAGGGGAACATTACTTGAGGCAGAGACGGCATGGCGGTTGGGATGGAGGTGATATGCCACAGAGGGCTCCACCGCCGTCATAACTCTTTCATCCCATGTACTTCCAGTTTAGAGTAGCCTTGAACTGGGAGTTTGCTCTTGAGTGGGTTAGCCCAGAACCGCCTCATCTCCTTCATATCCGCAGGAACAGCAGGAAGGAGCAGCTTGGGAGGTGGTTGAGCTGGTGGGAGCCGTTTGCCATCATATATGTCCCTTTCCCCCCGTCCGTGTCCGCAGCTGCAGGCCAGGTTATGTTGAGCCTGGCAGTAGCAAGTTTGCACACTTCGTACAGGTTACTGTCCACAGGGGATGTAGCCCCGGAAGCACTGAGGGGTCTTGACTGGGCCGATGCGGAGTCTTCCTCCACATCGTCCATATTCACAGCCTCGAGGAAGTCAGAACCGGCGTCATCGCAGTCCATGTCCTCTTCACCTGGCTCCATGCCGAGGAGATCCTCGAACAGTGGAGGCATGTCAGCGGACTCATTATCTATGATGTCCGCCCAACTGGTGCCTGGCGTGCGCTGCCAGTGGATTTATTGGTGGCCTCCATAAGACTTGGGTCCCGGGAGCCCGCCACCATGACTGAGTCTTCCCTCTAATATTTTCTCGGGCATTGATGCACAGTGGGTACAGAACTGAGCCAGCCCAGATTGAGCGTGTTTAGTGCCCATACATGAAATGCACATCGGATGAGGGTCTTTGCCTGAAGAGGCGGGGCAAGCCCGGGAAGAACTCTCTTTGGACTTCAGGTCCTTTGGTGGGAGCGGGAGCTGACATCATGCCTGAGAGAAAAGAATAATCAGTGTAAATGCAGTAGAAGTCGTTAGACTGTATGAACCAACGCTCAGAGTTTAAGATGAACTAGGCGGTTCTGGTGAGGGCTGCTCGTCGTTACACGTTAGCAGAACCACACACTGCGTCTGACCCGTCAACAAATTAATGGTAACCGGTCAGAAAAAGGACCGCCTTGACGCGATAACCCCAATATAACACTGATTAGCAACTTAATGCTAAAAAACAGCGCTAGTTTGAGTAACTTATCAAGTGCTACTTGCCGGGAAAATTTACACTAAAGTCGACAAACCAGATGAAAAGAAAACTACTGCAAATAGAACAACTCGCCTTGACGCGGTAGTTGTCCTAATAACAGTAAAATAAGTTTGGGAGAACTTACCCAGCGTGAGAACCAAGCTGGCAACTGCGCTCGTCAACGATATCCTTGACGGTTCGTCTATGAACAGTTAAACAGAAGCAAAAGCGAGAATGATGAAGTGTTGGGGGTACGACTGTATGATGAGAGGGGGCGGAGCCCGGGATACAGTCATGACGTGGTGCCATTGGAGCTTCCGTGGTTGGTCACGATTCCCATAGTAAAACACCGAACAACGTTAGAAAAAGAACCCTCATAAATAAACCATTATGCCGCAAAGTTGTTAACGTTAGCCACCTACCTTAGCCTGAGACCACCATCAGTTGCAAAAATTGGAACAGTCCAGTCTGTTGTTTAATTCATATTTAATCCATGACTTGTCTGGTGATTATTGGTCAATAAATATGTGCATGGCAGATGGATTTCTCCAATATTTCTTACAGAATTTTGCTCTGCGCATGTCAGCCCTATATTCTACCTCAATCAAGCTTTAAAAGAGCAATTAAATAAGTTGAATTAATTTAAAACCAACAATAATTGTAAAATATAATTTGTATATATTGTGAAAAAATATTAGAATTATATTTATAATATAATACAAAATCTACGAGAGGTATTATCTCTCCCAAAAAAAGCAATCATTAAAAAAACCATACAAACATGTCATTTGCACTAAACACCTCAAAAGCACCCCATTTGATTTTTTAATAAGTCCAGGCAAAAATAGACTGGTAATGGACACGTTTATGAACATTAAAGGTCCCATATCTTGCAAAATCAACTTTTCAGAGCCTTTAACCTTCTTACAGTGCGTCATATATGTGCCCAAAGTGTTTTTTTGATTGATTCCTGCTGTTTTTAGCGAGAGTACAGTCTATATCCTTTTCTTTGGATCTACAGACGGACGGGGGCCTACTCACAAGGAGTAGGCCCCCGTCCGTCTACTCATAATCACCGCATTTCGGCTGTAAATATGTCTCTAAACTGTTTAATTTGCTGAAAGAGGACACAGTATGTGGAAGGTGTCTGGAGTTTATTTTGCGTGTTTTTGTTTAACCACAAAGCGGAAGAGAGCCACCGCGGTGAAGTTAGTTTCACGTTGGACAGGAGAGCCCGGTCTGTTGCGCTGTGAACCTTCGAATTTGCGGGGTGGAACCTACAACTAAGTTAAATGCTGGCGCTTTTCCCACGATAAAGAAGACGATGGAGCGCGAGAGCTGTAAGTACAGTATTAAAGCTACATGTACATGTGCAACTCACGCACATTTCCTGACGAGGCGTTTGTTATTACATTGTTTTGTGATGTTTTTAATGTATTATGAATTATGACTGTACAAGTGCTTGAAATGTGATTATTGCTTTTATTCTTTGATAACTTGGCATTCCTGGGTGCCGCTGTAAACACAGGTAGCGACGCCTCGGCCTGTGTTTACATTCCCACTTTCTCCACGCTGAGACTACGTCACGGGTTGGGCGGAGGAGGCCGATTGGTCTTTGCAAGGGTGGGGGCGAATCTCAAACCAAGCTTTTTGCATTTCCGGGTTTGTGAGCGGGGTCCAAGGTATGGGTGATATTTCATAACTATTATGTTATGGGTGTTGCACAACACTTATTAGGATCAAATAGTTATACCCTTAGAGTAGTCTACGAAACGGGAAGAATAGCATGATATAGATTCTTTAAACTTTGGACTGCGCTCAGACCCTTTTGTCAATAATAATAGAACTGAATTTGACAAGTTCTTGTGAAAAGTACAATACCATGATCAGAAGATAGCCCTATCACACCTGTGACGCAGCGTGCAGGTAAGTGTAACAGCAGATTTAGCATGTTTTAGATAGGCAAAACTGATGCTTCTAAGTGTGCCCCCTTGGTCATGGCAAACCGCGCTGGGGAAATTATGGTAAACTGTTTTAAATGTGTATTTGAGATGAAAGGGTTTGGCACGCAGCAGACAGGGAAACAGGCGTGCGCATCTTCTCATGCTCTCCCCGGTACAGAGCACTTAGGGACGGACCCGCTACGTCACATTCTTATTCACATGCTTTTCCCGTGGTTGGGCCAAACCTGAAGCCTCCTTTGCAGTTCCTTGAATGTGACTACACACCACTTAATGTATTGTTCTTGCAGAGGATCAGAGAGGGACCTCAGGTAGGCCACCCTTGACAAACAAGACTTTAATAGGAGGGACCATTATGGGAGGAAAAGCCCCTACATGGGATGTACCACTGGAACTTAACTGATGTGGCTGATTTGAATAAGGACGGCACAGAGTCTCTGATCATGGCAGCACAGGAGCAGGCCCTGAGCACCAGATCAATAGAGGCCCAGATCTACCACACCGGGCCAAGGAAAGTGGTGGTGTCCCACCACTTTCCACAATAACAATGTGTAGTGGTGTATAATTATTGCTATTTAACAATACGACTACATGCATGACGATATTTGATGTGATTATCCAAATAATAATCCATCCATCCATTTTCTACCGCTTTATCCGGGGCCGGGTGGCAGGGGCAGCAGTCTAACGAGGGACTCCCAGACTTCCTCCTTCCCAGACACTTCCTCTAACTCCTCCGAGGGGATCCCGAGGCGTTCCCAGGCCAGCCGAGAGACATAGTCTCTCCAGCGTGTCCTGGGTCTTCCCCGGGGCCTCTTCCCGGTGGGACATGCTCGAACACCTCGCCAGGGAGACGCCCAGGAGGCATCCGGAACAGATGCCCGAGCCACCTCAGTTGGTTACCCCCCACGGTTCCGAAGGTTCGCTAGTCCGAAGGTTCACAAGTCCGAAGGTTTTAAAGGTTCACTAGTCCGAAGGTTTGCTAGTCCGAAGGTTCACTGGTCCGAAGGTTCACTGGTCCGAAGGTCTGTAAAATGCGCACGAAGCGCGAAGACACGCACTGGGGCTCGTCACGTTTAATGTACCAGCTGCTCACAGGCGGCACCGCAAGTTGTACTGTGTATATAAAAATAACAAGGGAACATCTCGAATCCTCTGATCTATACCTTCATTTGATTATAAGTATAGAAATACGCGTTATCCGATCACCGTAGGATTGGTAGTCAAAAAGGAAATTCAGCTCGCCAAGACGGGTGTCTACAGAGCCGCGGCGCGCGGCCGAAACTGCTGGGCTATTTGAGTTAATTCATTCATTAATAATACGATAAGGAGCTCAGGCTATGTACAGAAACAAGTCGGTTATGGAAAATACGTGAGTTTAATCATAAAAAGTGCATCAACACTAGAAAAGTCTTAAAAGTGTGTAGGGCAAAGGAAGGCGAGAAGAGCCTTTGGTGAGGAGAGCCGCGAGTATAGCCCGGTGCACGGACTCACACCTTTGGACTAGCGAACCTTCGGACCAGTGAACCTTCGAACTTGTGAACCTTAAAATTTCGGGGAAATTTCGGACCCTTGAACCTTCGGACTAGTGAACCTTCGGACTAGCGGGCAGCCACCCCTCAGCTGGCTCCTCTCGACGTGAAGGACAGCGGCTCTACTCCGAGCCCCCCCTTGTGGCCGAGCTCCGCACCTTATCTCTAAGGTAGCGCCCAGCCACCCGGCGGAGGAAACTCATTTAGACCGTTTGTATCTGCGATCTTGTCCTTTCGTCAAATCAAATCAAATCAATTTATTTTTGTAAGGCCCAAAATCACAACAACAGTCGCCTCTGAGGGCCGAATCAACAATGTCTGTGGTGGCGATGGAGTCAGACAATTTCTGTGGTGGCGATGGAGTCAGACAATGTCTGTGGTGGCGAGGGATGATGTCCCAGGGTCCTCTGTCCTTAGACTCTCCTTCTCGGCCAGGAAAAACTACAAAAAAAACCTCTTTGGGAAAAAAGCGTAGAAACCTGGAGGAGTTCCAGTGAAGGAGAGATCCGACTCTCACAGACGGACAGACGGACACGAGGGAGACTGGAGCTGGACCCACTCTTCAGGCAGATGAGGGATCGTCAGAGGCGAGCTGGACCCACTCTTCAGGCAGATGAGGGACCGTCGGAGTCGAGCTGGACCCACTCTTCAGGCAGATGAGGGACCGTCCACACGGGGCAGGGACCACTTCACCAGGAGAGGGGCATCTGGGTCCACAGGTCCTCAGGAGTGAGAAAAACAAAAAGAAGGCGGTGAACAGTTTGCAAGTGGAATTAAAAAATAAATATTGTTTGATAGCATAAGTAGTCAGAAGAAGAGGATAGTGCTCAAGCTGTCATACTTCACCCAGCATAGTTACTCCTAGGGCAGCATAGCTAAAGCTGTGGGTTTATGTTTCTGTTCCTAACTAGTCTGGCCATAAGCGATTTCGAAGAGGAACGTTTTAAGCCTGGACTCAAATGAAGAGACTGTGTCAGCATATTTAACATGGGTCGGGAGCTGATTCCATAACACAGGAGCTTGGTAGCTAAACGTTCTACCTCCTACCTCCAGCTCTGTTTGGATGATATGGTACTATAGCATCTTTGAGGTAGGATGGGGCCATGTCATTTATGGCTTTGTAGGTCAGGAGTAGAATTTTAAATTTGATTATAAACTCGACGGGGAGCCAGTGGAGAGACTTCAGCACTGGCATAATGTGCTCTCTTCTTTTTGTTCCTGTTTGTAATCTTGCTGTATTTTGAACCAGTTGAAAGCTTTTTATGGAGCTTTTAGGACACGCTGCAAGCAGGGAGTTACAGTAGTCTAATCTAGTCGTTACAAATGCATGGATACGTTTTTCGGCATCACTTTTAGGCAGGATTCTTCTGATTTTGGCTATGTTGCGCAAATGGAAATAGGCTGTTTTACAAGCTTGATTTATATGAGCTTTAAATGAGAGCTCCTGGTCAAATAAGACTCCAAGGTTTCTTACAGTAGAACTGGAGGCTACACTGACATTGTCCAGTGTGACTATCTGCTCAGATAGAACGTCTCGTAGATGCTTAGGGCCAAGCACAATGACCTCGTTTTTTTCAGGGTTAAGAAGCAGGTAGTTAAGTGTCATCCAGGTTTTTATCTCCTTCACACAAGCACTAAGTCTGTCTACTTGATCGCTCTGATCAGATTTTATTGATAAATACAGCTGAGTGTCATCTGCATAGCAGTGGAAGTTAATGCCATGCTTTCTGATAATGTTGCCTAATGGCAGCATATAAAGAGTAAACAGAATGTGACCGAGTACCGAACCCTGTGGCACACCGTAAATTACTTTAGAGCATGGTTAGGAGCTCTGGTTTACATTAACAAATTGGTACCTATCAGATAAATAGGATTTAAACCAGCTGAGGGCTGTTCCTCCAACACCTACATCACATTCTAACCTCTGCTGTAGAATGTTGTGGTCAATGGTGTCAAACGCTGCGCTGAGGTCCAACAGAACCAGGATTGAGACCAGTCCATCGTCAGCGGCTAATAACAAATCATTTGTGACTTTAACTAGTGCAGTTTCAGGATTGAGACCAGTCCATCGTCAGCGGCTAATAACAAATCATTTGTGACTTTAACTAGTGCAGTTTCAGGGCTCTGAACCGTGACTGGAAAACTTCAAATAAGTTATTGTCCTGCAGGTGGCGACAAAGTTGTTTTACTACTTTCGGTCATTACCCAAAGCTCATGACCATATGTGACGGAGAACCGTAAAGGCCGTTACAAGTCGGCCCCAACCAAACTGAGAAAAACCCAAATTTGTGATTTTCGTATTTTTTGCATTATGTGAAAGTTGTGTTAAAAAAAATGAGTTAATGAGTGTTTTATGTGAAATTGTTTGCCATTTCTGAAATGTCCTGTTATTTGCTTACAGCTTTGATGCCAAGAGACCAGGTGTGGTGCTTGCAAAAAGTCACTGTGAAGCAGAACCTGTGGAATTTCAGCTACTACGCAATTCAGCTGTTCTGCCTCCGGTTGACAATCTCCATGTCCTGGTCCCACCTGGACTGAACATTGACAGGCAGACCTATCTGCATAAAAAAATCAGGCCTTTCTGTACTGACGAGGCAAAAGACATCACATGCCCAGCGCCAAGAGTCACAGCACAGAAGAATGCACAGACGAATGTGCAAAAGAGGATGCGGATGTGATCTCTGATGTAATCGGATCTATTATCTCATTAATTAATACATTTTTATGATGTACATATCACCACTTGCTATTGCACTACATAACTTTATACCTTTATATTTCATTATGTACATATCATGCCGTTTAGTGCTCAGTGTTCAATGTTTTGCTGTTTGTGTTGCACTGAATCACCTGTGAATTCTGTTTATCCACAAATGGCAATAAACCCTATTCTGATTCTGATTCTTGGATTATAAAAGGCCCTGAATTGCATCAAAGTATTTCCATTTCAATATAGTAACTTCTAATTCAAGTCCAGTTCACATCAATAACAATACTCCTCTTGAGTCTTTAGTGACTGTAGGGGGAAGGTGCTGCCAGTGTGACAGGGGGAAGGCTTATTTCAATGAGATGCAAATGAGCCCCCCTGTGACTCTGGGCTCACTCAGGTGAGAATCTTTAGAGGCAGTTTTCTCAGTGAAAGGTTTTGAGAGTTGCATACATTGAAATTACCACAACTTACTCAAATATTATCAGATGTGCATGAGTGAGACATCATTGCATAGCTTTGAATTCACACTTCCAGAATCTGTGAATAACTCAAAATGTCTCCGGGTAGACTTGTAACTGGTTTATCCACTGTCAGTCACATATGTGAGGGTAGGAACGTAGACGACCGGTAAATGGAGAGCTTTGCCTTTCGACTCAGTCCGAGGCATCGACCGCATCACTGCAGCCGCTGCACCGATCCGCCTGTCAATCTCACGCTCCATCCTTCCCTCACTCGTGAACAAGACCCCGAGATACTTGAACTCCTCCACTTGGGGCAAGGACTCCCCATCCACCTGATTCTCATTCCAGCCGCTTCACACTCGGCTGCAAACCATCCTAGTGCATGCTGCAGGTCCGAGTTTGATGGAGCCATCAGGACAACATCGTCTGCAAACAGCAGAGATGAGATCCTGTGGTCCCCAAACCGGACACCCTCTGACCCCTGACTGCGCCTAGAAATGTTATGAACAGAACCGGTGACAAAGGGCAGCCCTGGCAGAGTCCAACATGCACTGGGAACAGGTCTGACTTACTGCCGGCAATGCGAACACAGCTCCTGCTACGGTCATACAGGGACCTGACAGCCCTGAGCAAAGGACCCCGGACCTCGTATTCCCGGAGCTCCCCCAAAGGACACCCCAAGGGACACGGTCGAAAGCCTTCTCCAGATCCACAAAGCACATATAGAGCTGGTCCAGTGTTCCACGACCGGGACGAATCCGAGGTTCAATTATCGGTCAGATTCTCCTCTCTAGTACCTTGGAATAGACCTTACCGGGGAGGCTGAGGCGTGTGATCCCTCTGTAGTTGGAACACACCCTCCGGTCCCCCTTCTTGAATTCTTGAACAGAGGGACCACCACCCCGGTCTGCAAGTCCAGAGGCACGGTCCCTGACCGCCACGCGATGTTGCAGAGACGCGACAGCCAAGACAGTCCTCCAACATCCAGAGACTTTAGGTACTGAAGTATCTGCTTTTACATTTCTGTACTGTCATCCCACTCTGGTTGACCTCCGACCGGAGTGTACTCCCAAAGTCTGGAAGATGACAGGGGCGCCTTGTTAATTTACGACTAGGCCGAGCGAACCGACGAAGCGAGGAGGCTGAGGGGCCTGAGATGCTTCGTATACATCTGTGTTTTCTTATGATCTCATTTCCGTAACTTCTCCCCTGGTTTTACCCAAATATGGATATTCTTTACATCTTGTTCTCTTATTGGCTAAACCGTTTGTACATGGATGAGATCATGTCTGTCAAGTGATGATATAGAGGTCTTTGTGTGAGGAGGTATAAAGATCCACCCCAAGGCTGAAACGGGGTCCTTCTTATTCTTCTGGAGCACCCAGGCGTTGTGCTGCTGTCCTGTAATCTGACACGGCGATTTCTGTAATAAACTAACTCTTATTAGTGCAGAGCTTTGTCAGCGTGGGTCCTTTATTTACACACGACAGCCTCACGGAAGCACCACTCCAGTCACTTCAGTACTCAGGGCAGATCTCATCCACCCCCGGAGCCCTGCCACCGAGGAGTTTGCGAACAACGGTCTTTGTGGCTTTGTCTGACATGCAAGCAGAAAGGAATGTGGAGTTTTGTTTCAAACCTCTGAAAGAAAGAATTTCTGTTGAGTATCATACTGTTCCTTCGGACAAATGCTGCTGAAAAGTATGACAGAACTTTTAGAAGGTATTTTGGATCTGAAATACTTGCCTCCCTTTACTGTGTTACCCTGGAGGCCAGCAGGGGAATCATTTCAGAAAGACCATGTGTTCCAGAGTGGATGTACATTTCATATTTTGGCCCACTGAGCAAGCACATCAGGCATCTGCCAGTATCAAAGCCTGCTTATTAAAGAGCTGCACCAAAGTTACTCTATTTACACAAATGTTCCGTTTATTTAGTATTTTTATTAAATAGAAACAAGTTAACAAAAACATGACACGAAGAAGGAGTAACAAAACTAAGTGTAGATCATTTCTGGCACATTTCTCTTGGCATATCTGTCCCACTAATGCCAGTGAATGATAAATATGCATATTTTCAAATGAACTGTGAAGACATGTTTTCAATTTGTCCATTGTTACAGTGAGGAAAGTAAGTATTTGAACACCCTGTGATTTTGCGAGTTCTCCAACTTAGAAAACTTCAACAGGTGCAGTTCCACGAGAGACGAAAAATAAATACAGAAAATCCGTAAATCACATTGTCTAATTTTTAATAAGTATTTGAATGCCTGCCAATCAGCAACAATTCTGGCTCTCAAAGACATGTTAGTCTACTTTCCTCACTGTATTTGAGCCCAGTCTTTCAATCTGTTCATTCCATATTACAAATAAATGGATGTCATAAGATATTCCTTTATTTTCCCCATGTGGGACAATAAAGGAATATCTTATGACATCCATTTATTTGTAATAACTTCCCTAGTGCCAAATGTCGTTGTAATCCATCATTCCTCCAGGAGTGTTCCATTGTCGGAAAAGATTTAGTTGTAGTCATCTGGACTTGTTTTTTAGGAAAAACAAAACGTTTTGACACTCATCCGAGAGTCATTTTCAATGTGCTAATCAAGACCGGAAACTCAGATATTTATCCTACTCTGAGTAGGCCCTGCCCACCGGGCAGGACTTCCTGATAACGGGTGTTTTTTTGGTTTAACTAGAAACGAACCCTCTTTGTTTACGATCAAACTAGCCTCTTTGTTTACTATCAGCCCTTTAATCGGCTATCAGCCTCCAATAGAGCTCATTCACCGACGTCACAAAACCACATGATCGCATGCTGTGCCGCCATGTTGTCCGTCTCTTGTTGTCCTGTGTGTTGATAGAGTGTGGAGTGTGCAGTGTGGTGATACAAAACGTAAATTATGGAGACCCGAGCGCTTTCAGATTACGCAAACTCCTTGGATGACCTACGCAAACTCCTTGGATGACCTGCACAAAGGCCGATATTTAGAAAAGCTGCGGTCTATCAGCTCGCCAGATCCATATTTGATGCCTAAACCGATGTTTTTTGACCCGCTTTCATTGCCGACTCTTCCAGACATCTCATACCCGGACATTTATAACTACTTTGTACATACGAAGTCTGGATATTCTCATGAAATCTTGAAAAACTTAGATTGTACAAGTATTTTGTTGCTGGATGGGTGAAACAAATCTTGATACGCAAAAACACAGCTCAGAAAGGTGAGTCACAATTTCAATTCAACTTGCTAATGTGCGTATATGGATTCTCTAAAGAGTCCGAGCATCCAGACTGCTGCAGCAGTCGCCTTCCACCACCGCTAGAATACACATACGCCGCGGGAGTGTAGGCGAGGCGAGGTAAATCCTCTGCCGCGGCGTATGTGGTTTCTAGCGGCGGTGAAAGGCAACTGTTTGTTATTTATTGTTTATTTATAAATCTTTATAATTTCAGGTTGTCCATTCTCAAGGTCTAAGTGAAACACCACTGTCAACTTGGTTTGCTGCAGAGCCCAATGGAAACATCTTGTGTGGACATTGCACCTGCATGGCTGGGCTTGGTGAGACATGCTCACATGTCACCACTGTTATATTTGCTGTAGAGACAGCTGTGAAGACGAAGAATGAAAGGACATGCACCTCTGTTGCTTGTGGCTAGCTGGCACCTTCCCAAAATCAAAATGTTGAGTATGCCAGGTTGTCAGACAATCTGCCAAGAAGAGGAAATGTGCTGGGGAGACTGTAAGACTAATAAAACTACTGTGAACAGTTTGTACCAATGAATGTTATGCTGGACTTGTCCATACCACTGACTTCCCTCTTCAGAGGGACTCATGTTGATAAGTGTAGCATATATAATGCTGCAGTGCATTAAAATTAGAGTTGGACTAGTACCAGAAGTTTAAGGTTCGGCTCGGAGGAAAATGAGGTGTATTCAATGAGACAACTGACAAAAATGCTTGTAGCGCTGAGTGGTGTTATTTACAGTGATTGACAAATATATACAATATTTACAGTTGTGCACAATTAGAATAATGGTCCATATTTCTGAACTTAATCAGTTCAACGCGTTAACAAAGTTCCAAGTGCAGTGCTGCATAGCTCAGTCCACAAAAATAGAATCCACGGGTAACTTCCAAGGGTTTCAGAGTATGAATCAGTTTATCCACTAGCAGGGGATATTGTGTAGGATATAATGTATGTGTGGGGAGCGGCTGCAGCGCCTCCTACCGCACCGGCAGATGTTTGCACTCTCTCGGTTCATTCTGGTTTCTTTAGCTCGCCATCCAGTTCTTGAACCTGGCCTGTTCAAAACAGGACCATGAATAAACAACAAAATTATTATTATTAATTAATAATAATAATAATTATAATTCAACATTAGATCATGCTTAGATACAATATTTCATGTCATCTGTGCATCTCAATCAGTAATTAATATTCCCAGTGTTTGGGCAGAAAGTGAAATTAACTTTTAATAATTTAACTTTAAATCATTAGATTTCAGTGTCAGATTCAGCAAAAGTTGAAGTGCAAAAATGATACAATTTAACATGAACGAGTGCAGCCAGCGCCCGCACCGGCTGACAAGTCCGTGTTAACTGATTCAATCAACAGTAGCATAGCATGTTAGCTTCGAACAATAACAAAGCACTCACCAGGTCCACTTTAAGTATATCAGTCAAACAAAACACAAGATCACAGGCAGAGGCATCTGCAAAGTCGATGGCATAACAGTGAATAAGCAGAATATCCGTAAAATGTAAAGTTTAGAGGGCTAACCGCCTACCTGCAGCCGCTTAACAACCTGGAGGCCCACACTCCTCCCGAACAACCGCGCGCGGCCATGTTTTAAAGAGCTTAGCGCCGCAAATCTCGCGATACGTGTGCGAAGTCTCGCGATAGTTCGGCAGAGACGGACCAGGCAGGCAAAAATGAAGCAAAGGGACCAGGCAGGCAAAACGGAGGCAGAAACGGTCCAGGAGCAGAAAATCACCTGGGTTACATAAGTCTTTAGCCGAACTTGTGGAGGAAGCAAATTCGATATTGGCTAACATGAAAATCAACGATTCTCATGTTGGTTACAACTTAATTGTCATTGGTCATTGAATAATTGTATTGTGAAATACTTCCCAACCTGGTTAGACAAATAAAAATACTAATTAATTTATCAACATTTCAGATAAGTTCTTGGTTCTAGTATCGGGGTGGTCGCATTACAGCTAGGAACTTCAAAGCTGCATCTTGTACGAAGTTGGACAATCCTTCGAACTCACTGATAAAGAGAGTTTGTTACCCAGAGGCATTCAAATTCACAACAGACGCCACAGGGTATGATAAATTTAAACTTTTATATATTTTTTAGAATCTGTAGATTGTAAAATAAATTCTCTAATATCTTTGCAGATATGGATGCACTCATGAATGTGACGTGAGAAAAGCATATGAAACCCAGCCCCACCTGATGGATTGGTGGTTTGTGACTGCTGTGGTGAAGGTCTGGTTGAAGTCAAATGCTCTTTCTGCCACAAAGACTCAACCATTAGAAGTATAGTGCACAATAAAAGTTTCTGCATTGAGTCAGTTGATGGACAATACAAGTTGAAAGCAGACCACACGTACATGTATCAGATACAGTGTCAGTTAGCAGTTACTGGAAGGAAATACTGTGACCTGTGTATGTGGACAAGTGAAGAAATGCTGATCCAGCGGATGACACAACATTCTTCCAAGATACTTTGGAGAAGGTTACCAGCTTCTACAAAAAAAATATTCTTCCAGAGCTACTTAGCAAATGCTACACCAATAAGAAGCCAGTGTGCCCACCAATGTCGGGAACCAGATCTGTTATTGCCAAAAAGAGGATGGGAACAAAACGCTCATATACTGTGCCGGCATTGAGTTCAAGATCAAGACTTTCCACAAAGAATGCTGCGGTCTCAAGAATAAACCTAAAAAGGGCTGGCTTTGTCAGTATTGTAGGACACTTTTAAAAAGATCCAAATGTAGCACCAAATGAGAAGAATATGTGACTGACCGTGGATAAAAATCCGCCGCAGAGGCCGGAGCTGACAAAAGCCTGGAGCCGAAGCAGCATAGCATAGCTTAGCGCCGTCTGCTCCGGTGCCCGAGGCAAAAGTGACGAGGAAAAAGTGACGAAAATCACAAAAACTAACACCAGACCACCATGAAACACAGCGTTAAAGCAATCCTTAAGAGTAAATGTACCTCAGTTCCGTTGCAATGCAATGCAGGGGTCCAGTGCTGCAGATCTCACAGCTTAGCATAGGTTAGCTTAGCTCCGTTCGGCTCCGATTGAACAAGCCAAACTCTGCGGCAAAAGTGACAATAAAATCACGAAAACTAACACCAAACAACCATAAAAGCACACCCCGCACGACCCACACAACCCACGGGTCAAGAAATACAAAACAACACCGAAAAATAAGCCACAGAGGCCGAGAACAACGAGCTAGCCGAGTTAGCCACGAGCTAGTGCAGGAACAAACAACACAACATAGCAGGGATTGTATCTTGTGACTCACGCCATGAGGACCGGGGCACTTTCTTTTCGTCTGTGGCATTTGATAGATGTAGTAGTGGTAGAATCATAAGCTCTGGAGAAAGTCTGGAGAAATGAATGAAATGTCTCAGAGGAACACATAGCTGCTGCTGAATAAGTAGCCATGTGCTTCCAAAGGTGATTGGTCAAAAAACAACATTGCATAAGGTGACGCCCCGAGGAGCGCTGGAAAAAGACCCGAAAACTACCCATTTTTAACAGCTTAATGTATACGTTTAAGACAACCAATAGTGTTATCTGAAGCACACAGGGGCTCATTCATAACTTCAACTTTCACATAATACAAAAAACAAAAATCATAAATTTGGGGAAAAAAAGCTAAAACCCTGTTTTTCTCAGTTTGCTCTGGGCCGACTTGTAACGGCTTTTACGGTGCTCCGTCACATATGCGAGAATGAAAATGCAGAAATAAATCTGAGAAGTGTTTATTAAACAATGTAGTTGTCATTCAAATTCATTCAGGGCTCATATTTCTTTTCAATCAGAGGGTACGATGGAAAGACAAGCATAACAAATTGCACATGCAATGGCGACAATCTTATCTAGACATGTAATTTCATTCTCATCGGTCTGAATCATGGTAATTGAAATGACAGAATTTAGAATGGAGAACCTTTGCCTTACCATTCCAATAACCCTCTACATGGATTCTGACATCTTTCGGGTCTCCAAGATATCCACGGCATCCAGCAGAGACATTCCTCTAGTAAATGCTGAAATTTGTAAGGTGGCATGTCGAAGGCCAATATAATTGGCAAAGCATCTGCAAGCACAATGTCACCCATTTCAAGCTTATCCACCCCAACCCTTTGATATGAATATGGGACTGGCCGTGGATAAACCAGTTACAAGTCTACCCGGAGACATTTTGAGTTATTCAGAGATTCTGGAAGTGTGAATTCAAAGCTATACAATGATGTCTCACTCACAATATTTGAGTAAGTTGTGGTCATTTGAATGTATACAACTCTCAAAACCTTTCACTGAGAAAACTGCCTCTAAAGATTCTCACCTTAGTGAGCCCAGAGTCACAGGGGGGCTCATTTGCATCTCATTGAGATAAGCCCTCCCCCCTGTCACACTGACAGCACCTTCCCCCTACAGCTGTCACTAAAGACTCAAGAGGAGTGTTATTGATGTGAACTAGACTTGAATCAGAATTAGAAGTTACTATATTGAAATGGAAATACTTCGATGCAATTCAGGGCCTTTTATAATCCAAGAATCAGAATCGGAATAGGGTTTATTGCCATTTGTCGATAAACAGAATTCACAGGTGATTCAGTGCAACACAAACAGCAAAACATTGAACACTGAGCACTAAACGGCATGATATGTACATAATGAAATATGAAGGTATAAAGTTATATAGTGCAAAAGGAAGCACTCTTCTGTGCTGTGACTCTCGGCGCTGGGCATGTGATGTCTTTTGCCTCGTCAGTACAGAAAGGCCTGATTTTTTCATGCAGATAGGTCTGCCTGTCAATGTTCAGTCCAGATGGGACCAGGACATGGAGATTGTCAACCGGAGGCAGAACAGCTGAATTGCGTAGTAGCTGAAATTCCACAGGTTCTGCTTCACAGTGACTTTTTGCAAGCACCACACCTGGTCTCTTGGCATCAAAGCTGTAATCAAATAACAGGACATTTAAGAAATGGCAAACTATTTCACATAAAACACTCATTGAAGGTCCCATAACATGCAACATCGACTTTTCAGAGCTTTTAACCTTCTTACATTGCCATTTGTGCTTCATATATGTACCCAGAGTGTTTTTTGATTGATTCCCGCAGTTTTAAGCTATATTACAGACTATCTCCTTTCCTCGAATCTCCAAACTGACGGGGGGTGGGTGCAAGACCGCGTCATAACCCCAGGCACGCGTCACCATCCCCCCTCACCCTCCCCCCTCTCCACCCCCCTCCTCCTCCGCCTCCCGTCTGCCGTCTCCCGCCCCCTTTCCCCCGGCTCCGCGCTGAGGGGGGAAGGGGGGCTATTTAAGTTAAACACGGCTCAAAGAGGCCCAAAACTTAATTCATGACATCGCACTCTTTACTATTATCACAATGGTGAAGGTTTATGTGGCAGTTGATGCAGCAACCGGGAAAATAAACGGAGACAAGTTCTAACCGATATCGAGAAACCCGTAAATAAGAGCGCGATGGACATAGACTTTTATATATATATATATATATAGATCTATAGATATATCTGTTCTGCGCACGCTGTAGAATTAACATTAGTTTTATTTGGCTCAAAGTAGACTCTTCTAGTCTAGATCTGAAGTTCTATCGTTTGTCACTCACTCGCGCGGAGGGAGCGGCGCACGGTGGGGGTGACTGAACCCCGAGCATGCAGACTCACACACCGCTGTCTGCGCTGGAGCTCCGGATATATAAGTCTATCTGTTCTGCGGACGCTGTAGAAGTAACATCAGTTTAGTACACACTTTGTTGATCTGAAGTTTTATCGGTTGTCACTCACTCCCGCGCGGACGGAGCGGCTCGCAGCGGAGCTGACTGCTGTTCAGCCCGGTGTAGGTGACCGAACCCCGGGCATGCAGACTCACGCACCGCCTGCCTGCGCTGGAGCTCCGGAGCATAAACGCTGTAGAATAATAAGTTTTATTCAGGCGTAGAGCCTTTGATCAAAATTGGGACTTGTGAACCATGGGACTAGTGGGCTTGGAGATTTAGGCATAAAATATGGATCTGAGTTGATTGATTGCAGCTTTTCTAAATATTGACCTCTGTGTAGCTCATCCAAGGAGTTTGTGGCCTCTGAAAGCACTGGGGCCGCCATCATTTACGTTTGAGATCACTTTCCAAGCTCTATCAGTGCAAAGGAACGCAACAAGTGACGGCCAAGGGGCGGCAACGTATGACAAGGGGGCCGGCCCCGTCGTCTTTCACCACCGCTAGAAAACGTGATTATTGAGTTAGTTTGTTTACACCCCCACCGTCTCCGGGGTGGGCGGGGCACACACGCGCTCTCTGAGACTACGTCACGGGTGGGCGGTGGACACACGCTCTCGCTGAGACTACGTCACGGGTTGGGCGGGGGAGCCAGATTGCTCTTCGCAAGGGTGGGGGCGAATATCAAACCAAGCCGTTTGCATTTCCGGGTTGGTGAGTGGGGTCCAAGGTATGGGTGATATTTCTTAACTATTATGTTATGGGTGTTGCACAACCCTTATTATTATCAATTATACACTTAGGATAGACTACGAAACGGGAAAAAAGCATGTTATGGCACCTTTAACTCATTTTATTTTTAACACAATGTGAGAGTTTCAATATAAACACCTGAAGTGCTAATAACGCGCCTCTCCGTGCTGACCGGCTGCAGAGGGTTTGAGGGAAAGTAGAAGACAGAGGGAGAAAGCAAATGATTTCGATTAAGACATGTGACATTTGATAAGATAAGATATTCCTTTATTGTCCACACATGGAGAAATTTCATTGTTGCAACGCAGGTTGAGACAGAGAAAAAGGACAGATAACTTATAGGAAGTTTAAAAAAATACTCTTAATAGAAGAACTGTTATAAACAAAATCTCCTATAGACAGAACCTCTCATTTCTCAATAAGAAATGGAGGGGAAAATAAAAACAGCTAGCGCAAGACAAAATAATACTACTAATAATGGTAAAATAAACTATTTACATCAGTTATATGTACATGAATGTGACATTATTGCGTGTCTATAATTGCTATTCTGCATTTGCACTTTATTGTACATTTAATAAAGTGAAGTTAAGTAAATGATGTGTAATAAATAGTACCTGCTTTGCAAAGTCGAAGCTGTAATGCAATGGACTTCTGCATAGTTTTTGATAAACTCCAGCTGTGAGCGCCTCTTCTGAAAAGTGAAACAAAGAAGTTTGGAACGAGCTAAAGTGGCTAACGCGGGCTACAGAAAAAAACAGTAAAAAACACGAAGATACAGACATTATACCATCCCAAAACAGCTAGTTTCAAGAGACTATGTGATGTTAATTATTCAGAAAGTGGTCACATTAAATTCAAGCCCGTATTTATAATGTAGAGTGCACTGAAGCAGCATGTTAGCTTAGCATCGCTGTCTCTGCTTGGGTACCCGAGGCAAAAGTGACGAGGCTTAAGTGACATCACGAAACCATCTTAAAACACAGCGTTAAAGCAATACTTTAGAGTAAAAGTACCTCAGTTCCGTTGCAATGCAGTCCAGGGAATGTAAGCTCTGAAGACAGTCTGGAGAAATGAATAATGTCTCTGAGAGGAGAGCACGCAGCTGTAGCCATGTGATTCGCAGCTGATTGGTGGAAAAAGATCAACATGCGCTGGCTAGAAAAAGGTGATGCCCCCCAGGAGCGCTGGAAAAAGACCCGAAAACTACCCATTTTTAACAGCTTAATGTATACGTTTAAGACAACCAATAGTGTTATCTGAAGCACACAGGGGCTCATTCATAACTTCAACTAGCAAATTCTGCAAAAAAACAAAAATCACACATTTGAAAAAAAAAAATCTTATTTTCGCTGTATCTCTGTTTGGTCTGGGCCGACTTGTGGCGGTCCCTGTGGCGTGATACTAATTAGGTATTTGACGGTATTTTGAGACTTGTACTGAGAGTAGGTTCGAGCACGAGCTTGCAGGTCACTGGATCTGGCAATGAACAATTCAAAACAATCAATAATGGATGTACAATTCTTAAATTTCCCATAAAAACAAGCCGGTAGAGATTTCAAAATGACAAACTTATCAGGCCAAAACACAAGAGCAGGTACAGCATACTTATACATAAGTTCATTATTTTCCTGAAATATCAGAGAAACAGTCACACTGCTCAGTTTGAAAATGCAACCAAGAAAGTCCTTATTCACAAAGAACCTAATCTTCAAAATAGTCAATATAAACTGCTGGAACTTGGACATCTTTCTCTCTGTCATGTGTGGTTTCACAAGCTCAAATATTGCCATGATCACCACAAGATTTGGCAGTCCAGTAAAGTTATTTATAGTGTCTGCGTAGACAGACACTATATGTGATGGAGCAGCGTAAATGCCGGTACATGTCGGCCTTGGTGAAACTGAGATAAACAGTGATTTACTTTCCCCCCCCCCCAAATTTGTGATTTTCGTTTTTTTGCATTATGTGAAAGTTGAAGTTATGAAGCAGCCATTCGATGTATCAGATAACAGTATTTGCAGCATTAAAAGCATAAATAAAGCCGTTTAAAGTGTGGTGTTTTCGGATGCTCTCTGGATGCGCTGAGGGGTGTGACCTCATTTCCCTATGAACAGCTGCGCTATTGTAGTCAGCCAATGGGCTGACTTATCAAGCTGCTTATCAAGTAGCCGCATGGCTACTTGATAAGCAGCTGTGTAGCCGCTGTGTAGCATCAGTTGAATAATGGATCCTTCTGCCATCGCTTCCGAGCTTAACCGCGGCTGTTACAGCTCCACGCTTTTGGATTATTTCTACGAAAAGTCAGCTTTTCCAGATGACTATCTAAATTCTGAATCTGAAGATGAGCTCACAGATGACGAATGCGATTTCATCCAGCTGGAAAACATCCCTAGTCTACAGCTGACCTTAGACGAGGACGGAGATGAGGAAGAAGCGGCCGGTCACACCGAAGAGCTGGAGCGGGAAATAATGGACGCTATAGCCACGGTTACATTTGCAGGGGAAAAAGAAGAGATGGAAAAAATACGTAACTTTGACTGCAAATGTTACGCAAGAAGAAAAGAAAATTCTCTGCTCTCAAGAGAATCGTGTAACAACGGACTAACTCCGGAACTGATGTACAAGCTACGGAGCGATTCTTTAGCAGCAGAAAGACAGTGGCAAGATATGAGGATTATCGGACATATGGAAGCAAACAGACGTTCTGTCGTCACTTCTGAGCTGATGACGTCAACCAAAAAGCCCCAGACGAAGAGGAAGGCTGCCCGGACCACCTATTTCATAGGAGGCACGGAAGTCTGCAGAAATACATTCCTGTTCCTCATGGCGTAAGTACTGCTTATTTAACATACGACCCATGTCATGTTGAAAGTGCCTGCTTGTGTTTGTGCTTTTGCTACAGGCATCTGTGTTTGTGCTTTTACGAGCCGTGTTAACTCAAGTGAGCTAGCTAGCCCCGCTAGCCGAGGGCTAATGTCCCATCATATCTCCGCGTTTTGCATCTTAAATACAAGGTAAACGTCACAATGTGAATAATGCAGGATACTTTCCATCACAAACACGCTTGAAAGTGCCTGTTTTGGTGTGCTGTTCTGCAAGTGTTTGCTTTTACGAACTGTGTTTATCTCAAGTGAGCTAGCTAGCCCCGCTAGCCGAGGGCTAATGTCACATCATATCGCCGCGTTTTGCACCTTAAATGTGAACAATGTGAACTGTTATCTGTGAAGCGTGTTATTCCCATATTACTGTTAACCCTAATCCTTTTTTTCCCCTTTCCAGAATTGGCAGAGACACCCTGACTGACATAATCAAACACTATGACGAAAATGGAGCAACACCACGGTTGAGGAAGAAGTGCGCACAGCCACAGCCACATTCACGCAGGTTCATCAGCCATGAAGTCATCCACACCGTTGTAGAGTTTATAAAAAACTATGCAGAAGTCCATTCCATAATGCTACCTGGTCGACATCCTGGCCATAGGGACTGGCATGTGAAGTTGCTCCCAACCCATGTGACTAAGGCCTCAGTTTGGCGTCTCTATGTGAAGTCTGCTAAGGAGCTTGGTAAGTGTAAAACATTATTTTGGTAATTTTCATGTTTTAATGATTAGAGTATAATTAACCATAAGCAACATCTGTTTTTTAGGTGAGCCTGCAGTTTGTAAATCAAGCTTCAGATCACTGTGGAAACAGCTTCTCCCACACATCAGAAGCTGCAGGCCACGCACAGATCTCTGTTGGCAGTGTCAGAGCAACAACGAGCAGCTGATACGAAGTGCAAATGTCCCAGATGAAAGAAAATCTGAAGTGGTCCAGAAGCAATTGCATCATCTTGCCCTTGTGCGAAATGAGAGGACTTTTTACAACTCTTTGATTGCTGCCTGCAGACAGACAACAGAATCTAATGTGCTGTCTTTCGGACCCTCACCGCCAGCAAGCAAAGACATCAGGATGCATTACAGCTTCGACTTTACACAGCAGGTACCAATAATAGTGCAAATGCAGAATAGCAATTATAGAGACATATACGTCTTAATCAAATGTCATTTGTATTAATCTAATCTCCTTTCTCTCTCTCTGTCTACTACAGATACACTTTCCGTCGAACCCTCAGCAGCCGGGGCCAATGTATTTCCTGACTCCACGAAAATGTGGCCTTTTTGGTGTCTCCTGTGAAGGGATGCAGGCATGTCGTCAAGTAAGGGAAGCAATGAAGTCATAAGCTTCATGCCTCATTTCTTCAACAACTTCGGTGTTGGAGAAAAATACGTGGATCTTCCTTGTGACAACTGCAGTGGCCTAAACAAAAACAATTTCATGTTGTGGTATGCTGCCTGGCGTGTTGGACACAAGCTTCACCACACAATGGACAACCACTTCCTCATTGCTGGCCACACCAAATTCTCCCCTGATAGCAGCTTTGGACTTATCAAGAAAGCATACATGAAGACCAGGGTTGACACTTTGGAAGACATCGCTGAGGTTAGTTTATATTATTTGACTACTGTAATGTGTAAACATTAGCCTGGCAAAACTTCAGTGCTGCTCTCTGCTTAAGATATGTTTCTTCTGTTCTCATTTTTTTTACATTGTCGCCCTTGTCATCAAGTAGTGGAAAACAGCTCTCCTGAGAGTCGCCTCAATATCCCACAGCTTGTTGGAACGGCGGATGGCAAAGTGTTTGTCAAGAACTTCGACTGGCAGAAGCATCTGAGTCCCTTCTTCAGACAGCTTCCAAAGATCAAGAGTTATCAGCACTTCAGGTATTTATATTGAAACTCTCACATTGTGTTAAAAAAAAAAAATGTTAATGAGTGTTTTATGTGAAATAGTTAGCCATTTCTTAAATGTCCTGTTATTTGTTTACTAAAGCTTTGATGCCAAGAGACCAGGTGTGGTGCTTGCAAAAAGTCACTGTGAAGCGGAACCTGTGGAATTTCAGCTACTACGCAATTCAGCGGTTCTGCCTCCGGTTGACAATCTCCATGTCCTGGTCCCACCTGGACTGAACATTGACAGGCAGACCTATCTGCATGAAAAAATCAGGCCTTTCTGTGCTGACGAGGCAAAAGACATCGCATGCCCTGCGCTGAGAGTCACAGCACAGAAGAGTGCACAGACGAAGAAGAGGATGAGTATGTGATCTCTGATGTAATTAGACTCTGGTGGTGTACATATCATATCTATTATCTCATATCTCATATATTCAAAGCCATGGACCCGTTGCAGTTCGTATACCTGGCCCTGGCATCTGTTTATAAGAGTTCTTCTATTAAGAGTCTTTTTTAAACTTCTGTTTTTCCTTTCACTGTCCAAATCTGATGTGTTTTGTAATGCAGGACCTTAGATTGATGATATTCATTAATACAATTCCATTGTTGTTCTGTGGGAGCCACTGCTTAATCACCGTGATTAATCAATCTTTTCTCTGCATATTTTTGGAAGAGGTTCTTCATTTGTGTAGTTTGCTTTTTTGCTTCCTTTGGGTTTTGTTCATTTGCACGGATTGTGTTTTCCAGATCCTTCAAAAATGTATTCATTTTGAATGGAATAAGGTCCATTTAATTAATTAATCTATATCTTAATGTTTAATTTTTGATGATTATTATTATTTGATAATAAAAAAGTGTGGCAGTCAGTGGTATTTCAAAAACAAACAAAACAATAAAAAAATAATAATAATTATAACTATTATTATTACAATTCGAACAATAATTATAATAATAATAATAATAATAATAATAATAATAATGAAATAAAATATGTTTAGGGGAAAAAAAATATATTTAAATTTAAAGATTTAAAATACAAAATTAAATACAAATTTATTTAATATAAATTTAAAAAATAGAAAATTTAAAATTTAAATAGAATACAAACTTGAAAAAATAAAATTAACTAAATAAATACAAATTTCACCTAGCCACAGAGGGTAGCTTATCTTGTCAGTAGAGTGCTTTAATCCAAGTAATAGCTTTCTTAGTTCGCTTTAGTTACCTACACGTCCCACGTTTTATTTTATTTTTATTTATTTTTTCCGGAGTCCAACTCCCTTTTAAATCAGTCCAACTGATTGTCTAAACTAATGAGCCAACATTCACGAAATTCATACTTGTGCTATGTGGAAAATTGAGGTAAAGTTTTGGCAAACTTCAACAATTTAGCATTTTCAATGTGCAGATTTTTGTAATAAATACAAGAGGTTTCTGCCTTACTTTTGTTGAATGTCCCAGTCACAATTGTAAGTCAAAAATAAATTGGGAATCCACTCTTCTTGTCTCTCTTTCTGCTCGGTGACCGTGTTCTCCCATCATTCCCAGCTGAACCGTTACTGGACACTATGCGTCGTCAGCCGACATCCAGAAGGGAATCGTTTAGCGCAGAATTCAGATGTTTCGTTTCCAAGCATGATGAGAGACCCGCATCCTCCACCAATTCTGTCAAAGTTTAGTCTATACAGACTGCGAGAGGCGAGGATCGTTCTCAAAGTCTTTATTTGATGAAAACATGGAAAAACAGGCAAAACAGTAGCGTGTTGTTCGTCTTGCAGCTGAGATTCGACTCTCCACAAGATTTAGCTGTGTTTTATATCACTGTTGCTTGGGTCTGATAAAAATGACCTGACCTTCGCTATGACGTCCACTTTAAGATTGTTTAGACTAGTCCACAGATAATCAGAAAATACACAGAATAGTTAAAATACACAGAATAGTTCATTGTGACCCATGTGCAGCAAGATCATCTTGACTCATGATAAATAGGACACAGACAGGACAATAATTGATCAATATCCACACCTTTCCCCCTGTATCTACTGCGTTGTAACACCAAAATTTCCCCATGTGTGGACATTAAGGGCTTATCTTATCTTATCTTATCTTATCCTTTGTTGTTTGTGTTGCACTGAATCACCTGTGAATTATGTTTATCGACAAATGGCAATGAACCCTATTCTGATTCTGATTCTTTGATTCTATTCAAGGGCCTTTTGTAATCCAAGTATTTCCATTTTTAATATAGTAACTTCTTAATTCTGATTCAAGTCCAGTTCACATCAATAACACTCTTCTTGAGTCTTTAGTGACAGCTGTAGGGGGAAGGCGCGTTTAAACTCCTTAACACTTTCACCGATTTCAACAAGTTATACCTCATTACGAGCAATTTGACACAATTAAACTACTTTTACAAAAATGTACTTTTACACAAAAAAGTACATTTTCCACAAATTCAGAAATTTTACACAATTAAACTACTTTACACCATTTCACACTTCAACAAATTAACATTTACACACACAGTACTCTTACACACATGTAGTACTCTTACACACATGCAATACTTTTACACAAAAAGTACTTTTACACAAAAAAGGACTTTAACACAAAAAAGTACTTTTACACAAAAAGTACCTTAACACAAAAAAGTACTTTGACACAAAAAAGTACTTTTACACGAAAAGTACTTTTACACACAAAAATACTTTTACACAAAAAAGTACTTGTACACAAAAAATACTTTTACACAAAAAAGTACTTGTACACAAAAAATAATTTTACACAAAAAAGTACTTTACACAAAAAATACTTTTCCACAAATTCAGCAATTTGACACAATCAAACTACTTAACACCACTTCACACTTCAACAAATTAATATTTACACAGATAGTACTCTTACACACATGTAGTACTCTTACACACATGCAATACTTTTATACAAAAAAGTACTTTTACACAAAAAGTACTTTATCATAAAAAATACTTCTACACAAAAAAGTACTTTTACACAAAAAAGTACTTTTACACAAAAAAGTACCGTAACACAAAAAGTATTTTTACACAAAAAAGTACTTTTACATTTCATTGATGCAACGCAGGTAGATACAGAGGTAGATACAGAAGAAAAGAACAGATCACTTATAGGAAGTTTGAAAAACACTCTCAGTAGATCTCCTATAAACAAAAACTCCCATGGACAAAACCTCCCATTTCCCAACAAGGGATGGAGGGGAAAAACAATAAAGATAAAAATGAATAAATAAATACCATTGCATGTGATCACGACAGTAATTGCAAATGAATATGTGTCACGACGGCAAATGGATTGGACATGAATTTCACAGTAATTGCACAAGAATCACGACAGTAATTGCACATATGACGGAATTGCACATGGTTAGGTCAGTGTTGCGAGTGTTCAGGACTAACAGTGTATAAAGTCTGACAGCAGCAGGAAGGAAAGACCTGCGAAACCTTTCCTTCACACAGCGAGGGTGGATCAGTCTCTCACTGAAGCTGCTCTCCAGAGCGGACAGAGTGTCTTGCAGGGGTTGGCACTCATGGTCAAGCATAGATGTGAATCTAGCCAGGACCCTTCTGTCTCCCACCTCCTGCACCGAGTCCAGAGCGCAGCCCAGGACGGAACTGGACTTCTTGATGACTTTGTCCAGCCTCCTCCTCTCCCTCTCTGTGATGCTGCTGCTCCAGCAGGCCACACCGTACAGGAGGGCTGATGCCACCACAGAGTCATAGAAGGTCTTCAGGAGTGGCCCGGTCACTCAAAAAGACCTGAGTCTCCTCAGGAGGTAGAGCCGACTCTGGCTCTTCCTGTACAGTGCGTCCGCGTTATGAGTCCAGTCCAGTTTGTGGTTCAGATGAACACCCAGGTACTTGTATGAGTCCACTCTCTCAATGTCCCTTCCCTGGATGTTCACTGGCAAGGGGGCAGTGGGGTGGCGTCTGCGGAAATCCACCACCATCTCCTTGGTCTTCCCCGCGTTGATGAGGAGGGGGCTCCGCTGACACCAGTCCACAAAGTCGTGCGCCAGTCCCCTGTACTCCGCATCATCATCGTCCGTGATGAGTCCGATGATGGCAGAGTCATCAGAGAACTTCTGTAGGACACAGCTGTCCATGCCGTGTCTGAAGTCTGCAGTGTAAAGGGTGAAGAGAAAGGGCGCGAGGACAGTGCCCTGGGGCGCCCCCACACTGCAGTTCCGAGTTTCAGACACACAGTCCCGTGCTCTCACAAACTGGGGTCGGTCCGTGAGGTAGTCCAGGATCCACTCTGCCAGGTCATACTCCACACCAGCAGTCTCCAGCTTGTTCCTCAGGAGCAGCGGCTGGATGGTGTTGAAGGCGCTGGAAAGTCGAAGAACAGGATCCTCACAGAGCTGCCAGGCTTTTCCAGGTGAGAGAGAGAGCGGTGCAGCAGAGAGATGACGGCGTCCTCCACTCCGATGCCAGGCCGGTATGCATACTGCAGCGGGTCCATGGCTGAGCTCACGGTGGAGCGGAGGTGGTCCAGGACATGCTCCATAACTCCACACAGTTCATCTGCGCAGGACTTAAGGAGCCTGGGGCTGATGCCGTCAGGTCCTGCTGCCTTCCTCACTTTAATCCTCTTCAGCTCACTCCTCACCTGTGCTGCTGTGACAGTCAGTGGTTGGCAGGGGGACTGTGTGCTGGGGGGATGGGTTAGTCCAGGCGAAGTGGGGAGCTGATGGTCTGGGGCAGAAAAGCGAAGGAGGAACAGATGCAGGGCATTGTCCAGCTGTAGAAGAGGGAGCATGCAGCTGTGCAGGGGGAGGGGCGGGTGACCGATCAAATCTCAAGAAGTGGGCATTTAAATCATTCACCCACTGTAGATCCCCCTCTGTCTGGGCAAGGGGGGATTTTGAAGCCCGAGATGGTTTTCAGGCTTCTCCACACTCCCTGAATGTTTTTCTGCTGCTGCAGCTGCTCCTCCATCCTCCTCTTGTAGCCGGCATCGGCCTGCCTGATCTTCCTTCTCAGCTACTTCTGCACAGTCCTCAGCTCCTCCTTGTTCCCTGACCTGAAGGCTCTCTTCTTCTCCTTCAGCAGAGCCTTCAGTTCACGGTTAATCCATGGCTTGTTGTTTGGAAAACACCGCACCGTCCGGGAGGGAACAATTTTCTCAAAACAGAAGTTGATGTAGTCCGTGATGCACTCTGTGATGGTGTCGATGTCCTTCCCATGTGGGCCATAGAGCTCAGTCCAGACAGTGGCGCTGAAGCAGTCCCTCAGAGCCTCCTCACTCTCAGCAGACCACATCCTCACCTCACGGGACACCACAGGCTGCCTGCGCACGATGGGTGCCCCACACAGGCCTCAGATGTACAAGGTTGTGGTCCGAGCTGCCCAGGGGAGGGAGGGGGGAAGAAGAATAAGCCTCTTTGGTGTTGGCAAAAATTAAGTCCAATGTTCTATTGGACTTAATGTGTGTGCGGTGCACGGTGGCAAAGGCGGTTAGCGCTCTTGCCTCCCAAGAAGGAGATCGTGGGTTCGATTCCCGGACCAGACCAACATCACATGATCTCTCTGGGTGGAGTCTGCATGTTCTCCCCGTGTTACCGTGGGTTCTCTCTGGGTTCTCCAGCTTCCTCCCACCGTCCAAAGACATGCATGTGTTAGGCAAAATTGGTGACTTTAAATTGGCCCTAGTGAATGAATGTGAGCGTGAACTGTCTGTAATGTCTGTGTCTCTTTGTTGGCCCTGCGACAAGTTGGCCACTGTCCAGGGTGTACCCCGCCTAAGGCCCGAAGTCACTGGGATAGGCTCCAGTCACCCGCGACCCCGAAAGGGAACAAGCGGTAGAAAATGGATGTTCTATTGTTTCTGGTGAGGCAGGTAACATACTGGGTTTATGTTGGTAGAACAGAAGAGGGAAAAGCGTGGTTAAAGTCACCCGAGACGAGGAAGAGAGCCTGTGGGTGCTGTGTTTGCAATTTTGAAGCCCGAGATGGTTTTCAGGCTTCTCCACACTCCCTGAATGTTCTTCTGCTGCAGCTGCTCCTCCATCCTCCTCTTGTAGCCAGCTTCAGCCTGCCTGATCTTCCTCCTCAGCTCTTTCTGCACAGTAAAAGTAAAGTAAAGTACTTTTTTGTGTAAAAGTACTTTTTTGTTTTAAAAAAGTACTTTTACACAAAAAAGTACTTTCACACAAAAAGTACTTTTACACAAAAAAGTACTTTTACACAAAATCTGCTATTTACACAATTAAACTACTTTACACCACTTCACACTTCAACAAATTAGTACTTACACACATGTTGTACTATTACACACTTTTAGCAAGAATGCAGACACTCTAGCAATGGCTTCAGCCATTGCAAATTCTAGTTATTAAATTTTCCATATCAAAACTTAAGGTAAGTTTCAACTCCTTAACACTTTAACCGATTTAAACAAGTTATACCTCATTACGATCGCTTTCACAGTATTACGTGTGCTATTACTTTGTATTTTGTTGTACTTTTTGCAGTATTTTCAAAAGTATTAGTACTTTTTCCCCATTGAAATGAATGGAATTATAATTATTATTCTTTAGACTTTATTCTTTAGGCTTTATTCTTTTGACTTTATTCTTTAGACTTTATTCTTTCTTCCACAACTCGGGTATTTTTGACCCCCACATCAATGAAAAGTCGCGGGTCACCGAGACTCTCTCTTTCTCCCTGCACAGGTCTGCGTTCAGCACAATCTTGCAATTTGTCAGGACAAACTTCTATTTGAATCGCAAACTACGCAATCATCAATGGTGAATTACTGAGCTTCGTTTGGTATGCCGCTAAACGCAGCAGAAAATGTACATAGGTGGGAAGGGGGTTGTGCGGGAAGGCGAGAGCCATCATTGCCACTGGCGCAGCTTCAATGTAATTTGTTGTCAATTAAATCTGACTTTTTATCTTAAGTAGTACCACCAGTACTACCTACATACATGTAGTATTCTTACACACATGTTGTACCTTTACGCAAGAACGCAGACACTCGCAATAGCTTCAGCCATTGCATATTATCTAGTTTACCTTTGTGCTGTTTTCATTAGTGAAGCCAGACTCATCAAAGCTACACTCACTCAGTTTTCTTCTCAGTTCAAGATTTTCGGTCCTGAGCCTCTGGCATTCCTTTTCGATTGTTGATATGTCATCCATAGTGAGCATGGTCAAAAGAAGCATCAACACTGGGGCCCGCATCCTCATCAACCAGTCCGATGTCCACGCAGAGGCTCTTTTCTCCAAATCAATCAAATCAAATCAATTTATTTTTGTAAGGCCCAAAATCACAACAACAGTTGCCTCTGAGGGCCACAGGGAGAAATTAATCAACAATGTCTGTGGTGGCGATGAAGTCAGACAATGTCTGTGGTGGCGAGGGAGTCAGACAATGTCTGTGGTGGCGAGGGACGATGTCCCAGGGTCCTCTATCCTTAGATTCTCCTTCTCGGCCAGGAAAAACTACAAAAAAACCTCTTTGGGAAAAAAAGCGTAGAAACCTGGAGGAGTTCCAGTGAAGGAGAGATCCGACTCTCACAGACGGACAGACGGACACGAGGGAGACTGGAGCTGGACCCACTCTTCAGGCAGATGAGGGACCGACTGAGGCGAACTGGACCCACTCTTCAGGCAGATGAGGGACCGACTGAGGCGAACTGGACCCACTCTTCAGGCAGATGAGGGACCGACTGAGGCGAACTGGACCCACTCTTCAGGCAGATGAGGGACCGACTGAGGCGAACTGGACCCACTCTTCAGGCAGATGAGGGACCGTCGGAGGCGAGCTGGACCCACTCCTCAGGCAGATGAGGGACCGTCCACACAGGGCAGGGACCACTTCACCAGGGGAGGGGCATCTGGGTCCACAGGTCCTCAGGAGTGAAAGAAAGAAAAAGAAGGCGGTGAACAGTTTGCAAGTGGAATCAAAAAATAAATATTGTTTGATAGCATAAGTAGTCAGAAGAAGAGGATAGTGCTCAAGCTGTCATACTTCCCCCAGCATAATTCAACATAAGGCTCCACAAGCCTCTTCCACGGAATCCACCAATCCATATGTTTTGCACTGGATTCTTTTGTGTGAAGTTTTCCAGTCTTTTCTTTTTTAGTTCTTGGCGTCTCACAAATTTCTCTGCCATTTCTCTCCTTGCTCGTTTGACTCATTTGATGAATGAGAAGAGTGAGGGCACATAATCTGGATTCAATGGGTTGTTGTCTGTCTTCCCTAAAATACAAAAATAAGGAAATCTTTAATATGAGAATGTGAAGTGTTGACGTGATGATGGCAATGAGTAACGTCTTCAACTTAAATCCTAAAGGTTGTGACTGTAGATAGACCCAATAGCGAATAAATAAGTAGCAGCAACTTAGCTACGTGGTAGCAACGTAGCATAGTAGCAACATAGTCGGCAATAAACACTGATATGATTCGATCAAGATCGACCTGTTAACCCCAAACACCTAAATCATACAAATAGTAACTTACCAGATATGAAATGACTGCTGCATAGTCTTTGGTGATCATTTGGTTCCCAGTTCGAAAGTTTTATTCGCAGCTGTCCACCGCGCTCTTCTTTCCGGGTTTCTCGGTATCCGATAAAACTTCAGATCTCTCTGTTTATCTTCCCGATTGCTGCACCCAATTGCCCCACATACCTTCACCATTTTGATTTTAGTAAAGCGTACAATATTGAGCCTCTTCGAGACGTGTTTCTCCAGGAATTCAAAATTCAAAATAAACGAAGGTTGAATCTTAACCCACTGTTCTATTTAAGGACTGTTTTTCTTTTTTAATAAAGATTGCCTCAATCTTTTGCAGGGAGAAAAGATGATCAATAAAGTCTTTTTTTTTTTCTCATGATTTGGGATTGTGGTGTCACAGACTGCTTTACTAATCCCAGTCTAATATTTGTGAGCAACAGGACAGTCCCAAAAAACATGGTAATGGTGGGCCTGCTGTCTCCTGTTCCTGCAATTGGAACTCCTTTGTGAATAGTGAGCGTTATGAAGATATTATGAAGATATGTGTTACATTTTCTATCCTTTGGATGAGTGTTGTGTATCACTGGGATAAAAAATTGTGCATCTGTAGCAGGTTTTAAACTCAGAATCCCCTGCAAATAAGTCAAGCACCTCTACCAACCGTGCTACAGACTGTGCTCTGAGGGGCAGGGGAATTATGTCCCCAAAACTCAAGAGTGTTTGCCACGTTTTCAGTCAAACGTGCGTCAAAGAAGCGTCCAAACCACCTGAAAGCACGAACGGGGGGGGGGGGGGGGGGGGGGGGGGATCATGGCGCGCCGTGGCCTTTCTTGATTGTTCCACGATCAGAGGAGAGGACGGGAAACTCCTTTATGTTTACTTGTAGTCGAGGCACAAGTTATTATTAAAATACCTTTTGCTTTGGAGTCGTCAGGTGTTTACTTGAGATGATTCTGTGTCCGTAGTGACCTGTAGTGACTGTAGTGACCTGTAGAGCTCTGGTCAGCACAGACAGAGACCAAACTCACTGGTCAGGACGGACACAGCTCTGCTCTGGACGGCTGCTTCACTCTGGAGAAGATGAGAAAAATAATCATTAGAACATCGAAATATAATGTTGTAAAAACTGGAATATGTTATTGACACAATTACATTTTGCTCGGTAACACAAAAGTTCCTCTTTTCACATTCATTTTTAAAGCTAGAACCAAAAGTTGTTTACTTATGCATAAGTTTAAACCTTAGAAGTTAGAACATAATTCACACGTTTTCTAAATCTCTACATATTCCATGGAAGTGAATCCATGACATTCATATAGAAAACAAGCGTGTGCTTTGCTATTAAAACACAGCACACTTCATTATTAAATTGGTAATAAAATCTCAAATGTAATCTCAGCCCCTGTGAGTACACGACTCTCTCTGGTTCACCTCAGACTGGTATAAAGCTCTAAAAGGCGCACTTTATCAATTTTATCAAATTTTAACTGGGCCCTTAAAAAAGCCCAGAACCCTCCAAGTTGGAAGGAAGCGGGGAAGGATCGACTCGACTGTGCCTCATAAAGCCCAATTGTAATTCTGAATGTGGACTATCATATATACACCTCGATTATGTCCAAAAGAATGGCACCAAAACTCCCAAATCAAATTCACAATAATCAGACAGGATTTATTAACCAACGACCAACTCAAGATAATAGAAGATGACCTTTACTGAACAATATAAAAACACGGCAAAACAAAGCTGTAATAACAAGTCTGGACACTGTTGGAGAAATTGTGGTCGCCAGGAAGCAAACCACTATTGCATGTTTTTGGACTGTCCTCTTGCTCAAAAAGTTTGGACTGAAGTTTACAATGCACAGCAGATTTTTTTGACATTGCATCCCTCTGAACTTTAGAACTATGTACTTGGGCCTCAAAATTCCTGCCATGGACATAGTAGACCGATATCCATTCATCTTATCATCTTATGCCCCGGTCGCTGGGGCAGCAGTTTAAGCAGGAACTCCTAGACTTTCCCCTTCCCAGACAATTCCTCTAGCTCCTCCCGAGGGATTCCAAAGTATTCCCAGACCCAGGACCCTTCAGCATGTCCTGAGTCTTCCCGGAGGGACATGCCCGGAGCACCTCCCCAGGGAGATGTCCAGGAGGCATCTCAGCTGGCTCCTCTTGTACCCGCGATCTTGTCCTTTTAGTCATTATCCAGGCTCCTGACCATAGGTGAGGGTCGGAAGGTAGATTAACTGGTAAATCTTTTGACTCACCTCCCTCTTCACCACAACAATCCAATGCTGCGACCGCATCCCTGCAAACACTGCACCGATCCGCCTGTCAATCTCACACTCCATCCTTCCCTCCCTCGTGAATAAGACCCTGAGATTGGGGCAAGGCAAGCACAATTCATACAAGGCAATTTAAACTGCTTCACACAATAGGAAAAAAAATGCATAAAAATCACAAAGACATGACAGAAATCACAAAAAAAAAGTTTAAGACATAAAAGAGAAGAGTGCTAAACAAAACTGTATTTATCTTAGATTTGGACATTGCCAGAGTAGAGGTCTGTCTCACATCTTCAAGAAGACTGTTCTAGATTTTTTCTGCCTAAAACTGAAACGCAGGCAAGGACATTGCCTTGGATTTGGAGGTGCTGATCTTCATCCCAGCTGCTCCACACTCAAACTGTCCCAGGGCATGTCGGAGGTCCAGGTTCGATGAAGCCATCAGGACAACATAATCTGTAAACAGCAGAGATGAGATCCTGTTATCCCCAAACCGGACACCCTCCAACCCTGGACCGCACCTGGAAATTCTATCCTTAAAAACAAATAACAGAACCGATGACAAAGGGCAGCCTTGGCGGAGTCCAACATGAACTGGGAGCAGGTCTGACTTACTGCCGGCAATGCAAACACAGCTCCTGAGGGACACGGTTGAACGCCTTCTCCAGATCCACAAAACACATGTGGACTGGTTGGGCAAACGTCCATGAACCCTCAAGCACCCGATGGAGAGTTTAGAGCTGGTACAGTGTTCCACAAAAAGGACGAAAACCGCACTGCTCCTCTTGCATCCAAGGTTCGATTATCGGTCGGATTTTTCTTTCCAATACCCTGGAATAAACCTTACCGGGGAGGCTGAGGAGTGTGATCCCTCTGTAGTTGGAACACACTCTCCAGTGCCCCTTGTTTAACAGAGAGACGTGGCGGCTGAGCTGTGGCACTATAAGCCAGCCCACACAGGCCTGCTGCCTCTCCCTGCGGGCAACGTCAGAGAAGTGGAGCATCCAGCTCCTCTCATCTCAACATTTTGACTTAATTTGGAAATGTACAAATTTGACCATGGACACAATGGGACTTTTATTCAAAGTAATCTTTTTCATGATTGTTTTTCTTTCATTGCCAATTTTGATCTCTGTTCCTGTTCTGTCTGTTATGTGTTTCATGTTTTAAACGTATTTTTAAAAATGTACAAAAAAACGAATTTCCTACTGTGGAACAAATAAAGGTTCTCATATCTTACTCTGTTCAAATCTAGGTTAAAAACAGTTCATTTCAGCTGTGCATGACTGACAGGGTTTTATCTGCACTCTTCTCATTTAGAATAAAAGGTTATAACTTTTTTGTTATGTTTTTATCTGTACTGTTGTAATTAATAAACACTTAAAATTGTAATGTCGGTGTAATCCCTCATTCGTCCAGGCGTGTACCATAGTAGAAAAAGCTTCAGTTGTAGTCATCTGGACTCAGTTTGAAAAAATAGACGTTTCGACTCTCATCCAAGAGTCATTGTCAATAAAAGAATTTAGGTCGAGAACTCCGATATTTATACTATTCTGTGGTAAGTCCAGCCCATTGGGAGGAGCCTTCCTGAAGACGAAAGAGTTGTTTGTTACAACAGAAACTTACCCTCTTGGTATCTACCGAGCCTATTCAACCCTTTAATGGGCTATTAGTCTCCCCTTTGTCTTTGTGAGACCCTGGCTCACCCAACCTGAGTACCTGATTAACATCTAAATGTCCTGGTACTGGTCCTCTACCTCTCCAGGGGTTCAGGATCCCATTGTACACTACAGGAAGATTGAATCTTAGTCCTCCGTTTCTGTTTAAAGAAGGTTTTTCTTTTTTAACAAAAATAGCTTCCTTCACTCCTCTTTCAAACCATCTTTTCTCCCTGCTTAAAACCTTCACCTCACCGTCTTCAAACGAGTGATTAGACGCTTCAAGATGTAGATGCACGGCGCTCTGTGGTCCTGAACTTGTATTTCTTCTGTGCTGATAGAGCCTCTTGTCTAGAGGCTGTTTAGTCTCACCTATGAAACGTTCTTTACAACTTTCTTCACTGCATTGGATCGAATAAACTACATTGCTCTGTTTTTGAGTCGGCAACTTGTCCTTAGGGTGAACCAGTATTTTATTTTATTTTAAACCAGGAAACACTTTAAGACAAAAACTGGTTTTGGCACTTTTGGACACGACCAGAAGCAGAAGTTTCAGTGTTGAACTTCAAGCACAGAGGAGACCAGCTAGGTTTGAATTTATTTTGTAGATATGAGCCTTGTGAAGATTCATTAGTTGATTTGCTTTAATCTACTTGCAAACGCACAGTGTTTTCACATTTCCCCAAATATTGTCCCACTCGTCATCAGTAATTTTACAATCGGGTACTTCCCCAAAGTCCTTCATGTTCAAATTAAAATGCTAAATTTAATGCTGCCCGTTGGTCAAGTGGTTGAGGCAGCAACACATATCCCTGGCTCCATGTGCAGCTAGACAATTAACTGCATGCCCTCCCTTCTCTCTCATCCCAACTTTATGCTGACTTGTCCAGTCTAATGAAGCCTATGGGCCAAAAGAAATCCTTAAAAATAAAATAATTAGTTGATAGTGCTAGATTGTTTGTCTGTCTTTCTTCAAACTCTAAATATGCCATGTCTTTCCTAATAAAATCTTTCACCTGCAGATACTGATAAAAACAAGTCCCTCCTTGAAATGTCTTATTTCTCAATTAGCTGGTGGAAAGACATTATGCTGCGCTCCTCCAAGGAGTCCTGTAATTTGGATAAACCTTACTGTGCCCACCTTTGAAATATAATGTCAATTACCCCAGGAATCGCAATATCTAAAAAATAGGCCTAGTAGCAAGACAATTAGCGCAGCTTAAGGCCAAAATGATTAGCACACACATTTGGCAAATTCAAGCAGAGAAAAGCTAATTGCAAAAAACTCATTAAAAAACACTGCAAGCCATGCACTTGTAATAATAAACCTTTATTATTGTAATGCTTTGTGTTCAACAGGGTGGTTCAGGCTTCACATGCACACTGCCAACATATCTCATTCTGGCTCTGTCTGCTTTCTTTTGATATGAACTCAACCAACTCCGGTATCTGTCACCTGATCCCCATGTACAGACAAAGGCTGAAGCTATCCAGGCCTGTAGTGCAGACTTCTAAGAAGTGGACCAATGAGGCAGTGGAGGAGCTACGTGCGTGTTTGGACATTACAGACTGGGTATTTTCAGAGCTGCTACAGTTAGTTTGGATGAGTACGAGGACACTGTGACATCATATATTTGATTCTGTGAGGACAACATTATACCAACACACACCAAAGTCACTTTCAACAACGACATTGTTTTAAAACTGAGGCAGTTGAGGCAGCAGAAAGGAGGCAGCGCATAGGGCCGGTGATAGAGAGCGCTACAAAGATGCAAGGTACAGATTTAGCAGGGAGGTGTTTAGAACTAGATCTCTGTACAATATGCATCTGAAGCAGTAGTTCTCAAACAACAACCCCGCCTCTGCGTGGAGTGGGCTTCGGCTTCTCACCAATTACAAGCCCAGAGCCCCCCTTTCCGCAGATGACTGAAAACTGGATCAGCAACTCTGCACCTTCAATTCTAGATTTGACACCCCCTCCTCCACTGTGGCCACCTCTGCCAACCCAACCTCGGCCCTTCACCTCCCCCCCTGCTGGACCCCCTGCTGTTCGCCTACAGAGCCAACAGGTCTGTGAACGACGCCATCAATCTGGCACTCCACTTCATCCTGTAGCATCTGGACTCCCCAGGAAACTATGCCAGGGACTCTAGCTCTGCATTCAACACCATACTCCCTGGGTTGGCACTAGGTCATATAGGGAATTGGAAAGAAGGAAGTGACGACAATGCCCGTGACGACATGGCAAGGACGACATGGCGGGAGCCGGGCGGAAGTAAACAGGTGGTCGACCGTAGTAAACATGGCGAACGGTCCCGCTAATTCTGCTGATCCATCAATAATTTTCACTCTTGGGTCCAAACCTGAAGTTTACAATGCATTTGATGTGTACAAGAACCAAACAATGAGTTCCTGGTGGTGTTGTCTTGCAGAGAAACAATATAAATGTAAAACAAAGAATTGTGAAAATGTAAATCACATGGGTCTGGGTCCTAACCCCTGACCCTAACCTTAACCCTTAACTCTAACATTAACCCTAACCTTAACCTTAACCCTAACCCTAACCCTAACCTTAACTCTAACCCTAACCTTAACCCCTAAACCTAACCCTAACCCTAACCTTAACCCTACCCTTAACCCTTAACCCCTAAACCTAACCCTAACCCTAACCTTAACTCTAACCCTAACCTTAACCTTAACCCCTAAACCTAACCCTAACCTTAACCCTACCCTTAACCCTTAACCCCTAAACCTAACCCTACGTTTTAGGTTTACTTCGTTTGGCTAAAACTAGTTTATACCATGACTTTGTATTAGCAAAAGTGTAGCTAACTCATCCCAAAATTATTTTTTTTTAAACTTGAGATCATAAAGCTCTGTGCAGGAATCAAACCCTCGAACACTTTGACGCCAAGCTGTGTCTCTAACCATCGGGCCAGCAATTTTGTTATCTTGAAGAAGCGAGACAGTAAATTTATTTCTCTCACCACCAGGTGTACCAAAACCGTGTAGCAAAATGGTGAACCGCAAGTGATTTGGGCCGTCACTTCCTTTCCAATTCCCTATATGACCTAGTTCTAACCATACTCCCTGCTCTGCTCCAGGACAGGCTCTCCCAGCTCAACGTGCCTGACTCCACCTGCAGGTGGATAACTGACTTCCTGACGAATCGAAGGAAGTGCGTGCGGCTGGGGAAGAATGTCTCAAGCCTCGTTCACACCGCAGACGCTTATTCGCGCGTCATGCAGAAATTGGACGCCTGTACATTTAAAGACTAGACGCAAATAAGCCGCGTTCTCAACGCAAGGGAGCAGAGCAGAAAAATAGCAAGCAGACGCGGGTCCGCCGCATGCGCAGTGGAGGTGTTGTCAGTGTGGCTTCTCTAATGGCGGATCAAAGTTGAGAGAGTGCCTTCCTTTTGCGTATTGGCTTTTCAAAGCCCAAAAACAGAGACGCTCGGGCGGCGTGTCTGGATCCACCAGTGATCCGAGTTTAGTCAATCATCATTTGCTTCAGGACTAGATAAACATTGCTCTCAGCTGTAGTTTCGTTTGTCCCGGGTCCGATTTGATGACTTGTTCTCCCGCATTGGTGCACGGATATGTACCAGGACAACAACTACAGGCGCCTGTCCATCAGGTCAGTACAGAAATATTCATGTCTGAGCACAATAATAAAGTGTATCTGCTGTGTATGTGCTTGTGGTTGTGTATAAAACCAATGAAAAATACATAGATAGTAAAAAGTGCTCTAGTGCACCATTTTAAATTCGATGGCAATAAACCCTTTCTGATTCTGATTCTTGGGGGTGGACAGGCGTCTTCATGCTGCTAAGAAGCTCAAACAGGTGCTACTAATTTAGATTAATAAGTGGAGTAGAGGTGGACTTTTTAAAGGCAAACTAACAGGTCTTTGGGAGCCAGAGTTTTTGCTGATATGCAGGCGTTCGAATACGTATTTGCAGCAATAACCTACAAATAAATTATCAAAAATCATACAATGTGATTTCCAGATTTTTTTTTGGGAACTGCAGCTTTTATGAAGATTTCAGACCCCTTCATAATTTCTAAGTGGGAGAACTTAAAAAATGACAGTGTTCAATACTCACTTTCCTCACTGTAGGTATACTAACAGGCCCGTAGCCAGGGGGGGTTCGGGGGGTTCGAACGAACCGTCCATTTGGGCTGAAAAGGTCCGTCTATAGCAGTAACTTTCAATATTTTGTATAATTTTTCACTTGAGGGACCACAGATATTAGAGGTAGTGAGCCTCACCAGCCAGGAGGACCAATCAGAAGCGAGCACAAAACAAAACCAGGTCATTTTTGCACATGGTAACCGTGTGCAAAAATATGATGACTTTAAACAATGCCCTTTAAAACTGCAACAGGCACTTTAATTTGTGATGTTCTCTCCTCTTGAACAACCCTTTCTTGAATCAAGGCAGCTTTTTCAGACGCCTTCCTGGTTGAACACACTTCAACATCCTTTCCGCTGAAGATCTCCTTTGTCCTCCCTTTGGGCCCACCGGTTCCATGTGCCATGAGCTTCTTTTGCCATCTTGAACCGCATTTCCAGTTGGCTTAGCTTAAAATCATAGGCTTCCAACTTAATGCCGGATGTGGTGGTCAGGAAACTCTCACACTCCCTTTCGGCCAACTCCAGGGCTGTAGATAACGCTGGGTAACAAAAATCTAGCGATCATGTTGGCCAGTCGGGAAAACTGCCTCTTAGCTGTTGTTCTTTCAGTTTTCAGTTGCTGCAGGGTTTTAGACTCTATTTGAGCTGAGGTGAGCTGGAGCTTGGGCTATGAGCTAGAGCTTAGAGACTTTGGAGCTCCGGTTTTTACTGTCAAGTGTATTACAGGTTTGACTACGCTGGCCCCCACACTTGAAGGGGATGTACCCACAATTTGAAGTTTTAATGCTGGATTGACTCTTTATATATTTTCTCTTTAATTTTTGTAGATCCCTTGGCATCAAGTCAGGTAAAAACCTTCAAACACACAATACACCAGTGTAAATAACTTACAGTGTTACAGCAACTAGTATAAATGTTACATCTTGAAATCATCTCATGACCCCCAGCTCATGCTTAGTGACCCCCCCAGGGGTTTCGGATCATAACCTTTGGAACTAATGTACTAAGGGACCCCATGACTTAGGGTTATGGTTAGGCCATGTTTCAGCAGACAGAAGTAAAGGGTAAACAAGATTATTGGCCAATAATTAAATTTTAGTTTTGACAGACACATCTCCAGGGCTCTGGGACGTACAGGTTCAGGGTCAAATAGTCCATGTCCAGGATGAGAAGGGTCAGCTGTGATCCGACAGAGCTGAACCTTCTCATCCTGGGCATGAGAAGGGTCAGCTTCTTGGTCAAATACTTTTTCACTCTTGAGTCATTTCTTGGACCACTACTTTATACTTCTACTTACTCTCTACTCCCTCTTCAAATTCCACAAAAAGGCTTCACCTGGCAAGTCCACTTTGTAAATGTATAGTATATCTACCATCTCCCCAATAAAAGTGAACCAACTTATTCTAAAGGCTAAGATGTACAGAAGTGAATTGTGTTACCTAAAAATAATCAATTAAGGATCCTTAACTTGCAGTTTTTGCTAATATGCTCCACACAGGTTCCATTTACAAATAGGCTAACCATGATTTTGAGGTTCAACATTTGACTCAGACAGTGGGAATTTTCCCTGTTTTTATCGATTTATCCACTTCCCAGCACTGAAACTCAGGGGTTTTCCGAAAGCGCCAAGGGCAGCAGAGGAATAGAGTGCAACCCAAGCATTTGGCTCTGAGACGCAGCCAAATAAATAAAAGACAGCAGTTTTTGTGGTACTTGCAGTGTTTCAGTACATGCAGTAATCCTGAGTGACGGAGAAGCTTCATGTCCAAGGCCGCTTCAAAGTTCACTCTCATAGCTAAAACACAGCTTATTATTATTAGAAACCATATGAGTTCCACATGAAAGGAAGGAAGTGCGAGAGATTTATAGTAATAAGATGGAATGTTTAAATGAACAGGGACCAATAATAATAATTTGCTGTAGTTTCAATCATTTTGTCAAGTTTGATCGGAATTAGCCAGACAATTTCATTAATTTTCCACAGTCAAAATATAAATAATAACATAGATTTGAGGCATTGAGTTAGGGATGTAATATTAAATGTGATTTAATTTATTAACCAAGACTTCTATCTCAGGCATTATCGATTATTAATGACCCATCAGAATATCCGGCCAGTGGCATTTTTGAACTTTCTCCATCTGGGAAGCGCTATCGTGCCATTAAATGCACCACATCCTGCCACAGCAGGAGTTTCTTCCGACAGGCAGTGATGACTTTAAACAATGCCCTTTAAAACTGCAACAGGCACTTTAATTTGTGATGTTCTCTCCTCTTGTTCAACCCTTTCTTGAATCAAGGCAGCTTTTTCAGACGCCTTTCTGGCTGAACACACTTCAACATCCTTTAGCCGATGCTGAAGATCTCCTTTCTCCTCCCTTTGGGCCCACCGGTTCCATGTGCCATGAGCTTCTTTTGCCATCTTGAACCGCATTTCCAGTTGGCTTAGCTTAAAATCATAGGCTTCCAACTTAATGCCGGATGTGGTGGTCAGGAAACTCTCACACTCCCTTTCGGCCAACTCCAGGGCTGTAGACAACGCTGGGTAACCAACATTTTCCCATATGGTTTTCCGTATCCCATGTTGCACCTCCTCCAGTCTTCACACTCCTGAGCCGCATCTTTAACGTCCTGGCGCCATTCCTCTTTTGAAGTGGAATCCCCTTTGCTCTCCTGACACTCTGAAAGTGCTGTCTAAAGAACATAATTTGCGTCGATTACTTTGTCAGCGTCTAAGACGATCTTCCCAAAGGTCTCTTTTAGCTCCTCAACAGACATGCTCTCACAAGATCTAGCGATCATGTTGGCCAGTCGGGAAAACTGCCTCTTAGCTGTTGTTCTTGCAGTTTTCAGTTGCTGCAGGGTTTTAGACTCCATTTGAGCTGAGGTGAGCTGGAGCTTGGGCTATGAGCTGGAGCTTGGGCTATGAGCTGGAGCTTGGGCTATGAGCTGGAGCTTGGGCTATGAGCTGGAGCTTGGGCTATGAGCTGGAGCTTGGGCTATGAGCTGGGGCTTGATACTGACTTTGGAGCTCCGGTTTTTACTGTCAAGTGTATTACAGGTTTGACTACGCTGGCCCCCACACTTGAAGGGGGTGTACCCATAATTTGAAGTTTTAATGCTTGATTGACTCAGACATAGCCTTTATATATTTTCCACTCTTTAATTTTTGTAGATCCCTTGGCATCAAGTCAGGTAAAAACCTTCAAACGCACAATACACCAGTGTAAATAACACAGTGTTACAGCAACTAGTATAAATGTTATAATGTACTATAACTGCCATAAAATCAATCAATTAAGAAGTATCAAAAATAGAATATGAAAAGATTTTACATATCACATCCAAATAACACATCAAAACTAGATCATATGTAATGGCTGAACCCATTGCAAGTGTCTGCGTTCTTGCGTAAAAGTACAACATGTGTGTAAGTAGTACTGGTGGTACTACTTAAGATAAAAAGTTAATTGACAACAAATTACATTAAAGCGGCGCTAGCGGCGATGATGGCTCTCGCCTTCCCGCACGACCCCCTTCCCACCCGTGTATGTTTTCTGCTACGTTTTGCGGCATACCAAACGAAGCTCAGTAATTCACCGTTGATGATTGCGTAGTTTGCGATTCGAATAGTAGTTCGACTAGTCGGGTCTACCTCCTGAGGAGACTCAGGTCTTTTGGAGTGACAGGGCCACTCCTGAAGACCTTCGACTCTGTGGTGGCATCAGCCCTCTCTGTGTGGCCTGCTGGAGCAGCAGCATCACAGAGAGGGAGAGGAGGAAGCTGGACAAAGTCATCAAGAAGTCCAGCTCCGTCCTGGGCTGTACTCTGGACTCTGTGCAGGAGGTGGGGGACAGAAGGGTCCTGGCTAGATTCACATCTATGCTTGACCATGAGTGCCACCCCCTGCAGGACACTGTCCGCTCTGGAGAGCAGCTTCAATGAGAGACTGATCCACCCTCGCTGTGTGAAGGAAAGGTTTCGCAGGTCTTTCCTTCCTGCTGCTGTCAGACTTTATAACAAACACTGCTAGTCCTGAACACTCGCAATACTGACCTAACCATGTGCAATTCCGTCATATGTGCAATTACTGTCGTGATTCATGTGCAATTACTGTGAAATTCATGTGCAATCCATGTGCCGTCGTGACACATATTCATGTGCAATTACTGTCGTGATCATATGCAATGGTATTTATGTATTTATTTATTTATTTTCATCTTTATTATTTTTCCCCTCCATCCCTTGTTGGGTAATGGGAGGTTTTGTCTATGGGAGTTTTTGTTTATAGATCTTCTACTGAGAGTGTTTTTCAAACTTCCTATAAGTTATCTGTTCTTTTCTTCTGTATCTACCTCTGTATCTACCTGCGTTGCATCAATGAAATTTCCCCGTGTGGGACAATAAAGGAAAATCTTATCTTATCTTACTTTTTCCCCAGTGAAATAAATGGGGCATTATGAGTGTCTGCATAATTCTTTAGGCTTTATTCTTTAGGCTTTCTTCTTTAGACTGTGACGGAGCCAGAGAGAGAGAGAGAGAGGGGGGGGAGAGACAATAGAAGCTGGAGTATAGAACACAGTTACACAGAACTAACCCGACACTACTGATTGTTACAAAGATAAACTTTTTGCTGCTTATTAAATGTCAAGACCAGAACACTACATACTATTTTCAAAATTATACATGAATAATATGTTATACCTATTCATACTTTTGTTTGGGTATTCATTTATTTTGTATATATTTATTTGTGTTTGTATTTATTTATTTTTTTAACCAGCAGCTCTGAAATGTAATGCAATTCAATTGCTCAGATGCCACCAAATAGTACAACAAAATTATGTTTCATAAAGACCCTTCTGAAAGGCCAAACTATCAAATGATGATTGTGCTCTAAATACCTGAGTCAGTGTACTGATGTACTGAATGTACTGACATAGAAAGACAGTTCAGGCATAATGTGACTTGTATGTGAATGTAACATAACCTTCTGCTTTTCCTGCATAAATTACAATAACTAATACTAATATATCAACATCCTGTACCAAGAATTAAGAACTCTGGAACTCACACTGTGGCTTAGTTCATGTCCTGTTGAGGAGGTGGAGCTGTGTTCTTGTCAGTGAACTGGTCTCACAGGGCTGTGGAGCTCATGATGAAGGCCCAGACTGCATGGATACAAACATCTCATGACAGACCAGAGACCAGCACAACAAGAGCCCACTGTCTGTAGAGACACACGCTGTTTTAGAGACATTACAGTCATTTCTGTCGTGTTTACAGTCTTTGAAGACATTCATTAGCCTGAGCAAAAAATTATGTCTGTTTTCCGTAACCCGACGACCCGGTATAAAACTAGCCGACTGAAACAAAAATATCAGCATTTTGTCAAAATGACGCCAAATTATTTTATTTTTCTTATATTTCGCCAACTCACCAACCGTTATTATCAAAAGCGCTGTGTAGAATATTTTTATAGCGCTGGTCAACTTATCTTTCATCCCAGGGGACAAATAGCGCATTGCACAATGCATATCCGTTCACATTTTTGGTCTTCCATATGCTTCTGTATTGAACAGACCATGCAGGAGTGAACCTGTATTTCCTTTTTTTTGGTTGGTTTGCCTCTGTCAGCGCCACTGGTATGGCCACCGCTCACGTCGTTCTGCATCATGGAGTCGCTTCATATTAAATTTGACCTGCGCTTTGCATTCTGGGAGGGAAACACGCCCAGCAGCGTAATCACAACAAACATGGCGGCGCCCATGTCCCCCGCATGTTCGGCATGTTCCCCCCGCTCGCCTTTGCTACCAAAATAAAGGATAACGGCGTACAAAAGGTCGATTGAAATATCTTAAAATCTGGAGATTTAGTCTCCCGATCGGGTTGACGTTTTCCGTCATTTCCGAATGTAAACAAAAACAGGACAGACTATTATCAGGCGGTTCCGTCCAGTGGGCAGAACTTACTCAGGGTAGGATAGGTATTCGAGTTCTCAGACTAGATTTGCAGATTAAGAATGACTCTTGGATGAGAGTTGTCTTGTTTTTCTAAAACAGTGTCCAGATGACTACAACTGAAGCTTTTTCTACAATGGAAAATAACATGTAGAAGGCAGCTGGCGGGCATTGTGGACTGGAAAGGTAGTGTATTAAGTTCTTCGTGAGGATTGGAGCCAAGAGCGGCTGGGTAGCTTTCTGGGGCCCCTGAAGAAGCTATTTTCTCATGGCGGTGGCAACAATGCGGTCGCTGCTTCACTTCACATAAAACTAGCAGATTATGTTAGATTCTGACCGTTTTTAGACAGAACATCTGAACGTCTGCACAGTTCCACGGTCACATGTTAAAGCCTATGGTTGGTTTGCTTACAATCATAATTGCGTGGCTCTGGCGATAGACAAGGAGAAGCATTTAACATTGGAGTCATAAGTGGCCCTGAGCTTTATTAATATTTTATGTTGACAGATTACCACAATACAATGCCATACAATAAACAGGTGTAGGCTTGTCCTCAAGCAATGAAAAACATTGCTAAACAAAATCTGTGGATTAGCAAGAGCACCAACACACAACAACAGAACATGCTTGTTTTAGCACAAAATAGCGGTTATAAGAAAGGAGAAGGAGTTTTTCCAAAATCTGAAAATGTATTTCTCTTTGGCATGAGGACAAGTCTCCAAGTAACTAGTTATGAAAGGTGGACCGCGGTCTCGTCCCTGAACGTGTGTACTTTTGTTTTAGACGTGTCTAGATTCATAAGCTCATTTCTCCATGAATATGTGTCAGATTGTTATAAAACACATCATTTTACAGCTCATCATACAGAGAACGTGATTATTGAAGGTGAAGGAAAGTTAAAAAAAATACATTATTTCTCAGGTGCAGATCCATTTTCACCAGTTTAGTGCTTTCAGTGAACTTTTTCCCATTGTCCATTTCATTCCATTGCATATGTTTCAATGCTCAGTTTAGACCTGCTTTAGTCCTGCTTTGTCCCTGTTTCAGGCCTGCTTTAGTCCTGTTTTAGACATGTTTTAGTCCTGCTGTAGTCCTGCTTTAGTCCTGTTTTGTCCTGCTTTAGTCCTGTTTTAAACATGTCTTAGTCCTGCTTTAGTCCTGAATTAGTCTTGCTCTAGACCTGTTTTAGCCTTGTTTTGTCCTGCTTTAGTCCTGGTTTGGACCTGTTTTAGTCCTGTTTTGGTTCTGCTTTATAGTTTATCCATATTTTTCTGGTATATTTGGTTTGTTTAGTCTTTGTTTGAACCTGGTCTAGGTCCAGGCCTGCTTTGCAGTAGTCGATTCAGGTTTCTGGTAAAAACTGGGGTTGCGTAGCCTGGGCTTTAGTCATGTAATACTGTTATGATATTTTTCTTCTCTGAATGTAAAGTCCTATGTTTATTTCTGTTGTTGAATTGTTCCACAGTGAGTTGTGGTGTGATTTTGCAGTCCGTCCCCCGCCCTCTGAAAAATCTGGCCCCCTGGAAAATATAATTGAAGACCCCTGTTCTACACAGTGTAAAACGTTTGCGCTTCCTGCTAGAGTGCACCACGGTGGCCATTAGCCAGTAAAAAAAAATTAACCACACCATTGGATGGGCTTAAAATAGCGGCTTGAAGTCAGAAAATTACGGTTGTTTGTTATCACTACCTCACAAGCTCAAATATCGATAAGCATATAATACTCGTCCGAGAGTCCAGTGTCCATCCCCACATCTACGGTCCCGGGGGGACCATCATCTTCCTCAGAGTAGGGGGGACCCGCCCTATCCTCGGCGTCGTTGCTATAATTTGGGGATTCCGATGGAGGGCGTGGTCTGGGAGGTAGCCTGGTTCTGGACATCTGGGTGAGGTTGTGGTTGGTGAGGATGGAAGTCCTTGATGAGAGTACGGTCCAAGATGTCCCTCCCAGGGATCCAGGACCTTTCCTCAGGGCCATAACCCTCCCAATCCACAAGGTATTGCAATCCCCTCCCACGCCAGTGAGACTGCAGGGGGCGACGGACAGTGTAGGAGGAATCTCCCTTGATGAGGCGGTGGAGGCGCGACAGGGACCAGGTCGCTCTCTCAGGCCGGTTTAACCTTGGAGACATGAAACGGGGGGTGAACCAGCATGGATCTAGGGAGTTTGAGCCGTTATGATTTGTTCCGTTGAGACGTTATGATTATGATTAATCTTACATTCCTAAAAGAGACAAGACTGCTAACCCAGCATAGACTTTTTTCCGTGGTACGGTATTTCTCCCCAACCTTTTTGGGGCAACATTTCAACATTCTTTCTACTCATTACACTCTCCTTCTAAATGATTTTCAGTTGTTGAAAAAACGTCTGGTTCTTTGTCAGAAAACAGGCAGGAAAGGGGCATTAGAGGAGAGCCTGCCCTGGAGATTTGAACTCACTACTATCCAAATAAAACCGCTTGTTACGTACGTGCCAAGTCGGTGGTTGCATTTTCTCCCGGTGAAATAAATGACTGGCGCGTTCATGGATTCTGACACTTTTCTACACTCAGATGCCAAAAGCCACAGTTTGTAACCGCAGCCAGCTTGCACCAAACTCTAATTGACATGCTTTAGACATTTTTCACAGCTTCCTAAAGGCAAGTCGTATTTTAAATTAAGGGTGATGTGCTTGTTGTTTTTACAAGATGTTTTAACGGGCAGGCCTTTAAAACCAAACGATTTCCCTAGACTTTCCAGGGTCCAGTGGTTGTGGATAAAAGTGTTCTGTGGTGTCTTGGCTTTATTAATTCTTCGATTGATCAGACACAAAAAGAAGGAGCCAGGAGGAACGGCGCAGTCAGATTTTCCAGCCTGCTCGCGGTTCACTCCTCCTGTTAGTCTTGGATGAAAACATGAAGTCTCTCATGCTGACTGGATTAATCATGTTTAATTAAGTGGGGTTCCGTGAGACGGAAAGGTTAGGGTTGCTATAGCTGCCTGTGTGAGGGCTAATACCGGCGCCAATCATGGCTCCAGAAACCTTTTAAAGTGTTCTGTAAATCATCATTTGTAAACAATGTAAGTGCTAACATATGGAGATGACAATTAGTTAAAGTTCATTCGTTATTGAATGTTACAAAAGGCTACAAAACGACTATGATATGTCTGTGGTCAGACTAGGCTAACAGCACCATAACGATGGTAGTGAAGCTAAAATTGTACTGAAGTACATTACTAGATATTGCTAAAGTTATTGTAAAAACTAGCGGGAAACTATTTGAAAATTCAGCTTCTTTGTTTTTTAAGTTACACTTCATTGTCTGCATTGGGAAATTTGCACGGGACCCATCTCCAGATCTTTGTGCTAGGTTTGGTCATGTCTACCTTCGTTGGAGGATTTAACCTGTTGCATTTTTTGAGTTGATGGGGGAAACTGGAGCAACCAGAGTTAAAAAAAAAAGAAAAAAAAAGGGAACATGCAAACAGAAAGGCCAGGTCGGCCCCAGAAGTGTCAAACCTGTGACCGTCTTGCTGTGAGACGAGCGTGCTAGCCACCGTGTCATTTTAATTTTTCATGATGTTTCAATGTCTTAAATGTTACACGTTTATTTTACATCAAATAAAGAAAAGAAAAAAACATCCTTTCTCAAGTCAGATTTGTTGGGTCAGAAAGCTACAGGAACAGAACGGAAATATCACATGACAATTCAATATATATATATATATATATATATATATATATATATATATATATATAAAACAAACAAAAAAACTCTTTCTCACCCTCCGCGGGTGGTCTCTATTTATCCCCCTTCAAGCCTGGGAGCTTGAGGGTTCTGCGCAGTATCTTTTCTGTTCCTAGCACTGAACTTTTCTGGACCGAGATGCTCAAGCCATTCCTCCAGTTTGGGGGTCACTGCCCCAAGTGCTCCGATCACTACGGGCACCACCGATACCTTCATGCTCCAGGCCTTCTCCAGCTCCTGTCTGAGGCCTTGGTATTTCTTTAGTTTCTCATGTTGCTTTTTCCGGATCTTACCATCCCATGGTACTGCAATGTCGAAGAAATTATGAAACTTCCAAATCCGAGACAATGGTTCTCAATCTGCAAAAGATGGCTTGCCCCCTCCAAGTGGGTGGGAAGTCCTTGCCTCAAGTAGAGATTAAAGTATCTTGGGGTCTTGTTCACAAGTGAGGGAAGGATGGAGTCTGAGATTGAAAGGCAGATTGATGCAACGTCTGCAGTTATGTGGTTGCTGTATCGAATTGTTGTGGTGAAGAAGAAACTGAGTCGAAAGGCACAGCTCTGGATTTACCGGTCATTCTTCATTCCTACCCTCACCTTTGATCATAGCTTTGGGTAATGCATGAGAGGACAAGATCACGGATACAAGTGGTCGAAATGAGTTTCCAGGGTGGCTGTGAACTCCCTTAGAGATAGGGTGAGGAGCTCAGTCACACGGGGGGAGCTCAGGGTAGAGCTGCTGCTCCTCCACATCGAGAAGAGCCAGCTGAAGTGGCTCAAGCATCTGTTCCAGATGCATCTTGGACGCCTTCCTGGGGAGGACATGCTGGACGGATTATGTCTCTCGACTGGTCTGAGAAAGCTACCGGATCCCCCGAAGGAGCTGGAGGAAGTGTCTGGGGTGAGGGAAGTCTAGGAGTCCCTGCTTGGATGGCTACCCCCGCGACCTGGCCCTGGATAAGCAGCAGAAGATTGATGGATGTTTGGGTGATGGCAGTTGCTTACACAGTACACCTCTGCCTCTGGACCACAGAGTCAGGCCCTAAACATTGAGAAACACTCCATATGAGGAGAACCGCTCCAAAGAGCTCTAAAATGAGGGCCAGTGGCTTATGTAACTTTTCTGCCTTGGGTCCACCACCTGCGGGTCTGCTTTTATAGAGATGTTATTGCTTTGCCTGGAATGTTCAACAGTATGGCAGTAAATATATCAAAATAGCTGTTATTAAAAAAAAAAAGACACATTTTTACATGGTTAAATGTAAACTCATCACTGCAGCAGACAATTGTTGTGACTAATGTAATGTGAAATGACGGCGGAGGAACAACATTACGTAAGCAAACTGTGTCTGTGTTGTATTTAAATGGCTTTTAATGGTAGTGGTTTCAGAGTGAAGTCATGACTTTTTGAATTGCAAATGGCTTTAACAAGCACAAATGAGCCACGTGAGACTTGGCACAGAGGAGCTGACCATTACAGGCAGGCGGAGTGGAAACCCAAATGTTTTCAGTGTAAGCATGAGCATGGAGGCAAACATGTAACAGCAAGACAAACAATGGAACACGGAGTCGGGGCTCAAATGGTAACCAGCTGTTTCAAATGTTCTCCGCCAGACTGGACCGGAGACTATTAGAACAACTGTCAGCCTCAGCTCTGCACAAACACACAGACACATTTTCACATGAAACTTCTGCTGTTGAATAAAAAAAGTTCTGTAAAAAATACTACAGAAACTGCAATTTGTGACTTTAAAATGTTTAAACATAACAAGAACAATGATGATTAAATTGAAGTCAATATTGATCCCGGCTCACCCGCACCCCAACCTATCACTTTACGTGCTTAGCTAAACCCACCAGTAACTGTAATGGTGGCATTTTACACTTAAATTCAGACAAATTATGCTGAGAAGGAGCACATTTCTGTAGTTAAATAATTTATTGTTATAGAGATTTTGGTAAATTCCCAAAATCCCAGAGCTTTTGGAAAAACATCTGAGACTTGAGCCCCCTAAGCTCAAGGTTGAATTTATGGGTTCCGAGTAAACCAATACATTAATGTGATGTGAGATGTTTTCTTCATTATGATTGGATATCGCTGTGGAATAGGGTTGTGTTAAAAATATTGATATGGCGATATATCGTCACGGACTCCGTATCAATACATGTATCAATACTGAGTCACAGTATCAATATTTTTTTTAATTTAAAACACATTTTATTTTTGTGGCCCGTAGGCTTTAAACGAGGTGGAATAGTACTTTTGCTATGCTGTTTGTGCCGCGCTCCTCTCGGCCGAGGTGAGAAGGAGCTGTGAACCTGAGCAGAAGCTGATCTGTGCAGAAGATGCTGCTGCAGCATGTTCAGACCAGGCCAATTGTTTGGCAAGATACATGCAATACTTTACTAGAATGTGTTCCTTATATTTCTATTTGGATCAGTTGGTTGGATGTATGAAGTTATACAAGCTTAACGCATGTATAAATAAGTGCTTTGTGGATAAACTTGAAATAAAAACATTACCCATTTGGTAAATTTTGCGGGTTACGTATCGTGATGAGGGAATTGTATCGGAATATACAAGTATCTGGATACGTATCGTATCATGACCCCTGTATCGGCATACGTATCGTATTGCGAGGGTCTTGGCAATACCCAGCCTACTGTGTATACATTGAAATCACATTAAATGACAAAGGACTTCCTTAGAGTTCCTTCACTGTAGTTTTCCCCAATGTTTCTACTTTCTCCCAATGGGTTTTGTAGTTAATAAATGTTAATAAATACAAACTGGAAATGTTAGGCGGGCCAGATTAAATGTGGCAATGCGAAGTTGAGGCAGTTTTGCTTTAAGAAATTCAGATGCTGTCTTCCAAGATGGCGCTGATGGACTTGGTGGCTTCTCCAAAAATGTGACAAATCTAGGAAAAAAATAATAATTGGGGGACATTGCAATAAAAGAAAGCAATGAAAGTAAAGAATGCACACATATCCAGTCAGCCCAAAATGACGAAGTGCAACATACGAGAAAAATTGTCAAGCTAAAGTTAGTCCATCCAGATGCTCAGAGGGTGGGTCCTGCTGTGTAAGGCTCCCACAGCACAGGCACAACGGTTGAGGAGAAGATGTGCGGAAAGACATACGGCTGGAACAAGTAATGACAACGCTTTTTGTAATGCACGGTGAGATGGTACCAACAAGAGCTGAGATGAAGGTGGAAAACTGAGCAAGTTTGACAAGGTCAGGACTCCAAAGTGCGACCAATTTGGGCACATGTGCGACCAAAAATTAGGACAGTGCAACTTTGATGTAAGATCTGTTTCTGCTGTTTTTTGCAGCTGTTGTCAGTCTGTGTGTATACCCCTTTAAATCTAGCTTCCAGGCCATATTGCACTCATGTAACACACAATAGGAAGAGAGGTGATGGGTTCTCGGTTTGGGGATTGGGGCTAGCTGCTGTACCATGAGCTGTATGTTCAGTGTAACTAGACCTCATTGTCATGTGTGAGGGCTCCAATGTCAAACCAAGCAAAAGTGCAGCGAATGGAAAAAATGCAGAGGCGATAACATTTTTGTTCCTTCTTCAACCGCGGCCTCTGACAACAATGATGAGAGACAAGCAGAAGCATATTTAGAATGACAATAAAAAAACAAGACATAATCATTTCGACAAGATTGGCAAGCTAATTTATAAATGTGATCGACCACGGGTAAAACCCCCACAAGTCGGCCTCGGTGGAACTGAGATTAAAGCCAAAAAAAATTGTGATTTTTGTTTTTTGCAGAATGTGCAAGTTGAAGTTATGAAGGAGCCCCTCTGTGCTTCAGATAACACTATTGGTTGTCTTAAACATATGCATTAAGCTGTTAAAAATGGGTAGTTTTCGGGTCTTTTCCAGCGCTCCTGAGGGGGCGTCACCTTTTTCTAGCCAGCGCATTGTTGATATTTTTCCACCAATCAGCTGCGAACCACATGGCTACTGATTCAGCAGCAGCTACACAGTCTCTTCAGAGACATTATTCATTTCTCCAGACTGTCTTCAGAGCTTACATTCCCTGGACTGCATTGCAACGGAACTGAGGTACTTTTACTCTAAAGTAAGGGGGGGAAGGTGAAAAACAGATTAAATAATGTTCATAGGAAATAAGCCAATGGATCATGTCCCCGCATCCCCTGTCTTTAGAAACTCTTTCTCGGTAAGGAAAAACTTCAAAACCCTTTGGGAGAAAGTAGAAACCTTGAGAAGTACTACAGTGAAGTAGAGATCCGACTCCTTCAGACGGGCAGGCGGATGCACTTCAATTTGCAGATAGAGTGGAGCTGGAACCACGAAGTAGGAGAACCAGTTATTTGAGGCAGAAGAAGAGCCATTCATCTGGTGTAGGGACTATTTCTCCAGGTCGGCATGTGGTAGAAACAGAACCAGAAACAGGCCAGCCGAAAGACGTAGTCCCTCCAGCGTGTCCTGGGCCTGTTCCTGGTGGGACATGCCCCGAAACACCTAGGAGGTATCCGGAACAGATGCCCGAGCCACCTCAGCTGGCTCCTCTCGGCCTAGAGGAGCAGCGGTTCTACTCCGAGCTTCTCCCGTGTGATTGAGCTCTTCACCCTATCTCTAAGGGAGCGCCCAGCCACCCTGCGGAGGAAACTCATTTCGACCGCTTGTATCCGCGATCTTGTCCTGTCGGTCACTACCCAAAGCTCATGACCATAGGTGACATAGGAACGTAGATTGACAGGTAAATCGAGAGCTTTGTCTTTCGACTCAGCTCCTTCTTCACCACAACAGTCCGATGAAGCGACTGCATCACTGCAGCCGCTGCACCAATCTGCCTGTCAATTTCATGTTCCATCCTTCCCTCACTCGTGAACAAGACCCCGAGGTACTTGAAATCCGAGGTTCGACTATCGGACTGATTCTCCTCTCCAGTACCCTGGAATAGACCTTACCGGGGAAGCTGAGGAGTGTGTGTCCCTCTGTAGTTGGATCACACCCTCCGACGTGTCAGCCAAGACAGTCCTACAACATCCAGAGACTATGTTCTCCAGTACCTATGTTACCCAAGACCTAGATTAAGGTTTGGGTTAGGGTTATATGCTGCTAGATTTTATGCTGTAAAACCATACATTTATGCACAACCTTTGGGGCTGTGGAACCAGAACCAGTAGCCTATGCTACCGTTCATAGAAAAGGGAGAACATAGGTACCGGGGAATATAGGTATGCACCCCTTTGAGTTCCTTTGAGAAAAGCTCTATATAAATGTGACCATTTAAAATGACATGGAAACAAAGAAAGTTAAACACTTTTTCAATTTTTTTGATTGCTGCCCACGTTTGGCTAATCAACCAAATTATCGAAAATGAGTGATGACTATTGTTTTTTTAATGCCTGCGAATGCATTATGTTTCCAGGGTAAAAACATGCTTTGGTGGGGAGCTTTTGTTAGTTTGCTTTTGCATGAACTCCTGATGACGTTGATTTAGAGACTACAGATGTCCGCTGAACACTTTATGATGCGTGGATATTTGACAGTCATGCTTTTGCTATGTTTGGTCTTGAGAACGGCAGTCCTGTTCAAAGCCTAATCTGAAGAATGCAGCGCCTGTCCAGGTCAAATGAATATCTTCCTCTTTATGATAAATAGCCCTTATTATTGACAGTGCTAACAGATTGGAACTTTGTGTAGTCACACACAATTTCTAATATTTAATTTCTTTCTATTAATTTGTGCTATTTTATTCTTATTTGTTAGGAGGTTTTTTTAGGATCCCTACTAGCTGCACCCAAAAAGCAGGTTTATCTTCCTTGTTTCCAATAAAAAAAAAATACTGCATAACTATACATATTATAATATCATATTTTTTTGTGATTTAGTGATTTTTGTTTTTGTTGTCAACTTTTTAAATTAACAAATATGCAACACTTCAGACAAGTATTCTTGTTTTTTTAGAAGGGACAAAATCAATTGCTTTTTTGCATTTGTTGAGTGTTTGAGTAATTATTATGATTATAATAATTATATTTCATTATTTGAAATATTAATACTCTGTGTGATTTTTCAAAACATGTACATGACAATCTGCTACTTGTTACTGTGAAATGTCACTATGAGGAGGAGGGCTTATCAGTTGGTCAATGCCAACTTTTTGTATGTAAATGTAAAATTGTGATTTTCTTATGTTATAGTTAAATAATATGTACCTGAAAACCCAATATACCCCTTTTAATGTTTGGACAATTTGCTAAATGAAACGATATAGATCAATGGAGGTTTTTTCTGTTTCCTCCTGTTAGCTCTCTCTTTCCTTTCCTTGTCTCGCTCTCTTTCTCCTCTCTCTCCTGTAGCTTGCTGCTCCTCCTACCTGCGGATTTAAGCCAAACCATTTGAGAAGTTCTTTCTAAACCTAGATCTTCGTATGCTCCAGTCTGCTGCAACAAAGAGGTAAGGCAAAGCATGTCTACCAACTATTTCTTGTTACAACTTGGCATCTCGTTTATATTAAAGAGATTATTGGAATAAATGTAACTGAGGCAAAGAAGCAAAATAGTGCATTTTTCTCAGCACTGCAACATTCCTTCGTAAAAACTATATAAATGGAGCAGACAGAAGCAGCTACGGTTACTATCCCATGGAGTCCAAAGCCCAGACACAAGGGAGGGATACGACAAAATATATTTTACTAGTACTTTTGAAAGCCAATTTTGGAAAATTGAGGATTTGAAAAAGAATAATCTACTGTCTTCTGGAAAATTAACAAAGATATTTTGAGAGACTGTAAAGACAATCTTTGAATGGGTTGATTTTGTGGACTTTTATTTTATTTTAGATATTTTGGATCAATAATTTAAGAATGTCCTGCATTATTCAGTTTTTTATATTTCAAAGAGTTAAAATAATGTTTGCGACTGTAAACTAACTACATTGCATCTACAGAAGCACAGAAGAATGTAGCAATTTGTATCAAGCTAAAACGATAAACTTGCAAAGCTTTGTAGCGCCACAATCATTAGAATGAATCTGGTTAAGGTGTAAGGTCTTTAAAAAATTACATTTGCTGATGTGCAAGGAAAGCTTTTTAAGGCTATGGAGAGGACTTGAAGCTTGAAGTACTCAGTTACATTTAGCTGTTACTTTTAATTTGAAATAAAATCTAAATAGTCTCTTATTTGAATACAATTTTTGATTCATGTCTTCACTTCCCACTGTGAGTATGTCCGGACACTTAGTCTTACAATTACTTACTTGGACCACTTTGTACTTCTACTTGATTAATATTCGTTTTAAGTACACACTTTTACAATTGGGTACATTCTTAAGATACTCTACTCACCTCTGATGCAGGCGATGGACACATATTGAAGATTGAGGAAAAGTACTTTTTCTCTCTTTAACCATTGTTCCCTCATCAAGAACATACATTGAGTTGTATTAGCTTTATTTATTTACTCCTGTTTGATGAATCCTGTTTAGTTAGTCCTACACTTTGGTCCTAAGTTTTCCGTTTTGTGACATCATAGGTCCATAAATCATCACCAGACACAATTACTCTACAAGTCTGTGGCTGCATTAGCATGTAATTCCCTCTGCAGCCAGAGGATAGCGCTCTAAGTCATGCATGCTTTTTGCAGACTAATTGTTTTATTTTCTAAAACATGAGACGCTAAAGCAAGAGTATTTGTCATTTGATGAGGAAACATATGATAGTTGAAAGATATATTTTGAAATTTTTCAAGTGGATTTTTACTCGATCCAACAAACCTGTGTTGATTTAAAATTGTTAATGAATTGTTAATGAACAAAATGTATGCTTTTGTATTAGAGCAAACTGTGAATACAGGTGAAAGAAATACCTGTAGAATTATTGGTATTATTGTTGGTTCTGTATAAAAACAGCAAATAATTTGCCTTTTATTTAAGCATGAAGAAATAATGGACAAATTGTTTAAGATATTTTTAGCCAAAAATAGATTAAGTTAATAGCAGTTTTTCTTTTATGTTTCTTATAGTACATCAAAATATCAAAATTGAGTGTCCTTACCATGGGCGGGGATGCATTTCATGGAATCAGGTCACCTCCAGAAATGTACATAGTGTAACTTTAACGATTACCCTAACCCCTAAATTAAGTAGTTACTAATAAACCGTTTCATTTCAATCCGTTCATTATTAAAGATTGTGTATGCGTTACTACTTTGTTAAATACATTTGCTAACTAAGGTGTAGTTATTATAAAGTTGTACCTAATTATTAAAATTACACAAGAGGTAAAAAATAATACTAATATTACGTAGTAATGCATTAACATCTGCATGGCGACAAGCCTCACATATACCAGAAAAGCTACATTTCCCACTGAAATACACAGAGCCAGTACTGCGCTCAAGCGCACATACAGTACGTTCTGCTGAGCTGCCTCGCATTGATGCGAGGCAAACGAGAATGTTTGAGGAAGTTTACATTTTGTCGTGCAAACATCATTTCATGTAAAGTTGAGCCCATTCACAGTGAGAATGCATGTTTTTCAAGGTGTATTGAGAAATAAAAACAACTGTAATTGGGGGAAAAAAACAAGACAAATAAGTTTAATGCCATACAGAGGAATATTCCTGGAAAAGCATCAACATCTCCACGGAGACGAGCAGGCAGCAAGCACTCAGAACACAGTCTTGCAAGGATAAAACATCAGCACGCACAGGGATGGAACCACTGACCTACAGGTTGTTGGGCAAAGCTGAGCTACTTGCCCACATGTGTTTTATTCCAGTTCAAATGTTTAGTGAATTTTTTTACTTGATTTTGGCAGCAGCACGTTATTTGTGAATGTGGATTTTTGGATTTTCTGCTGTTTGTATAGTTTAAAGTTTTAAAATTGGCATTGTGTATCTTAGTTGTAAAAACATATCTCAGTCATAAAAAAGAGCAGATGTATGGCTCTGTGTCTGTCTAAATCTAAACTTTGACTGGAGTTATTGTGCCTGTAAATATACTGCGATGCACTGTAGGGAGAGCAGAGTTTTTATGACGCTCCTGTAAAATGCATCAGCCATCAGGGCCCATAATGCTTTACGAACGCTGTAAATTAAAATGGTAAATAATGCATTAATTTGAACAGATTTTGGCGAAATCTGTCAAAGTGATTTTTCCAACAACTTTCCAACAATTTGATTTGTTATTAATAGTAGTCAGTTCACAGTGCAAACTATAAACATGTCCAGGACCATTAACATTTGAGAGAAAACATCTGAGAAGAAATCTGAACTGCTATAATAAAAGAATCCAATGCATTTCAGAACATGTTTGAACAGGGTAGGAGGTTTTAGACGGAATAAGACCTCATGGAGACACAGGGGAGTTTAGTTATGGTAGTTCAATAATTCCTTGATATAGCACTCCGACAGCTGATTGATTACATATGTTAAGCAGTTATGAATGGAAACGAGCCAGAAGCTTTGCTTTTGCAGTTTATTTTTGTCATTAAATCATGCCGTAAATATCAGTACATCAGTACATAAATGATCAACCCTTACCTGGCAGGTATGCTTTTAAAGAGTATAGATCTAATTAACTTTTTACCTTCTAATATCACCGAAAATGCAGCTGTGCGTGAGAAATATACGTTACTTACTTATTACAAAACCCTGTATCTATAACTTTTCCTGATATTGACAGTTAAAATGATGTGATCTTAATAAAACAGTGAAAACATGTACTCCAATTAATGTGAGCCTGATGTTCATAACAGAGGCTGATTCACTTATGTCAATGTAATAAATAATTGAAAATAATTAGCTCAACTTCTGTTTGTGATAACTGCAGGGAGGAAATTGAGGTTGAGGAAAGTTGTAAAGAGCATTACATAGGTGAGACAAAACAGCCACTGCACAAAAGGCTGTATCAGTACAGACGGCACGCAAATTCAGGATTACTGAGTGCTGTGCATCATCAGCTCAAAGCCACAAACCACTCTTTAGAAGAAAATGAGGTGAACATTCTAAGCAGGGAGAAAATATGGTTTGAAAGAGGCCATTTTTGTACAGAAAAAAACAAAACAGAAATGGAGGTTTAAGGTTCAATCTTCCGGCAGTGTACAACAGCATATTGTAGCCATCAGCCCTGGCCGTTCTGATGCTAATCATGGACTCTGACTCTCATTACTCTTTGAAAATAAAGAATATTGGTTTCAGGTCAAACTCACAGTGTAAACAAAAACAAGAATAAAAACAGGGCAGGCTATTATCAGGACTCAGAGTAGAATAAGTATCCAAGGTCTCAGATTAGATCCGCAAATTGAGAATGACTCTCGGATGAGCGTCGAAACGTCTTGTTTAACATTGTCCAGATGACTAAAACAAAATCTTTTTAAAAATGTAAACATTTTTTTTTTTTTTTTTTACAAGTAAACAAAGATTTTCCTCACCAGTTTGTCACTAAATATCTAATTTCCATCTGAATTCCCTCAACTAAATTACAGGAATAAATAATCCAGTGGAAACAAAACACATTCAACAATAAGATCATTTCACAGAGTTCGCTCTGACCCTAATACACTCACACACATCTCATTCAACAAGTTTTACATAAACTAAAGGAGTATACATGACCAGATCAGATTAGATTTGCATTATTAAAACAGTCCATAAAATACATATCACAAAACATAGCCAACTCATTTTGTCATGTGGAGAAGTAATAATTATTCATGTAAGTGTACAATTACATAATACACACACATTTCCGCAGCATGTGGTGTTGCATGTCATAAAACGGTTAACAAAAGGTGCTACATTAGGTGTATTATAAGCGTAAGAATGTTTAATTGTTAATTATGACAAGTTTGATTATTCCATAGCCACTTTTTAAGTTCCACAGAGAATGTTGAATAGATTGTTTGACTTTTTTGTTCAGGAGGAAGATTGTTCCGCTCCTATATTGCTTTATCGGAGAAGCCTGTTAGTGCAAATGTAGTTTTCCCTTTTGGAATGTCACATTGGCCCCTGGTGGAATCCCGTGTGGCTCTGAAAGTCACTACAGATGTGAACTGAACAAAGTGCTGAAGAGATGCAAGTGCACTATTACTTAGAATTCAATATACTATTCAAATTTTGGCTAGTTTATGTATGTTGTCAAAGTTTAGCTGACATGGTATCCGTTCTAGGGTTTTTAAGGCTTGTTTATGAAGAGATTTCATTGGCTCTAACATATTTTTCTTTCCTGCTTCATTTTGCATGCCTATACATAATAACATATTATTCATATAGGCCTATATTGTGTTTCTATAGATAGATCTTCAGTCTTTGTTGAATCTAAAAGTAGCTTGCAGGCTTAAAAAGTGCGGGCAGCATACCTGTTCTAGGCCTATATCAGACTGCGGAAAATACCCCAATATTTCAGCCAGAAGCTTCCAGTTGGGGGGTTTTCCTTTTCCCCTTTGCTTTTTGTTATATTCTTTTATATTTCATATTGCAATATTTTCTAAAGAATCATTAACATATTTGACCCATTTCAAACGGCGGGCATGAATTCATTTTAAGCCATATGGAAAAATGCCCTCTTTTAGTTTTAGAGCACCTAAACCCCCCCTTCTGGCTGTCCTCCGCCGTGCGCTGCTCCCGCCGCGCGAGTGAGTGACAAACGATAGAACTTCAGATCAACACTACTTTGAGCCTAAATCAAATCAAATCAATTTATTTTTGTAAGGCCCAAAATCACAACAACAGTTGCCTCTTAGGGCCACAGGGAGAAATTAATCAATAATGTCTGTGGTGGCGATGAAGTCAGACAATGTCTGTGGTGGCGAGGGACGATGTCCCAGGGTCCTCTGTCCTTAGACTCTCCTTCTCGGCCAGAAAAAACTACAAAAAAAAACCCTTTGGGAAAAAAAAGTAGAAACCTGGAGGAGTTCCAGTAAAGGAGAGATCCGACTCTCACAGACGGACACGAGGAGACTGGAGCTGGACCCACTCTTCAGGCAGATGAGGGACCGTCTGAGTCGAGCTGGACCCACTCTTCAGGCAGATGAGGGACCGTCTGAGTCGAGCTGGACCCACTCTTCAGGCAGATGAGGGACCGTCTGAGTCGAGCTGGACCCACTCTTCAGGCAGATGAGGGACCGTCGGAGTCGAGCTGGAGCCACTCTTCAGGCAGATGAGGGACCGTCGGAGGCGAGCTGGACCCACTCTTCAGGCAGATGAGGGACCGTCCACACAGGGCAGGGACCACTTCACCAAGAGAGGGGCATCTGGGTCCACAGGTCCTCAGGAGTGAGAGAAAGAAAAAGAAGGCGGTGAACAGTTTGCAAGTGGAATTAAAAAATAAATATTGTTTGATAGCATAAGTAGTCAGAAGAAGAGGATAGTGCTCAAGCTGTCATACTTCCCCCAGCATAGTTGCTCCTAGGGCAGCATAGCTAAAGCTGTGGGTTTATGTTTCTCTTCCTAACTGGTCTGACCATAAGCGATTTCGAAGAGGAACGTTTTAAGCCTGGACTTAAATGAAGAGACTGTGTCAGCATATTTAACATGGGTCGGGAGCTGATTCCATAACACAGGAGCTTGGTAGCTAAACGCTCTACCTCCTACAGTACTTTTAGAGACTCTTGGGACCACCAGAAGGCCGGCATTCTGAGAACGAAGAGCTCTGTTTGGATGATATGGTTCTATAGCATCTTTGAGGTAGGATGGGGCCATGTCATTTATGGCTTTGTAGGTCAGGAGTAGAATTTTAAATTTGATTCTAAACTCGACGGGGAGCCAGTGAAGAGACTCCAGCACTGGCGTAATGTGTTCTCTTCTTTTTGTTCCTGTTAGTAATCTTGCTGCTGCATTTTGAACCAGTTGAAAGCTTTTTATGGAGCTTTTAGGACACGCTGCAAGCAGGGAGTTAAAGAAATAAAGTGAGTTAAAGAAATAAAGGGAGTTAAAGAAATAAAACTGGTGTTAATTCTACAGCATGCGCAGAACAGATATGTCTATAGATCTATATATATGTATAAAAGTCTATGTCCATCGCGCTCTTATTTCCGGGTTTCTCGGTATCGGCTAGAACTTCTCTCCGTTTATTTTCCCGGTTGCTGCATCAACTGCCACATAAACCTTCACCATTGTGATAATAGTAAAGAGTGCGATATCATTAATGACGTTTTGGGCCTCTTTGAGCCGTGTTTCGTCGTAAATCGAAGCAGAAAATCTCCGGTTTAGAATAGGCTTGCATGGAGAGACACGGGTTAGCCTGGCGGAGCCAGCGCGGAGCCGGGGGGAAGGGGGCGGGAGGCGGTAGGGGAATGGAGAGGGGGGAGGGGGGATGATGACGCGTGCTTGCCCTTATGACGCGGTCCTGCACCCACCCCCCCGTCAGTTTAGAGATTCGAGGAAAGGATATAGTCTGTACTATAGCTAAAAACTGCGGGAATCAATCAAAAAAACACTCTGGTATGAAGCACAAATAGCAATGTAAGAAGGTTAAAAGCTCTGAAAAGTCGATTTTGCGTGTTATGGGACCTTTAAGAACAAGATTCTGGTTGTGGCCCACCAAATGACAAAGTTATTAAATATATTGAAATAACAGAACATAAAGACTTGAAACGCTATCTAGGTGTACCGAGGGGCGTGCAGCGCATGACACAGCGGTGCATGCGCTGTGTAGAGCCTGGACATTAGGCTGGTCTGAGTAGGAGTTCTGTTTTGGTGTAGCTCTGGTTTAGGACAGGACATAGACTCTGAGTCTGAGCTTTGCTGTCCGATGGTCAATCTTTTTCTGTAATGATCTTTTTTATACAAATGTATATTTTTAGGTATATTTTTAGCAGAACAGAGTGTCCATCAAGTCCATCCACACCATAGTCCTTCACAACTTTGTGGTCGGTGAGACAGAGACCACAAGATGAGAGCAGCTCCTTCAGATCTAACTGGGTTGTGAAAACTACTTGGAAGAGGGGCAAAACTTATTCCCTTGCCAAAACGTTTGTCCAGTCGATAGAAAACTTTAAATTGCATGATATAACTTTTTTGGAGGAGGGCCACCTTTACTCCATGGAGATTATTACATTGCCTGTAATGGTCCAGACTGTGGCATTAAACTTTTTTGTTCTGCAATATTAAAATTAAATAATTTAAATAATAACATTTTATATTTAAAAAAAAACAAAACATTAAAGGTCCCATATCATGCAAAATCGACTCTCCAGAGCTTTTAACCTTCTTACCTTCTTACTCTTGCTATTGGTGCCTCATATATGTGCCCGAAAGTGTTTTTTTTAATTCCTGCAGTTTTTAGCGAGTTCAGTCTATATCCTCGGATCTGCAGGCGGACGGGGCCTACCCACAGCAACGCGTCATAATCACCGCATGGCCCCCATTCTCCCCACCCCCCTCTCCCTTCCCCCGCCTCAGCGCCTAGGGGAAAAGGGGGAGGGGGGGGGGGGGGGGGGTGACGCGGGCACAGCTTGATTTGCTCACCGTGTCTTCTTGGAGAAAATGTGTTTTCGGCTGTAAATATGTATCTAAACTGTTTAATTTGCCGAAAGAGGACACAGTACGTGGAAGGTGACTGGAGTTTATTTCGGGTGTTTTTGCCCACAACGTGGAAGAGAGCCACCGCGGTGAAGTTAGTTTCAGCGCGAGAGCTGTAAGTACTAAAGCTACATGTACACGTGCGACTCACGCACATTTCCTGACGAGGCATTTGTTATTACATTGTTTTGTGATGTTTTTAATTTATTATGATGACTGTGCAAGTGCTTGAAATGTGATTATTGCTTTTATTCTTTGATAACTTGGCATTCCTGTGTGCTGCTGTGTAGCGGTGCCCGGGAGGCGAATATTTTTTTCGTTCATAACTTCGGGCACTCAGCCAATCAGAAGGCGAGCAGCTTCTGGGTGGGAGTTGACTTAAAATCTGGTCTCCTCCCACCCAGAATAGATCGAATCTCAAACCAAGCCGTTTGCATTTCCGGGTTTGTGATCGGGGTCCAAGGTATGGGTGATACTTCATAACGATTATGTTATGGGTGTTGGGTGTCACAACACTTATTATTATCAAATATACCCCTAGGGTAGACTATGAAAGAGGAAAAATAGCATAATAAGGGATCTTTAAAAACATGAATTCATCCTGCCCCAGTGTTCTTTCACTTATGTTCAAGTTACCTATTTGTCTGGTCGCAGTAAACTACATCATGTTGTTTTAATGTTGGCACCAAAAGCGTTTAAATGTTTCAATGTATAATTATACAAATTAAACTGAATGGATTTTTAAAAAAAGTAACTGTATTTCTGTTAAAGGGATTAGTATATGGAACAAGTTGGATTACCAACTAAAAAAAAATCATACTCAAGAGATGCCTATTCAAGGTTTAAAACATAATTTTTGGAAAACTATACAACTCTGGAACGATATTGTTTGTATAAAGAGTAATCTATAGAGTCTGTTTTGTTCGATTGATTCTGATATGCTGCTTTTCTTGGAAATCTGCACTTTAAAGTTAAATAGGGTTGGGCATTACAAGTATTTTTTACTTCAGCCTCAACCCGGTCGCGCCTCTAGTATGATTTTTATGTCCATTCTTGTTAAGCTGTAAAATTACAGGATAAACCTCTAATACTACTACTAGTAATAAATACTGCCGGATTTTTAATGTTCTTTTATTTCCATTTTAAAAATCCAATTGGTACAATGACAGATACATTAAAGTAAATATCTAATTAAAACAACAACAACAACAACAAGTGTATCTAATGATATTTAACAAATAACACATTTAAAATCTCACTGGAATAACAACACCAAGTGAATACCTAATTAGAAAAATCAAATAGATCTAATGACTATTAACACATACAATTGCACACATTTGCATAGGTGCAATAGAGTGTTGGGCAGGTTGAAGCCCTGACACAATTTCTAAGGTATCTTAAGAGGTCCATGAGTCCATGAATATTTTAAGAGGTCCATGAGTTTTTTTAAGTCATCATACCTGATTGTCACACATTGACAGGTGCAGATGCAAGAGTGAGGTCGATGTTAAAAGAGAGAAGACAAGATCCATACATATTTGAAATCGATCACGTTTAAACAACTCAAATTGTCCACATATGGAATTTGCTTGGCACCACATTATGATTTAAGCCAAACATGCAACTGTCTGACGCGACTGAATTTCACATCTCCAAAGAAGGGGGTTGTCAGTGGAGCTGAAATGACACCCAGTTTTCCAGGGTTGATCAGGGAAATAAAGTCTGCTTTGAGTTTCTCTGATTTCTGTAGTTTTAAATAGTTTTTGCCAACATGAACGACCACAGAAGACACAGACGGGTGATGCTGCAGGATGTTTGGAGCGGTGGTGTTTATATCTTGCTCAAGGGCACCAGTATGACAGCAGGTATAGCCCTTTCCCACCCGCACGTCTTTCACGATGGATGATCCCAGGATGAGTGCTGTGGGTTTCTGTGTGTGGCCCAGTGCCAAACTTGGGCATGGCTCCCTGCTGGAACCAGCAGCACGACTCCGAGTTCCCACTTTGAGCCAATTAGGAGGGTCACCGGGTCTCGGAGGCTTTGGTGGAGAAGCTCGCTGTGTCTGCAAAATGGGCTCTTGTGGCAGTAGCGTGGGTCCCACCGAGGACCACTGCCGGATCATGGTCGTCCCAAATTCACACAGCACAGATAGTCTTTGCTCCAGCTCGGTCACCTGCTGGCTCTAGACCACGCACGCTACTCTCACAGTCAGATGAGGAGTTGAGCGACGGCATCCTAGTTTGATCTAGTCTTAGTAGTTAAAAACATACAAATCCAGATATCCAGCGGTTAAAAAGATAAAAACATAATAAAACACTGTTACAGGCTGTACACAATATAAAACGTATCCTTAAAATGTATAAAATTGACAGTTTGGGGAGCTCCATCTTTCGAGCAACCGAGATTGAATTTGGTCTAGTTTGATTAAGATTGCAGTACATTGCTTGTCCCATATTTTAAAAATCAGCTTGTTGTTTTCTAAGTTTTCAGGATAATAATTCATAACATTTTGATATACTGTCATCGTTGTTTGGTAAAGAGCATTTTATTAACTATTCCCTATGAGGTTATCTTTTTAATTTCCTGTTGCATTTCTTGGCATGATTTGCCTCCATCAATTTTAGTTTTTCTTGCTGATCATTTAGCTTTGTCTCAATTTGTTTCTTTTTTGCCGAGGCAATAACTATAGTTTTTACTCTCAAAACTGCTTGAACAGCATGCCAGAGGGTGAGAACTTTGTTCAAAGGCATTCAGTTTGAAATCAATATTGCAACTTTCCTCTTGTGTTTGCCCCTGTTAGATGTTTTATGACAAAATGTTGTTAGTTTTTTCATGTTCTATGTTGCTTTAACGCAGTGCTTTTCAATTATTTTCTGTTACGCCCCCCCACCAAGAAGAAAACTATTTGCGCCCCCCCACTCCCCACCGTGACTATAAATAAAATAATTTTATAAAATTGTTATAAGTACATCTCTGCATAACATTTTATCCTTATTAACATTAAAGAAAAGAAAAGAAAAGTAAAACTTACAAAGAATAACTTTATTAAATCTTGTTTTAAGTCTGCAACAGAAAAGATTTTAAGTGCATCAATGCCTGAAATAAAAAAAATAAAAAAAATCCTTGTTTAAACTGTAAACATGTTTGACCAACTAATTGCACCATTGCCAAAATTAAATAAAATCAATAAATAATATTTAATAATATAACTAATTTATATTCAGTTCAGCAACATTAACTCAGGAGCACAATATACAAAACACTTAAACCTACAAAACAAAAATGATTTTTTTATCAAAATGAGGAGGAAGTCAGGATCAATGGCTACAATGAGCACGTTTTGCAGTGCACAGCTTTTCGAAGCGAGGTTTGAAGCATGATAGTGCAACTCTCAGCTCCTGCTCAATGTTTAGCTGGGACCTGTACTTGGTCTTCAGTGCAGCAACAGCAGAGAAGCCAATCTCACAAAGGTTAGATGTTGCAAAAGGAAGCAGAATGCTTATAGCTTTCTCCCCTAAGAGTGGATACTGCCTCTCTACACTCAGCCAGAATGCACTGAGTGTCTGTGACGTGAACCTCAGTCTCAATGTGTCAGACGTCAGACGTCATGTCAATGAACTGGTCCTCTTCTGCAGAGCTGAAACCAGTTGGAGCTGGTGCACTGAAACATCATACTGGGAACTGTTTTCAGGGAAGTGCTTTTTAAAGAATCCCATCAGTGAAGAAATATGCTGCTTAATGTGTGGAATCACTGAGATAGCATCATAGTCATTAGTTTACACAAATTCATGCAGGTTCTCGAATGAATCAGTGTTTCCTTCATCAAGTTGCCTGCCACACATTGCAAGCTTTCGGGTGAAAGAGCTAATCTTGTCTGTGACCTGAGGGAGGTGTTTATCTTTCCCTTGAAGCTGTAGATTCAGTTAATTTAGCTTTCCAAATATGTCACTCAGGTAGGCCAGTTTTCCCAGGAAGTTCTAATCACAATTTTTTTCTGCCACTTCATACTTGTGCTCCTGCTCCAAAAACACACTTATTTGCTCTCTTAGCTCAAAGACTCGGGACAAGACTTTTCCTCGTGACAACCACCTTGCTTCACTTTGATAGAGCACAGCTTGATGTTCAGCTCCCATCTCCTTGCAGATGGCGAAAAGAGAAGACTCTTTTTTTTTAGTGGTCTGGTCTTTATAAAATTGACTACACCTATGAGGTCAGTCATAACCTCACTTAATTCAGGGGAAAGTTGCCTGGATGCAAATGCTTCTCTGTGTATAATACGGTGTGTCCACTCAGTGTGAGGTGAGGCTGTCTTGATGAGTGCCCTAAGTCCTTTTCTATTCCCTGCCATGGTTTGTGCACCATCACTGCAAATACCAATGCAGTTCTCCCACTTTAGCCCATTCTCGGTCAAAAAGGAGTCCAGAATTTTGAATAGCTCTTCAGCTGTGGCTCTGTCTCTGACATATTTACAAAAAAGTAGATCCTCACACAGGGAGTTTGACAAGTGAAAACATGCATAAGCAATAAACAGGCAGTCTTTGTTGCTGTCAGTTGCTTCACCGGCAAAACGTTTGTCTTTGAGTTTATCTACCAGCTGTTCTTGAAGATCGTTAGCAATGTCATCTATACGTCTGGCGACAGTGTCATTGGACAGAGGGATAGTTTTTAGTTTTGCTGCACTGGCGTCGTCAAGCATGACAGAGACCATGTTAATGACTAATGCTGCAGGCCGTATCAGCTCCTCTGCTATGGTGTGGGGCTTTTTGCACTGCGCAATTGGGTACGCCACCTTATATGATGCTAACAGCGCTCGATGGTTTACTGAAGTAGCCTTCACAAAGAGGGATGACTGTTGGCAATATTCAGCATGTTTTCGCTGAAAAAACTCTAGCGGCTTATCTGCGTGATTGGGGTGTAATGTATTTAGTGACGCGCTAATTTATTTGGCTTCATGCTGTCCGCTGCGAGCATTTTTAAGATAAGATAAGATAATCCTTTATTGTCCACATATGGGGAAATTCCATTGTTGCAACGCCGGTAGATACAGCGGTAGATACAGAGGAAAAGAACAGAGAACTTATAGGAAGTTTGAAAAACTTTTTAGACACAGCAAACACATCGGTCTTTCCTCTTCTCCAACTGTAGTCACAGTGAAGCCAAGCGCTAAATACGCTTTCGGGTGACTTTCTTTTGTCTCATTATCTTTGTCTCTCTCCGCTTTTCTTTTCATCCCATTTAAAAACTTTTTTATGTTGGGGGTTGTTATGTTGAATAACGGAGGCTATAGACAGAACGCAGTCGGAGCTTTCTGTTTACTCAACACTGCTAACCAAGGCAAACCTGTTTTCTTGTAAGTCGTAAAATGTTGCACTGTCGCAAACATGACAGAAGTAACAATGAGCGCCACTTCCAGCTACTGTAGTGGATGCGCAATTACACTTTATACTAGTACGGCCAAAAAAAAGCCTGTTCTCCAGGGTCACGCGCGCCCCCCCAAAGTATCACACCACGCGTGGGGGGGCTATTTGATAAGGACTGCTTTAACGTGTTTCTTGTTAAAACTTTTTTTTTTCCTTTCTCATTTTTAGCAATATTTTTGATCGTTCGAGAGGGTTCAGTATGCCACGAACGTGATGCTTCTCACAACACTTCGATGCCATTGGATTGACTGCATTGATTTTGCTACAGCTAATTTTCCACTGTTATAAAACTCTCTGGTCAAACAATACATATAAAAACAAGAACCACAGAAACCCAAAACATGATCATATATAAGATAATAGAGAGGAGGGAAATCCATTCCTAATGAAGGGCCCTCCTGACAGTCTCCCCAGCTGTTCCTGGCTCCAATCCCCACAAAAACTTCCCACAAATCCAATCACCACATTTGGTACTCTAATTAGCGGATGTAATCACACATTTTATGAGCTGACAGCCAGCATGGATCATAAAGTCTCATGTCAAAAACAAATAAATCTTTCCACATTCTTTCTTTTCAAATTACAGGAAAGTATTACCATGTGACCGGAACCTGAACTCACATACCCCAAGCCAGTGGTTCCAACTCTTGTTGTTGGTCAGTTTTCTGTGATTTGCACCTTCCTGAGCAGTACTTCTGTCTCTCCTGGAGTTCTGAGCACCTGTTTTTTTGAGGGAACCACAACTCCAGTGTCAGGTATAATATCCGGTATCACGTTCAGTATTTACCCTATCTGGAGTAGAGACTGTTTCTCCAAGCAGTTGAGGAGCATCTGGATCAGGGGTGGGCAAACTTTTTGACTCGAGGGCCACATTGGGTTCTAAAAGAGGGGCCTGGCCAGGAAAATATGGATGGTGTGTTTGTGTGAACTAATGAATTACTATAAATTACACGCAAGATTTGACCTGTAACTTGTAACAAAGCAAACAAATGCAAGGCTCAATGTACAAATTGTTTTCCAAATGCATTAAATAATGATTGATTTAATTACATTTCAGTTGAATAAACACAGCAGGAAAACTGACCTTCAATTTCAGTGGGAACAGTGTTGTTGATCTCCCTGTTTTGCAGTGCATCAAAGTCTGGTGTAAGTTTTGTTGTAACTGTTGTAACTTTTAGTATAACTTGGACAAGCTTGGCGGGCCGGATTGAAAGGCCCAACGGGCCGGATGTGGCCCGCGGGCCGTAGTTTGCCCACCCCTGATCTGGATCCACAGGTCATCGATGTACCTGTTCCATTCACCACGGGGACGTGAGAGGAAAAGAAAATGCAATGAATAGATTGCGATTGAAATTAAATATGAAATATTGTTGATAAGAAAAGTAGTCAGAAGCAGAGGATAGTGCTCAAACTGTCATACTTCCCCCAGTATAGTTGCTTCTAGGGCAGCATAGCTGGGACACTGTAGGTTTTTATTTCTGTTCCTAACTGGCCTGGCCATAAGCTATTTCAAAGAGGAATGTTTAAAGCCTGTCAGTGTTGTGTTACTTTTACTAAAGTAACTTAAAGAGTACTAATGAATGGAACAGAAATAAGTAATGAAACAAAAAAACAAATAAACAGCCAGTGGCAACACCTGTAAATTCTTAATATGCATACTTTTATTTTGTATGCTAGTATTATAAATGCAGTAGATGTGTAGTAAATATATAGATTATGTAATGCAGGAACAAAAGGGATTACATAGTCTGAAATGTTTACAGGTGATGTTGTGTTAATGGCGATTACAAGTGTATTGCTGCTGTTTAGTCATTGTGATGTGTTAGCACAGCCCCTGAGCCTAGTTATGCAGTGTGTGCACCGCGACATGAACTACCACAGCTCTTCACTGCCCACAGCCCCCATCTGGAACCACTCAAACATCCATGTGATTATTTTCAAAGCTGGAGCTGAAGGTGATGGAAGAGTAGCAGCTCATCCTCAAACGGAGCTCTTTTGGGAGACTGTCATCGACCAAGGCCCAGGGAGCTGTGGAGAGGGAACAAAAGTGGTTGAATTGGTATGTTGAATTACAAGATGTGTAGTCAGAAAATATACATACATTTATAAAAAAAAGGGATGGGTTTCTGTGCTGGAGGAATGCAGTGGTTCAGGGGAAAAAGAGAAAAATTATTGGAGTACGGTATCACATTTATGGAACATTTAACCATGTTTGAATTTAGTTTCCTCAGTAGTGGGAAGGATCAAAAGTACCAAAGTACTGTACAAAGTACAAAGTAAGTAAAATGTTATGGTATTTGTCATTTACTAAACCCCTTGACGTCTGAATTATTTTCCGAATACTAAAAAAACATTTGAATCTTGGTTTTTACTTAACCAGGGCCGGCCCAAGCCTTCAGGGGGCCCTAAGCGAAATTTTCCTTGGGGGCCCCTCACCACATCTTCAGAATCAGTTTTATTGTCATTGACAGGGAACAATTCACAAACTGGGAACTTGATTTGACGCAAACAAAGTGCACCAAAATGCCAGGGCATCTGTTTGCCATCTTGGTTAGTTAATAATCAGCACCTCACAAGCTCAAATATTGATGACTCAAATGCCACAACGCAGCTTGCTATTCTGCTGACATCATCTCTACTCTCTGTATAAATAACACGCCTCTCAGAGATGTTACAAATGCATTTGTAGTGGTGTTAAGGATCTACAGACACATTCAACAGAGGTGTCTGGGGGCGCTCCCCCAGAGATTTTCAGACCTTTTTCATGTATTCTGGTGCATTTTAATGTGGTCCAACCGGCTAAAGTAAGATTCAAATGTTGAGGTTGTAATGCTATAAAATGATAATGAGATGAAACTGTGCCAGGAGAAAGTGACTAAAGCCAGTTATTAATACATTTGTATACTTAATTACGCAATAACATTTTTATTTATTTATTTATATTTTACTGCTCCCTACTGTTCTTTCTTGCCAAAGTGACAAAGCAAGTTATATTAAATTAAACAAATGACAAAAGCATTGATTGATTAACAATTAACACTGATAAAACAACACAGTGCTAAAAGGTTAATTCCCAAGATCCATACCTAACTGTTTTTTTATTTTTGTTTAACCATAATTAGGCTATAGAAACACAATGTAGGCTTTCATTAATAGCCTAATGTTGTTTATCATTTACAAATGTGCGATATAAAAAGGAGAGAGAAAATCTGCTATTCAACTAGACCATTTAATATAGTTGAGTATTTTGAAAATAAAATATAGTGGCCACAACTACGCTAACGATAGAAGGTTGAGCTTAACCAAAACTTCCTCTCTCCTCCTTCCTCTGCATAACACAGCGCGCACTTGGGCGCTTTCTGGCGCTTTTAGGCACTTTCTGGAGCTTTGCGCCACGCTTCGGTGCTTTCCGGAGCTTCCCAGCACGCTCGCGATCGACGTATTGCCCAATGGGATGTAGCAGCCCACTATAGTGGATAGTGACTGTGTTACCTCTTCCCAAAACTGTTTGACAGGGGTGCAGTGCAAGGTTGCGTGGATATAGTGTCTACATCTTTCTGAGTGCAATGTGTGCAAATCTCTGATGTGAATCCCATTTTAGCAAATCTGTAACCCGTGAAATGTGTTCTGTGAAGTGTTTTGTATTGTATTAATTATAAGTTGGCATTTTTGGACATGAGATATATATTTTTACAGATTTGGTTCCAGAAGTTAGACTCCCATTTTATTGAAGGCTTATTATTTTATTGAAGGCATATGGTCTGAGATGGCTTTGAAATGATTTTGTATATTTTGGTGAGAAGTTTCTTTGGAGAAGATATATTATTCAAGTCTGATATGGCAGGCGGGAGTTCTAAATTTGTTGGTCTGGTGTTGTGTGAAATGTTGTTAAGTTGTTTTGAAAAATATCTTTAATATGTGTGATACCCTTTTCAGCCCATGTGGGGAAGTTGAGTATTTTTTTATTGCTTAAGAAGTTCAGGGTTGTTCCAAAGTGGGGTGAAGTTAGATGGGGCATATGTGGAATTTGTTACTTGGTGAAATTTCCACCGGGCTGTCAGAGTGGAGGTGATGGTTATTGCATTAAAGCATGTGTGTCGTCTTATTGATTTGGTGAGAAATGGGATGTCTGCTACATTTAGTTCTATGCATAATGATTGTTCTATTTCTAGCCATATAATATCAGATTGGGTGGGGTGAGTCCATTTGTAAATGTATTGTAGTTGGTTAGCCAATGAGTAATATTGAACATTTGGTGATTCTACTCCTTGAGCTTTGTTTTTCTATAGTGTACTAAGTTTAATCCTTGGTGTTTTATTTTTCCAATAGAAGTGAGTGATAATGGAATCTAGAGATTTAAACCAGGTGATCATTGAGAATAAATAGTTTATTTTTGGTAAAATTTTCATTTTTATTGCTGCTATACTGCCAATTATGGAGAGGGGAAGGTTAAGCCATCGAAGTAAGTCTTCTTCTATTGTCTCTGACAGCCTGGAGGAAATCTTGATACCTAGGTAAGTGATGTGATCATAGCATAGGAATGGGTGACTGGTGGGATCCCACATCCCAGTTAGTTTTATGTAGTGGGAGGATGGATGATTTATTCCAATTAATTGCATAATCTGAAATCTTTGAAAAAGATTGAATTGTTTTGATTATTTCTTGAACAGATGTATGAGGTTCTTGTATAAATAGGAGAATATCGTCTGCATATAGTGAGATTTTATGGGCTTGTGTTGTTTCAATACCTTTGATTGATGGGTTCAGGCGGATCGCTGCTGCTAGGGGTTCAGTAAAAATTGTGAAAAGAGACGGAAAGAGTGGACATCCTTGGCTTGTCTCCCTGTGTAGTGTGAAGCTGTGATGTTAGTCCATTGGTTGTGACTGTGGCAGATCTGTATAGAATCTTGATCCAGTTAATAAATGACTCTCCAAAGTCAAATCTTTATAGTGTGGTGAATAGAAATTTCCAGTTGACCTTATCGAAAGCTTTTTCTGTATCTAATGTGGCGATGAGTGTGTCTTTCTATTGTAGTGATGAGTAATGCATTAAATTGTATAATCTGCAGGTGACACTAGAAATCTTACATGCAAATAATCCATCAGAAACCATCCATTAAGAACTGAGAAAAAAATTATTCCTTGCTCAATGAAATAATAAACAAAAGAAACCAGTTCCTTATTCACAAACTCCGTCACGAGAATTTCCATCACAGCAATAAATCCGGGAAAATATTTGGCTAATCAAATCAAAAGAAATACAGAAAAAACAACAATAACCTCTTTTAGGAACTCAGCGGGGAAGCTAACCAATTCACCAAATGAGATGAACAACACTTTTCAAGAATACTACTCAAAATTACACTCATCTGATCTGGACCAAAATCAAGAAGACATAAACCAATTCCTCGATGACACCCTCCAGCCAAAACTCAACCCGGAAACAAGTCAACACTCTCGAAATGCCAATGACTACTGAGAACTACACTCCGCCCTGAGTCAAATGCAAAATAATAAAGCACCAGGACCGGATGACTTCCCTGCTGAGTTCTATAAGCATTTTTGCTCAACCATATTCCCACTATTCACTAGAACAATAACAGAAATTAAACAAAACGCTGCATTCCCACCCCACATGAACACAGCCCTAATGTCACTCATTCCTACACGCAACAAAGACCACATACTCTAAATACATCTAATTACCGTCCCATCTCACTTATAAATGTTGACATCAAAATTATCAGTAAAGCACTATTTAAAAAGTTATACCACATATCATCCATCCTGATCCGACTGGCTTTATAAAAGGAAGACATGCATCCAACAATTTTTCTTCCAGTTGGACTTCTTTTTCCTTCTTCTTTTTATGGACTGAATATGAAATAATAAAGTAGCTGTCAAATTCTGGATCTTTTAAAAGAGATGTGTTGAAATGCCATCTGGTGGAGTGCTTCTGTATTGCAGGTATGTTCCATGTGAGAGTTACTGGTGAGTGGTCGCTAATATTGATGGGGTGAATTTTTGTTTCGATGAGATTTGGTATGATTGAATTACTGGTTAGAAAAAGATCAACGCGGGATTAAGTTTGGTGGACATTGGAGTAAAAAGTATATTCTTTGTCAAGTGGATGTTGTAGCCTCCAACTATCGCCAAGACCAAAATCACTTGGAGGATTGCATGCATTTGTTTGTATGTTTTGACCGGTCTACTGATGGATTGATGACAGTGTTATAATCTCCCCCTATAATTATAAGGGAGTTGTGAGAGAGAGGAGAAGAAATTAGAAAAAAAGGAGGGGTCATCAGAGTTTGGACCATACATTTTGAATTGGAATATTGTTCATTGAAATGTTAATGATTATAAAACGGCCTTCTGGATCTGAAATTGTTTTATTGTGGCTAAATCTAATTTTATTGTTTATTAAGATGCACACTCCTCTGTGTTTTGAGTTATAGTAGGATGAAAAACAGTGGTCAAAATGTTCAGTTTTTAAAGTGTTTTTGGGTTGTGAGAGGTGGGTTTCCTGTAATAAACATTTGTACTTTGTTCTTTTTTGTCTGTGAGCCAACTCGTCAAACAGTCCATGTTAAAATGTTTAATTGCATGAATTTATGACGGGCATTTCAAAATTACTCTGTGTGGGAATGTGTGTGCGTGTGTGTGTGCATACGTGTATGTGTGCGTGTGTGTGTGCTCTTGTAGGGCTACATTCCAAATGACAAACAACGTAGGACAAACATAGACGTTCAACAAAACATGTAAACAGTGAGCAAAAAGACTCATTCGGTGCATTTAGTGTAAAGTGAGGGTGCGTGGTGCAGGGGTTACCCCCCACGAGTCCGAAGGTTTGCTAGTCCGAAGGTTCACAAGTCCGAAGGTTTTAAAGGTTCACTAGTCCGAAGGTTCGCTAGTCCGAAAGTTCACTGGTCCGAAAGTTCACTAGTCCGAAGGTTTGCTAGTCCGAAAGTTCCTCATAGGCTAAAGTGAAGGTGCATAGACGGCATTGGGATGTAGTCAGTCTGTAAAATGCGCACGAAGCACGAAGACACGCACTGGGGCTCGTCACAATGTTTAGTGTACCAGCTGCTCACAGGTGGCACCGCAAGTTGTACTGTGTATATAAACAAGGGAACATCTGAATCATCCGCTTTATGCCCTCATTTGATCATGGGTATAGAAATACGCGTGATCCGATGTGGAAATTGGTCATTGAGTCCGTAATGAGTCCCTTTGAGCTGCCTGCCTTGTCGCTGAACCTGTTCTTTTTGCTTGAAATGTTCAAATTTTACGATGATGGTTCTAAGTCAGGTAGAGTTGGAAAGTTTTTGTCCTAAACAATGTACGCGGTGGAAGGTGATGTGCTCGACGGTCTCTGGTTTGAGTTGATTAACCATGAAGTCCTTAACAGATTTTTGGGGTCGCCGGTGGATGGTTCTGGAATGCCGGTGAAGATTAGATGCTCTCATGCTGCGTGACTGTAGATCCAGGATGGTTTCTTGCATTAATTTGTTTTCGGCGGTGAGTTGAGTAGTTACGGTGGAGAGTTTGGCGGTGAGTGTGTCCATGGAGCTTTTTATTGATTTGTTTTCTTGTGCGAGTGAATCGACTGTATTCCAGGCTATGACGAAGGTTTTGGAATTCTTTATGGAGTACTTCGATGAGTGAAAGTCTGGCATCCAAGTTGGATAAGCGCGTGTTTATTTCTCCGAACAGTAGTTTGTTTTTGGAGGAGTTGGTGGTGGTGATGAAGAAGAGGAATCAGTTGCGGTGGGTGAGTCTGAAGTGTGCAGCTTTTTTGCTTTGCGTGGTCCCATTGTGTCAATTGTAGCATTCGTCGATGTAATCCTCCAGGTGGTCCAAGTCTGAGCGGTAATACAGGTCTTGATCGGGTGTTGTTCTGTCGAAGAAAGGAAAAAATACCGTGAAAGTTTGTTTTTCCTAGCCTGGCAAGAGTGTTGCGTTCACAGCGGCATCACCTTGCGTTCACCTCAAATCACATCTCTACCATCCAGAATTCGGAGTTGAATTTAAAAATTAAATTTTATTCTAAATACATTTCTTGAATTCTTAGATGTATATATAATAATATATATATCTAGCACCAGCGGCACCGCTTCTCCTCCGCTGCACGTCCGAACACCGGCTCCGCGCTCCCGCACCCGCCGCCCCGGAGGTCTGTACCTGGCCGAAGGTGTGGCCCCAGCCCGCCACAGGGGCAGAAACGGAGAGCGGGGCAGCGACACCACCGCCGCCGCCACCGCATGGAACCGAGCACGCCGCAGCTGCTACCTCTTCTTCCACTACATCCACACGGTAAAAGGGCGCTTCACCCGGAGAAAAGCAGCCCCATACAAATGAGGTACAGCCCGTTTCTCTGCTTTCCCACGCTCCGCAGACGGGGGCGATCTGGACACAAAACTGGACACAAATGCGTCTCGATTGGGCTAGAGCACCACCGGCGTCTGGTATGTTGACTGCCGCTTCTGTCCCAACGTCTTTGTTTTGTTAGTTGTTTCCATTCTTTTGTTTTGTTCCCGCGTCTCTGTGTTGTCTTCTGTCTACATATCCGTGTTCCTTCACTTCATCGGACATCGCTGCACCTGTCTATCACTCATCTCCTCCCCCATCGCCTGTACTATCTGCTGCGCTAGCCGCCAGCTAACAGCTGGATTAACACCTGCTGAGGCCCGTCATGGCATCGCGGGGCCTGCAGACAAGGTCTGGGGTAACCAACACCATTCACTCCACCAGCTTCAACACCCGGTCCACTGCTGCTTTCTCACAACTCTCTGCTCACCAGCTTCTAGCCACCGCCAACATACTAACTGGATTACTCTCATCTGCTGTTACGTTCCATCTCCTCCTCAGACTATCACTCCCGCGTCTCCAGGCCACCGCTCCACCTACACTGCTGCTGACCTTCACCTCCTCAACCATAACCACTGTCTCCTAGCTGCTGCTGCTGTTGCCTCTGCAGCTAGCTCAGCTGGGATCCTCCAACGATGGCTCACCTATCCCATCACTCTGGACTAGTTTTCGCCCCCCCCCCGTCACCCCCACCTGCCGCACTGCCAACCTCAGCAACCTCCGCCCCCCCACCCCTGTGCCCCCATCTCCCTTGCACTGCTGAACTGCCGCTCCCTCTCCAACAAAGCACCTGTTATATTTGAACTGCTACTGGACAATAACATTGATCTGCTTCTCCTCTGTGAAACATGGCAACAGCCCCTGGACTTGTATGCTCTCAACCAAGCCACTCCATCCAACTACAGTTACACTGCCAAACCCCGCCTCTCCGGGCGTGGGGGAGGTCTTGCTGTTATACATAAAAAATCTACATCCATCACTGAATTGAACCTCAACCTTCCATCCATCTCATCATTTGAATACCTTGCCTTCTTCCTCCCCAACTCTATCACAGCTATCCTAATCTATCGTCCCCCAAACCCCACCCCTCTTTTCTCACTGAATTGTCTGAACTCCTCACTATCGCATCCTCTCTCTCTGCCCACCTCCTACTCACTGGTGACTTCAACATCCACATTGACTGCCCCAACGCCCCACTGACGTCCGACTTCCTCTCTCTCCTGGACTGCTTCCATCTCACCCAATACATTGACTTCCCCACCCATACCAAAGGCCACACTCTGGACTTAGTTCGTTCCTCTTTCCTACCCATATCTAACCCCCACCCCCTCCCCTTCGCACTCTCTGATCATCTCTGCATCCTTTTCTCCGCCCCCCTACCCTCGCCCCACAACCCAAAAAAACGCACCATTACCTACCGCAATATCAAGTCAGTCAACCCTCTCACACTCTCCCAGCTCATATCCTCTGCTTTCCCCCCTGACTCCGCCCCCTCTTTCCCCGACGACTATGCTGCCTTGCTCAACACCACCCTCTCCGACTCCCTTGACTCCCTAGCCCCCTGGAAAACCTCCTATGTCTCATACATCAACCCCGCCCCCTGGTACACCCCTGAACTCCGCACCATGAAGCAGACTGGCCGCCAACTCGAACGACTCCTCAAAAGAACCTGCCTCACTGTCCACGCCGAAGCCTTCAAACTACACATCTCCTCCAAATCTGCCCATGTCTCCACCCTCATCAACAGCTCTCACCGGAGCCTCCGCACCCTGTTCTCCACCGTCAACAAGCTGCTCCAGCCACCGGACATCACTCCACCCTCCACCCCCAACCTCTGCAACTCTTTCCTCCTTGCCTTCAATGACAAAATTTCCAAAATCAACAGCTCCCTGACTGCCGTCTCCATCAACTCTATTCCATCCTCCTACAAAGGCTGCGCCAACTGGGTGTTGAGGGCTCTGCACTTGACTGGCTCACATCCTACCTCACCAACTATGAGGGGTCAAAGTAACAAAAATTCAATTGAACGTTCTGTGGTGTAAAACCTCGATCATTGAAAGTAAATGTGTTAATAATGTTCTTGTGAATCGTTTGACTTGGTTAATTTTGATGTACTAATCATGTAATCGCAATCAAATGTAATCGTTTGTATCATTTAATATTCGCGTCTACACCATTCAACAGTCAGGAGCATTCGCGTCTGCACCATTCATGTGTCCAGACCATTCGCGTCTGCACCTGTGAATTTTTGTTACTTCCGGTTTCTCAGAATACGGCAGGGGCAGATTTACGACAATTACCACTGTAGCCCAAAACAAGATCTTTAAAATTTAAACCCGATGCTCTTCACGGCAGCGTTTCTGTGCAATGCGCTTCTGTCAACGCAATTTTAAGGAACACTTTGAAGCAGCTCTGGTAAGTGCCCGAACTATTCTCAGTATTTTTTTATTTGTTGTTCGCATTCCAGTAATTCTACGTAAATGTTGTGTGTAGGCTTTGAGCTAGTGGCTAATGCTAACCGCCGTTTTTTTCTAATAAATAAAAAGTAAACGTCAATCTTTTGTATGAAATACAGTTCCTCATAACAGGCATGTAGGGTCATATCGTGGTGTTTCTATCACGATATGATTGTGAAAGTTAATGATAATGAATATGTCTACAAAGACTGTAAACACGACAGAAATGACTGTGTAATGTCTCTAAATCAGCGGTGGGCTCTTGTTGTGCTGGTCTGTGGTCTGTCGTGAGATGTTTGTTTGTATAAATACAACGATATTTTGTTTAAAGTAATGTATCACGTAGTATTATGAATATGATTAATTACTACTAATAAAGTTATATATGTGCTTGTGACATCAAATAGAATCTGCAGCAGTCTGAGGAGTCCACAACCTTGAATTGGAGATGAGCTTATTTTCTGTATCTACCATCATTGGCCACAAATAAGTACAATGTTAATGTTTATAATTCAGTTGAAAATAGAGGGTATTGTTCAGTAATAAAGAAGATGACTGTGGCACTGGCTCCTACAGTTAAAGATCAGATTTGACCAGACTGATAATGTATGATTCTAATTCTGAAAGATATCTTACATCAACAGTAGAATCTCCATGAGGCTGAGGTGTCCACAGCCCTGACTGAGATGAACCATCTGACCACAAGATTCAGTCACAGGTTTCAACATTTAATACAGGATGTATTTTATACACCTTACTGTGTATATTTTCACAGTATACCGAGATGTAAGACCGTTTCTTTTATCTTTTCCCACAGTGAAATTCAAGGAGACAACTTGGCTTGTTACACTGAGTCAAAACTACATGTCAACTCTTTTGTAGTTTAAAAAAAAAAATAAATAAATAAATATATATATATATATATATATATATATATATATATATATATATATATATATATATATATATATATATATATATATATATATATACATGCATACATATATACACGCGCACACATATACACACCTGCTCCAGACCATGTTCTTTAACAAGTGTCACTCTCCCACAAGTTTTCTGGACAATGGTGATTGTTTTTACTTAATTGAATCATTGTGGAGTAAAACATTAATATATACTGCCCTTAAGATAAAATATATTTAAATACACTTTGTAATAGGTGTAGTAGTATTATACAAAGATGTTTTATGTCTAAACTTGTGCTGTGGCTTTGGTTTTAACATGTTTTTTTTCTTTCTCTTGGTTCAGTCTGGTGACTAATGTCCTGACCCGCCGTTGGACTCAAATCAAATCAAATCAAATCAATTTATTTTTGTAAGGCCCAAAATCACAACAACAGTTGCCTCTGAGGGCCACAGGGAGAAATGAATCAACAATGTCTGTGGTGGCGATGGAGTCAGACAATGTCTGTGGTGGCGATGAAGTCAGACAATGTCTGTGGTGGCGAGGGACGATGTCCCAGGGTCCTCTGTCCTTAGACTCTCCTTCTCGGCCAGGAAAAACTACAAAAAAAACCTCTTTGGGAAAAAAGCGTAGAAACCTGGAGGAGTTCCAGTGAAGGAGAGATCCGACTCTCACAGACGGACAGACGGACACGAGGAGACTGGAGCTGGACCCACTCTTCAGGCAGAAGAGGGACCATCTGAGTCGAGCTGGACCCACTCTTCAGGCAGATGAGGGACCGTCTGAGTCGAGCTGGACCCACTCTTCAGGCAGAAGAGGGACCGTCTGAGTCGAGCTGGACCCACTCTTCAGGCAGAAGAGGGATCGTCTGAGTCGAGCTGGACCCACTCTTCAGGCAGAAGAGGGACCGTCGGAGGCGAGCTGGACCCACTCTTCAGGCAGATGAGGGACCGTCGGAGGCGAGCTGGACCCACTCTTCAGGCAGAAGAGGGACCGACTGAGGCGAACTGGAGCCACTCTTCAGGCAGATGAGGGACCGTCCACACAGGGCAGGGACCACTTCACCAGGGGAGGGGCATCTGGGTCCACAGGTCCTCAGGAGTGAGAGAAAGAAAAGAAGGCGGTGAACAGTTTGCAAGTGGAATCAAAAAATAAATATTGTTTGATAGCATAAGTAGTCAGAAGAAGAAGAGGATAGTGCTCAAGCTGTCATACTTCCCCCAGCACAGTTACTCCTAGGGCAGCGTAGCTGAAGCTGTGGGTTTATCTTTCTGTTCCTAACTACTCTGACCATAAGCGATTTCGAAGAGGAACGTTTTAAGCCTGGACTTAAATGAAGAGACTGTGTCAGCATATTTAACATGGGTCGGGAGCTGATTCCATAACACAGGAGCTTGGTAGCTAAACGCTCTACCTCCTACAGTACTTTTAGAGACTCTTGGCACCACCAGAAGGCCAGCATTCTGAGAGCGAAGAGCTCTGTTTGGATGATATGGTTCTATAGCATCTTTGAGGTAGGATGGGGCCATGTCATTTATGGCTTTGTAGGTCAAGAGTAGAATTTTGAATTTGATTCTGGACTCGACGGGGAGCCAGTGAAGAGACTTCAGCACTGGCGTAATGTGCTCTCTTCTTTTTGTTCCTGTTAGTAATCTTGCTGCTGCATTTTGAACCAGTTGAAAGCTTTTTATGGAGCTTTTAGGACACGCTGCAAGCAGGGAGTTACAGTAGTCTAATCTAGTCGTTACAAATGCATGGATAAGTTTTTCGGCATCACTTTTAGGCAGGATTCTTCTGATTTTGGCGATGTTGCGCAAATGGAAATAGGCTGTTTTACAAGCTTGATTTATATGAGCTTTAAATGAGAGCTCCTGGTCAAATAAGACTCCAAGGTTTCTTACAGTAGAACTGGAGGCTACACTGACATTGTCCAGTGTGACTATCTGCTCAGATAGAGCGTCTCGTAGATGCTTAGGGCCAAGCACAATGACCTCGTTTTTTTCAGGGTTAAGAAGCAGGTAGTTTAGTGTCATCCAGGTTTTTATCTCCTTCACACAAGTACTAAGTCTGTCTACTTGATCGCTCTGATCAGGTTTCATTGATAAATACAGCTGAGTGTCGTCTGCATAGCAGTGGAAGTTAATGTCATGCTTTCTGATAATGTTGCCTAATGGCAGCATATAAAGAGTAAACAGAATTGGACCGAGTACCGGTCCAATTCTGTTTACTCTGGGAGATCTGGACTGGGAGATGCCTTCAACAGCAACGCACCCGTTTCAAACGAAGACTGTGTGGATCTGTGTCAAGGAAGGGAACAAGTACTATGACTTGAATGATGAGATTATACAGCCAAAGGAAGATGAACCGCATGAACACGTTAGTCACCAGTATTGTGTAGTTGAATAAATGGAAGCTTGGGAAAATGTGTAACATCTTGTGTTTGGTGTGGTATGTCACTCTAAAGACACAAAGAGCTTGGTACCCCTAAATGGACAAATTAGTAACATTGGCTAAAGGTACATTTTTGTTCCCTGGGGTGAAATTTTCACTCATATTGTACAAAATATACATGCTCGGTGGAGGAGCTTAAGTGTTAGCTGCAGGTGTCAGGGCCTGTGCAATGGACCATGTGCAGAGGCAGTGCAGAGAGAGGGGCTTTCACACCAGGTCTTAAATATTATCTTTATCTCTTTATTATTTCTGTTTTGGTGCTTTATCATTTTGCATGATTTAATGTATAGGAGCCAAATTTGTACTAGTTTTGTTTATTATTACATGTAATTGTACTCTTCTGAAAAGTCGTTAGCATTGGGGACATGAAGCTAAGAATAAGACCAGCCTGACTGAGGATATATCAGTTTCAAAAAAGTATTCAACATCAAAAGAGGGTACATATGTTTAATACATGCTGCTGCAATGTACCCTTTTGCTCCCCTCTAGACCGGGCATGGAGAATTTAAACACTTTCACTCCCAAAGAACAACTTTCATAATCCAATGACAAATACCTCACCATTACTGCAGAAAACCCAAAGCAATAATGAATGTGCATAAATATATCTCCAGCAATAATACATTATATGTATGTGCATAGGATCGGATTCCTATCCTATGCCTGTCCTTATTTTATAAAGCAAATAAGGACAGGATATTATCAGATCACTCCAAGTAAGATAAATATCCGAGTTCCAAGACTAGATCCACAGATTGAGAATGACTCTTGGATGAGAGTCCAAACATCTTGTTTTTCTAAAACAGTCCTGATGATACAACTGAATCTTTTTCTTCAATGGACCCCTGCTGGACGAATGAGGGATTACACTGTTTTAAACTTTAAATGATGCTAGTATTTACAATGTCATATCCATTTTTTGCTTTTCTGTTTGTTATTAGTAAAATCACAATTGGATTTGAACATGTTTACTTCATATCTGGGAACGCAGATAAGGAAATGTTTAAAATATTAAAAATGGTATAAAGGATTTTCTTTTAAGGTAGAACATAATCTATCCGTGTCCCCCAGATATAAAGTGCACATGTTCATATCCAATACCGATTTTACACAAAACAAATATGATGCTTATTTATTACAAAAAATGTACATAATTACATTGCATGGTGCTGCAGTAGAAACCTAAGGTGACATTTATAAAGGTCTTACACTTAAGATAGAGCAAAACTATGTCCTCAGTTTGCAGGTGCTACTCGTGCTCGCTTGTGATTGTAGTTCCTTTTTTTTATTCCAAGAAAAACTTTAAGGCCATATTTCGCCCCTGCTCAATGGCAGCCTTGGCTCCAGGTCAGGCTCCTGCTCCAGGTCAGGCTCCTGCTCCTCCGCGACCTTAACGCTGGTGTAAAGAGGCTGAACCAGGATGTTACCAGTCCATAACGCAGGGGTCCCCCAGGGCTCAGTCCCCCTCCTCTTCATCTGCCACCTCTTCCCCCTTGGTCGCATCCTCCGCCAACTCAACCTGGACTTCCACTGCTACGCTGACGACACCCAGATATACGTCACCACCAAATCCACCCAAAACCCTCCCCTCATCCACATCGAAACCTGCATCTCTACAATAAAAACATGGCTAACTCACAACTTCCTCAAACTGACCAGTGACAAAACAGAGCTCCTCCTCATTGGCACCAAATCCACTCTCAATAAAACTGGCCCCTTTTCACTCACCATTGATACCTCAACTATCACCCCCTCCACCCTGGTACGCAATCTCGGTGTCATCATGGACCCCACCCTCTCCTTCACTCCCCATGTCAGCCACATCGTCAAGACTTCATATTTCCACCTCCGCCGCATCGCCAAAATCAGACACTGCCTCACCCTCCCCGCTGCTGAATCCCTCATCCATGCCTTCATCTCCTCCCGCCTCGACTACTGCAACTCCCTCCTCACTGGCATCTCCTCCCATTCCCTCCATAGACTCCAAATGGTCCAAAACTCCGCTGCCCGCCTCCTCACCCACACCCGGTCCCGTGATCACATCACTCCCGTTCTCTGCTCTCTCCACTGGCTCCCCATCAAGCAGCGCATAAACTTTAAAATACTCCTCCTCACCTTCAAAGCTCTTCACCACCTAGCCCCCCCTACCTGTCTGACCTCCTCATCCCCCACCGCCCCTCCCGAGCCCTCCGCTCCTCCTCCACTCTCACCCTGGCTGCACCAACATCCCCACTGAAAACTTTTGGTGACAGAGCATTCTCCCGAACAGCACCCCGACTCTGGAACTCCCTCCCCCAACCTGTCCGCCACTCTCCCTCACTCACAACATTTAAATCCCGCCTGAAAACATACCTCTTCACCTAAGCCTATGACCTCCCCTACCCCTAGCCTCCTCTACCCCACTGTCTACACTTCTACCCCGTTACATCCCCATCATTTTCTTTGTACTTCTTCTGTCTTGTTTATTTTATCTGTTCTTTTTTCGGACTGTGTACATTAGTGTATTGTACGTGCTGTCCCCCCTGTCTGTAAATACCCCCCCTTTTTGTATATGTCAAAGCGTCTTTGGGTCATTGAAAAGCGCTATATAAATAAAAGGTATTATTATTATCATTATTATTAATATATAAGCCCTACAACCACCTCTCTACATTATCTACATAATTATAGTTATCAATGCAAGAAATTGAAAATAATAAACAATATTCTGAAGTAATGATTATTCTTTATTTGAGAACTTTTCATTAAACAGGTTTAACTGGTCATATTAGACAGAGCAACATACTCTTTGTTTTTATTTGCTTTTATTCACTTTTATTTTTTAATTTGCCCACCCTTTTCTTTTAAATTTACTTTGATTCAGCATTCAACCCCTGGAGCTATCAGCTTAGCCCCTGGGGCCCAAACTCAGCCGGCAAAAACACCAAACCACCATCAAACACACCCCGCACGACCCACACAACCCACGGGTCAAGAAATACAGAAAAACACCGAAAAATAAGCCGCAGAGAGGCCGAGAACAATGAACAAGGCGCTAGCCTAGCCTAGCTCCCAACAGGAACAAACAACACGAAGATTCAGACAAAACACACCCAAAACACCACCTCAAACACGAACGAATAAGAAATACACACGGTTACACACATCAGACAACACAAGAAACACAAAAGAAATAAATAAAACTGAATGATTGAGGGAGAGTGGACGCTTGCGCCCCAGGGGTGCCAGGCCTGGAGATACTCAGGTTGAGAGGGAATGGACCCTTCTGACGTTCTGACGCAAGTGACCTCGGCTTTGGAGTTGCTGGTGCAGAATACATTTTCATTTTTATTTTTATTGAGGTTTTGGCCAAAATAACTGGAAAATCCGCAAAATCTGTTGTTGTTGGATCTCCGTTTTTTGCCGTTGGCAGGCTCGCGAAACAACTTATATAAAACCTCTCGCCTAATGCAGGCAGGAGTATGCAGCGCATGAATCTGCCTTACAACCTGCAAATGGAAGTAGGAAAAAATATTTAGTGTTATAATAATAAAATACTGGATGTATTGATACAATTGACACTTCATACATAGTCAGTTCATTACTCAATATGAAATCTGCATTTAATTTAGTATGGTTGTATTTACTTTTGAACCAGTCCAACAAATGATACAACTGTGTAACATAATAACTATAGACCTATATAAAGTACATTTGATTGTATGTTTTCCATGTGAGTAGTAACAACTCTAATTCATTACACAATATAAGTATTACCTTAGGAATTTCTCGGCAGCATATGTTCTCTGTTTCCGATACTTCCCGCTGGTACACCTAAACAAAGAAGAGCCACATCCAAGCTAATGCTAAACTGTAATAACACAATATACGAAAGATACTAGCATTAGCTTGGTTAATAATAAACTATCGCTAGTATCTTTCGTAATTAATGCCACAGGACGTTGCTGTTTGGTAAACAATAAACGGCAACGTCCTGCTGCAGTCGTTGTGGTACTTGTGCTGTGCACTTCAAACTGGCCTGACTCTGGATCCAGGACATAAAGCTCAGCATGAGGCATCCCCAAAATGTTTATTCCAGTGTACCACTGTGTATTGGTGCACGCCTCAGCCTTTGTTTACACCCGCCATAACTCAAGGCTACCTCACAGGTTTGGCAGGGTAGGCACGCTCACACTGATACTACGTCATGGGTTGGGCGAGGGAAGCGGATTGCTCTTTGTAAAGGGGTGGGGGCGAATCTTAAACTAAACCGTTTGCATTTCTGGGTAGGGCCGCAAGGTCCAAGACATGGTAACTGTTATTTTATGGGTGTTACACAACACTTATTATTTCCAACAATTCCCTAAGGGTAGACAATGAAATGGGAAAAATAGCATAATATAGGAACTTTAATTAGGACCTCAGGGCAGGCCTAAAATATGCCTGAAGGTGCACGTAGAAGGCAAGGCAAGGCAAGTTTATTTGTAGAGCACAATTCATACACACAGCAATTCAAAGTGCTTCACACGACAGGAAAAAAAATGCATTAAAATCACACAGAGATGACAGAAATCACAAAACAGTTTAAGACCTAAAAGAGAAGAGAAAATAATTTCAGTTATATGCACAACTAAACATAACTGTTTATAGCTTAGATTTTAACATTGTCAGAGTAGAGGCCCAACTCCAGCGCTAACAGGGCTAAAACACATATATTCAATATATGATATATTCAAATTTGATGATCAACAGTGTCTATAGCTATGGTTAAAAGGTCTAAAAGTACAAGCACAACTGTGCTGCCATAGCCCAAAACTTTTAAAATAACAGTTTCACTGCTGTGAAGAGATCTAAAACCGGATTGGAAATTTACAGATGCAACTGTAATAGAGAAAATACCACCTTTTATAATATTTTAGATAGAAATGGCAATTTTGTTTGGATGTCTTGATTTTTTGTGCTTGCTCTCTGTGTCATGTTCCTTTTTTGTGCCTGAATGTGAATAAATAAGAACATCTTTTCTCTTCCAAGTGTCAAAAACACTTGAGTGCTTTTGTAAGTCTATAAATCCTCACCAGACAATTGTTCTGGGCATTTCTGCTATGTTAGCTGTCTTTTCTCTCAAATATGTTATTCCCTCTGCTGCTAGTAGATAAAACCCATAGCTCAGTTCCACATTGGATGTCATTTGTATTTTTCAAGCCTTCATTTTTTTGCGTAATATTTGTCTTTTAAAGAAGAGTGTGTGTGTGTGTGTGTGTGTGTGTTTTTTCTCCCGTTGGTGTTCCAATGTCCATTGTTTAATCATCTAACATTTACGTGCTTCTCTTCTATTAGATGTCAGGGGCATGATTAGGAGTCATTTATATTTCCTGTTGCTTACAGTAGATGTACAGTACATGTTCTTTGTGCTTACAGAAAATGGGTGCAGCGGTGGCGCCCTCTCTTTGTCTCCTGGGGGTGGTGCTGAAGTTTATCCTGATGAGTCTGGTCCACAGTGGGGCTTACTACCCTCACAAACAGCCCTCCAAGCCTCTGCCAGAGTACAGCGAGCCTCTGCCTCAGCAGCAATATTTAGGAAATGAGATGCCCATGCTGCTGCCACACTTTCCACAGCTGCCTGTGCAAAAGGGAAAAGAAAGGCCCCTCCTCCAGAGCAAAGGTGACCCAGTCTCTTCACCACATTCATTATACAGAACTCTAACGTTTGTTTCTGCACAGGTCTATCCTTGCCCTTTAACCCCCGAGGAGCTAAAGGCCCACCTCAAATGGGAGAGGGGATCCGTGAAGGGCCTCAAGGTATCCAGGGACCCCAAGGTCCCCAGGGGCCCGAGGGCTCTCCAGGTCTACCAGGACAAGGGCTGCCAGGCTCACCAGGAGCACCCGGATCTCCTGGACCACAGGGATACCCAGGGATCGGCAAACCTGGAATGCCAGGACTTCCAGGCAAACCAGGGAATTCTGGATCGCCTGGACCAAAAGGCGAACTCGGTCCAGGTGGTGGCCAGGGGCCTACTGGCCCTGCTGGGCCTCAGGGACTACCTGGCCCATCTGGACTGCCTGGACTTTCCAAACCAGGAGGTCAGGGGTTCCCCGGCCAACCAGGACCACTTGGAGAGCCGGGGCAGAAAGGTCTCCCAGGACAACCTGGTCCTCAAGGCCCCAAGGGAGAGAGAGGGCTTGGTCTTCCTGGTTTACCGGGTTTAAGAGGACCAGGTGGCCCCCCTGGGCCTCCTGGGCAAGCAGGACCCCCAGGAGTTGCTAAAGCAGGCCTAAATGGTTTTCCAGGTCAGCCAGGTATCCCTGGAAAAGCAGGTGCTCTAGGAGAACCAGGGGAGGCCGGACCACCAGGTGACAGGGGCCAGCCCGGACCACCAGGTGTGCCAGGCGTGGGGAGGCCAGGCAAAGACGGCTTAAAGGGCCAACCTGGCACCCCAGGAGCTAAGGGAGGGCCAGGTCATCAGGGACTACCAGGTGGTCCAGGCATGCCGGGATACGGCAAACCCGGTTTTCAAGGGCCCAAAGGTCACAAAGGCTATGACGGTCTTCCAGGACCTCCGGGAGCCAAAGGAGACAAAGGTCAAGCAGGTTCACCAGGCATGATGGGTTCTCCAGGACTCAGTGGAGTAACAGGTCCTCCAGGTCCCATCGGAGTTCCTGGGAGTTTCGGGTTTACCGGGCTAAAGGGAGAGAATGGTGCTGTGGGCGCAAAGGGGAGTCTGGGAGTTAAGGGGGAGGTGGGGCCTCCTGGAGCACCTGGAACCTCGGGTCGCTCAGGGGAGGGGGGAGAGCCAGGGCCAAGAGGTTTACCAGGACCTATTGGCCCAAAGGGAGAAGCTGGGTTTTGGGGATCACCTGGGTCCCCCGGTTCTGCAGGACTTCCTGGAGCTCGAGGAAATGGGGGCCAACCTGGAGATGCTGGACGTCAAGGACCACAGGGAATTCCAGGTCTGCAAGGACCGGGGGGGCCCATTGGCCCTCCTGGTCTGCCTGGACAGAAAGGCGACATGGGCCCCTCTGGTAAGCCTGGATATCCTGGGGAGGGAAAACCGGGTCCTACTGGCCCTGTGGGTCCTCAGGGTAAAACTGGCCCTGGTGGTCTCCCTGGACTCCCTGGTCCCCCAGGAGTGCCTGGACCCCCCGGGCCTTCGGGGGCTTCATCTCCTGACTTAGGACAGGTTCTTCCAGCTACGGGCGCCTACAGTGGTCAGCACCAATATTACAAGCCCGGCATGGGAGGAGAACTGGGGGGAGGGGCCATTGAGATGCCGGCCTTCACGGCCAAACTCACTAACCCCTTTCCTCTGGTGGGCTCGCCGGTGGTCTTTGACAAACTTCTGTATAGTGCAAACCAGGACTACAGCCCCCAGAGCGGGCTCTTCACCTGCTCCATACCAGGGATCTACTACTTTGCCTACCATGTCCACTGCAAAGGAGCCAACGTGTGGGTGGCCTTGATGAAGAACCACGAGGCGGTCATGTACACGTACGATGAGTGCAGTAAGGGGCTGTTGGACCAGGCATCAGGGAGCGCTGTGCTCCCCCTCAGGCCTGGAGACACTGTGCATGTCCAGCTGCCCTCGGATCAGGCCGCAGGACTGTATGCTGGACCGTACGTGCACTCCACCTTCTCTGGACACCTACTCCACTCCATGTGAGGAGGGCACTCTATGTCCATGTTTACACAGTGCACTTATAGCCTTCACTATGTCACATCTTAACTATATTCTTGCATAAATACATATCCTATATTTCTGATGAACATCAAGGACCACATTGGATGTGTTGGACACTGTGTTTTGCTGCCACAGTTTTCCATGAGGGCTATAATTATTTTGAATATGTTTACAATATTTGTCCATGTGTCATCATTTCGTATTATTTATTTTTTGACTACTGAAACTGTGTGTGCTATGTGCTCCCAAATAGAGATAACATATTTGCATCATTATGATTCAGAATGTGCTTCTTTCTTTCTCTCTTTCTTTAGCTCATTTTTTGTATGTAGAAAATTTTCCAATTTACTTTCAGTGTCCTTTCTGCCACTACCTTTTTTTTTCTCCCGTTGGTGTTCCAATGTCCATTGTTTAAGGCTATTATCTAACATTTACGTGCTTCTCTTCTATTAGATGTCAGGGGCATGATTAGGAGTCATTTATATTTGTTTTGACGATTGCAGCTTTTTCATTTTAGAACCATTTTGAGCACTTACAGGAGCAGATTTACAGTTTTTCTCGATTGATTTTACCTGCTTAGGTAAACTAGAACCCACTTGGTCTTCATGACTTCTTTCTCTGTAGAGCAGAAGTAATCTCTTGCGAATGTGTTCATACATTTTCATTGGGTTCACACATTTCTCACACCCTTTTGCAAAACAGTTAACACAGATGTCATTCAAAAACCCCAAACTCTATTGGTTTTCCCGCTAAACAAAATTAAAACATATGCTATAGATTCCTTGCATAAGTCTGAATTACTGATTCACCTGTGTGAAACTCCTTTGCACAATTCTTCAATTAGCAATCAGACACTCTCCACCTATATATACACCCTTTCTAAATGCAATTGAAGAATTTTTCAGCGCTTGGAGGTGGAAAGTGTACGATCGCCCCTATGACCAGATGCCCTTGCTAGATGCCATGATTGCTGCGGCCCAGGAAATAGGTGCTGAAGAATGTCAGGGCTGGATAGGCCATGCAAGGAGATTTTTCCCTCGATACCAGAGAAAATATGGAATGCGATGTGGATCAGAACGTGTGGCCCTTTCGTCGTGAACGAATAGACAATGACTAATTTGAACACAGTTATTACTGTATATTCCCATATTTTTTCCTATTTTTCTCTGTATTTCAGTTTTCAGCCAAAGTTTTGAGAATAATGCCATGGAATTGTTTCTGATTTGGAGTATTTCTGTGTCAAGTATAACTATGTAAAGCAAGACAATGCCACTAGCATGTCAACAGGACATGTAAGGCTGCACTGGTTCATATTGATGGCCATATTTTTTATTTTGTTGTCCAGTGTGAAATGATTGATTAAAGAGTGCTTTTGAATTGGCAACAAGTTGTAGTGTTGGAAGGCAAGATTTGCTTTTGCTACATGTTTTAAGTGTTTTGAGGGCGTAACAGCCTTTTGCAAGCAAAATGTGTCATTTTGTCCAGAGTGCTTTTGTTCAGACGCGAGTGTTAACTGTTGTTTGAGGATGTGATGTCAGAGGTGACACAGGTATCAAAACCATCGAGAAAAACTGTAATCTCCCATTCCCTCTTAAACAACCTCACTAATGTGATGTGCATAACTTAACATAACATGTAAAACTAAAGTCTGTTGGAGAAAAAAGGAAAATAAGATTGTCATTTAGTTTGTCTGACCTAAAAAATAACTGTACCTTGTTGTTGTTCAGAAGTATATTGTTCCATTTACAACCCAAATAGTTGCGTGTTTCAGAAATATGTACATTTGTTCTGACTGAAATTAATAAAGACATTACTAATTAAGACTATAGTACTATATTATAAGCTTTTTATCCAAGAGTTTGTGTGTATATATATATATATATATATATATATATATATATATATATATATATATATATATATATGTATGTGTGTGTGTGTGTGTGTGTGTGTGTGTGTGTGTGTGTGTGTGTATTAATAATGTCCTAATTATTATAATTTAATCTATAGGAAATAGAAAATGTACACTTCCAAAAGTGTAAAATGATTAATTATAGTGTGGGTGACAGTGGGTGCCAATTTAATTACACTTTGAAGTGATTTTTCTTCAAAACTGGTGTTAAATATTCACCCTTTTAGTGTTTTTAGTTCCAAAGAGTGCATTTATAACTTTAAAATAAACTCCTTTATGTGAGGGGTCAAAGTAACAGAAATTAAACTGAACAATATTTGAGGTGAAACCTCAATCACTGAAAGTAAATGTGTTAAAGATGTTGTTGATCTGGTTAAATTTGATGTCCTAATCACGTATTTGCCATCAAATGTAAAATGTATTACAATCAAATATAAAATGTTCATCATTCAAAATCCACGTTTTATCTGGTCAGAGCTTTCGCGTCTTCACCTGGGGAATTTTTCCGCTAAACCAAAATACGGCAGGAGTGGTGTTGCGACAGCTTTCTTCTGTAGTCCAATAGTCTGAGCGAGTTTACGACAGTGCTTCTGAGCGATGCCTTCAAGTAAAAGCAGCTTTATGGAAAACTTTACTATGATTTTACTTCTTTTATCTTTTCCCACAGTGTCCACAAACCCAGGACCTAGGATCTGGCACCACATGCCATACATTAAGAAGATCATGAAACAAATGGACAAGTTGTTCTTGTTATGTTAATTGTGTTATGTATACCACACTCAAAAAAATCAAAATTATTAAAACACCCCTATAAAAGGGTAAAAATGAACACAAACACAATTTCACAGTTAGACTGGCTGACTGGCTTGTTACAGTGGGTCAGGTAAGACATTTGCCCTATTTCAAGAATAAGTTCTTGTCTGAAACAATTCAATTCAATACATTTTTTTACCGCCCAAAATCACAACAGCGGTTGTCTCGAAGGGCAAAAAAAACATGTTAATCCAGAGGTTGTTTTTTAATACGGGAGTTAACTTCATAGCTAAATGCATTTTATATGGTAACTTATCTGTGGTACACCTGCTCCAGACCATAATCTTGACCATGTGAGACCAGAGTCTCATTCGGCCACATGCATTTTATGGAATTGTAATCTGCCTGTCTGACTGGAAATGCTCTATATTGGACCATTTACTTTCTCATTCACGTAAACTGAGAATGCTTGGGGTAATTCAGAATTAGAATCAATAGTGTTGGAGGATGCCGTCATCTCCCTGCTGCACCGCTCTCTCTCGCCTGGAGAAGCCTGGCAGCGCTGTGAGGATTCTATTTTTTGATCTCTCCAGCGCCTTCTACACCTTCCAGCTGCTGCTCCTGAGGGACAAGTTGGAGACGGCTGGTTCGGACTATGACCTGGCAGAGTGGATCCTGGACTACCTCACAGAGCAGTTTGTGGGAGCCCGGGACTGTGTCTGACTCGGACTTGCAGTGTGGGGGCGTCCTCCCCTCTTAAAAAATGCCAAGGAAAGTCCGTGAAACAACTTATTAAAAAACTCTCGCCTAAGTAAGTCGGACATTGGTTTAGTCCGTTGCGTGGTGACGTGCACTGCCGCCTCACGTGCTGAGCCGCTGTACGTTGGTTTAAATTATTTTGCGCCGAGGCAGAACTTGTAAAAATGTTTTTCTTGAAACGGCACCTGCATTTAGCTAGCCTAGGTACTTGTAAGTGTCATTCAGGGCTTCAGTTTTACTCATTCACACTTCATTACTCTGTATACTAAATAAGTTTGCATCCTGATTACAGTATTATCAAAACATGGCGAAAAGACGAACGGATATAAGGGCCTATTTCATTTTGCCAAAACGCATGATGAAGCAAATGTACTGCAATAAACTTTGCACGGGGTCTTGAAAAGGGAGAAGGAGACCTTCAGTAAGCACAACCAGAAATAATCCATATATTAAGCGCATATAAGGCAGATATTAAGTGCACCTTATAGTGCGGAAATACTACATAAGAGTGTGTTAATTTATGTGATAATTGGAGTTTGTTACAACAATTTGTTGAAAGTTTTAATGTTTTCATATTGTCCATCCATCCATCCATCCATCTTCTACCACTTTATCCGGGGCCGGGTCGCGGGGGCAGCAGTCTAAGTAGGGACTCCCAGACTTCCTACTCCCCAGACACTTCCTCCAACGCCTCCGGGGGGATCCCGAGGCGTTCCCAGGCCAGCCGAGAGACATAGTCCCTCCAGCGTGTCCTGGGTCTTCCCCGGGGCCTCTTCCTGGTGGGACATGCCCGAAACACCTCCCCAGGGAGGTGCCACCTCAGCTGGCTCCTCTCGACGTGGAGGAGCAGCGGCTCTACTTTGAGCTCCTCCTGTTTGACTGAGCTCCTTACCCTATCTCTAACGGAGCGCCCATCCACCCGGTGGAGGAAACTTATTTCGACCACTTGTCCTTTTGGTCATTACCCAAATCCGATCTGCCTGTCAATCTCCCGTTCCATTCTTCCCTCACTTGCGGACAAGACCTCGAGAAACTTAAATTCCTCCACTTGGGGCAAGGACTCCCCACCCACCTGGAGAGGGCAAGCCACCTTTTTCTAGTTGAAAACCATGGCCTTGGATTTGTAGGTTCTGATTCTCATCCCAGCTGCTTCAAACTCAGCTGCAAACCGTCCCAGTGCATAGGTTTGATGGACCCATCAGAACAACATTGTCTGCAAACAGAAGAGATGAGATCCTGTGGTCCCCAAACCGGACACCCTCCGACCCCTGACTACGCCTAGAAATTCTGTCCATAAAAACTGAACAGAACCGGTGACAACGGGCAGCCCTGGCAGAGTCCAACATGCACTGGGAACAGGTTTGACTTACTGCCGGCAATGTGAACACAGCTCCTGCTCCGGTCATACAGGGACCGGACAGCCCTGAGCAAAGGGCCCCGGACCCGGTAGCACCCCCCAAAGGACACCCCGAGGGACACGGTCGAAAGCCTTCTCCAGATCGACAAAGCACATGTGGACTGGTTGGGCAAACTCCCATGAACCCTCGAGCACCTGATGGAGAGTATAGAGCTGGCCCAGTGTTCCACGATCGCGACGAAAACCGCTCTGCTCCTCCTGAATCCGAGGTTCGACTATTGGTCAGATTCTCCCCTCCAGTACCTTGGAATAGACCTTACCGGGGAGGTTGAGGAGTGTGATCCCTCTGTAGTTGGAACACACCCTCCGGTCTTCTTGAATAGAGGGACCACCACCCCGGTATGCCAGTCCAGAGGCACGGTCACCGACCGCCACGCGATGTCGCAGAGACGTGTCACCCAAGACAGTCCTACAACATCCAGAGACTTTAGGTACTCTTATCCACCCCCGGAGCCCTGCCACCGAGGAGTTTGCGAAAAACCTCAGTGACTTCAGCTTGGGTGATGGATGAGCTAGCCTCTGAGTCCCTGGTCTCTACTTCCTCTTCGGAAGACGTGACTGAGGGATTAAGGAGGTCCTCAAAGTATTCCTTCCACCGTCCGACGACATCCCCAGTCGAGGTCGGCAGGCCTCTACCCGCATCGTAAACAGTGTTGGTGAGGCACCGCTTCCCCCTCCTGAGGCGCCGGACGGTTTGCCAGAATTTCTTTGGGGCCGACCGATAGTCCCCCGAATTCCTTCCAGGCCCGGGTTTTTGCCTCTGGGACAGCACGCGCTGCGGCTCGCTTGGCCTGCCGATACCTGTCGATGACCTCAGGAGACCTACAAACCTGATAGGCCTCCTTCTTCAGTCTGACGGCATCCCTTACTTCCGGTGTCCACCACCGGGTTCGGGGGTTACCACCACGACAGGCACCGGAGACCTTGCGACCACAGCTCCGAGCAGCCGCATCAACAATGGAGGCGGAGAACATGTTCCACTCGGACTCAATGTCCCCAGCCTCCCCCGGGATATGGGAGAAGGTCTCCCGGAGGTGCGAGTTGAATACCCTACTGACAGAGGGCTCCGCAAGACGTTCCCAACAGACCCTCACAATGCCCTTGAGTCTGCCAAGTCTGTCCGGCTTCCTCCTCCGCCAGCGGATCCAACTCACCACCAGGTGGTGATCGATTGACAACTCTGCCCCTCTCTTCACCCGAGTGTCCAAGACACGCGGCCAGAGGTCAGATGACACGACAACAAAGTCGATCATTGACCTCCGGCCTAGGGTGTCCTGGTGCCATGTGCACTGATGGACACCCTTGTGCTTGAACATGGTGTTTTTTATGGACAATCTGTGGCTAGCACAGATCGTCCCGATGATTAAAACATTGAACACATTCACTGTAGCGCTATGCACATTTACACAGCACCATAAGGGGAGTGAGCATAATGCACTTGCTCCTTAAGTTTAAAAGGACTTCGGGTTGGCAAGACCCAGGAATTAGCCCAAACGGGGTCTAGTGGGTATAAGCCATGCAACCCTTTTTTTTTCAAATTAAAACAAGTCAGGTACGACTGGTACTGTTGCTTCCACATTGACTTCACCCCTTGGGGCCTGATATGGTGCCCTGAAGGCTAACAGTAAACTGACAGAATTACCTGTATGCCCGCACTACTGCCTGTCGCTACACTCCAGCACATGGAACACGTCGGTTGCATCTGATACGCCTCTGTAAGCGAAGGGTTCTCTACCGCTTGGCCTTACACCACTGTGAGGGTCTAACCACCACTGGAGGCCGACGGGTACCAAACGGATCCCAACCGGTAACAGGGAGAGTAGCACTTGTTAAAAATAAAACATCATAATCAAAAAGGCAGCGGTGGTTGAGCTGGACACCCGGTGGGCTCCTGCACCTTCACCTGCTACATGGAGTAGACGCATGGACCACACATACACACCGAGCGACCAGCACCCGGAAGTACAGATGGCCAGAGGACGAACAACAACATAGAGCAGTGGTCCCCAAACTTTATGACTCGAGGGCCACATTGGATTCTAAAATTTGACCGGGGGGTCGGGCCAGGAAAATATGGATGGTGTGTTTGTGTGAACTAATAAATTACTATAAATTACACGCAAGATTTGACCTGTAACAAAGCAAACAAATGCAAGGCTCAATGTACAAATTGTTTTCCAAATGCATTAAATAATGATTAATTTAATTACATTTCAGTTGAATAAACACAGCAGGAAAATTGACCTTCAATTTCAGTGGGAACAGTGATGTTGATCTCCCTGTTTTGCAGTGCATCAAAGTCTGGTGTAAGTTTTGTTGTGGCAATTCTCAGGATCGATCCTTTGGTGTTGGTCAGTGAAGCTGGCTCTGTGACGGACTTTGTTGTCCTTCTCACTTCTCTAGAGGTTGGACACTTTGTCCAGGTTGATGCTTCGTTTGCTTCTTGCTGTGACTTTATGCTCATCAACTGCTCCAAAATGTGCCACTTCAAGACCATTTCTGGATGATATTATTCATAAACTAATCTGTCGCATCTGTCATAAACCGCAGGTGCCCACGCTGTAACATGAGATATTTACACAGAAATAAACGCAGTAGTGATGCGTTTTTTAAACCGGGGGTCTCGTGGGGCACGCGGCGCACCCGCGATCCACTTTAGTCCTGCTTTAGACCCGCTTTAGAACAAATCACAGCTGTCTCTAGTGTCACTTCTGTCCTTGATGACTCTGTGTGAGCTGATTTACCTGGGTCTTCACATCTGGATCATCTGCTCCTGAGCGCGTAATCATCGAGTGAGTGTTACGTTGTGACATGAGATATTTACACAGAAATATGGTCCAGATAATGATGCACATGTGTCTTTTGACTCGTGAGTCAGTTCTGGCCAAGAAAGTCTCATTTACACAATAGTGACAGGCCAGTTGTCTATTGAACGTGCTTGCGGTCCGCGCTACGCCTCGGGCCGCGGTCCGCGCTGCGCCTCGGGACTAATAAGACTAATTTCTCAGTGAATATGATTCTGATTGTAATAAAACACACAGCGTTTTGAAACTAAAAATTTAGAGAACACGACGTGTCCCCTGGACAGTGCTTATACTGTCCACAAGAGTCTGCTACAGTGTGTCAAACACTTGCGCTTCCTGCTTGATTGGCCCCAGTGGCTGTTTGTGGTGAATTTTATTTTCTGAGCGCCATAGATCTTGTGTGCGAGCATGGAGAAATGTGGGCATTACAGGCAAAAGGTAAAATGAACGGCCAGCCACTGTATCGTGAGTTTGAATCCCGACATTTGCTGCATGTCCTCTTTTCTCTCTCATCATTCCCCTTCCTTTCTTTCTCATTCCATCTACTGTCTAATAAAGCCTACGGCAAAACAAATATATATATATATATATATATATATATATATATATATATATATATATATATATATATATATATATATATATATATACACACACATCTACACTGCTATACATATATATTATTATTATTTTTTTTTTTAGTGCCTTTTGAACATAAACATTATCTGCACAGGGACAACAGTGAGCTGCTGCATCAGAGTAAAATACATAATACACTGGAAGAGTTAGCCATTAGCTCCGATGCTAGCGCCGAGGCCCCGCTCCGCTCTGACACGCCGAGGCCCCGCTTACAGGGCTAGAGTCTGGCTCCTCACCTGCTCCTCACACCCTCCCCTGCGCCTCCCTTAAACCTCCGGGCACTGCTCACAGAAGACGGCTCACACATGATTAGAAAATGTTGACTTACCACTGGACTCAGATAGAGCTGGATGCTAAATCTGTGGTTGGCTTCGTGCGTTGAAAAGTTGACTTGTATTCGGTAAGTGCTGCTCACTGCGTCGAGTCCGAGGTCAACCTGGCGAGGACTGTGCGTGAGCGGTATTTATACACCTGCCAATCTGCAACGTCACGAATTACCATGGCATTTCTCCATAGAAACCGGACAGTGCTGTAGGTTTATATGAGGCTGGACTCACGTCCTAATCTGGACATTTGGCACTTCTGCAGGTCCGAGCAGGGCTTCTGCAGGTCGAGCGGGGCTTCTGCGAGTCAAGGCCTGAAAACCTTGACGCGCAGAAGTCCCGAGGCAGTGATACAGCTAAATGGCGCTAGCATCGGAGCTAATGGCTAATTCTCCCAGTGTATTATGTATTTTACTCTGATGCTACTAAACCAAATGCACTACAGAAATGACCGGTACTTTTAGATGGACCATTTGACCAGCAGCTCACTGTCCCTGTGCAGATAATGTTTATGTTGAAAAGACACCAAATAAATATACCACCCGAGCTTCAAACAGGGACAATGTCTTACTTTAGTATATGATTAGTTAATATTATCAACCATTCATTTCACATTAAGTCTCAGTATGTTAGATGTAAAAAAGACTCTGTGGCTCTGCAATATTAGACAGCAGTATGCACGATACAGACGTCTGACCTGTGTTTTTTATTATACTTAGTTGTAACAGTCAAGATGTTTTATAATGTCTTATTCACTAAGATTTGACAACTTAAAAGTACAATGATAAAATTAATCATCATCCATTAGTCATTTCAGTGACAGGTGATTACATAATGTCATGAACACTTTATAATCACCTTTCATTGAAATCCATTCCAACGAATGAGGGAAAGAAACAGTTGTTGTGGCGGGAGGTTCTGGTCCGGATGGACTAGAGCCTCCAGCCTGAGGGGAGTGGCTCAAATAGTCCATGCCCAGGGTGAGAAGGGTCAGTTACGATCCGACCTGCTCGTCCTGGAGACGTACAGGTCCTGCTGAGATGGAAGTCTGCAGAACCTCAGCAGCTGTAGTCTGTCTCTGCACAATCATGCCATTATGTTTGAGTTAACTTTACAAATATAATGCACTTCTTAATTATTAATAATATAATAATAATAATTCATGTGACATTTTATTTTTTGTAAATTGAATTGTGCATTGGTTTCAATTATGGTGTTATGTGCAAATCTGGTCTTGAGATCATACTCCAGAAACGCCTGATGAGCTCTGGTTCCTCCTCAGCCCAGCAAAGGATGTACTTCCTGAGGCAGCGGAGGAAAGTCAGGCTGCCAGCGCAGATGATGGTGCCATCATTGAGTCCATCCTCACCTCCTCCATCACCGTGTGGTACGCTGGAGCCACAGCCAGGGACAAACAGAGACGAGAGACTTCCATCTCTGCAGGACCTGCACGCCTCCAGGACTCCGGGACGAGCAGGTCAAATTTAGTTTATCTAGTGCCACTTTTCCTAACATAGACATTAGTATCTCTGCAAACTATAACACAGATAATAAATATAGATGCGTTACTTATATCCTGTACCCTGTGACAGAAGCTTCAGTGTTGAGTTGATTCATCTCAGTCCAGAGCTTAGCTAAATGTAAAGTTGGAGTCAATGTGTTGTTTTTCCATTTGTCCACAGAGGGGCGCAGTGCTACTGTTGTCCCAGGTATAAGAGAGGCGAAGACAGGTAGTTTGGAGGGGCTGACCAAACAGATTTTTGGCATATTTATATGAAATATTGACCCTGTGTTTATGTGTATTTTAATAACTGTGCAATAAAATGGAAGAATTGAATTGGCCAATGGATTCACCGGATGATTCATTGTAGTATGATTCCTTCTCTTCCATCTCTCCCTCTTTGTGCTATGGCCCAAACTTCTATCAAGAACATTACTTAAAACTTCATTGTATTGTAAGTTTTGAGTGCAGGTATGTCTTTGCAATTCATTGTTTTTATTGTGCCAATGGTTTGGGAAGGAAAATTATTAGGCCATAGGCCTAATAACCACACCAAGACTACTTTTCAAAAGTGGTTTTCCAATCTCAAAGATATACTTGAGCTGGGGAAAAAAGTTCTCTGCATGATTTCTTCCAGTATTCTCAGATTCTCAGAGACATAACTACTTTCTTGGAGGATGTAAAGTGGGGAGACTCTGGGTGCTTTAGTTTATGTGCAAACGTAAGTTAAAAAAACAGTTTTAACAATTTTTAGTTATCGTTACGCACTTGAAAATTCTTACTCCACATTTAATATTCAACTGAATGCTTCAACAATTACAAATTCTCTAGTCTTGATTCAATTCTTGTTCTGGAACAGGGACAAGAGCTTCTTCATTCTGAGGATTTCCTGGTTTTCAATCAGTCGTGTCCGGATGACAGTGTCACAGAATGCTGTATATGCATCGCCGTACTCCCAGACTTTAGGTAACCTGTATAAAGCAAGGAAATGCAGTGATTGGTCAGTGAGTGAAAATTTACTAGCTCACTACAAACAGAAATTTGCTTTGATTCAAAGGTATTTAAAATTATCGTGTAGTCATTACAATTATTTTCAATTAAATTATGAATTTATCTAAATATATGGAAATATATATATTTTATTTGATTACCAAAATGTTACCTTTCATCACTTGTCTTCTTGGTCAGAAAGCTTGTGTATTCTTTGTAACACCTCTTGTGATAGAGGTGCCTTAAATGGCAACACAATCTTTACCTCTGGTACACATCAGGATGGATTCATCTGCTCTTGATTCAGTTGCTTTGACCAAACTTCCTAGTAAAGGAGAAGTAAAAGAATTTCAATCGAGGGTGAGCACAATCAGTAAACAATCGCAAAAGCTGTATTGCCCTTTTATTCAACTCACATCATCATACAATCTTACGTACATTACATCTACATGTAATAAACTAGGCACATATTATAAGCACTAATAGTAAGTTTTCAAACTTCCTATAAGTTATCTGTTCTTTTCTTCTGTTACTACCTCTGGATCTACCTGCGTTGCATCAATGAAATTTCTCCATGTGGGACAATAAAGGAATATCTTATCTTATCTTATATATGTATATTTTGGCCAACTTATTTCACTGTGATTAGTCCTATTTACCACGAGCAAGAGAAAACACACATGCCAGAATCAGTATATAATCTACTCACCAGCCGTTAAAGTTTCAGCTTGGACCAATTTATCTTTCTTTGTCTTGTGAGCCTCTTTGATACAGCGATCAACCTTCTTGCAAATGATGCAAACTTCAGGAAGTACATTGCTTGACTTTTTAGATGATTTTGTCTTAACATCTGTGGTAGATCTCAGTCGTTTGGGAGAAGGTGGCAGAGTTGATGTGGTAGATTCAGTGTCATCGTCACCCTCTCCATGCTCCCCACATACCGACTGTTTTGCTTTTCAGCACTAGTAATTCGTTTCTTGTCAATGAAACGTCTATAGCATGTAGGGTGAAACGTCTATAGCATGTAGGGTGAAACGTCTATAGCATGTAGGGTGAAACGTCTATAGCATGTAGGGTGAAAGCCTAGCTTGTTACTTTCCAGAAAATGAGAAAAATTTCCGTCCGAAGAAGCCACAGAAGACGTAGGATAGTTTTGTTTGGCGAAGTCATCATTGTGTACACAAACAGCTGCTGCTAACGCACGGTCTATTCCGTCGATTTCTATCCACTTTCGAGCACAAGTCATCAGCTTCCTCCAGCGGACAACAGCTTCCTCCAGCGGACAACAGCTTCCTCCAGCGGACAACAGCTTCCTCCAGCGGACAACAGTCAGTGGCTGTATTTGTTCTTTTTCTACCGCTGAAATGTATGTGATGCACATGTAATCCATATTTTCATAGCGTTTTCTATCGGCTCGAGAGACAACATGCCGCTCCACGGGAGCAGCCATGTTTGATGTTGTTGTAGTAATCTCTCCCCTGATTGGCTGATTCAGAGGCAGAATGATTCAGGCGTAGGGATATAGTTCCGCATTTAACTTATCGCCGTAAAAAAAATGGTGCGATGCGAGTGGAGAACCTTTGGTCATGAGCCAATAGTACAATGATAATTTTATATTTGAAGTAATTTTTCAGTCTTGTGACCTTGTGAGGTGTAGTGAACTTGACCGATACAGGCTACAGCCTATGGCCTATATGTCTGAAAAAAAGGCACAATCAAATGAAACTTGTTGGTAAGGCAGTCGGTCGTCTCTGTGAAAGGACATACTCAAAGAAACATAATTTATATTTTTATGTTATTTGAGCAGACTTTAGTACTTTGATTTGCCAACTCTGCTGTAGTATAAAGGTATGTCAACATTAAAAAACAAAGAAAACTAGCATTTACTTTGTTCATGATTTATTAAAATGACAAAGAAGTTGATTGAAAACAGCACTTCCACATTCAATCAAAAGCAGATTATCAATCAACACAAAATGTAGGGAATAAATATACTATACAAGATATTTTCTGTGGAAGTCACTTGAAGGTGAGATGTGATAAGGCATAGACATTAAATTAGAAATTAAGGTCGATTTTCATTATCCAGCACTCTGGAAATGTGCAAAAACATGTTTTACATTCAACGATGATGGTTAAAGCTATGTTAATAAAAACAGATCATCAGCACCATACAGTGATTGTACTTCCATACATTATATCTATTTCAGTATATTTTCTTTTCAGCAAACCAGTTTGCATTCTTAAAGGTGCACTATGTAACTTCTCTGCGTGAGGATTCATCTTAAAACATATCCATGGGGACAAGTTGGTTGCAGACCCTCCAGCAAAAAAGTTAACGGTTGCATGTTTAACTTTGGTTAGTTATTGCAAATCAAATCAGAAAAACATAGCTATAATTATAAATAGATGGGTTATCCTGACGTGGAAAAAGAGGGGGACAATAGATACAGTGGAAAACGCATCATATTGGATGCGTCGTCTGCCGTGGGAGAAAAATATGTTTCTTTTTGACGTTACTTTTAGGTTTATTTTAAGTACAACTGATTTAAGTCAAGTCACAACTGAGTCTAAACAGAGGTTGACGAAGGGTTACCCCAGAAAAGTACATGTATAAATCTCTAGATGTTAAAATACAGCAGGCTGTGCTAGCATGTAGCTACAGCTACTGTAAGCTTTCTTGGATACACTCCATCTTCTCCATGTCTTTGTGTCTGTATTTGGTACAGCATAACTCAGTGTTTGCTCTTGTAGTTGTGAGCGACAGAACAGTTCTTCAACATTAAAATGTATGTTTTGTTTCAACATTCCATTAGAGGGCGTTCCCTAAGATGCAGACTGTGGTCTTGTTTTTGAAGATGTGCAAAATGTAAATATTTATTTTAGGGTCAACTATGGAAAAAGCAGCAAGGAATTGTTAAAAAACTGGGCTTTTATGTTTCATTTTGAAGTCAGTTCACAATTTGTGCCATAGTAGAAAATAAATTAAGTCTGACAGTAAGCCTTGCAGACTTGCAAACAAGGGCAGGGCTAGTTTCTGTTACATCTCTGATTGGGCAGAGACCAATTAGAGCTCAAAAACTGCTTCTGCTCAAACCCTTTCCATCAGATTGAAAATTACTTTAGAAAGTAAGCCGAAACATCTTGATTTCTAAAGCAGCTGGCAATTGAAACCTTTTCTACCATGGACAAATCCAGGAGAAATTAGTGATTACATCAATTTATGTGTGCCATAATTGAACGTCAAAGGTGCATTATGTAGTTTCTCTGGTTGAGGGTTTTCCAAGGAGATTTTTTTTTGCTTGGCCCGGAATGCTTCACATTCCAGGCCATTTCCATCCATGGAGATGGAAATCTTTTATGGCATTAAAACATTTTCATCTCCATGGAGACAGGCAAGAGATAAAAAAAAAACTCCTGCACTTTAATAAATGCAAGATATGTAGATACTGTTGATGGTTACTGCAGAACATTCCAGAGTAAACAATAAAATATCTATGGAGACCAACACATGGTGGACATTCTAAATCAAAAAGGTTACAGAGTGCACAAGACATATAGCGGTACATTTTAACACGTTTCTGATGGATTGCAAAAATATGATCTCGCTATTGTTATAGGGACAATCCAGAATTATTTACATGAACATTTCTGTCAATATTGCCCACACTTAAAGTAGCTGTACCAGATTTTCATCATGTAATAAAGTACCTTTTAAAGTGGTAAAGTTTGTTTTGCTCCAGCACAGTTATATTGTAAAAGCAGTTCTTGGTGACAAAAAATGAGACTGCTGTGCGCAGTGTATCGAATAAAACGTGAAGCAGGAAGTGCAGTGTAAGCATGTTAGTTGGTTGCTTTACCGTGACAGCAAAACTCACTCTGGTTGTGAAAAGTGCTTATAAACTCATGGTGAAAAATTAGAATGCATTAAAGAAAGTGAGCAAAACGTTAGGACCACTGCAAGGAGTTAAAAATGAACTATTTCTGTTTTTAAAAGACATTAAAAGTCAGATACAGCTCCTTTAATGGAAGAACATTTGATTCAAAAAGATAAAACACATTGTAAGACTTTGCTATCAAAATATAATGACTGATAATTTTTCAAGGTTACAGCTACATAAAAAGCTTAGTCAGTATGACCTGATTGGAGTGTCTGACTAGAAGAATATGCTGGTGAAACAAGTGTTCTTTTATCAGAAGTCATCCCAAACTCTCCTTCTCCGTGGGGCTGGGCTCAGCCTAAATGCTGGCTGTTCTTGTGATCTCCTGACTATCAGTGAGGTTTAACTTCTGGCTGGATAATTTAGGTTAAGTAGAAAACACACAAAATACAACAAATAGTTTCACATAACATAACATTTTGCAATTTTAAATTTTAAATTCAAATGGATGGTTGAGGTTTGACCTGATTTATGGTTCATATTGTTTTGGTCTTAATCTCAGGGACTCAATGAACAGATTTAATAACTTGGGCTCCACTTAAAAGGATACATGGATGAACTCAGCTCCTCCAACTGCAATGAGAGAGAAAAATAAATGTCAGCGTGTGTACATCTAGTTTCACTTCCCATTAGAAATATTTTTAAATTTGAATTTGCATATTAGGCATGCAATGATTAAACAACAAATTTTGATTAGACCAGGGGTGCCCACACATTTTCGGTTCATGAGCTACTTTTATATTCGACAAAGCCCAAAGATCTACCTATAGATCTAAATTACTATACAGTAATTTAGTATTATTTTTGTTGTCAGAATTAAACAGGTTTTTATTTTTGTTTAACCATAATTAGGCTATAGAAATACAATTTAGGCTTTCATTAATAGCCTAATATTGTTTATCATGAATCACAAATGTCCAATATAAAAAGGAGAGACAAAATCTGCTATTTAACTAGACCATTTAATACAGCTGAGTATTTTGAAAATAAAATATACTGACCACAACTACGCTAAGTGATAGAAGGTCGAGCTTAACCAGAACTTCATCTCTCCTCCTTCCTCTGCATTACACAGTGCGCACTCCGGCGCGCTTCCCGGAGCTTTCTGGCGCGATCGACCTGACTGCCACTGCGATCAACCGCGATCAACGTATTGGGCACCCCTGGATTAGACTATAAGAAATAATGGTAGTTGTATTGAAAATAGTAATGGTTATCTTGGCTGTACAGATTCTAAAAACACATACTAAAAGACCATTTACAACAGACAGTGGCATTGTTAAATCAAAATGTAATTTTTTAACCATTTCTGATTTTCATTAATTATACATTTTATTCATAGACATTCTTCATTTAGAAGGCATCAATCACCATATTTCAACATTTCTTTTGTTGATAATGTATTTAAAGTGCTTAAAGTGTGGTTAAGGCAGCAGCACACATAAGGGTTCCGTATGTTGAGTTCAATACATAAAATGTATTTAAAAATGTTGACAAAACAAAAAAAATGAATCGCTGAATTAACTTAACACAATTTGGGATGTCCTTGTTTATTTCAACTCTGTAAGGCTCCTGAATCCGTGTATGATTCGTTCTTTAGTTCTCTGCCTCTGCCTCTGCCTCTGCCTCTGCCTCTGCCTCTGCCTCTGCCTCTGCCTCTGCCTCTGCCTCTGCCTCTGCCTCTGCCTCTGCCTCTGCCTCTGCCTCTGCCTCTGCCTCTGCCTCTGCCTCTGCAGAATGAGCCTAAGCTAAAGATGTATAACCTGTTTTTAAGAAAAAAAAATAACCTGAAAATAGCCAAAAATCACCACAAAATCCGACCTTTGTGAAAGCTGCATGTGGCCTGTAAGCTGAACGCGAGCATTTGGTTTTTACATTGTGCTCTATGGGAAAAATGCTTTCTGGGCAGAAGAGGATTTTTTGGCAGCAGTTCCAACGGACTGGCCACTGGAGCCTACTCATGGCAGCTTGTAGCTAGCAATACCCTATTCAGATATTTTATTTATCAGATCCATGATTGAAAATAATGGCATTGACAGCAAATTTTAAAATGTATTGTTTCAGACATTGTGGATTGTTTCGCGCACTGGGATGTACAAATTATTATGCGCAGAAGAAGACAGCTCCTTTGACAAAGCTTCAGATTGAGGATAGAAATGGATTCAAGCAAGTAAACGAACAGTAGTGAGTCAAGCCTCACTAACTAAGCTACAATTGTACTTTTGAATTAATTTGGGTTTTCATTTGGGCAATGATTTAATCACCATCTCATAATAATTCAGATTTATGTGTTTAGGTGCATTAATTATAAATCTATTAATCCATTAAAGATGGAGTAGTTGCTCTTGAAAAACACTGTTTGAATAATTGACAGTTGAATAAAATCCCAAACTTAAAAAAGTTAACCAGGGGGTCAGGACCCTATGGGAGTCACAGAAATATTTCAAGGGGTTCCCAGATTATGAGCGAGAAAAAAAATATTCACACAATAGTCTTAAACTAGGATTGACACCTTTCAAATGCAGCAATAAATGTAGATTATGTTTGTGGCCTAACAAAGTATCTAGGTCTATAGCCTCAAAATAAAATCAAACATTGGACATGTTGGGGTAGACAACATTTAATGTTTGGGGTCATGAACGCTAATGGTTGTAATTTAAAAAGTTTGGGAACCACTGATGTTTTCACTATTTTAGTGAAAGGGTCGCTAACCTGATTCGTTTTTAAGATGTAGTATACATGTAGTGTTATTTACGCCTTCATTTAATGACAAATATAAACTACAAAAGCAAAATTTCAGGCATCACAGCAGTTTCTTCCCTGCCATAACGGCTTCCTAGTCACAAGGGTGCAGGAGCTCTATGGTGATGCATACATTACCCATAATCAATTTATAGGCTGTGTTACCGAACAATGGTAAACAACAGGAATCTTAGGCCATATTTACTCTCCTCTTTCACATATACCATCATATTTCATTCACAATTTCCATTCCTACTCCAAGGCCCTATAAGCTAAAACCAGATTAAGCACAAACATTCACAACCAGCTTTCCGGGTCAGAACAAAACCCTGAGGTGCTTACGTTGAGCAGCAGTTTGTCCATGTTGGTGTCTGAGGCCATTTTCCTCTGGTCCTCTGGCATTTCATCCACCTCTCCGTAGAGGTCAAAGTGCAAACGGGCAAGTTTCTCCTGCATCTCCCGCACATGCTCCATCTGGTCAATAGAGCACTCGTTACCTGAAACAACATCCACATACGAATACACACATTTATGGCTGGGGATTTTCAAAACAAATCAGAAGGAGGTAGGTTTTTTAATCTACAGTGGCTTGCACTAATTTGTCACGTCACAACCACAAACTTGAATAAATTGTTTTGGCTTTTTTTTGTGAAAGAACAAAATGACGTGGAAGCTAAAGGAAAATTATGTAGGAATTCCATTTTTCTTTTAGAATAAAAACATAAAAGTACAGCATGCAAAAGTATTCAGTCCCCTTGAATCAATACGGATGGAACCGCCTTCTCTGCAATTACAGCTGAAAGTCTTTTGTAGTATGTCTCTACCAGCTTTGCACACGGACAGACTGACATTTTTGCCCATTCTTCTTTGTAAAACAGCTCAGATTTTATCTAGAGCGTTTGTGAACAGCAGTTTTCTGATCCTGCAACATATTCTCGATTGAATTTCGGTCTGCACTTTGGCTAGCCCATTCTAACACATGAATATGTTTTGTTTAAAACCATTCCATTGTAGCTCTGGCTTTATGTTTAGGGTTGTTGTCCTGCTGTAGGTGAACTTCCGCCCCAGTCTCAAGTTTTGCAGATGCCAACAAGATTGCCCTGTATTAGGCTCCATCTATCTTCTCATCAAATCTCTGTCCCTTCTGAAGAAAAGCAGCCCCACAGCTGCAGCCACACCATGTTTGACAGTGGGGGTGGTGTGTTCTGAATCATGTGCCGTGCTTTTAGGCCAAAAAGTAAAATTTTGGTCTGATCAGACCAGAGCACTTTTTTCCACATGTTTGCAGTTTGCCGGACGCCATGTGAGGACACAGAAAACAAGACTTCTTGCTACTCTTCTATAAAACCCAGATTTATGTAGTGCAGGACTGATAGTTGTCCAACGTGCAGTTTCCCTGTCCGCCTGAGCAGTAAATTGCTGCAGCTCCACCAGAGTTACCATGGTCCTCATGGCTGTAGCTTTGATCAGTGCTCTCCTTGTTTGGCCTGTCAGTTTTGGTGGATGGCCATGTTTTCGAAGGTTTGTAGTGGTGCCATACTCCATTTACGGATTATCAATTGAACAGTGCTTTGTGAAATGTTCAAAGCGTATGAAATCTTTCTATAACCTAACCCTGCTTTAAACATCTCCACAAGGTTATCCTTGATCTGTCTGGTGTGTTCCTTGGACTTTGCGATGTCGTTTGCTCCCCTAACAAACTTCTGTGGCCTTCACAGACCAGCTGCATTCATACTGAAATTAGACACACAGATGGTTTAACGTTTAAAGGTGCCATAATGTGCTTTTTTCACGTTTCGTAGTCTATCCTAAGTGTATAATTGATAATAATAAGGGTTGTGCAACACCCTTAACATAATAGTTAAGAAATATCACCCAGACCTTGGACCCCCTCACCAACCCGGAAATGCAGACGGCTTGGTTTGATATTCGCCCCCACCCTTGCGAAGAGCGATCTGGCTCCCCCGCCCAACCCGTGACGTAGTCTCAGAGAGCGCGTGTGTGCCCCGCCCACCCGTGACATAGTCCCACAGCTGTCTGCTCCGCGCTGCGCCGCTCCTGCCGCGCGACTGAGTGAGAAACGATAGAACTTCAGATCAACACTACTTTGAGCCTAAATAAATCTGGTGTTTATTCTACAGCGTGCGCAGAACAGATATATCTATAGATCTATATAAAAGTCTTATGTCCATCGCGCTCTTATTTCCTGGTTTTTCGGTATTGGATAGAACTTCTCTCCGTTTATTTTCCCGGTTGCTGCATCAGCTGCCACATAAACCTTCACCATTGTGATAATAGTAAAGAGTGCGATATCATTAATGACGTTTTGGGCCTCTTTGAGCTGTGTTTCGTCGTAAATCGAAGCAGAAAAACTCCGGAATGGGCTTGTAGGGAGACAAGAGGCGCGGAGCAGCGCAGCACGGAGCCGGGGGGAAGGGGGCGGGAGGCGGCAGGCGGGAGGGGAGGGGGGATGATGACGCGTGCTTGACCTTATGACGCGGTCTTGCCCCACCGCCCGTCAGTTTGGAGATTCGCGGAAAGGAGATAGTCTGTACTATAGCTAAAAACTGCGGGAATCAATCAAAAAAACACTCTGGGTACATATATGAAGCACAAATAGCAATGTAAGAAGGTTAAAAGCTCTGAAAAGTCGATTTTGCATGTTATGGGACCTTTAATCATTAGGTCACCATTCACTCTGTCAACAATCATCAGGCATCTTCTGAAAGCAATTGTTTGCACGCAGGAAAAAGAGGCTGAATAATTTTGCATGCAGCACTTTTCTTTTCTTTTTTATAATGTACATGTACAATTTTCCTTCGACTTCACAATTGTGTGCCACTTTGCGTTGCTCTTTCACAAAATTGCCAATGAATTTGTTTAAGTTTGTGGTTGTAACGTGGCAAAATGTAACGTAACGTTTCAGGGGTACAAATACTTTTGCAAGCCACTGAACCATTTTGCACATTGTTAATATTTACATGCATTAATTTTTAGGCATCTGAAGTGAAATTGTGGTAAACCGCCAAAGCAAAATCCATCCTAGCGCTGCTTACGGCTAGTACGTCCAGGTTTACTAGTGATAAATAACCTAATTATGAGATGTAGAATACCACCAACCAAATAAAGTATTTTTTTTATCTGCGGTGTATCCATATCGAGTTTGACCAGATTCAACCAGATTCAAAACAGTTAGAAGTCAAATTCAACTATGGTTGAAATAATCGTTTTTGGCCCACAGAAACAAAGAGAAAGTGTTAGCGGTCACCTCCAGAGTCTCGCTCTAAAACCTACAAACCAAATTAGAAATCTGGGGGTAATAATGGACTCAGACTTGAACTTTAATAGCCTCGTCAAATCAATAACATCAGCAGCTTTTTACCATCTAAAAAACATTGCCAAAATCAAAAATATAGTGTCAAAACCAGATTTAGAGAGACTTATCCATGCGTTTGTCTCCAGTAGATTAGACTACTGTAACGGCCTGCTCACTGGTCTCTCCAAACGAGCTGTAAAACAGCTGCAGTACATCCAGAACGCTGCTGCTCGGGTCCTGACTAGAACCAGGAAGTACCATCACATTAGTCCTGTTCTCAGGTCTCTGCACTGGCCCCTGTGGCTCAGAGAATAGACTTTAAAGCAGCTCTGCTTGTGTACAAGTCTCTCCATGGCCAAGCACCAAAGCACATCTTGGATATGTTAGTGCCATATGAACCATCTCGGACTCTGAGGACCTCAGGGACCGGCCTCCTGCTGGTGCCCAGAGTCAGGACTAAACATGGGGAATCTGCGTTTCAGTTTTATGCAGCTAAAATCTGGAACAGTCTTCCTGAAGATGTGAGACAGGCTTCTACTCTGACAATGTTCAAATCTAAGCTAAAAACAGTTTTGTTCAGCTGCGCATATGACTGAAGGGATTTTTTCTTTGCACTCTTCTCTTCTGTTTGTGATTTTATTAGTTTAGAAAATCAGTTGGATTGATCATTTTTAATTTAGTTAATTTTATTGTATTTCTGTAATTTCTTTGTGATTTGAATGCATTTTTCCTGCTGTGTGAAGCACTTTGAATTGCCTTGTGTATGAAATGTGCTCTACAAATAAACTTGCCTTGCCTTGCCATGGTTTTCTGACTCCTCTACCAGTTCAATTGGAGCAGTTCAGAATGTGACGACATCTAATTGATTGAAATTACTTGTAGAGCTGATTGCTCACTTCTTACCAAAAGCCTGGAGTTTGCCTGAGTGGAAGTCGTTGAGGAGGCTGAGGAGGCCCTTCTCCATCTCCTGCACATCGGACACGTCAGTCAGGAAAGAGTGCTGGACGATTGGCGCCGCCTGGCCCTGGACTAAAGCCTTGGAGCTAGCTGGATACCTTGCTTTGTCTTTACCTGGTCTACAATACACCAAAGTAGAAACATTTCACAAGACACAGCTTACTATACAATACAATATATCAGATATTAGGGCATTTGGCACCATACTAGTTCTATCAAATGTTTTTTCATTGATTTTGTTGGACTCATAATGAAAAGATTGGGTTATTAATCCATGGAATTTGTTTACATTAGGCAACTAGAACCAAAATGGTGGCAAAAACAAAAGGCTGCATTAAGTTTAGATAATATAACGTGCTCTTGGAAGAACAAAATATCCTGTATTTTTATAGAAAAATGTAGTTGTACTTTTAGACTATGGCTGCACAATATTGGAATATTTGTATGTACTTTTGGACACAATAATTGCAGTGACATCAAAACAAAAAGGTAAATCTTAATTTATTTGTAAAACTGCATAAAAATAAAAATGTCAGTTTAGGCATCATATATATGATGGATAGATATAAAAAAAATCTCTCTCTCTCTCTCTCTCTCTCTCTCTCTCTCTCACTCTCTCTCTCTCTCATATTTTCCCCCTAAAATGGTGATGATCTCAGTACCTTCTGCCTTTGCTCTTCTGACTGGAGTTGGTGCCCATGTTGCTGTCAAGATTTCGCCCCCCAGAGGACGCACCGCTCTTTCGGCTAGATCCTGAGGGTTGAGCTGCGCCGCTCGTGGACGTCCTGGGACTCCTGCGTTTTACTTTTTTGTCTTCCATGTCCACATGTTCAGATGGCTCTAGTGATGTAGCACAACCTTCACAGAAAGAGACAGAACTAGCAGACAAATTTTTCAAAACTTCAACCAATTTCTTAACTTTGTATTATTCAAGCATTTTTAAGGATTTCAAGCACCTTTAAAAATCCTGCCACTAATCGAAATTTTGTCATTTCTAATAGTCATTGATCATCTTGGGTCTTTTTAATGCAGAGGTGACCAAAATACAATCTGCATCTTCTTTTTTTTATGTAACCTACTGCATTCTACTATTTTTGAAACTGAAGATTCCTAACAGTAAAATAAAAACAACAAAAAAGTAAATAGAGAAAATACTCAAGTACTGTAACAGAAGTGATGATTTGACTGATTTGATTTTACTTGTGTTGGAGTAATATTTAAATCTCTTAATATTGAATCTGTACTTTTACTCACGCCATAAAAAGCAGTATTTTGACCACTGCTGCCATGCCAATAGGAGAACGTAAATATTCCTCGCATCACTTTTTGGAGGTACTGTCTTTATGACTAGTTGTAATAATGATGCTAAGACCTAGTACTATTCCAAACTCTGTGTTTTAACTTTTAAGAGATCGACGTTGAAAATCAAGTTTTAAAACAATATTGAAATCATGGTCCCACTTGAAATTCAGAGATTTTAAGGCAATATTTTAAACCTCAAAAAGCCTATATTTATCCTCGTTTCACTTGTATTGACGTTTCTAGCTTGTTTACGCGTAAATCAGAGGCGTAAAAGGACAGAATGAGGAAAAACATAGAACACGAACTTGAGTAGATTCGTGGATTTCCAGAATATTTACTTTGACAAGCCGACGTGAACGATCAGAGATGTCCTTTACTCACTGTAAACGCTGCACGTGAGCTGTTAGTACGTTGTTCACGACGTAAACACGGATCAGATCATTGTGATCAGATTGTGACAGCTCTGTCCTAGCAGCGAGCTAAAAAAAAAAATACTGGCTAATGCTACTTCCTGTTTCGGTCTGCCGTACGCTGACGTACGCTGATCTATTAACATTATTTTTCATATTTTTTATGATGGTGAGGTTATTCCATACCTACCTTTATGTAGAGTACATTTTATACTATGTCATTATTCTTATTTTTTTTATATTCTCTTTTTATCCACGGCTCTATTCTATTATCGGACATCAGACGTAGTTACACAAATACACCGCTAGAGTGAGACAAATGGCAGCTAATGCGACGAGTCATACGACGATCAATTCGTTTTTCAGAAAGCCTACGACACTTATTTGTTTTAATTATTTTTGTGTTTAGTTCAAATGCTTTAGCCCAAGTGTGTTGGTTTGATACATGTATTACCACAATTTGATTCCAAAACAGCGGTTCTAATAATAATAATGATAATAATAATAATAATAATAATAATATATTTAAGTCAAAGTGTAAAATATCACGCTAAATAATATTATTTTTAAAAAATTCAAAAAGTTATTGAAGGGGTTTCATTAAATGTTATACATGTATTAATGTTATAAATGTATTAATGCTTAAGGAGGTAACAGAGTAATATATCTGAACTTTCTGGGCATAAATATTTAGATGAAAGATGTCTCTTTTAAACGAATTCATAGATTTCACCCCACCAATCAATTTATGCTATACAATTGACCCTAACTGTACTCTTTGTAAAGAATACCCTGGAATGATTAGTCAGCTTTGTTTTTCCTTTTTGAAAATGCACTATTATGCAAGACTGTTTACAGTTTATTAAACATCATATTGATTCCAACTTCAAAAAAATGTGGTTATAGTTGGCAAATTCTACATTCATAAAAACAATTGTATAATTTAGATATCATTCCCCTTGAAAGTTCTGATTTATAAGCTTCATTAAATATTTTAGTCAAAGGGCTATGATGGTCATTACTTTGTTTGATTTCTTGATTACAATAACTCCTTATTTATAAATATCCATAAAGTCCTGTTTCTCCATTTCAATGCATCAAATCTTTTCAAATGATTCTCCTTTACAATCTTTACAAAATACCTTTTATTGTCCAAACTTTAAATCTTGAATATGTGCTGGTAGGTGGGACATTTTGATCATAAGCCTACCAGTTTAAGTTTTTAACATCTTTCCTCCCACGGGTTCGCCACCTCCTCCAAATGACTCAGCAGTTTGTCATCTGCCAGCAAGGCCTGCACAGGAACTCCCGGCACAACACCACTCTCAACATTTTTACAGCCTCCGTTTTCTTTTGAAAAGTGTAAAGTTTTGAATCAGATACGTTTTTGTTTTTTCCCCTTGCCATACACATTTTGAGATTATGAAATAGATAGAGAAGTTTGGAAAAACATTCATTTTATAGTTTCAATCCTTTGACTTTGAAGGGACAAGAGTCCCATTTTTCAAGATCTTTTTTTTTTTATAGTAGTAAAAAGAGGAGTATAATTTTTCTCCAAGATTGTTGATAGATACCCATGGAGGACCACCTCTAAATATCTAAGAAATTCTGTTTACCATTTAAATGGATAGGTCCATCTAACAGTCAAAGGTGATGATTTCAGTTTTTTGAACATTAATTTTGTATCTAAATATTGGACAATTTTTTTTTAGAAAGTGCATCACATTGGGTATGCAAATTTCTGGTTTGGTCAAATATAATAAAACATGATCTGCACAGCAGGCAACCCCATGCTATTTATGATTGACCAATAAATGAGCCAATGGTTCCAAGTACAAAGCAAACAATAGGCTGGACCAGGCACAGCCCTGCCTCACCCCTCCTTCGAAAATCAGTGGATCTGTCAGATGACCATTGATTTTCATGTTTTACCATCATAAGGGGGCCCAATATTTTTTATAATTCAATCCTCTATTTGAAATTTGTTTAGCACTTTAAAGGTGATATGGACGATTTTTTTCAGCAATTTTTTTTTTATCATATTTCCTCGTGGCGTGGATAAATCATTTGTCCTGCCACGTATCAATCATAAAACGCACCTATCGCTCACCTGCTGCCGCGTGCGGTTCGTGCTCACGTTTCCGCGTGCCTAAGCGCATGGATCTATCATAATATAGTTCCCTCAGTGTACGGGGCAAAATGAAGACGGAGAAAGACAGTTCGAGCTGACGCAGAAGTGGACAGAAATCTACGGGAGACGAGAGATGCGATGCGCTCCGTTGCGCTAATAAACAAACGCACGTGTGTGTTGTATCAGTCCACACGGGGTGCGCATGCGCACTTCCGCCTGCGTTCTCAAATCGCCGAAAAATCGTCCATACCGCCTTTAACTAAATATGGCCAGCCAATAGAATCAAAAGCCCACTCAGTGTCCAAACTAACCAGTACGCCATTGTTTTGTTTGTGGTTCATTATGTGCAAGGATCGCACTAGAAAAATACACTTGTTTTAGGGGAAAATATACTAGAAATAAGTGAAATTATCTGCCAGTGCAGTAAGTGAATTTTACTTATCAAGAATTCTTGAAATAAGATTTTTTTTCTAGGTGTGTATAACTCTATAAAAATAAGCTAAAAACAAATATTCTAAGTAACAATATAAGATAAATGATCTAAAACTAGAATATAAAGCTTATTATTGGTTTTATGTATTCTTAATTTTAGCAAATACATCGTAAATTCTTAATTTGCTTATTTTAAGAAAAAATAAAAGAAACTCAAAATTAGTGTCATAATGTTTATTTTCTAAAATAATGTACACATTGACAAAATCTTGAACAATCCAGTGCCATAGCAACCATAGCAAATTATAACATCTGTAATGGGCCTATATCACACAGATTTTCTGTTAATCTTGCGTGTGAAAACCTTTAAAACAAAGCTGCAATTTCAACAAATACAAAAACAATGAATGAATGAACAGAAAAACCGACACTCTAAATCCCCCTTCCTTCATCTCCAAAATACAGTACTACTATCCAATGAAATCACGCCACTCTGCCAGGGCTTTTTTGTATGAGGAGGCGGCGTCTCTCATGAATGGCATCCTGGAGTACTTCTGTCTGAATGACAGACAGTAAGGTTGCCACACATTTGGGGTACGTCAGATGGAAAGTGTAATAGTAAAATATAAGATAAATTACCCCCTCACCAAGCTGTTCTTTATCTAATGTTGCAATCAGTGTATTGCCCACAGCAAAGATGCACTTGCAACCATCGAAAAGTAGTACCTGACAAGAGAGACTTCTCTTTTGTCGAAAAACATCGGGGTCTTCTGAAGACCATAAAACAGAAAAACAATACATTTTATCTGGGTGTTGTAAATGTCAAATGCTAATGTACTCTTAATGCACCTCTATAAAAACATTTTTACCTTAAGGATGTGCAATAAAGCCTCACTGGCACACCCCATTTTTTGAGCGAAAGCGCTGAAGAGGGAAAGAGTACTGGTAGCGCCTTCACCAAAGCAACGTGGGCATCAGCTATAACAAAAAAAATTAAATAAAATTCCACACTGTAAATTTGAGGTGAAAATAAAGCCACTAATAAAACTTACTTTGTTCCATCATCATAGGTGGCTTCATTGCTTTTTTAGAGACCCCATAAAAGTGGACTCTGGAGCAGAACTCCCCCTATCTCTGTCTAACTTGATCCAGGAATTTATCCAAAATCCTGTGTAGCTCACCCAAAACCTGAAATAAGAAAATAAGATTATTTTGATGTAACAGTAAAATCAAATTGACTGTATTATAACTTACATGATAAAGCTCTGGATATGCTTCCAAGATTTGGGCAGCTCTGTTCTCCTCTCTGGTGGCAATTGAGTCAATATACATTTCAGGCCCTTCTGGCCTGAAACTCAAGATCCAATAACTGGGACACCGCATCTTGGTTTGGCTTTGGCTTCTTATACATTTCCTGGAGTGTTTTGTAGTGCCTGACTTGTATCAGCAGACTATCCTGTTCCACTAAAATGGAAAAATCAAAGAACATTTCAGTCAACTATTATTTTAATTTACTATCGAAAGATGATTTGTTCAAAATGTAATAAAATGATAAAATATGCTCCACTGCAAGAATTTAGGGTGGAAGTTTGTGCAGTAAATTTGCCAAAGAACTGACTTCAGGTTTTACCTTACTGATATGGGTTGACAAGAATGCATTTTGAGTTTTCCCAATATTGTCAAATAATGCTTATTAAGAAATTTTTTTTTTTTTGCTGGTGAAAGGAGAAAGGTTGATGCCCCACTGGTCGATGTCGCACTGGAATCGGCGTCATAATCTGCCTTTTCATCATTGAATTATTTTTCACTCAAGAAGTCAATCCACCTTTTCTTTGGCCAGCCTCTCTCAGGTGTCGGACGTTGCTTTTTAACCGGGGAATTTATATTTTGCAATCTTTTTAGCAGTTAGGCATTAATGCTCCCCTGGAAACAAATTGTAAATTATTTTCATGTTTGCACCAAAATGAAGAACATTTATTCTAAAAAACAAAAACATAAAATCATACATACGTACACATTTTGTGCCGCCATCCTTGTCCTGCAGCATTGGGTAGTAGTCCATGATTCTTTTAGCCATTGCAGTGACCTCGGTTTTGGAGGGATATTGGGGAGCTAGGGATAATAGAAGCCTGCTTTGCAGAAACAGTATGGTCTTCCTGTGTTACAGAAATACACAAACAATGAACTGCAAGTACTAAACATAATGCACATTTGTAGAACCAAATGTTTTAACATAATAATAAATACCTCTGGATTGAATATTGACCACAATTGTTTCCTTCTTCTGAAATGTTCTGGCCCAGGCAAAAGGTCCCTCAGACCATCACGACTCAGTGTTGAAAGTAAGCTCTCATCAATGTTGGCAGCTGATTAAGACAAAAAGACAACATACATTGTTCATATAATGTAGAGCATGTAGACACCAAGACAATATGTGATCGACCACCCGTAAAAGCGCCACAAGTCGGCCTCAGTGAAACTGAGATAAAGCCAAAAAAAGATTATTTTTTTTCAAATGTGTGATTTTCGTTTTTTTGCAGAATGTGCTAGTTGAAGTTATGAAGGAGCCCCTGTATGCTTCAGATAACACTATTGGTTGTCTTAAACGTATACTTTAAGCTGTTAAAAATGGGTAGTTCTATTTCATCCCTACTGACCGCCAGAGGGCGGTGCTGAAGCACTGAATGTTCCCTTCACACATGCGCAATTCCAGTATGGAAACGCAAATGAGTCACACCTGTGACCCTGGATGGCACCCAGAGGTAATATATCCCCCGCCATCCATCGTTCTCTTTATCTTCTCGCGTGCGGTTCGTATTACAAAGAACTTGACTTTTCAGTCGCTTGAAGTCCTACTACCTTGTGGTTGGAGCTGCGGATTTCGCCCTCCGAGGACTGCGACGATTTATTTTTCGCTGAGATTTACAGGTATTTTCTTAAACTGCTATTTGTGTTCTGGGCTGTATCTGGGCTGCCATGAAGGGCGTTCCATTGGGAGCTATATGCGAGGCTGCATCGTGGACTGGGCCGGGCACTTTCGCCAGATTCTACAGCGTCAATGTGGCCGCTCCACATCCTCTTGGTGTGGTTCTCCAGGAATCCCCAGGTCCTTCTCAGTGAGGTATGTGCTTGGGATTCTTTGTGACATAGCTGGTATTATGTCATTCAGCACCGCCCTCTGGCGGTCAGTAGGGATGAAATAGAACGAAAGTTACATATGTAACTACGGTTCTATGAATCCCGGATGACCGCCAGAGGCGCTCTGTCACTCCGAATCCTTGCGGTTTCGCGAGAAGATTCTGAGAACGGAGTGATGGATGGCGGGGGAATATATTACCTCTGGGTGCCATCCAGGGTCACAGGTGTGACTCATTTGGTATAATTACTCGAACTGCGCATGTGCGAATGGAACATTCAGTGCTTCAGCACCGCTCTCTGGCGGTCATCCGGGATTCATAGAACCGTATTACATATGTAACTTTCGTTTTCGGGTCTTTTTCCAGCGCTCCTCGGGGGCGTCACCTTTTTCTAGCCAGCGCATTGTATGTATTTTTTGGCCAATCAACTGCTAGCCACATGGCTACTTAAAACACCGTCATACTCCGTGGTGTTGAAGATGGAATACGTAGTACAAAAAGATGAAAAAGAAAGTGCCTGGCGTAAGTACTCACAAGATCCCTGCATGCATGCATGCTTTGTGTGTGTTTTATGGTGCTTTGTGTTAGTTTTCGTGGCTAAACTGGCTTTTATCTCCAGGGGCCGTGGGCTAAGTTGAAAGCTAAACTTTGCTATCACCATGTTATTGGCTTATTTTTCAGCGTTGTTCTGTACAAATCATATAATTATATAGTATTTCTTGACCCGTGGGTTGTGTGGGTCGTGCTTTATGTGTGTTATATGGTGCTTTGCGGTTTAGTGTTGTTGTTTAGTTTTCATGAAATCAAAAGTTGGCTAATCCCCCGATGCTGAATCAAAAGTTAATATTTAATTCAACTCCGACTTCTGGATGGTAGATGTGATTTGTTAACGTGAAAATGACTTTCACATTCTTGGATTAATACATTTTTTATTATGTACTGAATCACCTGTGAATTCTGTTTATCGACAAATGGCAATAAACCCTATTCTGATTCTGATTCTTTGATGCTATTCAGGGCCTTTTGTAATCCAAGTATTTCCATTTTAATATAGTAACTTCTAATTCTGATTCAAGTCCTAATGAAAATAACACTACACCAATAACAAGCTGTAGGGGGAAGGTGCTGTCAGTGTGACAGGGGGAGGGCTTATTTCAATGAGATGCAAATGAGCCCCCCTGTGACTCTGGGCTCACTCGGGTGAAAAACTTTGAGCCCCGTTTTCTCAGTGAAAGGTTTTGAGAGTTGTATACATTCATGTGCATGAGTGAGACATCGTTGCATAGCTTTGAATCTGTGAATAACTCAAAATGTCTCTGGGGAGACTTGTGACTGGTCAGTCACCTTTTTGACCTACAAAAAGCAGCAGTTTAAAATAATATTATGAAATCAGATACCTTTGTATTAAATCAAGAACAAACTCTTTCAATTAGTAAATTAATGAATAAATAAATGTTCTATCACTTGTTCCCGTTAGGGGTCGTGAGTGACTGGAGCCTATCCCAATCACTTTGGGCCTTAGGTCTGTCATGTCTTTGGACGGTGGGAACCCAGAGAGAACCCAGAGCCACTTGAGGAGAAACTCAAATGAGTTTCTCCTCAAGTGGATCTGTTTGGACCTAATTCAGTCCTCTGTGAGTCCATTGGAGTACAACCTGCACCAGACACACCAGAGCAGACACAGGTGAGGAACAAAGCCAAAACAATCCACATGAGGTTGGTTGTTTCCCGCAAATCCTCCAGAAAAACCGACCTAAACAAACATTTCCGCACCACACAAGTCTTGAAGCTCAGGCTAGAAATAAAACATGTTGGCCAGTCATTTTTAACTTGTCCAGAAACACACATGCACTGTCTAATCTTCATTTGAGGAGAAACTCCGGGTTTGTTTATGTTTGTCAAGCATGTCAAGTGTTGTGAGACTTCACCGTTTGTTCTTTTCAACAAAAAATGGAGGCCTTTTTATCCATAGTCTTATAGCATTATTAAAGTGTTAACAACCTGCTAAATTTTTTACAAAAAAGTCGCCCCTTCAATGCCACTGCTGTTGTGATTTCGGGCATTAGAAGAATACATTGAATTGTAAAGTATGTCACTATCAGCTATATAACAAAGTGCATCTCTAGCAAAACCAAACCAAACTCCAGGATTAGTGGTGTCACGACACAGAGCAGATTGGCGGCTCCCATCACCAGGTAATAAAAAACAAACTAACAAACTATGCGCTCAAACGCGTAGATGGAAATGGAAATAAATCCTAATTGGTTATTCACATTTCTTATGCAAATTCAGATAATATGCACATTTTATGAGGGTAGAAACGCAGTAAATTATACAAACTTATTGCAAGAATTAAATATTGCAGTTGCAGTATTTTTGTATCGTAAAAATGCACTCATGGTTTCATATAAAATAACATGTTTTATTATTATTATGGCTGGGACAGTGCATGTTAAAGAACATACATAATATACATACTGTAAACTCGTCGGACTGTAGCCATGGCTAATTAGCATCCCTTGTCCCGCATTCACTCTCACAAACACACTCATTCATACACCCGCATACTTGGACACTGTATGTGAAAGTGGGTGAATTGTCTTGCCCAAATTCACAAAGACCGTGTGCACAACCACCCCCTGTGGTACCTGGCATTCCAGCGGTCTCCCAGTCAATTACTAACCAGGACCATCCATTGCCTGACCAGCCATTCCCAACACGTTTTGGCAAACTACTTATCAAAACTGTGTATGGGTCTGGGGCTCGACCGCTGAGGTTTAATTTCTAGGGCGGAGTTTAGAGAGCAGAGACAGAACCAATTACATAAACCCAGAAGTGACGCAAGAAACGCGACACGCTTAACCGGATATTACGTAGCCCATGTCAACAAGGCGTGTTCCGCGTTATCCGTCCCCGAACGCAGAAAATGTCTCCTGAATCGTGATGACGCCCTTCGTATAACTGCATCTAACGCACGTTCATCACGGCGAGTGGAGCGGACTTTCCTGATTGTTCAAACCGAAGCGAGAGCAGAAGTAAACACTCGATCACGAGCCGGGTCCGCAATCTTGAGTGTTTTGGAACGGGGGTGGAAAGCGCTACTTGTGTGACGCGTTGTTGGTAACTGGATTACCGACGATTTCATTGGCTCTGACTCCGATTCCAGACCGAGACGCATTCGAACAGAATGTGGGCGGGGCTGGCGGGTCAGGCAAGCCCATCCATGCTTGCGTCAGAGATCTGGCATTGATAAATTGGTATCAGAATCAGAATCAAAATCAGAAAAGGTTTGGTGATTCGGTGCAACAGACAACAATGAACAATAATTAAAGAACCCTCACATGGGATAATGCAGCCTTTAGATTCCTACTTCCAAGCCCTCAATATTAGGCCATTGCTAAAATTGTTCAGTTAATTTTAAATTTAGGAAAAAAAAGAAATGAATGGTTGCACTCCACGATGCACAAATACTTCTTAAAACTATTTTTTTTTTAAACAAAATATGAGCAAAACAGTGGGGAATTCAATTTGATACACCAAAAAAACACAAAAAATATGATAATTTAGCATATAATATAATTAAATAAATATGATGAATAATCCTCAAGAACATGACATTTTCATTTTGGATCTGAATTACTTACATTTTAGTTATTTCACTGATAATTTTTCACAAATTCTAAACCAAATATCTTCATGAATTTGCTTGTCCATCAAATGTACTGTCGTCCACAATTTAGTGGAGAGGACGACAAACATCTCCTCCTCCTCTATATCCATTCTTTCCATCCATCTATCCCTCTATTATCCAAGTGTTCTTTTCTGTTTGCACCTTTGATGGCTGATTAGAATGAGACTCTAGCGAGGCAGAACAAAGTAGCGTAATAACAGCGCCACTATAAGCTGACCCTCTGTGCGCCTCTCAAGTACACTTAATGGAAGCCAGTGCGTGCGAGTGTGTGTGCCAGAGTGTGCCAGTGAGTGCGCATTTGTGTGTCCAAATCGTTCTTCCCTCCAGGGGTGAACGGCGATGGATGCGCTTCTGTCGAAAATGACTGTTATTTGTTCCTTTAAAACAAGCTAATTGCAGCGCAGAGGACGGGCCATTTGTTTTGCCTCCTTGTTTATTGTTTATTTGTTGTTTGTTTAGCGCCGGGTGCTTTTTCACGCCACCGTCAAAAATACTCCTCCCGCTGCAGCTGTTCAGAGCAATTTGACTCTTAGTCCATCTTTTTTTTTTATAGTTGTCGAAATCTCTCAGTCATAATTAAAGTAAATTATCGAGAGGCCTAATGTAATACAATAAATCACATGCTGAGAAAAATGGTTGTGTGTGTGATTGGCAGGCGACTCATTTGTTAGTGATATAAAAATGTTGTTTGCAAATTCAATTTAGAAGAATTCTGTCATGATGTACCGTAAATGTGTACAAGGAGTGCAAATTGACTAGCCAGGTTAAAAAAAAAGTATCATATTATTGCGTAAAATTGATTTGTAAATATCTATTTCAAAGTTCAAGGGTGTCCATCAGTGCACGTGGCACCAGGACATCCTAGGCTGGAGATCAATGATCGACTTTGTTGTTGTGTCATCTGACCTCCGGCCGCGTATCTTGGACAAGCCGGCCGGAGGTCCAACTCATCAGATCTGCTGAGGAAGCCAGACAGACTTGGCAGACCCAAGCGCATTGTGAGGGTCTGTTGGGAACATCTCGCGGAGCCCTCTGTCAGTACGGTCTTCAACTCACAACCTCCGGGAGAGATTCTCCCAGATCTCGGGGGAGGCTGGGGACATTGAGTCCGAGTGGACCATGGTCTCGACCTCCATTGTCAATGCGGCAGCTCGCGGTGGCAACCCCTGAACCCGGTGGTGGACACCGGAAGTAAGGGATTTCGTCAGGCTGAAGAAGGAGGCCTATCAGACCTCTTTGGCTTGTAGGACTCCTGAGGTTGTTGACAGGTATCAGCAGGCCAGCCGGGCCGCAGCTTGGGCTGTCGCAGAATCAAAAACCCCGGGGCTGAGAGGAGTTTGGTGAGGCCATAGAGGAGGACTGTCGGTCGGCCCCAAAGAAATTCTGGGAAACCGTCCGGCGCATCAGGAGGGGAAGCAGTGCTTCACCAACACCATTTTTGATGCGGGTGGAGACCTGCTGATCGCAACTGGGGATGTCGTCGGAAGGTGGAAGAAATACTTTTAGGACCTCCTTAATTCCACTGTCACGTCTTCCGAAGAGGAAACAGAGACTGAGGACTCTGAGGCAGACTCGTCCATCACCCAAGCTGAAGTTACTGAGGTTGTTGGGAAACTTCTCAGTGGCAGGGCTCCGGGGGTGGATGAGATCCGCCCTGAGTACCTAAAGTCTCTAGATGTTGTAGGACTGTCTTGGCTGACACGTCTCTGCAACATCGCGTGGCGGTCGGGGACAGTGCCTCTTGGACTGGCAGACCGGGGTGGTGGTCCCTCTGTTCAAGAAGGAACACAACCTCCGGTCCCCCAACTACAGAGGGGTCACCCTCCTCAGCCTCCCCAGTAAGGTCTATTCCAGGGTACTTCAGAGGAGAAGCCAACCGATAGTCGAGTGTTTTATAGTTCTGGTCGTGGAACACTGGACCAGCTCTATACTCTCCATCGGGTGCACGCAGGTTCATGGGAGTTTGCCCAACCAGTCCACTTGTGCTTTGTGGATCTGGAGAAGGCTTTCGACCTTGTCCCTCTGGGTGTCCTTTGGGGGGTACTCCGGGAGTACGAGGTCCTTTGCTCAGGGCTGTCCAGTCCCTGTATGACCGGAGCTGGAGCTGTGTCCGCATTGCTGGCAATATGTCAGACCTGTTCCCAGTTGGACTCCGCCAGGGCTGCCCTTTTTCATCGGTTCTATTCATTGTTTTTAGACAGAATATATAGGTGCAGTCAGGAGTCGGAAGGTTTGGGGACAACAGGATCTCATCTCTGCTGTTTGCAGACGATGTTGTCCTGATGGCTCCATCAAACCTGGAGTGTGAAGCAGCTGTGATGAAAACCAGCACCTCCAAATCCGAGGCCATAGTTCTCAACCGGAAAAAGGTGGCTTGCACTCTACAGGTGGGTGGGGAGTCCTTTCCCCAAGTGGAGGAGTTCAAGTATCTTGGGGTCTTGTTCACGAGTGATTGAAGGATGGAACGTGAGATTGACAGGCGGATCGGTGCAGCTAACCCAGTGATGCAGTCGCTGCATCGGACTGTTGTGGTGAAGAAGGAGCTGAGTCAAAAGGCAAAGCTCTTGATTTACCGGTCAATCTACGTTTCTACCCTCCCATATGGTCATGAGCTTTGGGTAATGACCGAAAGGACAAGATCGCGGATACAAGCGGTCGAAATGAGTTTCCTCCGCCGGGTGGCTGGGCGCTCAGCCACACTGGGGCAACTCGGAGTAGAGCCGCTGCTCCTCCACGTCAAGAAGAGCCAGCTGAGGTGGCTCAGGCATCTGTTCCGGATGCCTTCCTAGGCGCCTCTCTGGGGAGGTGTTTCGGGCATGTCCCACCAGGAAGAGGCCCCGGGGAAGACCCAGGACACGCTGGAGGGACTATGTCTCTCGGCTGGCCTGGGAACGCCTCGGGATCCCTGAGGAGTTGGAAGAAGTGTCTGGGGAGAGGGAAGTCTGGGAGTCCCTGCTTAGACTGCTGCCCCCGCCACCCGGCCCCGGATAAAGCGGAAGAAGATGGATGGATGGATGGAAAGAGAAGGTAATTTTGTTCTGACGGATGAGGAGTGGGAAGTTGTTTGTATATCCCAGTGTAGAAGCACAAAATCACATATCTGGAGGGAATTTTCATAACACCAAGTCAAAGTGCCCATTACTCACAGGGAAATGCTGACTGTTTGAAATTGTGGCAGCCAGAAAGCAAACCACTACCACTTGTTTTGGGTCTGTCCTGTTGCTCAAAATTATTGGACTGGACTCAACAAGGAGATATAGACTGTATTTGACGTTACCATCCCATTAGATTTCAGAACTATGTACTTGGGCCCCAAAACCCCTGCCATGGACACAATAAATTAATATCTTTGGAATATAATTTTGGCAGCAGCTATCACAAGGAAATTGATGACATAAAAATGTTGTGAGTTTTTAATGTTTCATAATGATTCAACGTGTTTCTTATAAATATATATGTATATTTTTTATATTTTTTATTTGTTTGTTTGATTGGTTTAATATGCCATCACATGAAAAGATGCTACTTGTAACTTGGTTGTTATGAGTTTACCCTTATAAGTAAATTCTTTAATATAAGCCAATTGAGTTATGGAAGATGGAGTTGATATATTGGGTATTGCGCAACCTGACCAGGATCCTGGCAGCACAGTTCTGAATGTACTGAAGCCTAATACAGATTCCTGTAGGGATCCTGACAATGTTCTGGAGATGGAAAAATATGGTTTTGCAGATACAGTATATTGGATATGAATGTCAAAGGAGAGCCCGGGGTCCAATCAGACTCCTACGTTTGTGATGGAGAATGAGAGCGAGACATTGTGGCCTGCAAAATAAATTATCACAACGGGGAAGGAGTAGCGATGAGAAGGCTTTTGTGTTTTGAGCTGGTCAGCTGGAGGAAGATTATACAAATGTGTTAACAATTTGGGCAACCAATCACTACTGACTACATTAAGGGTAGATGCGAAAGAGAGGGTCACTTTGTTTTGGCTGATGATGAATGGGAAAGTATGTGTACATCTCTTCTCTCTCTACATTCTGTTCAAAAACTTTTTCTCGCTTCTTTATAACACCATATGAAAGTGCCCATTACTTACAAGAAAATGCAGACTGTTGGAGAGGATGTGGCAGCAAGGAGGCAATCACTTCAAGTATTGGACTGAGATCGAGATAGCCTTACAGACAATTTATAACATCACCATCCCACTGGATTCAAGAACTATGTATTTGGGCCTCAGGACTCCTGCCATGGACACAACCAGCTATCTCAGCTATCTCTGGAGCATCCCCCTGGCAAAAAAAGGCTCTCACAAAAAAATGGATGACACAAAAGGAACCGACGATCAAGAGTAAAATTATATTGGAAATTTGTAAAAATTTAAAAATTACATTCGGAAATTAACTTGAATATTAATACATTTGACACTTTGGAATAAATGGGACGTTTTCTTTGGGTTTCCGATATCATAATTTTTTCTTCTTTCTTTGTTTTAAGATTTATTGGATGCCTGCTATTATTGATTAATATCAATAATATTAATTATCTCTCTGGTCTTGTTTCTCTATCACGATTTTTTTTTTTATGTGTCCCAAGTGGTTAGGGCACTGGTGTCAAACATAAGGCCCACGGGCAAAATCCAGGTCCCGAGACGTTTTAATCCGGCCCGCAAAATAGGTTCAATTTATATTTATTCATTATTCATATCATAATTGTTTGAGCAGCAACAGTCAACAGATCAACATTTCATATCAGAAATCATATCACAAGTCCATATTCCTGTACCATGCTGCTAATGCATGAATATGGACTCAAAGGGCCGTATTTTGACCCCAGTTTCAGTGATAACTTGGGTGCTGCAGAGCTCATTTTGTCAAATCTTGCGTCGGCGTAATTGATGACAGCACAATGCTTGGAATAATATTCCAATATATGAGGTGTAGTGAAGTGACTTGAGAGCATAGTGTGGGGCCAGAATTGTCACCAATACACATCAAAAGTAGTGCACTAGAGTTGTGTTACTCCATTATGAGATAATCATAATGAAACAAACTTCATGGGCATAAATAACACAAATTATAAGTTATAAATTATGAATACAGTTTTTCTCCCACTCATGTAAACCGTTATGCACTCAGCTCTTAATTCATATTTCATAAGAAGCAAGAAGTTTGTTTGTGCACCTTGGACTGTAAGAATAATATGACGTAATTTTGTTCTCACAGCCTTTGTTCCTCAGTACTCGCAGCTGGTTCTTGACACATAAGCTGAGCAGAACTTTGTTCGGCAGTGCTGTTCATCACTGGACAATGTTAGCGTAGCCTCCAGTTCTACTGTAAGAAACCTCGGAGTCTTATTTGACCAGGAGCTCTCATTTAAAGCTCATATAAATCAAGCTTGTAAAACAGCCTATTTCCATCTGCGCAACATAGCCAAAATCAGAAGAATCCTGCCTAAAAGTGATGCTGAAAAACGTATCCATGCATTTGTAACGACTAGATTAGACTACTGTAACTCCCTGCTCGCAGCGTGTCCTAAAAGCTCCATAAAAAGCTTTCAACTGGTTCAAAATGCAGCAGCAAGATTACTAACAGGAACAAAACGAAGAGAGCACATTACGCCAGTGCTGGAGTCTCTTCACTGGCTCCCCGTCGAGTTTAGAATCAAATTTAAAATTCTACTCCTGACCTACAAAGCCATAAATGACATGGCCCCATCCTACCTCAAAGATGCTATAGAACCATATCATCCAAACAGAGCTCTTCGCTCTCAGAATGCCGGCCTTCTGGTGGTCCCAAGAGTCTCTAAAAGTACTATAGGAGGTAGAGCGTTTAGCTACCAAGCGCCTGTGTTATGGAATCAGCTCCCGGCCCATGTTAAATATGCTGACACAGTCTCTTCATTTAAGTCCAGGCTTAAAACGTTCCTCTTCGAAATCGCTTATGGTCAGGCCAGTTAGGAACAAATATAAACCCACAGCTTTAGCTATGCTGCCCTAGGAGTAACTCTGCTGGGGGAAGTATGGCAGCTTGAGCACTATCCTCTTCTTCTGACTACTTATTCTATCAACAAATATCCATCCATCCATCCATCTTCTGCCGCTTTATCCGGGGCCGGGTCGCGGGGGCAGCAGTCTGAGCAGGGACTCCCAGACCTCCTTCTCCCCAGACACTTCCTTTAACTCCTCCGGGGGGATCCCGAGGCGTTCCCAGGCCAGCCGAGAGACATAGTCTCTCCAGCGTGTCCTGGGTCTTCCCCGGGGCCTCTTCCCGGTGGGACATGCCTGAAACACCTCCCGAGGGAGGCGCCCAGGAGGCATCCGGAACAGATGCCCGAGCCACCTCAGCTGGCTCCTCTCAACGTGGAGGAGCAGCGGCTCTACTCCGAGCTCCCCCCGTGTGGCCGAGCTCCTCACCTTATCTCTAAGGGAGCGCCCAGCCACACGGCGGAGGAAACTCATTTCGACCGCTTGTATCCGCGATCTTGTTCTTTCGGTCACTACCCAAAGCTCATGACCATAGGTGAGGGTAGGAACGTAGACCGACCGGTAAATAGAGAGCTTTGCCTTTCGGCTCAGCTCCCTCTTCACCACAACGGTCCGATGCAGCGACTGCATCACTGCAGCCGCTGCACCGATCCGCCTGTCGATTTCACGCTCCATCCTTCCCTCACTCGTGAACAAGACCCTGAGATACTTGAACTCCTCCACTTGGGGCAAGGACACCCCACCCACCTGGAGAGGGCAAGCCACCTTTTTCCGGTCGAGAACCATGGCCTCGGATTTGGAGGTGCTGATTCTCATCCCAGCCGCTTCACACTCGGCTGCAAACCGTCCCAGTGCATGTTGCAGGTCCGGGTTTGATGGAGCCATCAGGACAACATCGTCTGCAAACAGCAGAGATGAGATCCTGTGGTCCCCAACACCCTCCGTGATTTTGGGCCTTACAAAAATAAATTGATTTGATTTGAACTAGGCTCTGATTGGCTGAACCATTGGTTGTCAAACTTACAAATAAAATGCCTTCTTATTCTCAAAAGTGTTAATGATGAACAGTTAATGCCACAGCTCCATGCACACATACTCACTCTTTTTCCCCTCTCTTCTCTCTCTGACATGTCGGTGCGAGGTTGAGGTGAGGTTTTTGCACTAGCGTTAGATAGTACAGAGAACACAGAGTAGTGTGGTGCTTCTGTTGAAGTATGAATTGGCCTTTAAAGCTCTTTGCGCTGCAATGGACATCTGTACTGCGTGGTCTGGGCCAGCCTGGGCCGTGCAGAATGCTTAGCTTAGAGAGGAACATCTATTTGGGAAACCGGATGAATCCCCACCCGGTTAAAGCCCAGCTCGAGGACATACGCTCCAAACACCGGGGAAACAGGGACTGAGCTCACGGCAGAGAAAATGCCACACGGTTACAGCCAAAAAGTCCGAGCACACATCTCTGCCTATAAACTCTCCATGCTGGGTGACAACCATCACCAGGGGTGCAGAGGCCTGGTACTCGGACTAATGCGGGTCATCGCAGCAGTCTCGGGGTGTGCGCTTCGGGATCATCCTTGCCTCTGCTGCTACCTGCCCTCATTGCTGGATCAAAAGTCAAGTTTATACGCAGAGATATGTGCCTGGACTATGGAGCAGTCTGTGCTCAGTGCCTCCAGGTTCTGGGCCTGGTTTCTTTAAATGTGTTCAATTTTGGGAACAATTTGAAAAATGGAAAATCAAAGAATGTTATTGCTCACTTCTTTCATTGCCTGTATATGAGGCCATGACTGCAAACAGTGTGCTTTTGAATGCCATAGTTATCAGTCATTGGTTCAAACTCTATCACGATATATGTACTAGCACCATCCCACTCCAGCCTCCAGCGGCCAAGTAAAGCCTCATTACGCCAGCGTTAAAGTTTGGAAGATAGCAAAATAGTGCCCTGGAACCGCCCTTTGGAAAAGGATCTTCACGTGCTGCAGATATGTGTCCACAAATAACTATTGCAAGGCTTTATAAAGCTATTTATTTTTTACATAAATTGTATGTATGTTCGGCCCGCAACCCACCCTGAGCATCAAAATTTGCCCTTCAGCCGAACATTTATTTTACACCCCTGGGTTAGGGTATCGTAAATTTTGTTCAAATTTTTCAGTGCAGTTCTTAAACTGGCCTTTAGTTGTATGAATAAAAATATGTATTATTTTTTTTTTTTTTCAGGGATAGATCTTTGGATAGAGAAGAAAGAAATATGAATCTGTGAGGTCAGTGTAATCACTCATTTGTCCAGGTGTGTTCCATTGTTGTAAAAGATTCAGTTGTTGTCATCTAGACACTGTTTTTGAAAAACAAGATGTTTCAACTTTCATCCAAAAGTCATTCTCAATTTGCCGATCAAGTGCTGCGTAAGCCCTGCCAACTGGGTGGAACTTCCTGATAATAGCGTATCTTGTTAATCTATTTATTTGCACTCTGAAACTATTCTTCTTTGTTACTCTAACAGCCTTGTAATGGGCCATAAAACCCATTTTTTTGCTGATTGCAGCTCCCTAGTTACTGATGAGTACTAGATTAGCATCTAACTGGCCCGAGCTGATCCCGCCCCAATGTTCCAAAATGCTGTTTTTCAATTTACCGGTAGTGTACAACAGGTACAGGGCCCCTAGTGTTTTCCCTCAAAGAGTGTATTGTAAAATCAGGACTTTGGGACAAAAATTAGGCTGTGTGTAATAATAAAGTTCTCATAAAGAGCCGAAAAACTGTTATTATTGGCTGTGCTTGAGCGATTCAACCCAGTTTCACTTCACTGTTGGAAAAAGGTGTTCTAAAACTGTGCGCGTGCAACAATGTGTCAAAGGGTTTGTGTGCGCTATAGGAACTATAGTTAGACACATTTTAAAACCTGCCTCTTTTTGCTGTGTGAAAATTCGGTACCCAATTTGGATGTTTGTAAGAATAAATGCAGCCAAAGTAGGCCATGTAGACGATGGAACGTGCCAGGCAGGTGAGCCGATCTGCCCCTTCTCCCCCTCCCACTCCCCCTCTCCTTGTTCTCCCGAGTGCCAGGTACGTCCTCTCCTCCGCATTCCAACAGATCTGACGAGGAAGTAAAACGCTGCTCTCTCTCGGGGCTGAGGGGGGGCGCTCTGCTCCTCCTTTCGTCTGCTTCCACGTGGCTCTCTCGCTTTTCCACCATGCTGGCGTTTTGTTTTGGTTCCATGCGCCTCTTCTCTTCTGCTGTCCTGCCTTTCTTTGCTCTCCATGCTTTTCCTCTTCTCCCCATTGCATTTATCGCCTCATTCCTTTCTTTCTTTCTTTCGCATCCATTCTCTTCTTGGACACTGGCTGGCTGCTCCGGTGATCTGCTCGGGGGAGATCTCAGTTGAAGTAGGGGTACATCACACGCTTGCATTCAGACACAAAGGCACCTTTCTCTTGCTGCTCCAGTTTCGATTGTGTCTTGTGTGTTACCTGCCTGTGTATGGCTCCTCCACATCCAAAGGCTTATCGGAGCCCACAGCCCGGAGAGCGTTCTGAATGCTGGGCTCACATCACAGGCATCAAGGCAGGAGCAAACGCAGATAAGCTACAAGCTCCCATCTCTGTCAGGTCCTCCAAACTGCAACAAGAGGAAGTTTAAGCACAACATATCAGAAAGTTTATAAAGTACCTTAATGGATATTTCATTGTTTATTCTGGCTTTGTAAACTACTTTTGGATATCCTATGTTTTGTATTGTGTGTAGTTTAAAAGGTGCACTATGTAACTTTCTAATGAGGAAAAGGTCCATCATCTGCTTGGCATGTCCCATAGTATGGCATTAAACAAAACAAATTTGAGATAATTTTACTGTTGAACATACCTTCAAAAATGGCGTTCTTATTTTGGCAAGGGTTGCCTCTCCACAGATCTGACCTGTAATTTGGCCTTGCCTCTTCCTTGTCAGTGCAGTAGCTAGCTTCCCCCGGCACTGTGGTGTTGAAGAGAGTCAAACATCAAACACAGGTGACGGGGCTTAGACACAGAGGAGCAGGCTGAGGCGTAACCGAGGATCAGTGCTCCTGCTCGTAGTCACCTAGAAGCACGGTCAACAGAAAGATGCAGTGTTCATCTGCAGCAACAGTGAAGGGGAGGAAGATTTGACCGGATCACGATGCAGTCAAATCTGTCTGGAATTTGTTTGGAAATTCCATTATGAAACGTTCCGGACAAAGCTATAACATGGACATCAGAAAATGTTACATATATGTAGTTAATTAGTGCTTTTTTCAATTTGTAGTGACGTTGTAATCTAATATTGGTTTTATGTAACCTCAGCAGAAACCCGCGTAGTCCTGTTATAGATCTGGATTTGAGTCTGTGGAACTCAGAAGGCCAAACATTTTTCCAGGTGGTACTTGGTGTGAAAAGTACGAGAGACACTGATTCATCTCTAAAAGAACAATACATATATAAGGTTAGCAGATAACATGAGAACTCACACTGCTGTAGTAATCTGTGGAGTGAATAAAATTGGGATTAAGTAAAAATAATGGATATCCCCTATGTCCTAATACAAGGAAAGTCAAGGAAAATATCTAGTGCGACACTTTTCGAAATATCTTCAAATAAGAATAAGAATAACTTTTAATTCCCAAGTGGAAATTCTTTTCGTTACAGACATGCAACCGACCAGAAGAAAATAGAAGTTCCAAACATAAGATAAGATCACAATGGTATACAATTAATCAAATACATTAGATCTATGTGTAAAACTGGTTTGAGACATGTACTTTACCTTTAATTAGCAAGGCTTCCAAATTGTATAAAAGTGCCCATGAGTAAAAAAAAACAACAACATTAATAATAGTCTCAAAAGTATTTGAAGATGACACAAGGACTCAATTGCCTGGTCGTTCACATTACAAAAAAAATGTCTGTGTCTGGTGTGAATGGAATGCAGCTTGATGTGGCATGTGCACAAAAGAACACGTCACACGTATCGCACTGGGTTTACGGAAGTGAAAAAGGCACTTTACCTTTCAGAAAATGTGAGCGGATATTCATTTTTGCTGAACAAGCTTCAGATGGTGCCCTTTTTAAATATAAATATGAACATGAACAACCTAAAAGTGTGGTCCACAATTTAATGTCTAGTCCCAGAGAATATGCATTACATCTTGGTGACCTCTGTGGATGAGCGGAAAATCCTCCCCCTACATATTGGTGCCTCATGTTAGGACGTGAACAATATTGGCTTCACTGTGAGGAGGAAATGAGGCAAATATGCAACACTATAGTGAATGTAGGGCCTGTGCAAATCCGTGCAGTGGTTTTCAACAAAGAAATGTTAAACTTGTCATTATAGATCATTATTATTTAAGATGTCCAACATGTAGCATAATGATGCACAGGCATTGTATATTAGAAGTATATAGAAGACAAAAGCACAATAGACCTTCTTTAATAAAGAAGCACACGCCTCCTTCTTTGGGTTTCCCAGTGCTTTTGTTCACTATGTCTAAGCAGCAGACTGCATGAATCTGACATGTTAATGTGGACACACATCTCTGTCAGGAAGTCCAGGGCCTCACGCCAGGCTTGGATGCTGCTCAACAGGTCTTGTGCGGTGTCACCGTTTTTGACACTGGCATGTGACGTCCTGAGTGACATGAGTCTCCAACTCCCTGCTTTACTCTGTAGCATGTCTTCTGGTCTCCTTTGCTTTAAATTGAGCAATCTTTTTTTTTTTTAATGCTTTAAAAAATACATTTCAGTTTCAGCTCCCTCCAAAGATGTTTTTATTTTTATTTAGGTCTATAGCCTGGGTAAGCCACTCCAGAACCTTGATATTATAGAGCAACTCCTTGGTAATCCTGGCTGTGTGCTTCAGGTCATTGTCATGTTGAAAGACCCAGCCATAATCACAACGTCACAAAGGCGCCGGTCCAGCTGGCTGCCCGGTGTAAACGCTCCGCTCTTTTCTCACACTTTTTTCACACTTATTGTGCTTTATCTTTTGTATTTTGTAAACATTTTTTCTACTTTACTTGTACAATAGGGACACGTGCTGGAATCGCTTTAATTTAACTTGTTTTTGACTTTGTTCGGCTGGATTATTGAGTGTTTTCGTCGTGATGTGCGCTAGCTCTGAGCTAGCCCCCGGCCCCCCCGCGCCCTCCGGCCGTCCTGACGTACAGTATGCCGCCGGTACACATTTATACAAAAGAGGAACTTCATGAACGATCAGGACACGCACTGGAATCGCTTTAATTCAACTTGTTTTGACTTTGTTCGGCTGGATTGAGTGTTTTCGTGTCATCGCGATGTGCCCTGGCTCCGAGCCCCCCCGGCCCCCCTGCGCCCCCCCGGCCGGCGCCGTACCGCGTTTACACAAAGGAGGAACTCATGAAACTGCGGAGAACCGTCGTCTTACCCGGAGATCGTCACGTTATCCCGGCGGACATCCTAAGATTTTTATAAGAGATCTTCTACTGAGAGTATTTTTCAAACTTCCTATAAGTTATTTGTTCTTTTCTTCTGTATCTACCTCTGTATCTACCTGCGTTGCATCAATGAAATTTCCCCATGTGGGACAATAAAGGATTATTTTATCTTATCTTAATGCTGAAGGAGGTTTTTTTTTTTTAGATTCAGTCCCTCATTGTATCTACGATGAACATTTCAGACCCCTCTATAATTTTTAAGTGGGAGAACATGCAAAACTGCAGGGTGTTCAAATACTTTCCTCACTGTATATTATCAGAAATGTTGAGTGTGTGTCTTGTGTCTTGAATCACCACAACCAGAAAAAATTCAATCTAGAGGGCTTTAAAGGAGAACTAAGTTTTAAACATTTTTGTAAGTGTAAGTTCATCTCCTTATTTTCCTCCTGATCCTTCCCCCTTCTATTCTTAGTTTATTATTTTCTATATACTATTATTTATGTATTTATTTTTTATTGTTGTACTTACACTGCAGCTGTTACATATGTTCATTATTATGCACTGTCCCTATCAAATAAATAAATAAAAGAGTTTCCTGATCATCTTCCTTTCTCCTTCTGCTCCTCTCCCGTTCTCTTGTTAATTTATCGCTCCTCCTCTTCACCAGACTGTGCTGATTGGCGGTGGCCCTCCAGGCGTGCGCTGACTGACCTTTCCGATGATCTGCTCATTCTTCAAGACTTCAAGAGGAGCACATGATTGATGTCTAATCTTTGATATCCTCTGAAGATGTTTATATGTGTGTGTGTGTGTGTGTGTGTGTGTGCGCACGTGTGTGCGCACGTGAGTGTGTGTGTGTGTGTGTGTGTGTGCGCACGTGAGTGTGTGTGTTTGTGTGTGTGGAGACCTCCCAGGGTTGAGGAGCCAAAGGTCCTGGGGGTATTAGAGGCAAGCGGAGTTGTGTGCGGAGCGGTCTATGGCACCTCTTGCAGAGTTCAGTGGCATAACCTGGGGAGAGAAGGCGTTTGAACAGTAGACACATGCACACAACCACACACACACGCACACATTTAAGCTCCGTTTCTGCTAGGCCTGTGATGATAACATATTTAGAAGTACAACAAAAGTTGTAGAAAATATGAACATCAACTAAAATATTGGAACAAAATATTTTATGATACAATAACCTTCAATCAGGATTGCCCCAGTTTGAACACGTCAAATTAAACTGTATAATAAATGTGCATGGAGGGTTCCATCCCAAATCCAGCACCCTGAGACTGTACACTAGCCGCAAGGAAGGAGGCTAGCCATAAGGAAGGAGGCTGGGGACTAGTGAGCGTGAGAGCCACTATCCAGGACGAAACTTTCACACAAGTACATCAAGGACAAGGCTCCTACAGATGACGTGATCAATGAAAAGTGCTACTTTACAAAACCGTGAGGGTCTGGGGCTCGACCGCAGAATTTCAATCTAGGGCGGAATTTAGAGAGCAGAGACAGAACCAATCACATAAACCCAGAAGTGACGCAATAAGGCATGTTCCGCGTTGATAGATTAAACTCTTTCCAAATCCAGTTGGAAGAGTGGCAAAAACGTCCTTTTTCAATAGAAGTGTGAATAGAATAGTGAAGCCTTCAACGCAGTTTTTTTTTTTGGTCTTTTTTAAAGGATTTGATATTTTCCTGATTGTTCAAAACCGACGCGAGAGCAGAAGTAAACACTCACAAGCCGGGTCCGCCATCTTGAATGTTTTGGAATGGGGGTGAAAAGCAACTTCAGTGTGACGAGTTAAAACCTCCGCCTGGAATTGGATTGGGCGATTATTGTCCGACGACTTCATTGGCTCTGACTCGGGTTCCAGACCCTTCCGCATTTGAACAGAATGTGGGAGGGGCTGGCGGGTCAGGCACCGGGCAATGGGGAACAGAGGATGATGAGGTGCTGGAGGGACCATCATTAGATGACAAGCTACCGGCTGTACCACCGGAAAAAACTGATGTGGCATATATCACGAAATCCTACCAATGGCTAGAAAGAGCCGGTCTGAAGGACAGCAAAGAGGCCCTGATCATGGCAGCACAGGAGCAGGCCGAATGGTAATGGCAAACCAACCAGACACAGCAGTGGTTGACAAGGGGCAGCGGAAATCAGTGTACTCTTACACCCGTGAAGATCCATACATCCATCCATTTTCTTCTGCTTATCCGGGGCCGGGTCGCGGGGCAACAGTCTAAGCAGGGACTCCCAGACTTCCTCTCCCCAAACACTTCCTCCAACTCCTCAGGGGGGATCCCGAGGCGTTCCCAGGCCAGCCAAGAGACATAGTCCCTCCAGTCTGTCCAGGGTCTTCCCCGGGGCCTCTTCCCGGTGGGACATGCCCAGAACACCTCCCTAGGGAGGCGCCTAGGAGGCATCCAGAACAGATGCCCGAGCAACCTCAGCAGGCTCCTCTCGACGTGGAGGAGCAGCGGCTCTACTCCGAGCTCCCCCCGTGTGGCCGAGCTCCTCACACTATCTCTAAGGGAGCGCCCAGCCACCCGGTGGAGGAAACTAATTTCGACCGCATGTATCCGCGATCTTGTCCTTTCGGTCATCACCCAAAGCTCATGACCATAGGTGAGGGTAGGAACGTAGACTGACCGGTAAATCGAGAGCTTTGCCTTTCGACTCAGCTCCTTCTTTACCACAACAGTCCGATGCAGCAAACCTGGACCTGCAGCATGCACTGGGACGGTTTCAGTCATATACACAGCTAAACTAAACTGTTTTTAGCTTGGATTGAACATTGCTAAAACAGAGGCCTGTCTCACAACTTCAAGAATACTTCCAGATTTTAGCTGCATAAAACTGAAATACAGATTCCGCATGTTTAGTTCTGACACTGAGCACCAGTAGGAGGCCGGTCCCTGAGGTGCTCAGAGTCCGAGATGGTTCATATGGCTCCAAACGTGTCCAAGATGTATTTTGGTGCTAGGCCATGGAGATACTTATATACAAGCAAAGCTGCTTTAAAGTCTATTCTCTGAGCCACAGGGTACGAGTGCAGAGACCTGAGAACAGGACTGGCAGTCCAGCTTCCAGTTGCTTCTCCTCGGGCACCGCGCTGCCAACTTCCAGTCGCTTCTCCTCAGGCACTGCCTTGCCAGGTTCCACTCCACATTCCATTTCCCTTCAAGCCCCGGGCTTCCAGGTCTGCCCACCAAGCACCGTTTTGCCAGGTTCCACTCCAGCCTATTCAAGCTCCGGATTGCCCTCTTGCTCCAACCCAGAAGGGCTGCCTGCACACAACGGTGTGGTTCTTCCCCCCGGCTTGACTAGTACATGAGTATGACAGTATTGCACATGATTATGAAGTTGAATGACACATGTTCAGGGCTAACAGCGTTTGTTGTAGAGTCTGACAACAGCAGGAAAGAAAGACCTGCGAAACCTCTCCTTCCCACCGCGAGGGTGGATCAGTCTGTCACTTAAGCTGCTCTCCAGAGCGGACAGAGTGTCCTGCAGGTGGTGACAGCATAGACGTGAGTTTAGCCAGGACCCTTCTGTCCCCCACCGAGTCCAGAGCACAGCCAAGGACGGAGCTGGACTTGATGACTTTGTCCAGTTTCTTCCTCTCCCTTTCTGTGATGCTGCTGCACCAGCAGACCACACTGTACAGGAGGGCTGATGCCACCACAGAGTTGTAAAAGGACTTCAGGAGTAGCCCTGTCACTCCAAAAGACCTGAGTCTCGACTGTGGCTCTTCCTGTACAGTGCGTCTGTGTTATGACTCCAGTCCACACAACTGTCTGTGTCATGTGAGGTTTGCAGTGTAGAGGGTGAAGAGAAAGGGCGCGAGGACTGTGCCCTGGGGGGCCCCAACACTGCAGGTCCGGGTCCGAGCTCTCACAAACGGGTTGGTCTGTGAGGTAATCGAGGATTCACTCTGCCATGTCCTAGTCCACACCAGCCGTCTCCAGCTTGTCCCTCAGGAGCAGCGGCTGGATGGTGTTGAAGGCGCTGGAGAGATCGAAAAACAGAATTCTCAGGCTTCTCCAGGTGAGTGATGCAGACTTTTTTTTTTGAGACTTTTTCCTCATTCCACAATTAAGTGAATGGAATTTTCGCTCAACCAGAAATGCCAAAACATTGGAAGAACAAATATGAAACAAAAAGAGGCAAAAATGGGCGAAGTGGAATAAGGTGAATAGACTATACATTAAAATGTGAAAACAACGTGGGACAGTTGGGAAATCAAGTGGTTATTAAGGACTAATTATGGATCAACGCATGCAAACTTTGTTTCGGGATTGTGGTTGTGGCTGCACCTTTTTTACATTATATTTGATGCTTTCTTCTTGTGCTAAAATGGAAAAAATATCAGCACGATACTACTCAATTAAGGACAACAGGATTGATTCTTTGTCAATCCATCCATCCATTTTCGACCGCTTATCCGGGGCCGGGTTGCGGGGGCAGCGGTCTAATCAGGGACTCCCAGACTTCCTTCTCCCCAGAGAAGGAAGGATTGCTTTGTCAATGTCTGTTGTAATTTGTTTGTGTGTTTTATTTAACTTAAATGTGGAGGTTTAAGTATTGATACCTAAATAATACTGACAACCTCTGGCAATGTGTGAGCCAAGGCATCCTTAGATTTTGCTCTTCATTTGTTACACTGTTATGTAAAAGGAGGGAGAAAAACATTATTTCCAGTTAGGAAAGAAGCAGGGAATAAATGATAAAAAAAAAAAAGATTTAATGAAATACCTTTTGCCCTAAACTTGTTGTAACTAAAAAGAATACCTGAACCAAGGACTGTAGTCCACGTTCAATCAAAGCATAAAAGGGTCATTCTTGAATAATTCTTTTCATAATCAAAGAAAAATAAATCTGTAATCATCTTTCAAGTACAAAGGACAATGCGTTTGTAAGTAAAAATGTGAATAGCAGATTGAGCGACGGGGCAGAGAGGGGGTCCACAAAGGGCAGGGGGAGGGGAAAGGTCGCGCAAAGGTCACCATGGTTTATTTATTCAGTGATCATTATGTGCACAGAACACATACACAAACTAGAATTCTGTTTATTCATTCAAGTTATATGATATAGTTTCTGGTGAGGTTTATATTTACAGAATAAAGCCAAATGTGTCCTGAATGTTCCAATGAGACGGGTTAGCAACTATCAATGTAGCCATGGGTTTCACCTTACTGTTATACACTGAAAAATGTTTTTACATGAATCAACTTAATACAATTGCTTCAGTTGGTAACACACTACTCAATACGATTTAATTGAGTAGCTGCTTAATTCATTTTAAATTGGTCTTTGGAACATTGGAACATTATAGTTCATAGTAATAAACAAATAAAATATACAAAGTATCTGCTTAAAATACCACATTTTATTCTTGATTTCACCAAATTGTCCCCAAAAAAGCAACATTTCACTTCACCAGTCCAAATTGTTCTGTTAGAATATAACATAAACATAAATACAAGTCAGTTACAGTAGCTATGAATTCATTTGCGTTTTACGTCACATAACTTAAAATAAGAAACTTGTAAAATTATATGTGAGTGAGGCCAGTAATACCTGGTGTTTGTCACGTTGCAGTATTAGCTCCGTGTGCCATTCCCATTAGCCTCTGTGTCTTTGCCTTGTCATCGCAGACTTTCTGTTTCATAATCATGGCTCTGTCTTTCACACAATCAATTCAATTAAATTTATTTTTGTAACGCCCAAAATCACAACAGCAGTTGCCTCGAGGGGCTACAGTGAAAAAGCAGATTAAACAATGTTCACATTGGGAATGTCCCAGGGTACCCTGTCCTTAGACCCTCCATCTCGGCCAGGAAAAACTACCAAACCTCTTTGGGAAAAAGTTGAAACCTAGAAGAGTTCCACAGTGAAAGAGGGATCCAACTCCCTTGGATGGACAGGCGGACGCAAGATAGACAATGGAGCTGGATCCACTCAGGAGGAGAACCAGTTCTTCAAAGCAGATTAGGAACCGTCCATATGGAGTAGAGACCGTTTCTGCAGGCAGACCATTTCTCCAGAGAGTTGAGGAGCATCTGGATCCACAGGTCATCGATGTGCCTGTTCCACTCCCAGCGGGGAAGTGGGAGAAGAAGAAGGAAAAGCAATGAACAGATTGCAAGTGAAATTAAATATGAAATATTTTTGATAGGAAAAATAGTTAGAAGCAGAGGATAGTGCTCAAGCTGCCATACTTCCCCCAGCATAGTCGCTATTGCAGCGTAGCTGGAAAACTGTAGGTTTTTATTTCTGTTCCTAACTGACCTGACCTAACACAGGAGCTTGGTAGCTAAATGCTCTACCTCCTACTGTGCTTTTAGAGACACTTGGAATCACCAGAAAGCCAGCATTTTGAGAGTGAAGAACTCTGTTTGGATGATATAGTACTATAGCATATTTTAGGTAGGATGGGGCCATGTCATTTATGGCCAACCAAACTACATTTCCCAGTCACACTCATAAGTTTAAAATAGTCTGTTCTCTTCTCTGTTGTGATGTAGAACATCAGACTGTCCTGTGTTCCTCCTGTAGAACAGCAGACTGTCCTGTGTTCCTCCTGAAGAGCAGCAGATTATTATATGTTCCTCCTGTAGAACAGCAAACAGTCCTATGCTCCTCCTGTAGAACAGCACTGTCCTGCTCCCTCTGGCTTCTCTGCAGCACCAACTTGTCCAGGCTTAAATGGAAGACATGGACTAAAACAATAATTAGCACATTATGTCACCACTTGGATTAAACTAAGCAAATACAGTAGGTACGAGCCTCCTACTGGATAACTGCTGCATGGGTGATGATCTTTTAGCTTCAACGCGGTATGTAAACCCAACTGATGCGGTATATAAACCCAACTGATGCAGTGATGGGTTCTCATTTCTGAAATAACCATGTGGAAAAACAAATCCCATGGTCATGGAAAATATGTCAGTATGCTTGAGAAGGGTCAAAGCATTGGCACCAAGCAGAGAAAACATCTAAGGAGAAGCAGAAACCAATCCATTACAGAGCTGAACCCCATTGAGAATCTTTGGGATGAGCTGGTAAAGGCTTTGTGCAGTGGCTCTCTCTCCCATTATCAATATAAGATCAATTGGTTAAAAATAAGGGAGTATCTGCAGAGCCGCGGCGCGCGGCCGAAACTGCCATGTCATTTTTGTGCCGGCCACGCGCCGCGGCTCCTGAAACTGCGCCGGTATTTGACTGCGTTTTAGCGCCGTTTTAGACCGCGCCGGGTTAAGGTTAGGGTTAAGGTTAAGGTTAGGGTTAGCCATGAGGCTGTAACGGGCTATAAGGGAAATGCCGCGGTCCCTGAAACTGCGCGGCAATTTGACCGCGCCGCGGCTCTCCACAAAAAGAAATGAAAAAAATACTACACCCTAATTCCTTTACTTTGGGCAGAAGTGGTCAAAGTACTGCATTTCATCACACTAATTTATAGATTTTACTGGCTAACGGCCACCGGGGGGCAATCTAGCAGGAAGCGCAAGCGTTTGACACACTGTAGAAGAAGACGTTTAAATTTCAACACTGTGTGTTTTATTACAACCAGACTCATATTCTTGGAGAAATTAGTCTAATGAGGAAGTGAATCTAGACGCAGCAAAATGCACACGCACACGAGAAGTTTGGACATGCGATATACATTTACAGTTTTGAACCTGCCGCAGTGAAATTAGACTTTCTTGGCCAGACCTGACTCACTGGTCAAAAGACAACCTGTGCATCCATGGACAATATTTCTGTGTAAATATATCATGTTACACCGTAACACTCTCTCGATATGTACGAGCTCAGGAGCAGATGAACCAGATGTGAAGACACAGACACAGGTAAATCAGCTCACATAGAGTCATCAAGGACAGTTAAACTTCAAAATGCTGTGTGTTTTATAACTCAAATTCACTGCAGTTTGTAGCACAGTAGGTTTTTAAGTCAGTTTCTTGAAACTCCAAGATGGTCACAGAGTTTATCAGCATGGTTTGAAGCTGTGTTGTCCCCGGAGCGCATGCACAGACCTCTAGAAGCTGCTGTCCACTTTGGTTCCAAAAGCTTTTGTTAGAAAGCGGAGCATGGACGGGCCTTTGAACATGTCCACAGACTGTGCAGCTGTGGGAAAAGCAGAATTAACCTTCCAGCGCAGTATAGCTCAGTGGCCTGTTTTTTTTGGGTAAAATATGTTCTACAATTTTAATCTCAAAACAGTTCCTCGTCATTGAAGATTACTGGAGCTGTAGACATGCAGACAAGGGATGGGAAAATTAACCAATTTGCATCGATACACCGCCTTGCACATGTGTAATAAAAATGCGTTGGTAGTGATACATCAATGCAATTCAAGTGGGAAAATTACAGTGCATTGGACTTTCTTTTGTTTTCTCGGTCAATCTAGATCAGGGGTCGGCAACCTTTAATGTTCAAAGAGCCAAATAGAACCAAAAAAACAAAACACAAATCTGTCTGGAGCCGCAAACATTTTAAAAGCCTTATATAATAAGCCTTATATGAAGGGAACAAAGACTGTAAGTATATTATCAAAATGACAAGGCTACAAATACATAATGAGCGTTCCCGATTAAAATGTTTATTTTCCCTGCAGCGCACGAGTGACGCACCACGTGACTACTCTCCTACACGATTGGTGCTTTAAGTTTAACTTCCATTACAATGTTAATGTATCATATTTTGTTGCATTGATGAAAATATAGAAATACAATTAAGAAATCAGATTTTTGGTATAATTTTATTTTGAGGATTAGAAAAAAACAAAAACGCAGTGCTCTTCAAACCTTAAAAACAATACAATCCTCTTCTCTTTCCCCCCGTATCTGGGCAACAGTGGAATTGAACACAGCCTGCAATTATATATTTGATCATTTCTTCAAAGTCGGCGCATCAAAGTTCACATACCTGAATATAACAGCGCTACTTGGTCAATATCGATCACATCACATGACTCATCACAGGCACTTGAGTATGCTGGAGCTGAATTAACGTCCTTGATTTGACGATTGGTGATGTTGTCTGCCATTTTAATGTCCCTTTCCTTCGCTGTCTTTGCAGAGAATCCTTCATGTCATCCAGGAAATGTCTTTCCAAATTACTCTTTTTGTTATTTGACAACTAGTCATGACAAAGCAAACATGCAGACAATCCTTCTGCATTGGCATGGCAAGCAAATGATTCGGTCCATTCCTCGGTTTGTTTACAACAGCCACCTGCCCGGCACTGCGCCGCCCACGTGCGCCGCGCTGAAACGAGCGTCGCAGGCTATGACGCAAATCTTCGTTGACAGAAATGTTTAAATTTTATATTTATTATATGTGGCCAGGTGGTAAAATGATGGACACAGACACCAGCAGCTCCAAAAAATAATGTGGGTCTTTTATTTCCCGACTGTCCTCAGGAGGAGAACAGCATTAATTTTGGTTTGATTTGGCTTACTCAAAAAATATACTTTACACTTTAATATCTGTGTCAGGAACACAATAAAAATCAACAAAAAAAAAAAGAAGACAACAGTAGTGGGCTTAAAGTCCTATGAAAACGCAAAGAATAAATACATCTTACTTTATACATTCGACTGTGGATACAATGAAAATAAAATTACATTAGAATCCCACAGTATGACAATGAATCTTAACTCACTTAAAAAAAAGCAAACAGACTGCTCGGACCACACTCAGCACAGAAGGACCACGAGCAGTACTGTCTCCCCTCTGCATTAACCACAAATACAAACTTGGTCAACAACCAAAAACACAATATTAAACATTAATAAACATGACAATCAATCAATATTGCAACTCACGCCGTCACGCTGTTTCAAATTACCCTTACGTCAGTAGTAACACGCTTCACAGGGCTAGTAGTCGATCTACATCGATCCTTGTTCTCTACAAAATTAGAGGAGAATAATCTTAAAATATGATGCAGTTTAAAGCATTGTCTAACGATATCAAAGATTATTTTTGTACTAAAAGCTCATTTTAAAGAAAGATTCACAATATACGAACCAAATTCTGCTTTCTCTCACCGAGGCACTCGGCTGTCGCGCTGTGGTGACGTCACAGGTGCGCAAGTGTGACTGTGCTCACATTTGACCACAGTGACATCTGCTGGCTAAACAGAGACTTGCAACTAGCTTTTAAACTATTATATGACCCGGCTACATATAAACATTTTTACTGCATTGGAAAACGTTAAGAATATTTGCGTCATGTTTGTCCTCCTACAGAAACCATATTAAAACAACAAATATATCCCCCCCATCTAGTTTAGTTTTCATACATTTTTGAAAAAGCTCCAGGGAACCACAAAGAGGGCGCTAAAGAGCCTCATGCAGCTCCGGAGCCGCAGATTGCCGACCCCTGATCTAGATTCATCCAAAGATTATGCTACAAATGCTATCGTTAACACAGTTAAAACACAGACTAAAACACACACGGAGGAGGCACTATGCAAATAAAAACATTATTATTATTGACAGACTTCACTGATTCTAAAAAGTTAAACCCAAACTTTGGTCAAATCAGCTGCGGAGCAGGGCTGATGCTTTTGTTTACATGTATATTAAGTAGCCATCCGCTCTCAGCCATAATCTTTTTACAGGCCTCAAACAAAAACATTGCCTTTATAAACAGAGGTCTAAAACATCACTACGACAGAGTCTGAGGACTACGAAACGTCTGAGGAATAAAGTCTGGCGGTAATGCAACACTCGGATGCCAACCGCCATAAAACAACAACAACATCACCTAATGTCTTTGTTACTGAGAGTGATGCTGTAAACTGTGGAGGAGTAATATTGTACATACATTATAACAATGATTGGGCATTTTTTAGGTAGGCCTATTTCATACAGGCAATAACTTACTCCAAATGGAGCCAAATTCAGCATTGCCCAATAATGTTTATAAAGGCACAGCATCAGACTAAATTGTGTTAATAAAAAAGGTACTGGTATCGGATTGGTTTCTGAGATAACAAACTATAAAAACATTGTTTCGGTAGCCAGAGATGCATTCCAGTTAGTGAACTTGAATGCATCGTGATTCGGGATTAGTTAAAATCGAATCAAAAAATGGAGTGCAGTGGCGTGCGGTCAGGGCAATCAGGCAAGCAGTGATTGACCAATAAAATCTAAAATTACATATAACACTCCCAGAACACACGATAATTATAACCACAATTTCTCCAACATTCAGCCTCTCCCTGTGAATAATGAGCACTTGACATAGAATTATGAAAAAACGGGTCACGTGCTGCCCGGTGATCGAGTGGTTAAGGCCGCAGTGTTGTGAGTTTGAATCCTGACTCAATTTATTGCATGTCCTCCCTTCTTTCTCAGTAATAAAGCCTACGGGCCAAAATCTAAAGAAAAAAAAAGAAAGACTCACATTCTTCTAACAGAACTTGATTGAACTCAATTGTGAAGTGCATCCATAGAAAAAAATACCCTCTTCTTCCTATCTAATTTTGATGGATTTAGTAGATTTGCTGTCAGTCCTATTTTCCTTAAACCTTTGGTCATAAGCCAACCAGCCCAAGATTTTTGTATTGTTGTACATTTTCAGTACACATAATGCCCCTATTTGTAAAGCAAAGGGGAAAAGGCGGATTCAACAGTAGCTGTAATAAAAAGTGGAAGATTGAGGCACTCTCTTCTTGCATTGCAGGTAGCGGCGTGGCGCAGACAGATCATTGCGTCTTGCGACTATATTCCCTCTTCTTTCGTCTTTTTCTTCTTAGGACAAACCCCCCTTTGTTCTTTCTACCCAGTGAACACTGACAAAAAGTCAGGAAAATTACACACCTCTAAAACTCGTGCCTCTCTCTATTCTGTCCATCTCCTTTTTCTAAAATTCTAAGATTTGGCGTGTCAGCGCCACCAAAAAAAATGAATTGAATAGACCAAAAAATTTAAATCATTACATTTTGCACAGAGGTAGATAGTGACAAGGGAAGTAAAAAATACTTTTACGGCAACGCTGTTTGCCAGACCAAACTTCGCCCATATTGGATAAAAATGTGCTTATTCAAGGTTGAAAATTAGGTATATTCTGAGTTCAAGTCCAAGTGCAAGGCCAGGTCTAGTCCTAGTCCTCAACTTTTGCAGTCCAAGTCTCTAATGTGCAAGTCAGTCCAGATCATGAATTGTATATTTAAGCATGTATTCACTGTGTTTCCAATGCATTCTCGTTACTTTTAACAAACTTCAAACTTGTTTATGTTGCAGAGGTCAGAAACTCTCTAACTCTCAAGTCACCAGACAAATGTTTGAGTCCTGGAAATGAGTACATCTGGAAATAGAGCAGACTGTGAAATGTATGTTAATGTGCACTGGCTCCTAACAGTGCACTGTATGCGTTGCACTTTAATTCTTTCAGACATCTGGACATTTGGAGACACACATTTGTTTGGATGTGTCCACATGGCAATAGCCTTATTCCATCTACATCATGATATTGTTTGTCTGCTCACTTAGTCACTTTGTTGCTCATCTAAACTTTGTTGTAAACTACAGGAGCTGCCAGCCTCCACTGTAGCACCACTGCACCTGTGAACTTTCCAAGGGATTCTGGCCCTTGTCCCGCTTGTTTTTTCTAACCACCTGATAATGACACATTGTCAGGCTCCTGGAACGTGTAGAGAGAGCAGGGACAAAACAGAATAGCAGAGTGTGCGCCGCATGCAAACACACTCATGAAATATGGAGCACCATGGAAGAGTCAGAGTAATTCATGCTGTATTGAACAAAACAAGCAGCCACTGTCCTATGAGCACATACACACTTTGAGAGCGCACATACACACTTATGTGTGGGGGCATGTACACACTCATGTGAGTGCACATACACACTCTGTGAGCGCAAATACACAGTCGTGTGATGAAAATGTCACACTTGTTCCTCTGCCTTTTGTGCCTCTCTGCCCTGAGGCAGAGTTTAACAAAGCAGGAGCGCGAGAGACTGAGAGGAGTGACGGGAGAGAGGGAAGTCTGAGTGACAACGCCAACACACACCTCACCCCCTCAGCCTCTCCTCTGCCCCTCAAGGCTGCCTCCTCTGCTGCCTCTCCCCGGGCAACAGCAGTCCTTGTTGAGAGCGACCTTGGTGGTCCCTGCGCTGGTCCTGGTACATGTTCTTGGGCTATGTGGACATGGAGGAAGGGTCCATATGGGCTAGGCCGAGCGAGAAATGGTCATAGCTTTTCCAGGGGAGAGCCTGTTTCTCCTCCTCACTCTCACACTCGGCCGTCTGGGCTGCATATGTGCTCCTTCAGCCCTCTCTTGGCCTGGGCCGGGGCCACTGGCCTGCCACCTTACCCAGGGCAAGGGCTGCATATGTTGGGAAGATGGGCAGTGCAGAGGGGGTCTGAGCTGGCTGGGCAGCAGATGGTGGAGCCCCTAGGCCTGCGCTGGTGTCTGTGTGTATGTGCGGAGGAGGGTGTGTGTGAGCTTTCTGCTTGGAAGGATGAATGGAGGGGCAGCAAGGCAGAAGGACTTGTACTCGGAGAGGACAGAGACATGGGGCCAAGGACTGGAGTACATGTGTGTAACAGTGTTCATTATATACAAGCTTCTACATTAACTGCTCTAATGACACACCTGCTGTACATGTGCACATGTGGACTATCACAAAGGAAGACTCTGTGTCAGGGGTGAGCTGTTGTGGCCCCGGGCGGCCTGTCTCCTCTCTGCCCTCTGTAGACTCTCACGTGCGGCTGGAGATGTGAGCCGTGTCCTTCAAAGCTCCATCACAGATGAACAAGGGCTGAAGATGCGCCACGCTCTGAATCCTCCTCACTCACACCTGCAGCAATGGCACAGGCCCAGGACATGCTCCACATACTGGCCATTCTCACAGGACAAGTCCCAAAGATGTCTCCTGTCTGCTCCTGCTCCTTCACCTGTCATGTGTCCCTCTCTCCCACTCTCACAAACAGATGGGACGGCCTTCTGCTGCTGAGTATTCTATTAAAACAACATAAAAGCTCATAAAACAGCAAATCAGTGCTGTGCCCATGACTCATAAATGTACCGATCACTCATAACTGTTCCCCCACACCTGTGTCAGCTGTGTCTGTAAATACAACACCAAACCAGAAGAACATGTTTGTGAAAGGAGATTTCACAAACTTTTCAAATAGTTCAGTATATTTAGCGCAGTATGTGGACAATCAATGTAAAAGCTTAATTTTATTCAATTATTGCAGACAGTAAATTTGTATTATGCTTTTAACTGCTGTCTCCTAAACATTTATTTTGTTCGGTCAATAGGCAAAGGAAAAACATGCACAAAAAGAAAGAATCTTAACATTTTACAGACCAAAATGTTTTGGGCTGAAGTCTAACACTTATTTACCCTGATGTGGTAAAGTCATTGTAGTTGTACTGGTTAGCTAAGGTAACGCTACATGCTAGTGGTGTTTTAGTGCTTGTGAAAATGCTATAAAAGAAATTGGAAAATAAAGCCCCGGTTCATGGAAGACCTCTTCAGCTGTTATTTTGAGGAGCGTTTGAATGATTGTACACATGTTTGTATGATTGGTCACATGTTTGACAGAGGTTGATCTAAGACGCAATGAGAAGAGGGCTTATTCTGTAACCAAAATTATGGTTCATCTTTGGTTGTATGACATTTCATTTGGGCGGTGTCCCAGGGTCCCCTGTCCTTAGACCCTCCTTCTCGGCCAGGAAAAAATACAAAAAACCTTCTTGGGAAAAAATAGAAATCTGGAGGAGTTACACGGTGAAGATCTGACTCCCTCAGAAGGACAGACGGACGCGAGATAGACAGTGGAGCTGGAGCCACTTCAAGAGGAGAACCAGTTCTTCAGGAGGAGAACCAGTTCTTCAGGAGGAGAACCAGTTCTTCAGAAGAAGAACCAGTTCTTCAGGAGGAGAATCAACTCTTCAGGTGGTGCCATTATCCCCAAAGGTGTGAAGGTAAAGGTAAATCATAATATGATTTACCTTTACCTATTAGCACAATTTGAGATCTGAAACAATTTATTGATTAAAAAATAATACAAATGTGTAATTTTCTGTATACAATTGTTTCTACGAAAATGATTACTGACCACTAAGTCTACTGTAAGATGCTTGTTTGTCTACTTATCAATGTAAACGATAGAATTGTCTATTGCTTGCTTCTTGTCTGGTTGCTGGAATTGAATCCCCACCAACGTTGTGGCTCTTGGTTAGAGCAATCTTACACCCAGTTCCTCTTAATGCGTGTGAGGGAAGCTTTGCAAGTCCATGTCCCTCCTGTTAATGGAGACTGATGGCCCTACAGAGCAGGGCGTGTGGATCCAAGCCTGTCCTGCCGGCCTCTTGCTGGGAGGGCAGGGGGGTGGATTAGTGGAGAGGTCCGTGGGGGTCCGGGTCACAGATCAGCATGCATAAGACTCAAAAGCAAGCAAGTATACAGTGTTAAGAGCAATGGCAAGCAGTGAAGAGAGCATAAAGCAGACCAGCTCTGCTGGAGAGGTTGCTTGTGATGCTTTTGTCGGATGCACATTTGCCAGATATACAGCAGCAAGTGAGAGCCTATCAATTGTAACACGCAAGGAACCTTTCAGCCCTTCTGAATGACCACCTAATGATAAAAAGAAGGCCGTGGCTGCAGAGCCGCGGCGCGGTCAAATGGCCCAGCAGTTTCAGGAACCACGGCACTGCCATGTCGCCTCATGGCTAACCCTAACCCTAACCCTAACCCTAACCTTAACCTTAACCCTAACCCTAACCCTGACCCTGACCCTAACCTTAACCCTAACCTTAACCTGGCGCGGTCTAAAACGGCACGTTCGAATAGCGCAGCAGTTTCAGGAGCCGCGGCACAAAATAACATGGCAGTTTCGGCCGCGCGCCGCGGCTCTGTAGACACTCTCAAAAAAGAATGTTAAGAAAGAAAAAGAAAAAAAAAAGGACCTGCAAAAGAATAAAACACACAAACAATTTGATTCCTGGTTTTGAGTTGCTAATTTACAATAAAAGTGAGCAGGAAGTAAAATATCCAGGGTCAATTAAATGCCTTTTTGTTGCCTCACAGGGATTCTCAAGATGTTGATTTAAAGGAATAATAGAGGATTTTTTGCCGATTTGAGCACTCAAGCGACTGTTAGTCCCTTTTTAAAAAATGCCCCCTCCTGTTTTTTCCAAGAGGACACCTAAATGGTAAATGGTCACATTTATATAGCGCTTTTCTACCGTCAAGGTACTCAAAGCGCTTTACATCAAGGAACCAGTCACCCATTCACACACACATTCACACCCCAGATGTACGCAGACACCTACCATCAAACCTTGTGCGGAAGCACGCTGCTACACATGTGTTTGTTTATTAGCAAGACGGATCGCATCGCTAGGCTGCAGGTGTGCAGTAGCACGCAGGGAATGATTGACATGTGGGAGAACTACTCGGCTGTCCACGCCACTAGGAAATGAGGCGCAGATTGCTCGCCAAAAATCCTCTATTATTCCTTTAACTAACAGAAAGTTAGAAAATCAAAGAATGAAACATTCATTGGTCAATATTAGAAAAGCAGATTATTCAACATTCACTTGGAAAAGCCTGGCAGCTCTGTGAGGATCCTGTTCTTCGATCTTTCCAGCGCCTTCAACACCATCCAGCCACTGCTCCTGAGGGACAAGCTGGAGACTGCTGGTGTGGAGTATGACCTGGCAGAGTGGATCCTGGACTACCTCACGGACCGACCCCAGTTTGTGAGAGCATGGGATTGTGTGTCTGACACTCGGACCTGCAGTGTGGGGGCGCCCCAGGGCACCGTCCTTGCGCCCTTTCTCTTCACCCTTTACACTACAGACTTCAGACACGACACGTACAGCCGTGTCCTGCAGAAGTTCTCTGATGACTCTGCCATCATCGGACTCATCACGGACGACGATGATGCGGAGTACAGGGGACTGGCGCAGGACTTTGTGGACTGGTGTCAGCGGAACCACCTCCTCATCAACGCGGGGAAGACCAAGGAGATGGTGGTGGATTTCCGCAGACGCCACCCCACTGCCCCCTTACCCGTGAACATCCAGGGAAGGGACATTGAGAGAGTGGACTCATACAAGTACCTGGGTGTTCATCTGAACCACAAACTGGACTGGACTCATAACACAGACGGTACAGGAAGAGCCAGAGTTGGCTCTACATCCTGAGGAGACTCAGATCTTTTGGAGTGACCGGGCCACTCCTGAAGACCTTCTATGACTCTGTGGTGGCATCAGCCCTCCTGTACGGTGTGGCCTGCTGGAGCAGCAGCATCACAGAGAGGGAGAGGAGGAGGCTGGACAAAGTCATCAAGAAGTCCAGCTCCGTCCTGGGCTGCGCTCTGGACTCGGTGCAAGGAGGTGGGGGACAGAAGAGTCCTGGCTAGATTCACATTGATGCTTGACCATGAGTGCCACCCCCTGCAGGACACTCTGTCCGCTCTGGAGAGCAGCTTCAGTGAGAGACTGATCCACCCTCGCTGTGTGAAGGAAAGGTTTCACAGGTCTTTCCTTCCTGCTGCTGTCAGACTTTATAACAAACACTGTTAGTCCTGAACACTCGCAATACTGACCTAACCATGTGCAATTCCGTCATATGTGCAATTACTGTCGTGATTCATGTTCAAGTACTGGGAAATTCATGTGCAATCCATGTGCTGTCGTGACACATTCATGTGCAATTACTGTCGTGATCACATGCAATGGTATTTATGTATGCATTCATTTATTTTTATCTTTATTATTTTTCCGCTCCATCCCTTGTTGGGAAATGGGAGGTTTTGTCCATGGGAGTTTTTGTTTATATGAGATCTTCTACTGAGAGTGTTTTTCAAACTTCCTATAAGTGATCTGTTCTTTTCTTCTGTATGTGCCTCTGTATCTACCTGCGTTGCATCAATGAAATGTCCCCATGTGGGACAATAAAGGAATATCTTATCTTATCTTAGGAAATAACCAAATAGATAACAGTCCCAACGTCCTTAGATCAGGGCTATTTAACATAATTTGCTTGAGCTTGCGCGGGAGGTTGAGCGGTATAGACTAGATATAGTCGCCTCACTCCACACAGAGTTTGGGCTCTGGAACCCATCTCCTCGAGAGGGGCTGGACGCTCCACTTCTCTGGTGTTTCCCATGGGCAGAGGCGGCGGGCTGGTGTGGGCTTGCTTATAGCCCCACAGCTCAGCCACCACAATGAGTTCGAGTTGACCATGTTCTCGACCTCCATTATCAATGCGGCTGCTCGGAGCTGTGGTCGCAAGGTCTCCGGTGCGTGCGGCAGCAACCCCCGAACCCGGTGGTGGACACCGGAAGTAAGGGATGTCGTCAGGCTGAAGACAGAGGCCTATGTAGGGTCTCAAACTACATGTATTCAGTTTATGATTAAGGAAGATTTCTTAGCAGAAACGAGACAAGACGGGGCACCAGGGTTAAACCCAAAGAGCTAAGATACGGTCCTTAATCGCGCTCGTTAAAAAGGGTCTGAAGGGTGTTTCACGATTCAGGGACTTACGCATAGTCTAATCAAACAAACAATAGTCACTAACTCTTTCGTGTAGTTTATTTATCAAAAGGGTAATCAAAACACCGGAGCAGAAATGCGCACAGGTAAATCACAGGTGACGTTATATCAGATTTAACAGCAGATTTCATGCAGATAATGTTAAACCAGGGTTTTGCCTTTGATAACCAAACGTGTCTATGCTAATCTATATCAAAAAGAGGGAAAGTGAGAAGCTAAAGGGAGGAGGGACAGCTGAGCTCTACCCAAATCACGCCACAAGAGAACCGCACAATGGACTCGGCTAACGGTTCTGTAGAGACTCGGTCCGACTGGTCCTTGTCCGCGGACGAGGTCCATAGCGAGGCGTCGCGTGGAGCGGTGTGGCGGCGAAGGTTCGTGAAGCGGGCGGCGGCCATGGAGCTGGCGGCGGTCGGGGAGCGAGGCGTCGCGTGGTGCGGAGGAGACTGCGACGTGCTGTAGGGTCCTTGGCGCCGGGGAGCGGTGTGCTGCGCCGGGGAGCGAGGGGTCGCGTGGAGCGGTGTGCTGCGACCTCCTTGAAGCAGCGGCGGCAACGGAGGTAATATCCGAGAGTTCCTTAGCGGTAGAACGCTTTAGCGGCGTGTTAGCTCCTCACGCGGCCTTTACTCAGATGAGGACGTAGCGCTGATCCACGTAAACGGCGTAGATTACTTCAAAAAGAAAAGAAACGAAGTAGCAAAGAAAGTCTCTGTCCGGTTTAGCACTTAAGCGTAGTTCCAGGTAGTTCCAGGTAGTTCCAGGTGGTTTCAGGTGGTTTCAGAGTCCAGGGCTGGCATGGCCTTGTCGACCACGTGACGGACGGATTTTGTTGAGACAAAGGAAAAGTGAAAGGCCTGTCCGTGGAGACAGCTTCCAGGAGAGAAGACAAAGGGGATGAGAAGAAGAGAACAAGAGAGCATTTCTAGCTTGGAGCGTCCTTTTGATACCTGGCCCGCAGGGCATGCTGGGAGCGAAAGGGGCGGGCGCTACTGCGAAAACTTCCTGTTTAACATTTTCCTGACCGAGAAAATAAAACTGGAGTAACGTAAATAATAATGGCAAAAACATTGAACCCTGTTTTAACATTTACACGTTAAACACTTTTGGCAGTTTGTGCACATTATTTCTTGAGGTAGACACATTTTACATCTTCTTTCACCTGTGATGGGCGCTCGAGTTAAAGCATTGGGAATATAAAACCTTAAACAGTGGAAAAATACGTAACACAAGGTGAAACATGCGGTGTAGGGAGTTGATTCGGAAAAACATTCATGGCATAATCACATTAAACATAGTTCATCGGGGCGTCTTCCTGTAAGACTGTGGGGAGAAGAAGATCTGTTATCAGAAAAGTCACAGCAGCTCCCCTGCGGTGAGGGAGACAGGGAGAATGAAAAACCCCCAATGTTCAAAGAGAGATTTTCTGTTATCTGGCCGTGGAATGTCCATCTCCATTCCCCTACACCTATCAGACCTCTTTGGCTTGTAGGACTCCTCAGGCCGTTGACAGGTATCGGGAGGCCAGGCGGACCGTAGCTTGTGCTGACGCAGAGGCAAAAACCCGGGGCTGGGAAGAGTTTGGGGAGAACATAGAGGAGGACTATCGGTCGGCCCCAAAGAAATTCCGTCTGGCGCCTCAGGAGGGGGAAGCAATGCTTCACCAACACTGTTTACAGTGCGGATGGAGACCAGCTGACCTCAACAGGGGATATTGACAGACGGTGGAAGGAATACTTTGAGGACCTCCTTAATCCCACTGTCACGTCTGTCACGGCCAAGTTACTGAAGTTGTTGGCAAACTCCTCAGTGGCAAGTCTCTGGATGTTGGAGGACTGTCTTGGCTGACACGTCTCTGCAACATCGCGTGGCGGTCGGGGACAGAGCCTCTGGACTGGCAGACCGGGGTGGTTGTCCCTCTGTTTAAGAAGGGGGACCGTAGGGTGTGTTCCAACTACTGAGGGATCACACTCCTTAGCCTCCCCGGTAAGGTCTATTTCAGGGTACAGGAGAGGAGAATCCGACCGATAGTCGAACCTTAGATTCAAGAGGAGCAGAGTGGTTTTTGTCCTGGTCATGGAACACTGAGAGAGGGTTCATGGGAGTTTCCCAACAAGTCCACATTTGCTTTATGGATCTGGAGAAGGCTTTCGACCGTGTCCCTCTGGGTGTCCTTTGGGGGGTCCTCCGGGAGTACGGGGTCTGAGGCCCTTTGCTCAGGGCTGTCCGGTCCCTGTATGACCGGAGCTGTGTTCGCATTGCCGGCAGTATGTCAGATCTGTTCCCAGTGCACGTTGGACTCCGCCAGGGCTGCCCTTTGTCACCGGTCTGTTCGTAGTTTTTATAGACAGAATTTCTAGCAGCAGTCAGGGGTCGGAAGGTCTCCAGTTTGGGGACCACAGGATCTCATCTCTGCTGTTTGCAGACAATGTTGTCCTGATGGCTCCATCAAACCCGGACCTGCAACATGCACTGGGAGGGTTTGCAGCTGGGATGAGAATCAGCACCTCCAAATCCGAGTTTTTGGAGGTTCTCAATCAGAAAAAGGTGGCTTGCCCTCTCCAGGTGGGTGGGGAGTCCTTGTCCCAAGTGGAGGAGTTCAATCTCGGGGTCTTGTTCACGAGTGAGGGAAGGATGGAATGTGAAATTCACAGGCAGATCGGTGCAGCGGCTGCAGTGATGCAGTCGGACTGTTGCTATGAAGAAGGAGCTGAAGGAGCTCTCGATTTACCGGTCAATCTACGTTCCTACCCTCACCTATGGTCATGAGCTTTGGGTAATGACCGAAAGGACGAGATCACGGATACAAGCAGTCGAAATGAGTTCCCTCCACCGGAGGGGGTACCGCAGGGGGTACGTGAAAGATCCAAGGTAAGAAATAATAGAAAATTCCAAGTAAACAATATAATAATCCCGTAAAAAAGTTTCTCCAGACAAAAGGCGGACCGACCGCGAGGCGATCTGGACTGGCCCGCACGTTAGTCTCTCAAAGTACACCGCAACTATCTTCAGTTACATGGCTTTCATGTAATGACTTACAATAGCCACTAGTCCAACGTGAGATTCAAACCCCTCTCGATAGAGTTCTTAGTCAAGGTGCACTATGCCATACACAACAACTGAAAACCAAGACCATGAAGAAAAGCGTTCTGGGATTCTTGTTTGTGTTGTATTTTATACATATACATGTACACATACATACACATACATATACATGTACAATTGGATCTCCGGTGACGTCATTTCCGGTGAGTGTGTCGCGTTTTCAGAGCTGTTCGTTCTTAGAGCCTTTTACCGATTAATCCATGAATTATACACACTATTTACGCATCATATACACGAAAGTGAACGTTTGATTTCTCCGCAAACAATCCGGAGCCTCAAGCCGCTCGCTTTTCAGTATTTCGTGGATTAAAAAGCCCTCCTCACTCTCTAGCTCCAGTCTGAACTAGCCTAGCGTAGCCTAGCCGCTAGCGTCATGGCTGGATCTACCTTTACCTGTTTGAGCTGTCATATGTCGAGTCAGAACCCTGGCTCCTTCTCTGATGATAGGTTCGTGAAGTGCAGTGTAGTGGTAGTTTTGGAGGCCAGGGTTACGGAGTTAGAAGCGCGGATCCGCTGTTTAGAGGAGCTTAAGTCCAGTTATAGTTCGGTTTTAGCGCGAGGGCTACCGGACCGCGCTGCAGGGCGTAGCATTAGCATTAGCAGTAGCAGTAAGGCCGAGCTCAGCCCCTCAGCGTCTCCCGTGCAGCCGGGACTAGACCAGGAACAGAATAGGGACCATTTTGTGACAGTTCGGAGGGGACAAGGCGCTAAGCGCCGAACCTCAGAGCGCCGTGAGCTTCACGTCTATAATAGGTTTTCTCCCCTCAGCGATCACACGCCCGCTGAACACACGAGAGAAACTCTTGTAATCGGGAGTTCTATTGTTAGAGACGTGAAGCTGCCAGCTGCTAGCGTTAGGTGTTACCCGGGGGCCAGAATGGGTGACATCGAAGGAAACCTTAGGATCTTAAAGCGGAGTAGGACCCGTTTCCGGCGAGTCGTGGTTCACGCAGGCGGTAACGACGCCCGGCGGAGACAATCAGAGGTGCTCAAAGTTCAAGTAGCCGCGGTGTGTGACCTAGCGAAGTCGATGTCGGACACTGTAATATTTTCTGGTCCCCTGCCCAATCGGATCAATGCTGAATTGTACAGCCGTCTCTCAGCATTCAACAACTGGTTATCCAGATGGTGCCCTCAAAACAACGTTGTCTTTATTGATAACTGGAGTGCGTTTTGGGGAAAGCCCGGGCTCATACGCAGGGATGGCATCCATCCGACTTCGGAGGGTACATCCCTATTAGTTCGGAATTTGACCGATAGTCTTAGTCGTGTTAAGTGACCATCTAGGGATGAGCCCCAGGTGCAGAGCAGCAGTTCAAGACGCTCCTCTGTCGCTGAACTCTCGCCCGTTCTGTTACATGTGAAGTGTTCAGATTCAAGACAGATAGAGACTGTGTGTGTCCCTCGTGTCCCTCGTGTCCCTCGTACAAATAATGCCAAAAAGTCACATCTCAGAAAAAATATTTCAGGCGTCAGACCAAATAACTTAAGGAAAATAACAATCACAAATACACAAATGAATAAACACGTAAAATGTGGACTGCTAAACATTAGAGCAATTTCCTCCAAATCGCTCTTAGTTAATGAATTAATTAGTGACTATAACATAGATCTTCTAGCTCTAACTGAAACGTGGCTTCAACAAGACGACTACGTCAGACTAAATGCGTCCACCCCACCCAGTCATGTTAACTTTCAGACTGCCAGGAGCACAGGCCGAGGTGGTGGTGTGGCAGTGATCTCCCACTCAAGCCTACTCATGAGCCCTAAAACTAACAATGCATTTCACTCATTTTAAAGCCTTATGCTGTCAATCACATGTCCAAATATGAAAAACCAAAAAGGAGTTTTGTTCATAGTTATCTACCGACCTCCTGGTCCCTATTCAGAGTTTTTAACAGAGTTTTCTGACTTTATATCAAACTTAGTGTTAGCCTGGGATAAAATAGTTATAGTTGGAGACTTTAATATCCACGTGAACGTGAGTGATGACGCTCTCAGTAATGCCTTCAGCGCCTTGTTAGACAGCATTGGTGTCACTCAAAATATAAATAAACCGACTCACGCACACTCTGGATCTTGTCCTAACGTATGGAACAGAGATTAGTGACCTCAGTGTCCTCCCTCAAAACCCTATATTGTCAGATCATTTCCTAATTACCTTTCAGTTTATTCTTAAAGATCATCCAGTCCCACAAAATAAAGTTATAATGAAAAGGACAATATCTGAAAAATCTATCTCAAAATTCAAAGAAATAATAGAGCCAATATTCAGTGACATGTCATGTGATCCTGCTGAGAACAGTTTTAGTCCCAGTTTAAGTGATCAATGTGTCGACTTGACCATGAATTCTCTGAAGTCTGCTCTTGACGTTGTCGCGCCGTTAAAACAGAAGGTCATTAGGCCAAAGCGCGCCTCCCCATGGTACAACCAAGAACTGCGTTCACATAAACAAAGAGTTAGAAAGTTAGAGGGATTATTTCGTCGCTTTCACACCGAAGAATCCCTAAAAGCATGGAAAAGTTGCCTGCTGTCCTATAAGCAGGCTCTGCGTAAGGCCCAAACCAGATATTATTCAAATCTAATAGAAGTCAACAAAAGTAACACTAAATTCCTTTTCAGCACTGTAGCTAGGCTAACAAACTGTCACAGTGCAGTAGAGCCCTCAATCCCAGCTACACTTAGCTCTGATGATTTCCTCCTATTTTTTAATAATAAAATAAAAACAATCAGAGATAAATTAGATGAAATTACCCCCGCTATTAGCCCTGAACTAGCCCAAGCTGTAAATCTAACGTCCCATATAAATCCACCTGTAAACCTAGAAAGGTTCACAGCTGTTGATCAAGCAGAGATAACTTCAGCCATCATGTCCTCTAAAAGCTCAACTTGTGTCCTAGACCCCATTCCAAGCAGACTCCTCAAAGACATTCTTCCCCTAATTATAGACCCTATTCTTAATATAATAAATACTTCACTCGAAAGTGGCTATGTTCCACAGTCCTTCAAACATGCTGTCATTAAACCTCTTCTGAAAAAGCCTAATCTAGATCCCGACCTATTGGTAAACTACAGACCTATTTCAAATCTTCCCTTCGTCTCTAAAATCCTTGAAAAAGTTGTAGTAAAACAGCTTTGTCGCCACCTGCAGGACCATAACTTATTTGAAGTTTTCCAGTCAGGGTTCAGAGCCCACCACAGCACTGAAACTGCACTAGTTAAAGTCACAAATGATTTGTTATTAGCCGCTGACGATGGACTGGTCTCAATCCTGGTTCTGTTGGACCTCAGCGCAGCGTTTGACACCATCGACCACAACATTCTACTGCAGAGGTTAGAATGTGATGTAGGTGTTGGAGGAACAGCCCTCAGCTGGTTTAAATCCTATCTATCTGATAGGTTCCAATTTGTTAATGTAAACCAGAGCTCCTCACCAAGCTCTAAAGTAATTTACGGTGTGCCACAGGGTTCGGTACTCGGTCCAATTCTGTTTACTCTTTATATGCTGCCATTAGGCAACATTATCAGAAAGCATGACATTAACTTCCACTGCTATGCAGACGACACTCAGCTGTATTTATCAATGAAACCTGATCAGAGCGATCAAGTAGACAGACTTAGTACTTGTGTGAAGGAGATAAAAACCTGGATGACACTAAACTACCTGCTTCTTAACCCTGAAAAAACCGAGGTCATTGTGCTTGGCCCTAAGCATCTACGAGACGCTCTATCTGAGCAGATAGTCACACTGGACAATGTCAGTGTAGCCTCCAGTTCTACTGTAAGAAACCTTGGAGTCTTATTTGACCAGGAGCTCTCATTTAAAGCTCATATAAATCAAGCTTGTAAAACAGCCTATTTCCATTTGCGCAACATAGCCAAAATCAGAAGAATCCTGCCTAAAAGTGATGCCGAAAAACTTATCCATGCATTTGTAACGACTAGATTAGACTACTGTAACTCCCTGCTTGCAGCGTGTCCTAAAAGATCCATAAAAAGCTTTCAACTGGTTCAAAATGCAGCAGCAAGATTACTAACAGGAACAAAAAGAAGAGAGCACATTACGCCAGTGCTGAAATCTCTTCACTGGCTCCCCGTCGAGTCCAGAATCAAATTCAAAATTCTACTCTTGACCTACAAAGCCATAAATGACATGGCCCCATCCTACCTCAAAGATGCTATAGAACCATATCATCCAAACAGAGCTCTTCGCTCTCAGAATGCTGGCCTTCTGGTGGTGCCAAGAGTCTCTAAAAGTACTGTAGGAGGTAGAGCGTTTAGCTACCAAGCTCCTGTGTTATGGAATCAGCTCCCGACCCATGTTAAATATGCTGACACAGTCTCTTCATTTAAGTCCAGGCTTAAAACGTTCCTCTTCGAAATCGCTTATGGTCAGAGTAGTTAGGAACAGAAAGATAAACCCACAGCTTCAGCTACGCTGCCCTAGGAGTAACTGTGCTGGGGGAAGTATGACAGCTTGAGCACTATCCTCTTCTTCTTCTGACTACTTATGCTATCAAACAATATTTATTTTTTGATTCCACTTGCAAACTGTTCACCGCCTTCTTTTCTTTCTCTCACTCCTGAGGACCTGTGGACCCAGATGCCCCTCCCCTGGTGAAGTGGTCCCTGCCCTGTGTGGACGGTCCCTCATCTGCCTGAAGAGTGGCTCCAGTTCGCCTCAGTCGGTCCCTCTTCTGCCTGAAGAGTGGGTCCAGCTCGCCTCCGACGGTCCCTCATCTGCCTGAAGAGTGGGTCCAGCTCGCCTCCGACGGTCCCTCTTCTGCCTGAAGAGTGGGTCCAGCTCGACTCAGACGGTCCCTCTTCTGCCTGAAGAGTGGGTCCAGCTCGACTCAGACGGTCCCTCTTCTGCCTGAAGAGTGGGTCCAGCTCCAGTCTCCTCGTGTCCGTCTGTTCGTCTGTGAGAGTCGGATCTCTCCTTCACTGGAACTCCTCCAGGTTTCTACGCTTTTTTCCCAAAGAGGTTTTTTTTGTAGTTTTTCCTGGCCGAGAAGGAGAGTCTAAGGACAGAGGACCCTGGGACATCGTCCCTCGCCACCACAGACATTGTCTGACTTCATCGCCACCACAGACATTGTCTGACTTCATCGCCACCACAGACATTGTCTGACTCCATCGCCACCACAGACATTGTTGATTCATTTCTCCCTGTGGCCCTCAGAGGCAACTGTTGTTGTGATTTTGGGCCTTACAAAAATAAATTGATTTGATTTGATTTGACAATAAACAGATTCATAGGCGGAAAAGCCGGAGGGATATAATTAAAAATGTACTGTTTAAAAAATAATGCGGCGCTTCTGCGCTACTTTGCAACAGCTCCGCCGTGACCTGAGAGCCCCGGTTCATCTGAAAACCTGCTCTGTCAAAGCAGGGACGTGTGATAATGGAAATAACAGCTTCATTGATGATTTGGTGTAAATGTAACATGTGTAAGGACCGTGTGCTTGGAAGTCCGCTCGACAACAAGGAACTTTACGCTCCATGGCCCGAGGACCGTAACCGGAGGAAAGCCTGTTTCCGGGCTTCGTCGTTGATTTCGTATTTATTTATTTATTTAATATGGACACAGCATACATTGGACGAACCAGATGTAATGTTTTAAGTGTTATAGCAAAATATGCTAATTTTCAACACCTGTCCATAGGACGCTTTTAGAATTAAAACAATACAAAATTTACAAGTTATATACAATACATTTCATTTTTTACATCACCATGTGCACAGTTCTGTCCTGATGTCAGCCACAGTTTCAAACACCTAATAAAGGTGCTCATGTCAGTCTGAAGTTTCAAATGTGTGGGGAGTGAGTTCCACTGTCGGGCTCCAGCAGTTGGACTGTCCAAAAGATGTTCTATGCTTTGGAACCACACAGTCCCCACTCACAGAGACTCTGAGAGAGTCTGAGAGAGCCTTGACGTCTGACGGCCAAACCAGAAAACAGTGGTGGCGCATGATTATGTAAACATTTAAAAAACAGTTTCAATGTACTAAAATTTACTAAATTCTCAAATGTAAAAAGTTTGTGCTGATATCACAATGGTGCCACTTCATAGGCTTTCTATCAAACACCTTGATTGCCTGCTTGTACAAAGATATTACAGGTTTGAGCGTGGATGCAAATGTTTGTGACCATGAGGTCAGACAATATGAGGGATGTGAAAAAATCATTGCATGTAAATACAGCAGAGCCGCCTGATGTGACAGCTACCGTCTTATGAAGCGAAAGCAACTCAAATTTGGTTTTAGTTTTTTACAGATGTACTTTACATGACTTTGAAACTATAAGTTGCTATCAATTATGATCCCTAGATATTTAATCTCTTTTACTTCTTGGATCGTTTGGTCATTTATAGATACAACAAAGGGCGTGATTTTATGGAAAAAACATATGGCATCTTTGTTGGATGAGATTTTAAAGGACTGGAGCTTGTCTAATAAGATGCTGTGGTCCACAGTATCGAAGGCCTTTTTAAGATCTAAAAACACTGCACCAACAACTTGGCCTTTGTCCAGATTGAAAGATCTGCGCGAGTCCACAGTACGTACGTGATGTGCGGGTTGTCCCACGTGTCGGGTCTCCTCCCGGGACATGTACACTTTTATTTTAGGCGCATTGAATTCATAAGCTCAATTCTCCATGAATATGTCTGATTGTAATAGTTCTGCTTTAGTCCTGTTTAGTCCTTGTTTAGTCCTGGTTTAGTCCTGGTTTAGTCACGCTTTAGACCTGCTTTAATCCTGCTTTAGTCCTGCTTTAGACCTGACTATCAAAGCTTATGAAAGACAAGCAAGCTCAAGTGTCTCATTAAAGCTCAGATGACAGATGAAAAGAACTAGGCCTATATTGACTCTGAGTATTAGTGTTTTGTTCCTGGTTTAAAGTTGAAATGAAAGGGGACTTACTCAAAGGGGCTCCAGTTGTTTTTAGTTAAGAGGCCATATATTGCAAAAACAGGTTGATTATTTTGAATTCATATTTATTTATTTGTTTATACTACATATGTATTTTCAAGGCCACATATTATTCATTTTTATGATTAATTTGAGTTAAAATTAAAACAATGCCGAGGAATTTAACCTTCTTACATTGCTATTTGTGCTTCAAATATGTACCCAGAGTGTTTTTTTGATTGATTCCCGCAGTGTTTGGCTATATTACAGACTCCTTTCCTCGAATCTCCAAATTGACGGGGGGTGTTCACAGGACCGCGTCATAATCACAGGAACGCGTCATCATCCCCCCTCCCCCCTCTCCACCCCCCTCCCGCCTCCCGCCCCCTTCCCCCCGGCTCCGCGCTGCTGCAGGCTCGTCTCCCCATACAAGCCCCGGAGTTTTTCTGCTTCGATTTACGACGAAACACGGCTCAAAGAGGCCCAAAACTTCATTAATGATATCGCACTCTTTACTATTATCACAATGGTGAAGATTTATGTGGCAGCTGATGCAGCAACCGGGAAAATAAACAGAGAGAAGTTCTATCCGATACCGAAAAACCAGGAAATAAGAGCCCGATGGACATAAGACTTATAAGATATAATATATATATGATATATATATATATATATAGATCTATAGATCTATAGATCTATAGATATATCTGTTCTGCGCACGCTGTAGAATAAACACCAGATTTATTTAGGCTCAAAGTAGTATTGATCTGAAGTTCTATCGTTTCTCACTCAGTCGCGCGGCAGGAGCGGCGCAGCGCGGAGCAGACAGCTGTGGGGCTACGTCACGGGTGGGCGGGGCACACACGCGCTCTGAGACTACGTCACGGGTTGGGCGGGGGAGCCAGATCGCTCTTCGCAAGGGTGGGGGCGAATATCAAACCAAGCCGTCTGCATTTCCGGGTTGGTGAGGGGGTCCAAGGTCTGGGTGATATTTCTTAACTATTATGTTAAGGGTGTTGCACAACCCTTATTATTATCAATTATACACTTAGGATAGACTACGAAACGTGAAAAAAAGCACGTTATGGCACCTTTAATGACCCTTTGTTTAGAATCAGAATCAGAAAGGGTTTATTGCCATTGTCAATTAACAGGATTCACAAACATAGTAACTTGTCTTGGTGATTCGGTGCAACATAAAACAATAAACAATGAATAATTCAAAAAGAAAAGAAAAAAAAATCTGCTATGGAATAAAAAAATAACAATAAGCTATAAGATAAAAAGAATAAAAAAAAAAAAAACTTAATATGTACACACATTTACAGTATAGTTTACATATGTAGTGCAGAAAGTGAACAGTGCAGTGAGTGATTAAATTCTGCTTAAAGTGACCGTGTTTAGGAAGTGTTCATGAGTCCAACGGCAGAGGGAAAGAAACTATTCTTGTGGCGGGAGGTTCCCTTGCTATAACGCGGTTCACTTTTCGCGGTCTCGCTGCTTCACGGATTTGTATCATGCGTTGTGTTCTGCATTCTGATTGGCTAAACAGTCTCTCCGCGTCTTCTCTACCTGTGTGTCAATAACGTTATGGATTAATATGTACACGTACGTAAAACCGCTTGCCAAATTGAAGTTTGCGAGGCCGGTGAGGGCGGCGCGCGTGAGCTTCAATGTTTTATGGAGTATTTCATTGTATAATAACTGTAAAAAAATAAAAGGTTTCTACTTCACGGATTTCGCCTATCGCGGGTTCTTTTTGGAACGTAACCCCCGCGATAAACAAGGGTTCACTGTATAGCCCGAAAAGTACGGTAAATGTTCCACAGTTGAATTACAATGGTCTCATGTTTGTGTTAAGTGATCACACGCTTAATGGTCACACAATGGTGTTTACTGTCGGTTGCATGTTTGTGTTGACTATTGGTCACATGTTTGTTTTACTTTAACCGCAACCAAGATTCCAAAATATCAATATCGATCGCAGCTCATCTCCTATGATTAGGGATGCATATCTAAATCCACATTCAGGTTCAGGTCCGGATTCGAATCCAGAGGTTTAGGTTCAGGTCCGGACCTAATGAGTCCGGACCTAAACCCATGCCATATTTGCATAATGTTATAACAGCATAATACAAGCAACTTGGCTAGATTAAAGGAATAATGGAGTATTTTTCGCCGATTTGAGAACTTAAGCAGAAGTGCGCATGCACACTCCGCCGTGCGGAAGCATGCAACAGCCTCGCTGCTACACGTGCGTTTGTTTATTAGCGCAACGGATCGTATTGCATCTCTCGTCTCTGTAGATTTCTGTCTCTTCTGAGCCAGCTCGACCTGTCTTTCTCTGTCTTTATTTTGTCCTGTACACTGAGTGAACTATATTTTCAAAATACTCAGCTGTATTAAATAATCTAGTTGAATAGCAGATTTTCTCTCTCCTTTTTATATTGCACATTTGTATATGATAAACAATATTAGGCTATTAATGAAAGCTTACATTGTGTTTCTATAGCCTAATTATGGTTAAACAAAACCTGTTTAATACTGACTGAATAACGGTTGCGCAAACTTAGTCCAGTTTTAGAAAAAGTATTTAAAAGGGAGGTGATGATGAAAGGAGAGTGAGGAGAGGAGAGTGAGTGATGCCCTCTGCACAGAGCGAGTCAGAGGGAAAGGGGTGTAGGCTCGGAGAGTGTTGGGTCTGTCCTGTGTCATATCTGAATGTGAGTATGAATGGATTTTTTTTTTTTTTTTTTTTATCATCGTACTGTTTTGTGTTGTATTGTCTTGGATTGGATTGTAAATACATTCTATTGTTATAGTGTGTTGTGTTGAGTGGGTGGGAGGGGAATCCATCCATCCCCTTTTCAAACCATGCATCTGTGTCTGTAATGTGTTTTTATGTGAAATATATGTGCAGGTTTGAAATAAATAGATTAATTGATTGATTTACATTTATTTATTTATCTACAGTTTCTTGTTTGTCTTTGGTCTGTTTTTGAATGTTCTTGAATCTTAAGTAAAGGTTGACTGATTGCTTGTGAGTCTACTCCTCAGCAGCTGTGGCAACAAGAGTGAAAGAATAATGTCCTAAATTCTGAAATGAACATCTGGAAAAAAAAATATTATTATTAATATTAAAACCAGCTGTCAAAATCCTACATATTGTTGCTTAACATCCAGAATGAGCTCATTGCAGCTAAGACTCACACATTGAAGTACGTAATTATTAAAAAATCAAAATGCCAGACAAAGACAGAGGTTTGGAGATGGTGGCAGAATCCTGTCGTGTTGTTGACGTGACATTTGGTCCCCCCTGTCCTCACCAAGCTTTTTACAGAGCCACCAAAATGTGTGGCTCCTTCTAACTCCAAGTAGGCTGCTGTCAGAGCAAGGGGAGAGGCCCAGGTAAACAGGCCTCTCAGGGGACCACTGACCTTTTGAGCACACAGTGAGAGAGGGAGGAGGAGGGGCAAATGGAGCCAAGAGTGCACATGGCAGAGGAAGGAACAGGGAAAACAAAAGAAGACAAAATGTGTACTGAAAGTGAGCTAATGGACCAAGAAGTATGTGGCAACTGTAGGTCAAAGAAATAATAATGTATTTGCAATTTATTTAAAATACAAAGTTTAAAGGTTCTTTGTATAACTTTTCTGATGAAGAGTTTGCCACCTGCTTGTCTCTATGGAGATTATGGTGGTAAAGCAGGAGATGGTGCAATTTTTTTAGATTCTTTATTTTATAAGATTATAATATTTTTCCATCTTTATTTTAGATTCCTGGCCCATGTTTTTATTCGTGAACAGGACTCAGAATTCTAAAGTCTAAAGGACTTGAAACTCAAAGCAGATAACTTGACTTAGACTTGTGGGCCACAGACATATTACTTGACTTGGACCTGATGCTTGTGACTTACTTGAGATTTGCGAAAAAGAAGACTTAAACCCACCTCTGAAAAGTAGAGTCTATCAAACATATAGCTGAAAGAATAACGAGTACCTCTCTTTTTACAATTAAGATTGTACAATTAAATCCAGTTCGTAATAAACCCAAAAGGGCTGTATGTAAGCATGTTTTTGAACCAGTAGAAGCACGTTAACGCTCTTGTCTTTAAGAACATAAATTGAGGAGACAGTTGCTCAGTTGATAGTGCTCGTCCCCTGATCCGAAGGTCGGTGGTTCAAGTCCATATATTGTACATTTACATTTTCTGGTGCATGAATGCAGTGTGAGTGACTGTCCAAGGAGTGGCTTTAGCTCCAGCGCTATAATCAGATCAGTGTCCTCTCCACAGGGCCCTGCCTCTTCTCATCACTCCACTCCAAAAGCCTCTATTGTGAGCTGCCCCCAAGCACACCCAACTCTTCTCAGAGTATATGGTCTGCTACTTTTACTGATGGTCAGACAGTGCAGGTTTGAACCTTTTATTGTATCACTGACCTAAACATGACTTAAAATGTATTGCAAGATTGTGAATTTGTAATGATTTTACTTGCGGATTTATTACATCATGTATTTGTTTTGTGATGAATGACTGATTGACCGCGACATTGTTTGTACAATGATTAACATACATGGACAATTAATATTTCCATGATTGGACATTGTATGGGCATATTTCCATTTTATAAATCCAAATAAGGGTTGATGTTTTCTGAAGCTCAGAGAGAGAGGACATACTAAACAGGATTCATCAAACAACTGTGAATTAAGCTAATTTTAACATTTGAGAGAACACTGACATGTTCTGAAAGGTATTTGATTCTTATCTTTGTTTAGCAATTCATGTGTGTAAATCTAAATTGAGTCCGCAAGATATTTTGTTGTTTACCAAGGACTTAAATAATTGCAGTCGTTGGGATTTGCTATTAAAGGTACTGCACAGACATTCTTTCTTTAATTCAAAAAATGCCCCTAACCATTCCTCTGAGCGGCAATGAGAATTATGGGCAGCACAACTAATAAAATGTGGTCTGATGCTTTAATTTTTTTAAGATATTTTTTGTCTGAAGAGCTTTTGTTTTGCTCAAATTAACTTATGTGACTAAATGGAAACTAGAATGTAGTTTTTTGTGCAAAGATTAGCTTGTTTGCTAACAGCAGGGGGAGATAAAAAAAAAAAACACTTAAGCTACTGCACAAAAAATATTTTCGTCAACACTTTCAGAGACATGTTATTTAAGGAGCGGACGTTAATCAATTTAACTACGTGTGATCCTAAATTCTATATTAGTGATAAATGTGAGCATTGCAGTGTTGTCACATTTAGCATAATTGCAGACTTTTATATTTGTTCTGTTATCTTTTAACAGTTTTTGACAGAACGTTAACACATGGTTAAAAACTCTTACAAAGTCTATTTTGCCTAATATGTGTGCTTTTACAGTTCTTCTACATCTGGCCTCAAACTTCCCGTGCCTGTGATCTGGCCATGCTCTGGCCCTGGCCCGTGCCCTGGCCCTGGCCCGTGCCCGGGCCCTGGCCCTTGCCCTAACCTGTGCCCTGGCCCATGCCCTAGCCTGTGCCTGCCTGGTGCTCCCCTGCGTGGTCCTGCCACACACTACTTGCCCAGGGGAAGTGCTTCGCTGTGGGGAGGCCGCCTTGGCTTTAAGTGTCTCTAAGTGGCTCTGGCTGTTTGTCTCTTAGCTTGTTTGTTCCCTCCTTGGCTCTCGGTGGGCAGGCAGTGGAGATGGACACTGGCTCCCCGCGCGCCCAGGCGGGAGGGTGGAGCAGCACACAGCACGCGCCCGGACCTGTGTGAAAATACCTACAAACATGACGAGGTTATTGTTTGTTAAGATGTCGGTGAGCTTTTGTGTGCTATCCGTGTGTCCGCCGTGCTCTTTTGTATTGACGAAGCCAAAAGGTCCAGGTATGACCTTCTAAGATGACATTATTTGCCATCGATTTGCCACGGTTTGATTTTGGGTCGCGCCATGACTGCCCCAGCAACAACCGCTGGGGCAGTCATTCATTGTTTCATTGTTCTGCTTTTAAAGACACACAGCCGCACAAAGTTCCCTCGGGAGAAAGGAGAAACAATTGAGTTTTGTCAAATCAGCAGGAAAATTTCAAACCACGCTTGGATCAAAGGGCAAATGTTTTTGTTCTAATGCTACATTAAAAACATGCATATTTTAGTCTGCTCAAAAGGAAAATGGAAAAAATGTCATTGCTTTTACGGTATTAGTTCCATCTTCATAATAAATAGAGATGTTAAAAACAAAACAAAAATATTTAGCATATTTTACATTTTTTATCATTTTGCTCTATTAACATATACACTTTCACTTGGAAGGAAATAACTTGTCTAATCTACACTGAAAGATTTTAAATACATTTTCAGCTTTCACCCACAGATTTGTATAGAGAATATAAAGCAAAAGTTGTTTTGTGTGCACTATTCAATGGCACCTGCTTGAGATTTTATGTTATGGCATTAAACGTATCTCACAGATCACTGTAGACCAATTTTCAAAGGTTTTAACAATAAATGTAATTATATATATATATATGTATAATTACATTATTATTAACATTATATATATATATATATATATATATATATATATATATATATATATATATGTATAACTACTAACTGAAAAATTGTGTAATTTTCACCATTTCAGAAATACTACAATTACATCAATACAATAGGTAAAAGGAAGTTGTTCTGTGCTGTTCCATTAAATAAAAAAACAAAACATTTTTATTGCATTTTTTGTCCATACATTGCATTAAAATTTTATTTAGATATGGCTAAAAAGTTCCCTTTCAGATGCAGTGTTTAGTGTGGGCTTACACAAGGTATAACTCACTTATATTGCGTTGAGTTTCTGGCTGCTGTTTCCAGTATTTAAACTTTTACAGTCTTATACATGTGTCTGAGTGGCAGATGTGTGGTGCTTAGACACAGCATCAACACCATTTTATGGTGTTTTTAGTCATAAGAAAACAGCTGCCTACTTTGAGTAAAAATTATACTCAAGAGACCAGAACATTTATGGAACTCATAAACATAAATAAAGTACAACAAATGCTCTTCAAGAAGCTAAAAGCAGAAAGTCCGATGTGGTGAGATGTTATCACACTTTGTTAAGGATTACTCAAGTATTATTTTTTCAGTTTTAGGAAAATAAGCATGGATTGGTGTAATGTGTCCCTCACTCACTGTCAGACGAGAGCAGGGACCAGGGCCGCAAACACACTGAAATAACACACAAGCTTGTCTTGGTGGAAGGCAAACATCATCCAAGCCTTAGTCATCCAGGTAGGTCTGTGAGTGGATAAAGAGAGGACTGAGGAGGGTAGAGAGACTACACTCCTTAGCCTACCTGTGAGGCCCTAGAGAGGAGGATCCAGGGGCCCCAAACCATCTTTGGACCATGTGATAAACACAGGACCAGCTTTATCCGCCCAGCGAGTGCTTGGGATTTGAGGGTGTGTTTGGTTTGGATCTGGTGGAGGTGATGGACCATGAACCACCTTTGTGACTTCCTGTGGGCAGTGCTCTGGGAGCACACATCAATCCATTTGGACAGCAGTATGGAGTGTGAAATGAAAAGAGCTCCTGTAAAACCAAGGACACACTATCTCCTTGTGTCTTGGAAACACATCAGGATCTCCAGACGGGTAAGGGATAAGCCCCTCACTGCAGCCCCAGCCTCTGTCCTGCAGAAGTGGAAGGCTGGGTGCCAGTGAAATCAGGACTGTGTTCCCTGTGGTTGCTGTTGTTCAAAGATGAGAACACTGAGGCTTGACTTGTCTAAGTGGTACACCACACGAGTGCAGTGGTGCGGAACCTCGTAGCAGAGCGTGCCTTTGTAGACGTGTGTCCAAGATGCTAAGCGGTGCATCTCCGTGTGTAATGTGACGCAGCTGCACTCTGAGCTCACACTCTTGGACAAATGAGGATTACCTGCATGACCTCACACACACACCTCCCTGTGCCGGCGTCTCAGTCTGAGCAGCAAATCAGCACAATCTCCCGCTCGCTTGGCAGACGCACACAGGGGCATTGTTGTGCCCGCACTCACTCAGACCTTAATGTGTCCGTCCTCAGGGAGCGTGTGTGCGAGAGCCAGTGGAGAGGAAAGAGGAACCCAGCTGACAGAAGGGGCTCCCAGGCCTCTTTTCCTCCAGCGCTCCTTGCCTTGGTCCTGTCCCCACTGCCCTACGCACTCCACACTCACAGTGACATGCACACACACTCAGCCTGGGGTCACAGGCAGATGTTCGGGCTGCACACTGCACACAGCTCTGCACACATCACAGCCACAATGAGCCCAGTGCAGCAGGTTGAGCCTTGGGTCGTGATTAGCACACTGAGCAGTGGACTCCGCAGCACACAGACTGTCGCCTTGAGCAGTGTGTGTGCGCAGCAGCCTAATTACACAGCAGGTATCTGCCTGACAACATTTCTTGCAAGAACACCTACACAAGTGGCTGCATAATGACTGCACTTAGAGATGCCCAGAGGCAAGAGCAGAACACTCACACACACGGAGGAGCAAACTGTGTGTCGCAGGAAATTTAGGCCCAAATGAAAGTTGGACGGACAGTTTGTCACAACTGAATGATTGGTTTATATTGAATATATATAGCCAATTATTATTATTCATTTTATTATATAGTCTAGGTGGCAGAAGTGGTCTAAGCCAGTGTTTCTGGGTCATATATTAGGGCACCCCTAAATTATGATAACATTGATTACTATTTGAAGACTACAAATTTGTATTATTTAAAAGCCAATTCATACAATATTTTTGATGGAAACAACTGCACGGATAAAATGAGAATTTCCAAATTTGGTTTGGTTGGAATTTCAATTGGAGGGAACAACAGGGGATATTTTTATACCAATAAGAAGACCCTGGCTTCAAAACGCTTGAGAACCACTGGTCTAGGCCCTATCCAGTTTTTTAATTCCCATCCGATACTATCTCTTAATGTTTGTAATTTCCGATTCAATCCTATACTGATCCCTGATCTGATACATATCTTCTTATTTTTAAAAATGTTTTTTATTAACATCAGTTCAGTGTGATACCTGGCCTTTATACATAAGTATATAAGTATACAATGCTTAATTCTGCTCCAGTATAAAATAGGTCTACTTAAACAGAATATTACCAAAAATAGCATTAAACTCATTTGACAGAGATTTTAGGTTATTTTTTTTTAGCCCTCTGTTTCTAAAGGCAATGGTCTTTCACCATATTCTTATGTTTGAGGCCTGTAAAAATAAGAGAAGTCTGAGAGCACATGGCTATGCCTAAACAACACTGCAGATTTGACCAGTCTTCATTTTTCAGGCCATAGAGAAAAGGTAGATTTATAATAAATATTTAAATAATTGCTCTAGTTTCTCAGCAGCTGGCAATGCAAGGCAGGCTGTTCCAGAGCCTGGGCCCTGCCACAGAGAAATCTCTGTCCCCTCTGATTTTTAGCTTTGACCTGGGCACATCCAGGAGGAGCTGAGTGGAGGACCATAGTACGAGCAGAAACATGGTGGGACAACAACTCCGGCAAATAACAGGGAGCCAGACCATTTAGACGCTTAAAAACCATGAGCTACATTGTAAATTGGATTCCCTGGATAATTGCAAGCCAATGCAGTGATGCCAGGACAGGAGTAATGTGTTGGTGACGCCTTGTACCTGTGAGCAGCCGGGCTGCTACTTTTTGCACTAACAGCAAGTATTTAAGAAAATAAATGGAGTTGCAGTAATCTAGACGTGATGTAATAAATGAGTGAATAACTCTTTCAAAGTCCTTGGCAGGTAAGTACAGCTTTGCTTTAGCTAGAAGCCTCAGCTGGAGAAAAAGCTGGTTTTGACCACCCAGCTTACCCAGCTTAAGAGATGAATCCTTTAGCACACCAAGATTTTTCACAAATGGGAGGTTAAAACAAGACAGAAGAAGAAGAGTCATCCAGCCTCGTGTCTGAGGCAGTGAATCAGGGGCTCAAATGATGAGGTATTTGACTGCAGGGGAACATATATTTGATATCATCAGCAAAGCAATTAAATTAGATATTGTTTTTTTAAAGAGTGATTGGATCTAGGATGGAACCCTGAGGTACACCAAAGTTCAATGGGGCAGTTATATTTGAGACAAAAGAATACTGTGGTCAACTATGTCAAAAGCTGCATATCTAAAACCAGGAAGGTAGCATGATTTCCAGAATCATGTGTTAAAAGAAGATAATTAAAAACACGTAAAAGTGCTGTTTCTGTGTATGTTGTTGCTTAAAGTCGTACTGATTTTTTTCAGAAATGTTATTACATTACACAAGATGTGACTGCAATTAGCAATCGACAACCTTTTCCAAAAAGGAAGGGAAGCTTAGATATTGTCCCTATAGTTTGTAAAAACATTAGGGTCCAAATTATGCTTTTTATTAAAGGTGGTATGGACGATTTTTTTCAACAATTTTTTTAATCATATTTCCTCGTGGCGTGGATAAATCATTTGTCCTGCCACGTATCATCGGGTTAGGGTTATCATAAAACGCACCTACCGCTCACCTGCAGCCGCGTCAGGCTCGTCCCCACGTTTCCGCGTGCCTAAGCGCATGGATCTATCATAATATAGTTCCCTCAGTGTACGGGGCAAAATGAAGACGGAGAAAGACAGTTCGAGCTGACGCAGAAGTGGACAGAAATCTACGGGAGACGAGCAATGCGATGCGCTCCGTTGCGCTAATAAACAAACGCACGTGTGTGTTGTATCGGTCCGCACGGGGGAGTGCGCATGCGCACTTCCGCCTGCGTTCTCAAATCGCTGAAAAATCGTCCATACCGCCTTTAAGGGGCTGAACAACAGCATGTTTTAAAACAGAGCACACCGCCAGATGAAAATGATGCATTAACCAAAGTTAAAACAATTGGAAGTAGCTTAGAAGGTACGCAATCTGTGGTACAGTAGGATGATCTGAGCGTCTTAACTACCGTACTTTTCAGAACTTTAAGCCACTACTTTTTTCCCCAAGCTTTGAAAGCCTACGGTCATTACAACGGTGCATCTAATTTATAGATTTTATTGGCTAACGACCACAGGGGGGCAATCTACTAGGAAGTGCAAGCGTTTGATACACACTGTAGAAGAAGACGTCAGGGGACACATGTGTTTTCTATATTTTAAGCTTCAAAAGACTGTGTGTTTGAATACAATCAGACTCATATTTATGGAGAAATGAGTCTAATGAGGAAGTGAATCTAATCGCGGCTGAACACAAAGATACACACGGAACGCGGACATGCGATACACAGCGGTCTGCAGTTTAGAACCTGCCGCAGTGAAATGAGACTTGGCCAGTCCTGACTCACAGGTCAAAAGACAACCTGTGCATCACTACCATGTACAATATTTATGTGTAAATATCTAATTACGTAACACTCCCTTGCTAAGCACAAGCTCAGGAGCAGATTGAACCAGATATGAAGACACAGAAACAGGTAAATACACACGGAGTAATCAAGGACAGAGGGGACACTAGGGACAGCTGTGATGTGTTCTTTGAATGCTCAACTTCAAAATGCTTTGTGTTTTATGACTGTTGGAGGGATAACTCCGGACTGGGTGGACTGTAAGGTGCTAGTTCTGGGTTTTTAGAAGTCACTGGTCGAGAGTGCCTGCCAGAGCACTACTTAAGGCCAGGAAGGATGATCGAAAAGGACGAGAAGATACGAGAAGTTATATTTTCTTTGTAAATTTTGTGTGCGCAGCTTTTATTCAGGAGTGCTGTATTGCCCGAAAAGTATGGTATTTCTGCCAATTACCTAAGGGCTATAAGCTCAAACTGTTCCATGGCTGCGTGACACACAGGAACAGCAGCAGGATCAGGATTAATTTTTTTTACAAAAAAACATCATGAATTTTTCACACAATGTTATAGAATAATTCATGCCTACATTCACACCAATACCATTGCAGGTACTACAAAAATGTCCAAGCCATGAGATAAAACTGGGCTATCCAGATGCAATGCTCTAAAAATCAACATGCTTATAGCCAGAACACACACACATATATATATATATATAAAAACTTATATATTATGTATTTATTCAATCACAGTGTTTTTTTAATTAGCTAAAAAAATACATTAAACGCATGAATTGTTACTGTGAGTGCAGTCACTTCTGCACAAATTTGACCTATAACTTGACTTGGTGACGTCTCATTCTTGTCTCCATACAGGCAAGGCAAGACAAGGCAAGTTTATTTGTAGAGCACATTTCATACACAAGGCAATTCAAAGTGCTTCACACAGCAGGAAAAATGCATTAAAATCACAAAGAAATTACAGAAACAGAAATACAATAAAATTAACTAAATTAAAAATTATCAATCCAACTGATTGTCTAAACTAATAAAATCACAATACAGCAAGATAATGCTATACCTTGAAACATTCCAAAGCAATAACGTAAGTAAGTAAGTAAGTAAGTACATTTTATTTATATAGCACCTTTCACAGACAGAGGTCACAAAGTGCTTCACAAAACACAGAATAAAACAATAAAAACACAAAAAACTTACAGTGAACAATACACATACAACAATATACAGTAAAATCAGTCCGTAAAACAAGTGCATTTAAAAGGCTTGACTAAATAAAAAGGTTTTAAGCTGACCCTTAAAAGCAGTAACTGAGTCCAGTGACCGTAAGGAGAACGGAAGATCGTTCCAGAGTCTGGGGGCAACAGCCTGGAAGGATCTGTCTCCTCTGGTCCGAAAACGGGTGCGAGGAACCAGCAACAGTTTCTGATCCAAGGACCTTAGTGAGCGAGAGGGAGCGTATGGTTTAATCAGATCGCTGATGTACGATGGGACCTGACCATTTAAAGCTCTAAAAGTTAAAACAAGAATTTTGAACTGTATCCGGTAGGAGACCGGCAGCCAGTGAAGGGCTTTAAGAATGGGTGAAATGTGGGCCCTTCTATTTGTGCGGGTTAAGATCCTCGCTGCAGAGTTCTGGATCAGCTGCAGACGAGAGAGTTCCTTCTTGTTAAGACAGGAAAACAAACTGTTACAATAGTCCAAACGTGAAGACACAAATGCATGAATTATAAGTTCCAGGTCATTTTGAGACACCATTTTCCTGAGCTTAGAGATTTTCCTCAACTGAAAGAAATAGTTCCTCGTCAACAGCTTGGAGTGGTGCTCTAAAGACATGTCTTTGTCAGAGACAACACCCAAGTTTCTAAGACTTGGTTTAGCAGTCTGACCTAAAACACCCAAGTACTGGTTTATCCCTGGAATGGCATCATCAGGGGCAATAATCAGAGTTTCTGTTTTGTCAGCATTTAGCTGCAACGAGTTTTGACTCATTGTTTTATTTGCACTAAACAACTGACCAAGGAGTTCAGCTTCTGGATCTCAGAAGGTTTAAAAGAGCAATAGAGCTGAATATCGTCAGCGAACAGGTGATAGGACACATCACTAAACTCTTTAATGATCATTCCCAGGGGAATTATATAAAGCAGAAATAGGACGGGACCCAAGACGGAGCCCTGAGGAACTCCACACAACAGATCAGCTGAGTCGGACATTATTTGGTTTGCAGCAACACTAAAGCTCCGACCGGATAAATATGAGGAAAACCAATGAAGAACTCACCCCGACAGTCCAATCAGGTCCCTCAGTCTGTTCAACAGGATATGATGGTCGACAGTGTCAAAGGCTGCAGACAAATCCAACAGAACTAAAACAGTGCATTTCCCAGAATCAGCAGACATCATAATGTCACTGGACACTTTGAGCAATGCGGTTTCCGTAGAATGATGTTTGCGGAAACCAGATTGAAAAGAGTCGTGAATGTTTGACTGATCAAGGAAATCGGACAATTGTTCAGAGACCACCTTCTCTAGGATCTTGGACATGAACGGGAGCTTTGATATGGGTCTGAAACTTTTGGGGTCTGTTGGGTCCAAGTTGTTTTTTTTCAGTAAAGGCTCAACTATGGCATGTTTAAATGGACCAGGAAACACACCAGTAGAAAGAGAGAGATTTACCATTTTGGTAACCCAGGGGCCAATAACATCAAACACTTTGAGGAAGAGCCTGCAGGGAAGGGCATCTGATGAACAAGAGGAGGGTTTCATCTTGGTCACCAGAGCTGAGATGTCTTCTAGAGTGACAGGCTTAAAAGAAGACCAGTTTTGGGAAACAGGCTCCACAGAAACAGGTTTATCAGACAATGGGAGTGGGATTTGGTCTTTGATCATCTTGATCTTATTGATAAAGAACCTGAGGAATTCATTGCTGTCGGCTTTGCAGGTAACAGGAGTCACTGCAGCTGAAGGACAAACAATATAATTTATAGTGTCAAACAACACTTTGGGGTTTTTCTTGTTGGATGTTATTAGCTGACGGAAGTAATCAGCTCTGGAACTTTCCATCATTTCATTGTAAGATGACACAAGCTCTCTGAGGTGTAACCTATGGACCTGAAGACTAGAGGTTTTCCACAGACGCTCAGTTTTCCGACATAGTCTCTTTAGGTTTAGGATATCTTCATTTATCCAAGGACAAGCTTTTTTCTGTGACGACACAGTGGATTTTACAGGTGCCACCTGATCTAAAATGGATAAACATTGGCTGTTAAAGGAATTAATTAAACTGTCCACATCAAGACAATTCATAAACAAATGAGGATCAAACATAGCAGAAAATTGGACGGCTGTATTTGCAGTGATAATGCGCCTCTGAAACCTGATTTTGAGGGCACAGGCTCAGGAGCCTGTATCCATGAATATAAGCAGGCATTAGAAAAGTAACAAAGTGCAGCTTTAATAATAAATTGCTCAGGTTCTGTAGACTTGAAGCTGCTTTACACTTGTTGCCGTCTCTGCAGACACACAAAGTTGGCTTGTGCGTGTGTGTCTATGACCTTCCTGGCTCGTGCACCTCTGTCTCCATGACAACGGGCCAATCTGTGTCTTTTGCATTTCATTAGCGTTTATTAGCTTTCAGACCTTCACAAGCAGACTTTTAAGCCAAGTGCAAATGCTGTATTGGCCTATTAATGAGCGGTGAAACAACTGACGGATTAAGGAAACTACAAGCACGTACACCCTTTAATGAAACCAAAAATAACAACAACCCACAGGCAGAACTTTTAACTCTGTGAATTTAGACAGTCGAAATGAAGTTATTCTTTTTGACACTAAAGGGGGGGATTTTGATTTGATTAATGATGTATATTTTCAATATCATATTCAGTTGATTCAAAGAAACGGTCTCTACTCAATATGAATGGTTCTTCATCTGCCTCGGGGAACTGGTTCTCCTCCTGAGTGGGTCCAGCTCCACTGTCTATCTTGCGTCCGTCTGTCCGTCTGAGGGAGTCAGATTGCTCCTTCACTGCGGAACTTCTACTTTTTCCCAAGGAGATTTTTCCTGGCCGAGAAGGAGGGTCTAAGGACAGGGAAGCTTGGGACATTTGTCTAAGGCAGTGCTTCTCAATGATTTTCTGTTAAGCCCCCCCTAGGAAGAAGACTTTGCGCCCCCCTACTCTCCGCCGCGACTGTGCAGTGAGCATACAAACCCTGCACCCCGGATATGTTAGCAAAGCAAAATGTGTGTTTTATTGATGTGTAATTTATTTGGCTTCATGCTGTCCGCTGCCAACATTTGAAGACACAGAAGACACACCAGTCTTCCCTCGTCTCCCACCTTAGTCACAGTGAAGCCAAGCGCTACATACGCTTCCTCGTCTTATTAGCTTTCGGGTGACTTTTGTTTGTCTCATTATTAGTTGAAGAAAAATATTCAGTTGTAATTATCTGGACTGAAAAACAGAATATTTTTCTACAATGGAACACTCCTGTAAAAAAATAAATTTAGAGTCACGATTATCATGAGGAGAAATATCACAATTTTACAATTATTCACGATTATCAGCAAAAGCAGAGGCATGAAAAACAAAACTACTCACGTTGACTGTCACTCGCACTAGTGTGGACCTTTGTGTGTAACAGACCGGTTGTTCAGCGCGTTTATCTAGTCTCGTCTGGACTGTGTGTCCGACTGATGTGTTCGTACTTGCCTGAGTCTGACCACTGTGTTCTACCGCTGTGTCCGACTGATGTGTTTGTACTCGCCTGAGTCCAATCATTGTCCGACTTATGTATTTCTACTTGCAAACTGGACTGGACTCATAACACAGGCACTGTACGGGAAGAGCCAGAGTCGGATCTACCTCCTGAGGAGACTCAGGTCTTTTGGAGTGACAGGGCCACTCCTGAAGACCTTCTATGACTCTGTGGTGGAATCAGCCCCCCTGTATGGTGTGTCTTCGTCCTGGGCTGTGCTCTGAACTCGGTGCAGGACGTGGGGGGACAGAAAGGTCCTGGCTAAACTCACGTCTATGCTGTCACCACCTGCAGGACACTCTGGAGAGCAGCTTTTACCTGCCCCGGGAGTTTTCACATGTTATTGTGATTGCAGTGGATGTGGCCCCGTCTGCTAATCCTGATAATGCTTATGAAGCACTGTTTTACTGCACCAGTAGATTACAGACACAGCACCCACAGGCCCTCTTCCTCATCTCTGGTGACTTTAACCACGCTTCCCCCTCTTCTGTTCTATCAACATACACCCAGTATGTTACCTGCCCCACCAGAGACACTAAAACACTGGACTTGTTCTTTGCCAACACCAAGGAGGCTTATTCTTCTTCCCCCCTGCCACCTCTGGGCAGCTCGAACCACAACCTTGTACATCTGCGGCCTGTGAATGAACCCATCGTGCACAGGCAGCCTGTGGTGAGGAGGTGGTCTGCTGAGAGCGAGGAGACTCTGAGGGACTGCTTCAGCACCACTGTCTGGACTGAGCTTTATGACCCACATGGGGAGGACATCAACACCATCAGGAGTGCATCACGGACTACATGAACTTCTGTTTTGAGAACACTGTTCCCACTGTACGGTGTTTCCCAAATAACAAGCCGTGGATTAACCGCGAACTGAAGGCTCTGCTGAAGGAGAAGAAGAGAGCCGTCAGGTCAGGGAACAAGGAGGAGCTGAGGACTGTGCAGAAGAAGCTGAGGAGGAAGGTCAGGCAGGCAAAAGCCAGCTACAAGAGGAGGATGGAGGATCAGCAGCAGCAGAAGAACATTCAGGGAGTGTGGAGGAGCCTGAAAACCATCTCAGGCTTCAAAGTCCCCCCTGTCCAGGCGGAGGCGGTCCTACAGTAGGTGAATGAACTGAACTCTCACTTCCTGAGATTTGATCAATCACCCACCCCTCCCCCTGCACAGCTGCATGCTCTCTCTTCCACAGCTGGACAATGGCCTACACTCGTTCCTCTTCACACCTCTGCCTCGGCCCATCAGCTCTCCACTTCACCTGGACTCACCCACTCCCCCAGCACACAGTCCCCCTGCCAACCACTGACTGTCACAGCAGCACAGGAGAGGAGAGAGCTGAAGAGGATTAAAGTAAGGAAGGCAGCAGGACCTGACGGCATCAGCCCCAGGCTCTTTAAGTCCTGCGCAGATGAACTGTGTGGAGTTATGTAGCATATCTTCAACATGAGCCTGAAGCTGAGGGTGGTACCACAGGTCTGGAAGACCTCCTGTCTGGTACCAGTGCCCAAGACACCGCGCGCCAAAGACCTCAACAGCCTCAGACCGTTGGCTCTCACGTCCCATCTGATGAAGACACTGGAGAGGCTGGTCCTGGACCACCTCCGCTCCACCGTGAGCTCAGCCATGGACCCGCTGCAGTTTGCATACCGGCCTGGCATTGGAGTGGAGGACGCCGTCATCTCCCTGCTGCACCGCTCTTTCTCTCACCTGGAAAAGCCTGGCAACGCTGTGAGGATCCTGTTCTTTGATCTCTCCAGCGTCTTGAACACCATCCAGTCGCTGCTCCTGAGGGACAAGCTGGAGACTGGCGGTGTGGAGTACGACCTGACAGAGTGGATTCTGGACTACCTCACAGACCGACCACAGTTTGTGATAACCCGGGACTGTGTATCTGACACTCTGACCTGGAGTGTGGGGGCGCTCCAGGGCACAGTCCTCGCGTCATTTCTCTTCACCCTCTACACTGCAGACTTCAGACACGACACAGGCAGCTGTGTACTGAAGAAGTTCTCTGACAACTCTGCCATCATCGGACTCATCACGGACGATGATGCGGACTACAGAGGACTGCGCAGGACTTTGTGGACTGGTGTCAGCGGAACCACCTCCTCATCAACATGGGGAAGACCAAGGAGATGGTGGTGGACTTCCGCAGATGCCACTCCACTGCCCCCTCACCAGTGAACATCCAGGGAAGGGACATTGAGAGAGTGGACTCATACAAGTACCTGGGTGTTTATCTGAACCACAGACTGGACTGGATAACACAGACACACTGTATAGGAAGAGCCAGAGTCGCCTCTACCTCCCGAGGAGACTCAGGTCTTTTGGAGTGACAGGGCCACTCCTGAAGACCATCTGCAACTCTGTGGTGGCATCAGCACTCAAGGTCATCAAGAAGTCCAGCTCCGTCCTGGGCTGCGCTCTGGACTCGGTGCAGGAGGTGGGGGACAGAAGGGTCCTGTCCACTCTGGAGAGCAGCTTTAGTGACATACTGATCCACCCTCGCTGTGTGAAGGAGAGGTTTCGCAGGTCTTTCCTTCCTGTTGCTGTCAGACTTTGCAACAAACACTGTTAGCCCTGAACATGTGTATACTGTCATACCCATGTGCAATACTGACTTAATCATGTACAATACTCATACGCAATAATTTCATATCCATGCGCATATAACTGCTGTAAATAAGAGTGTTTACTTTTGCCACTAGTATTATTTATTTTTATTACTATTTTTGTCTTAGGTTATTTTATTTTTTTCTTTCTATTCCTTATTAAGAACATTTGAGGTTCTGTCTTTAAGAGTTCCTTTGTTTGTTTGTTTTGTTTATAAGAGTTTTTATATTAAGAGTGTTTTTTTTAAACACTTCCTATAAGTTTATCTGTTCTTTTACTTCTGTATCTACTTGCGTGCAACACCGAAATGTCCTCATTGTGTGGACAAATAAAGGCTATCTATCTCATTACAATATCAAAACCTTTAAAAGGCTATGTGATGTGAATAATGTCTGTGCCATTATCTGGATCTGGCCAATTTGGCAACGGTGATTATTTTGCTTTCTTTTTTGGTACTAAAGTATGTTCAGGACACTAGTGTTCCCCAACACACTGGTTGGAAATCTGTTTACGAGCCCAGGAGAGTAGCACGATGCTGGGTCTGAGGATGTGAGCGAGGTAAAGAGAGGAGGAGTTAAGCACGCTGCTGCTGGAGACGAGTTTCTGCTGATCAAATAAGCCAAAACTGTTGCTAAATGGGAGAAAATCATGTGGGGAAAAGGGTACATAATTAAAATAGAAAAGATCGATTTGACAACTCAAGTATTGATGCAATAGCAATGCTCATCTTGGTATCGATCTGCATAGCAGTGTCCCACTCAACTAATAGCAACTCCACAATCACAAAAAAGACTTGACATAGGCATGTGTTTGAGAAGGAATACCAACTTCTGGGTATATATAATATTTCTGATGTTTTCTAGAGCTTTTAAAAATATATATTATATTCAAGAAATCATTTAAAACTAAAAAAAATAAAGCTTTATTTTCAAAAGGTGTCCCACTTTACACATACCCAGCTCTATATATTTTCTATGAATTTATTCCCTTGGCCTCAGCTTCTTTTAAAACATTCCTTACTCTTGCTGTGTAAATTTTTTCTTAATCTCTAAACCAGGCTAATTTGGTTATTAACGCCTCAATTCATGAAAAAAATTATGTGGCATTACAAAGTGGCAGTAAGTGCGTGCTAGCCAGCGCATGCTAGGTCGTGTGTTCCATAGAAACAGATGGATGAGGCGCTGGCACAGAATCACACGTCAACAAAGAGACACACAAAAACACTATAACTCCTCATTGTGTTGCCTACTATATAGCTTGGGCATTTAGATGCTAAACCTAAGCATTTCAAGCCTGATTTTGCAGGGTAGTAGGAAACAAAAGTTTGATTTAGAGATATAATCATGTCATGTTTTTCATCAAAATAAGGTGTTTACATTTTGTTTTTACTCAAATCTACACACATTTCTTGGTTAATTTTGTCAACATATAAGATACAATATATGTAATTACAATGAATCTTATTTAGTATTTCAGTAGTTCAATTTCTGATTTTTCTTTTTTTTCTAAACTTCAGTAAATTCAATAACAAAAATATGTACAAACATCTAATAGACCGAACGGAATGGATGAATTGTTCTTAGACATTGTTTATTGTAATTATGCGCTTTATAAAAAATAATAATATATATATATATTTTTTAAATTGACAAAACATGGATTGATAAAAAGTGAGGAAAAAATTGATGGATGAAAAAATGTAAAACACATGGATGGATGGATGGAAAAATAAAAAGATGTACCCTGCACCTGAAAGCTCCTCCTGCCCTGAGCATCCAAGACGCAATGGACAGTCCAACTACCCACAATGCGTTGGGTAGTTGGACTGTCCGTTTGTGTGTGTTTTCATGTGAGCTCAAATTACTGCTGCAATCCAAACAGACTTTTGACTCAGAGAAAAGGATGTAACAGCTGCAATTAGCCTTTTGTGCTTAAAACCAGTCTGATTAGCTATCGTTAAGGCTTTTACCCATGCGCTGCGCTGCTAATGAACCCCAGTCGCGCACAAGCAAGATACAAATCAGACGAAGCACTAATTGTAAGGCCAGAGAAAATGGTGATAGAAAACCAAATGTTGAGAAGAATATTCGGCAGCAATCACAATTACTTTATCCACTGTGTTTAAATACCATTTGGATAATTCTATACTTCAATGTGGCTAATGCAAAAGGTAATTATTTGGTTGCATTGTCTGTTAGCTAAAAAGCATATGTTAAATGTGTGTTGAAATTATATTTCAAGTGATGTATCTTTTTATTTGGACAGTTTTTATGTGAAGGTAATTTTTTCAGTGTGCAGTAGTGACAAAATAATAGGTTGTGGTCACAGTGTTAAAATATGATGGCATTATTTCTATAGGCGATCTATCTAGTTAGCAGTTCATTTCACGCTTACAAACCCAGAAATTACTTAAATTACCTGTTAAAATGTTCAAGACATTAATTATGTGAAATAAATGTTATGAAATATGTGTTATGAAACATGCGCATCTAATCAGCACTTGTTTAGTGGCAAAATTACATCGGTGCATTACGGAATCCTGTGTTTAAAACTGAGCAAAGACAAGTCAGAATTGTATGGTAGAATTCACTGTTTAACTGCAGTTTTGTTGACCTGGTTTATGGTTCATATATTTGTAATTACTTGGCCTAGCCACATAAAACAAAAACTGGCCCAAAATTCAATGTCTTTTCAGCGAAAATAAACAAAAGCTAAATCATTTTTTCTCAACCATTTCAGAAAGTGCCACATCTTTCTTGCCTGAGATCCTGACGGATTCTCCTTGCATAGTAGGGTAAGTCCTCTCCTTAGCCTAGCTCAATATGTAAACCAACAACCCTGCGCTCTCATCTCTGCCCCCCTCACCTTGTCTTGGTACTACAAGACCATTCCCCTTATGCACATGCAGCGTTACACACATTAGCATTAGCATTCGACTTCATTAAAAACAATGAGGAGTAATTAGCATGCAGACGGACATATGCTAATGACTAGGCAGCAATTTACCCAAACAAAGATGGCACTATTGTCGGTGGATGTAAAAGCAGAGAGGAGGTGACGGAAACAGCGACATGCTAACCTCGAGCTAACCACTTTATAGCAGTGCAATGTTGTGCTAGCGCGAGTACCTTACTGGTTTTTGGTAATTACTTTTGGCATAATGTAACCTTTGTTATTGGTCAGAAATGACAAAGCAGTGGTTTAAATATTGCTGAAAATATTTAATATGTTTGAAATGGACATAAATGTATTTCTGGTGTCAATCGAGATTAGCCTATGAACACATTTTGTATTGCTGTATTATTATTAAAAACAGAGCAGAACATAGTTTAAGGAAAGTTTAAAGGCTAAACGCTAAAATTACTGTTATATTCTATATTTGTGTGAAGAACTCATGAATAGTTTCCATTTGACATAAATAATTAAATCCTTACCATTTTGATTTTCAGCCCTCTATGTTGCCAGCTTTTTTGACAATCTGTATCATGAGCACATGAGCTACATGCCACTCCTCACTGAACGTGTTAGTTATGATTTTCAACACTTTTCTTCTTGTTGTTTTGCCAATTTTTGTTATGGTTTGTGGCCAGTAGGTGGTGGCAGACTCTAGATGAATACACTAAACAGAAGTGAACCAAAATATACTCAAGTTAAAGTATAGTCAGGTATACTTTATTATTATATTATTACAAAGTAGAAGTAGTGATACAAAAAGTACAAGATAGGTTTGAAATAATGACTAAAGAACTCTGGATGGCACAGCATAATAAAACCAGGTTATCAAAAGTAAATAATGCAATCAGAATTTAAAGTAAAGTAAAACAGAAAGTACTGTTCACTTGAGGTGAACCATAACAATAATAAAGTAATTTGTTGGACATAAACCAAAATTTAGCATTTTGTAGTTTAATGTCCAATTAATTTTATGATTTTCAAACTTTCCTCACAAAATGAAAGGATCAAGGACTTTATTTTGGGTTTCACGATAATCTATTTCAGTATATTTTGTCAACTTTTTCTATTTTCTTTTATGTTGATCCAAAGCAATTCATTTATATTTCAAAAGGATCTATTTAAAATATTCGACTTACATTGAAAAAGGAGATGATATATTTATTAAGGGTCAACATTACATTGTTTGGAATTGGGTTCGGCTATAAAAATAAATTTAACTGACTAAAGAACATTGTATTGGTAGAACACATTTAATTGAGAAGTAATAACAAATGTTACATCTTAATTACAAACCAAATCCCACAAAAGTGAACGCAGTCTTTGTAACATGTGCTACACTCAAAAATATGAAATTTTAACCTCATTTAAAACAAATTAGAATGTAATTATTTCATGTTGATCTAAGGCAAATATTTTATATTTTAAAATTAAATATTGAAAATATCTATGCAGCCAAGAAACCCAAGATACAAGCAATTTAAATAATAATAATAATACTAATTAAAGCTGTGCGCAGCAATAAATCCGCTCGCCCCCCTTGCGACAGTGGGGTACGAGACAGAGCGAAGAGCACACCTCTATTCCCCTCGCCTACGTCACCCCTCCCTCACAAACAGTGCTTACTTTATACTCCTTAATTTAACATTTTGACAACCACATAGTTAGAGAAAGAGTTATGTCCCCACTGGCTTTTATGTTCAGCATGATGTGGGGAATAAGTGTGCCAAATTTTAAGAAAAGTAATTTTTTTCATCCCACTCAAAATGAAAAAAGGCCTGTAAACCAAAATGCATGTAAGGCAGTGATGGGTCATAAAATCCTTTTTTACACATCCTCATATTTCATATCATATACTATTTTTTGTCATATTTTTAATTTTTTTTAAAATCTAGGTGGCGCATTTTGCCTCATTCATTTTTTTAGACACCAATAAAACACATTTTTGACAATTTCTTTCCGTTATAAAAACTCAAGCTAGAGTCACGTGATTTTTGTCGCATTGTGCCTGGTCACAAATTAACCCGCTATACCGTAGTCTAGGACAAATAAAAAATATATATATTTTACGAAATGTATCTTTTTTGGGAAATTTTCCCAAAATTGCGATTTTATCTAAAATGTACAATGACAATACCTGAAGGCTTATCAGCTTCAAATGTATAACACTTCATTGCTCATGGGTTTTGTGCCAAATTTGAAGTGTCTACAGAGCCGCGCCGCGGCTCTGTAGACACTCCCAAAAAATATATATATATATTATTTTTAAATATTACTTGGCATGTTTGGCGGACCGGATTATAAAGACACAATTCGGACTTTGTGTGTGCAAACAACACAGTGCAGCAACTTTACATTTTGAAAATTCCTGAAATTCTAGCAACATTTTGCGACTTCGTCGCAGAGACAGTGAAAAGTATCAACATTTATTGTATAACTTTTGATGCCCCACCCCTTAACACCATTGTTCACAAAATTTCAGCTTGCTCAACAAAATTTCCAACGGCCAAGCCCCCAGGGCCAAAGATGGCAGTTCTTTCAATTCGTATCACGTAATCCACGTATCAATCATAAAACGCACCTACCGCTCACCTGCAGCCGCGTCAGGCTCGTCCCCACTTTTCCGCGTGCCTAAGCGCATGGATCTATCATAATATAGTTCCCTCAGTGTACGGGGCAAAATGAAGAAGGAGAAAGACAGTTCGAGCTGACGCAGAAGTGGACAGAAATCTACGGGACACGAGCGATGCGATCCGTTGCGCTAATAAACAAACGCACGTGTGTGTTGTATCAGTCCGCACGGGGGAGTGCGCATGCGCACTTCCGCCTGCGTTCTCAAATCGCCGAAAAATCGTCCATACCGCCTTTAAGTTCTTAGAACACTGTGGCCCAGATGTTACGGAGGCTCGAGTACCATGTGATCGTACTGACCAATCAGATCGAGAGTTACTAGAGCTGCAAAATATATATATATTAAAAAACTGGTTTTAAAGACAACTGAAGAATTTTAAACTGAGAAAAAGTTAATGGCCTGAAAATAGATAAAAATTGCCTCTATATCAGACACTCCTGCAAGCTGTAGGTGCTCATGCTCAGCTGAATATGAACACTTTTCCGTTACATTGCGCTCTATGGAAAAAAAGCTTTCTGGGTTGCATGATTTTTTGCTACAGTACCAATGGACTGGCCACTGGGGCCATTAGGCTAGCAATACCCTATCTAGATAATATAATAGATCCATGCCAACGCCCTAGGTGGATTTTGTAAAAGTACAACATTTGGGAATCATGCTTAGTCATGCTTAGAAATATGGCTTGGTTGACATTGGGTTGCAGTAATATTTTTTTGTACATTGGGGGAAACTGACGTTCTAATTTTTTATTTTTTTTAGAATAGTAAAGTATATAGAGTCACAATATGTGTGCAAATTTTCCTTACTTTTCGTCAATGTTCACTAGGTGAAAAATAGGGGTGTTTGTCCCGAGAAGAAGAAAGAAAAAGAATATTCCGATGCAAAAACAATGTTTTTTGAAAAATTATATTAAAAAAATATAATACATTTTACATTTTTGGAAAGTGCTTGCGCTTGGTGTGAGTCCCTGGTCAAGTGCCCGTCAGTTATTTTTGAGTGGGTGCCGCCCACTGTGATTTATTGGCCCTGTATACAATAATCATATTAAACTTCTTTGTATTATCTATTTAAATGCATGGAATGCTTTACATGGGGATGACGACCACTTTGTTTACAACGATAATGTTAATTTTTTCCACAATTAATTAGTATGCATGAGTGGATGAAATCGAGCACAAAGCGGGGTGACCGCTTTTTGCTCGATTTGATGTGTACTTTTGTAGCTGTGCTTTGCAAGGCCTTACAGAACTGATAGGCCTCTCGCCAGCTTGTGGCGCTTGGGCCTAATCAGAAAAAATAAGTCAAATTCAGATTTAATGTCAGATTGAAAATATTTAATGTATGAGTTGTATATGGCCTTTAGGTTTGTTACATATTTCATTGTGTGGGAAAAAAACTGTACAAATTGTGCTGGTTAAACAAATGTAGTTTAGTAGATGTAACTTTTGTGAGACAAAGTAGCATATCTAAGTGGCGTTTCATAAGCGGTTGAATAGGCTGAGCAGCTGTTTGGAGTCGACTGGCTCCAGGTTGGTTTTCCTCCCGTCTAAGTATGGCTGACCTGCTAATCTGTGTGCTTTATGGAGTGCTGATTATACAATGGGCCGTGCGCTGATCCTAAAGACAAATACAGAAGTCCCCCCACTCTCTCTCCTCTCTCTCCCCTGACCCATCCTCTTATCACTCTTAATTTAGTTCCACACAATATAAATCTGGACAGGCGCTTGCCGAAAGCAGTTGGGAAAAGGTGTAATGTCATGACAACAATTTGAATCTGACAAAAGCGCCACAACAACAGGAACAAGTAAAAAAAACGAACTGTTAGTTTGTTGTTGTTAAATCCAGTCAGAGAAAAGCACAGACATATTCTGTAAAATAATAGATAGAGGCGCAGTGAAGTGAAATAAATGCAGAAAAAAGTTTGGTTGTTTTTGTTTACTAGCTTTAACCATGTGCCACAAACTTGGAATTACTAAATGTCTTTTTGTGAATTGTTGAAGAAAAAGTACAATTCAGGTAATACATTTTATTTATTAAGAAAACATGTGTTATGTTTGGGTGACGTTAGGAAAACATGGAAGCATGGAAACACAGACCACCCATTAACACAAGCCTCATGAGATGCTCCAAAGTGAACCAGGGTCAGTCGAAGCATGGCTTTTTACTTACTAAGTATAATTTTGTTATGTTAAAGATTTACTGTATAGTTTTGCTTCTGAATATTCACTTTTACTTATGTAACAACACTGAATACTTAAAAAGAGAACAGATACCATTCAAGTATAATAATAAAGTTATAATCATGTCTGTATCGCCTGCATTGCTTTTTCTGCGACTGATGAGCACTTCCATTGTTTTGGCATTTCTGGTTGAGAAATAAATGTCTTACCTCTAAAATATGATGTTCACCATTCATGTGCACCAACAAGTCAACACTGCGCTGTTTCTGTGCAGAACTTATTTTCTGTCAATATCGGCATCTCTGTGTAAAATAATACGAAGGAGGAGCGAAATTAATGGCAACGTCCGGAATAAGGTGAATAGATTAATCATTCAGTCATTCATCATACATTCATTTTGAATGAATTAATAGATTAATCATATACATTTAAATTCTTAAGGTGCGGTTGACTCTTAATGTTAAATTTAAAGATATCAATTTAAAACTTCTCCTGTGTTTACTCACATAAATGTAAGAACAAATTTACAAGTTTTCATTGTGTCAATTTATGTATAAAAACAGCCAAAACTGCACATAATGATTTAGGACATTTAATTGGAAAAATGCACAGAGCCAGGTTTAGATTTCTTGGTTAATTTTGTTGACATATTAATTTACAGAGGGGATTTTGGATATATAGATTGTGAGTAAACTAGATCTCAAAATTTAAATCAAGCTTACATTTAGATATCAACAAATCCCTCTGTGTGTTTGGTGTGTAGGGTCTACTTTAAATTGAGATGCAAGAATGTTGTTGTTTCCACATGAAGCTGAGAGAAAACTGACAAAAAGAGAAAGAAAATAATATATAAACTAATTGATGCAAATTGTGCAAAAAAAAAAATCATTCAAAGGTGCTATTTTCCTCAATGCTCTGTTAATTGAGAAACATATATACTTATAATCAAAACGTACTTCTATGCATGGATAAATAATTACAAATAGTAGTACACAGATCCCTAGCTCAAACATGTCTTTTATCAGAGCATGCAGTGACACCCCCCCCCCCACACACACACACACACACAGCTAAGGCCACAACATCCAGAAAATACAGAGAACTGTTGGCAAAAATACGAAAATGCAATAATATAATACTAGATTTTAATTGTTTAAACCTACACTGGAGATGTTATTGCTTTGCAAACAATATGGCATTAAACTCATTGATCTCCTTGGAGTCCAGCTGCTCACCACCAGGCCAATGGTCACAGGTCAGATCTGTGGAGAGACAAACATCACTCACAGTAGGAATGCATGTTTTTCAATGTGTTTTCATACAACAATAACATCTGTAATCAAATAAATTCTAGCTGGATAGTTTAATGTAAGTTAATAATCAAAATAATAAATAAATATTTTAATAAAAAGAAGAAACATTTGCTCAATCTACTGGCTGCAGAAACTTACACAAATTCAAAATATTTTTTTTACTAGCTTGATGTAGCTACGCAATTGTAATGAACGTGATTTGGTGGCAAAATCTCCAGGAAGTTTGGCAATAATTTATGGACTTCAAACAGTGCAAAAGATTACATTACAGCCACATTACAGATTGAGAAAACGTCACAGATCGGGGAAACTCAAAATTGATGGTGTTTTTGCTTGTAGGGAGAGGACTTTCTGAGCAGGATGCATCAAACAAGCGAGAATGAAGCTAAATACAACTACAGGTATGTTTTTTGATAAGGGAGCAATGTTAGAATATTATCGAAATAGAAAAAAATCCCATTTTGCACAATTGATGTTTATGAGCTTTTAACCCCATCCATTTTCTACCGCTTGTTCCCTTTTGGGGTCGCAGGTGACTGGAGCCTATCTTCGGTGGCTTAGGCGGGGTACACCCTGGACAGTAGCCAACTTGTCGCAGGGACACAGAGACATGGACATTACAGACACTTCACTCTCACATTCATTCACTAGGGCCAATTTAGAGTCATCAATCTTACCTAACACATGCATGTCTTTGGACGGTGGGAGGAGCCGGAGAACCCGGAGAGAACCCACGGTAACACAGGGAGGACATGCAGACTCCACCCCATTCCCTGGTCCGGGAATTGAACCCATGATCTCCTTCTTGGGAGGCAAGAGCGCTAACCGCCTTTGCCACCGTGCACCCCCTTTTTTAAGGGCGTGCACGGACACACGGTGCCCAAGGACACAACAGCAGTATTCACATGAGGCAGCTGCGATCGTACCGCCAACCTGCGGGCCAGTGGATCTAACCGCTCTGACCGAGCGGGGAGTCGAACCGCCGACCTATGGATCAGAAGACGAACACTCTACCACTGAGCTACTGCCGCCCCAACCATGAGCTTTTGACCATAAAATTCTTTCCCCATCAAAAACCTACCTGGAGTTGTAACCTGGAGTTGTGAACCCAGTTTAGGAGCTTGTCTTCGCTCCTCTGAGCCTCACTTTCAAATTTGCCTGATTTGCGATGTCAAAGATAAAGATCCTGAGGTCTGTGCTGTTTTAAGTTCATGAATCCTCACTTGATTCGTTCTGAGCATTTCTACCTCAAATCTCGTTCATCTGCATGCTTCCACAAGCATGTCAGGGCAAAGTAGGATTTGTTTATTTCCCCATGGTGATTCCCTCTGCAGCCAATAAATGTGCCAACATCGATCCTGATGAGGGAACACCACATATACATATTATGTACGGTACATACCGGTACATACATTTAAGTTCCAAAATATGAGATGCCAAAGCAATGGTACAAGAGTATGTTTATGTTACAATTAATGCAGAATAAGTGTTCTTCAATAAATTAAATCTCAGAATATGGGGAATCTGCCAATGCTTGATGATGCATGCCCCTCCTCGTTGCTGGCAGTGTGTCTGTAAGTATACATGTGTAGTGTAGTCTAATCACAGTCCACCCCCCTCTCCCTCACATATTTCATCCCTCATTACCCCTTCGCTTCTTCAAGAGTCTGCCCCTCTGGACCTGCCCTGGAATACAAGCATATGGACACAGAGCATATTTCACATAAAAAAACATTAAAATGCAGAAATTGCCCTTCTTCTAGTCCCACTGAAGTCTGTTCCATCCTTTTGGACATAATTGAGGTGTATATACAATAGTCCACATTCAGAATAGAAATAAGTCTTTTGTTATCAGGATAGAATAGGAGGGATAGGAGGGGTCTGATTTTTCTCAAGTGCCAAGTTAAAAGTTGCCAATAGGAAAAGTGTGTCTTTTAAAGCTTTATACCACTCTGAGGTGAACCCATCGCTCCCCAGAGATTTATTGTTCTTTAATCTTGATTGATTGCACCCTGTATTCCCAAAACCGTTATTTAAGATCCACATTTTTTTGTACTTCTGACATAACAGGCAAATTTCCAGAAAGGAAATAATATATTATATATTATTATATCATCTTCTTTTTTCTCAGAAATTGAAAAAAAGTTTTTGATACAAATTAGCCTTTAGTTAAGATTACATCATTTTGCCTGTCCCGTATTTAAAAAAAATATATATATTTCAGCTTGACCAGCAAATTGATCAGGCTATGGCTATAATTTGTCCTCTCAAGACTGCTTTGGAAGCATCCCAAAGGATGGGCGGTTACATTTTCCCAGTATAATTTTCCTTCAGATAAGTCTTAATGTTGTTGCACAAGCTGGCACTGAACCGCCACAGTGTTTTTTTTTTGTTTTTCCTCCAAGTCCACAGAAATTTAGATAGAAGCATGATTACTTAGGTCTTTTGCCTCTAAATCTGCGTCACTGATTTTAGATCTGTCTTTATTGAGAACAAAAAAGTAATCTATTCTGGAATAGATTTCACTTGGATTAGAAAAAAATACATATTGGCATTTCCTTGGGTTCATTTCCCTCCGTATGTCAATCAACCCTACATTCTTCAACAATATACAGAACTTCTTATTTATTGTTCCCCCTGTGCCTCTTGAGTTCGACACGTCTAATGTGGGCTGAATGCAAAGATTCCTATTACTGCCACAATTTAGGGTTCCCTCAGAGTGGTTTTACATCAGGTCCATGACATCGGCATAGAAAGAGATATCACTTCTTGGTGCAGCATTCACATTTAACCTGTTACCATCCACCTATTTCGCCCTGTGCACAATGGTTGGACATACCCAAATGCCATTGCTTATTAAAAGAGGATCTTACTTTCCACATGTGAGTGGAAAGTAAGATCAGTAAGTGGCCATTAGAAAGCTTAGGCCTTCTAGTTTCTGCAGATGTGCATATGAACACTGTCAGGGCTTCAGAATTTACACTACAGAAGCCCAAACATAAACATCCTTTTTTTAGTCTCGCCTGAATATTGTCAATTTTTAAAGGTCCTGAGCATGACATACTTCATTGTGTGCGTATGCTGTTCACTGTACATGCTGTTTATCTTGTTGACAACAACTGTGTAAAGTTTCAGATCTCTAGGAACAGGCATTTTGGTGCTGTTGACCTTTTAGTATCAAAAAGTAAATTCGGAAAAGAGTTTTCCAAATATGTGCTAACTGTGCCAAACTGTTTTATTCCAATTTTAGCTCCTCTATGATCATAAAACATACATTTTGATGTTTTGTAGGCCACTAATACCTATTATAACTGCTAAAAACAATGTATGTGAAAATGTGTAATTATGAGTTTACCCATGAATTTCCCATATAGAGGTTAAAAAAATAAGAAGAAGAAGACATTTTTTTTATTTTTTTGGTATAATAATACATATATCTAACAAATTGTGCATCCAAAAGGCTAATAAAATCAGAAAACGCACTGCGTAAAATCTAGTCGACTCCAGCCGAAAAATCAGGCTTTTGACTGCTGTACGCATGTGAATAGAGACAATTCTGTGTGAGGGAGCCCTAAGTCCCACCCATCATTCGAAAGCTATACTCATTGGCTAGAACAATATGTCAATCAAAGTGTTGTACGTCACCGTTAGCTTGCGCATTCTCAATGTAAACAGAGTAACCGCGTGCTTCGGAAGCTGCGCATTTTTTTTTACGGAGGCTGTAAAAAACAAACCCGTGGACAGAAAAAAATGGGGATGGTCTCATTCTGTAGCTAATAGTCTGAAGAAAAGATCGATACAAACACCATCTTATAAGTCAAACAGGTAATTTGTTATGGACGGAGAAATGCGCCGGATGAGCCTTCATCGTGAATATTTTCACAGAAAAAAACTTGGTTTACTTGACAATATCTCAAAAATCGGATCACTTCAGGAAAAATACAAGTGGATATTGTTTTTTTATGGATTCTTACGGATAGACTGAGTACAAAAATGTACAGAATGAAGGCCGATTCATCCATCATAAACAGCAAACAGGTAGGACATGCGTTTGTAAAACTTGAGACTTTCTTACAAACTATTGGCAATTGCTTATTGGGGCATATTATTCAATATAAATCAATGACATATTTGTTTTGTTGAGAAAATAACCTTTAAAATGATGTATAACTTGCTGGTATTGACCACGAAAATAAAAGTGATGATGTAATAGAACTTTTGTAATTTGCTAAATGCGCGCCGGCGCACAGGTGGATGGTAACAAGAGTGAAAACCTTTCCATCAACATTCCCCTTAACCAGTACATATCTGCCCTCTTTATCCTTGCATTCAAAACTCTGTTCAAAAACTATTAAATTTGAAATCAAATTTGAAACTCCCCTTGTATATTTGCCTTTGTATTTCTTTTTAATAACAAAACGTTTTTAATGTTCACTTTAATTAAAATGTGTCTCTTGTAAATATACAATGTTTCTTTTTTCATTTTTGTTAAAAATTGTTGCTCGATTGATCATTTGGTTCAGTATGCCATTCACATTGAAGGATGCTACTGGTAACACTTCTGATGCCATTCGGTTGATTGTATTGATCTTACCATTGATAAATGTTGAATATTTTTAATCTCTCTGGTCGAAAACAACAAACATGTCCAAGATCCATAGGATCTTGGACAAAAATCCAATCTCCCACATTTGGCACATTGATGAGTAGATCAAAGAGTCAAAGAGTTGATGTACAAAAGTAGACCACCAACATTGAGTCTCTTCAAATTAACAGAAATGTATCACCATGTGACCACAACCCAAACTCACATATCCCATGCTGGTGGCTCCATCTCTCATGTTATTCAGTTCTTTGTGTTTTGCATCCTCCTGAAGAGCACCTCTGCTTTTCCTGGTGTTGTGAGCATGTGTTCTTTACCTTCAAAAGTCACCAGTAGAGACACATGCTTCAGCTTTCTCTTTCTGAGCTCCACACAGATGTGGTGGAACTTTTGCCATTATTGCCGAACGTCGTATGGAATATCTGGAGCAAAGAAGACGCGCTAGCCTTTGTACTGGAGGTCTTCTTTAACCCTTGCAGCCTTCAAGACACATTCCTTCACACAATCGTTAAGAAACCTAATTATCAGGCCTCGTGGTTCATCAGAAACTGGTCCTGGTTTGCCCAGGCGATGTGCTCTTTCGACTGTGATGGGAGGGACTTCAACTCCTGAGCGCCTTGATAGCTCAGGAGTTGAAGTCCCTCCCATCACAACAATCTTCTCAAAAAAAATGTTTTTGGGATATTCTATATTGCTTAAATGGGTTTCTTGTAAGTATACAATTCTAGTTTTTCTTTTCATTAAAAAAATAATATTTTTGATCGTTTGATTAGGTTCAATATGCCGTTAACATTTAATGATGCTACTTGTAAAGTTTACAATGTATTTGGATTGGTTGTACTGAGTTTAATTAGTGTTTATTTAGTAATGCTACAAAACTCTGATCAATCATTTGAACTACAGAAAACTTAAACAGTAGAAAAGATAAACTGAAAAACAAAAGTATTCATGCCAAAAACATGCACTGAACCCAAAACCCGACTGTATAGAAGTTAGTCCTTTCCCAATGAAGGGCCCACTCATCATTTAGCCTACTCCTGGTACCAATCCTCTCAAAGAACTGGATACACTACCTCCCCAGACCACTATACTCAAAACCTGATATCCCACCTTTAGCACTCAGTTGCATGCAAGAGTGAGTACAAAACAGAGATAGAGTGAAAGTACAAAACAGATTGTTTATGCAGCTTTGCTAGCAGCATGATCACAACAGACAAAATTGAGCTCCCCATTATGTCAAATATACAAATCAAATGTATGAAGCGTCTTCTGTTTGGTTTCTTCTTCATCTTTATAGCCAATAATTGTTCTGGCAATACAAAGCAAAAAAAGAAAAAAAGATCTTAGGTACCATTTCTGTTTAGCATTCTCATATCCACAGTAATGCTTTATAAAATGTAATAAAGTTAGATGCCCAAAACAAATAGATCATGCAGCAGTTATCAGGGGCTCTTAATTTGGCATATAATTTGGCAATTATATGAAATCCCATACCCCATGTTGGTGGATTTATCTCTTGCTGTTCAGTTTTTTTGTGTTTTGCATTCTATGTTTTATACCAGTGGTCCCCAAACTTTTTGACTCGAGGGCCACATTGGGTTCTAAAATTTGGCCGAGGATATGGTGTGTTTGTGTGAACTAATGAATTACTATAAATTACACGCAAGATTTGACCTGTAACTTGTAACAAAGCAACAAATGCAAGGCTCAATGTATAAATTGTTTTCCAAATGCATTAAATAATGATTAATTATCTACTGTCTTCTACTGTCCACAAGAGTCTTCTTCAGTGTGTCAAACACTTGCGCTTCCTGCTTGATTGGCCCCGGTGGCCGTTTGTGGTGAATTTTAATTTCTGCGCGCCATAGATTTTCTTGTGCACTATGTGCGAGCAGCGCACTATGTGCGATGTAGTGCGCAGGTGCAGCTTAGGGATCTTCTCAAAATAGGTTGAAGCTGAAAAGACTTAATATTTTTCGTTTCTCTCTGGACCCCCTCCCCCCTCAAAAGTCTTAAGACTGGCTTCACATAAAATTTTACGCGTTGATTAAACTATAGTAGCTTGATAGACCCTGCTCACCTCTAGTGAACATCCCTGAACATCTTTTGGTAAGTTTATCAGTAGAAGTTATGAACTCTCCAAATAATGTCACCTGTCTCAGATGTTTGTTTACTCAATCCACATGGTCCACAGAGCGCCGTGGCCAGTGCGGGAAGCGGGGTGGGTACCCCCTCACATGGGCCACGGTGCGCTGCGATCCCCGCACGGGCCATGGTGCGCTGCGATCCGCGCACGGGCCACGATGCGCTATGATCCCCGCACGGGCCACGGCGCGCTGTGATCCCCGCATGGGCCACGGCGCGCTGTGATCCGCGCACGGGCCACGGCGCGTTGTGATCCCCTTTTGTTGTGGTCTTTTCAGCTTCAACCCATTTTGAGATGATCCCTTAGAGGGAACAGTGCCATCTCTTGGGGAAATGTGGACATTACAGGCGAAAGGTAAAATGAACGGCCAGCCACAGCATCGTGAGTTTGAATCCTGACTCCAACATTTGCTGCATGTCCTCCTTTCTCTCTCATCATTCCCCTTCCTTTCTTTCTCATTACATCTACTGTCTAATAAAGCCTACGGCACACAAAAAAAATAATATATATATATATATATATATATATATTTAAATTTTTAATTTAACTTGGACAAGCTTGGTGGGCCGGATTGAAAGGCCCAACGGGCCGGATGTGGCCCGCGAGCTGTAGTTTGGGGACCACTGTTTTATACCTTCAAAAGTCATCAAAAGAACAGCTGGGAACGAAAGGCCATGCCTTAGTTGTCCCTCTTGAATTATTCACAGACATGGCGAAACTTTGCTTGTTGCTGAAGAATCTTGTATGAATATGTATATAAAAACTTTAAATCTTGAGCAAAAAACACTTTCTTGCCTTTGTCCTGGAGGGAAAATTGATCCAGTTTTGTAAGACATTAGTCATTTCCTATATCTTTGACACTTTTGGATGCATTTTTTGTTATATGGGGCGGCAGTAGAGCAGTCAAATCCACTGGCCCACGGGTTGGCGGTGCGATCGCAGCTGCCTCAGGGGAATACTGCCTTTGTGCCCTTGGGCAACCCGACTCGCCCCCAATGTCTGGGAACATCTGGTGTGTGATTGTGTGTGTGAATGGGTGACTGGTTCCTTGATGTAAAGCGATTTGAGTGCCTTGACGGTAGAAAAGCACTATATAAATGTGACCATTTACCATTTATATACAAACAATTATTTTTCAGTACCATGATAACAATACAGTTTACTGTTACTATTACGGTATTTTGAGGCAGATATCTTGTCAGTCCAGATTACACTCTCCACACAAAATTACATTGTGCACCTTTAATAATACATTATGATTGCAGACTACTTCTCCAAGATTCAAATGGGGCCATTGTTCATTATAAGAACACTTGTGGGACGGTTGTGTTTAACCTGTTTTCACATTCTGCTGATGACTTGGGTTAAAATCCTGTTTCAGTGTTTCTCAGTGGAGCCTCAGCATCTGCTGCCTCTCTTTGCACTCACCTCTGTTCTCCAGCGCACTTAGCACAGCCTCTCGGAGCTGCACTCGACACTGAACTGTGTGGACAGGCAAACTAAAGCCTAAAACTTGTCAGGACAACTAGCCCCATGTTTTATGTTGCTTCTAAAACAATTTAGTAGAAATGTGCAGAGAAATATGCAGAGGTAATTCGCAAATTTAAATTCAGAGAAGTTCTTTTTTTACTTTTTATTTTCTAAAAATAAAACAACAAAGACATACACAAAACAAACTGACCTATGCAAAGAAAGAGGAGAAAAAAGATGATAAAATAAAAACTAGGAGACTCAGGATGAATAAAATTAATTTATTCATTTTCTACCGCTTGTTCCCGTTTTGGGTCACGGGTGACTGGAGCCTATCCCGGTGACTTTGGGCCTTAGGCGGGGTACATCCTGGACACATAGACATAGACAACAATTCACTCTCACATCAATTCACTACTATTTAGGGTTGCCAATTGACATGCCCGAAACACCTCCCTAGGGAGGCGCCCAGGAGGCATCCGGAACAGATGCCTGAGCCACCTCAGCTGGCTCCTCTCGACGTGGAGAAGCAGCGGCTCTACTCCGAGCTCCCCCCATGTGACTGAGCTCCTCACCCTATCTCTTAGGGAGCACCCAGCCACCCGGCGGAGGAAAGTCACTTTGACCGCTTGTATCCGCGATCTTGTCCTTTCGGTCATTACCCAAAGCTCATGACCATTGGACGGCAGGAACGTGGATTGACCGGTAAATTTAGAGCTTTTCCTTTCGACTCAGCTCCTTCTTTACCACAACAGTCCAATGCAGAAACTGCATCACTGCAGCCGCTGCACTGATCCGCCTGTCAATCTCCCGTTCCATCCTTCCTTCACTCGTGAACAAGACCCCGAGATACTTGAACTCCTTCACTTGGGGCAAGGACTCCCTTGCCTGACCCACCAGCCCCTCCCACCTTCTGTTCAAATGCGGAAGGGTCTGGAACCCGAGTCAGAGCCAATGAAGTCGTCGGACGATAATCGCCCGATCCAATCCCAGGCGGAGGTTTAACGCGTCACACTGAAGATACTGATTTTCACCCCCATTCCAAAACATTCAAGATGGCGGACCCGGCTCGCGACCGAGTGTTTACTTCTGCTCTCGCTTCGGTTTTGAATAATCAGGAAAGTATCAAATCCTTAAAAACAGAGCAAAAAACTGCATCGAAGGCATTTCTATTGAAAAAGGACGTTTTTGCCACTCTTTCAACTGGATTTGGAAAGAGTTTAATCTATCAACGCGGAACATACCTTGTTGACATAGGCTACGTAATATCCGGTTAAGTGTGTCGTGTTTTTTGCGTCACTTCTGGGTTTATGTGATTGGTTCTGTCTCTGCTTTCTAAACTCTGCCCTAGAAATTAAATTCTGCGGTTGAGCCCCAGACCCTAACGGTTTTGTAAAGTTGTCTGTCAAAACATGTTGGGAATGGCTGGTCAGGCAAAGGAGTCCCCACCCACCCGGAGAGGGCAAGCCACCTTTTTCTGGCTGAGAACCATGGCCTCTGATTTGGAGGTGCTGATTCTCATCCCAGCCGCTTCACACTCGACTGCAAACCACCGGATTTGATGGAGCCATCAGGACATTATCGTCTGCAAACAGCAGAGATGAGATACTGTGGTCCCCAAACCGTACACCTTCCGATCCTTGACTGCACCTAGAAAAAAACTATGAACATAACCGGTGACAAAGGGCAGCCCTGGCGGAGTCGAACATGCACTGGGAACAGTGCATGTTGGACTTACTGCCGGCAATGAGAACACAGCTCCGGTCATACAGGGACCGGACAGCCCTGAGCAAAGGGCCCCAGACCCCGTACACCCCCCAAAGGACACCCCGAAGGACACGTCGAAAGCCTTCTCCAGATCCACAAGGCACATGTTGACTGGTTGGGCAAACTCCCATGAACCCTCGAACACCCGATGGAGAGTATAGAGCTGGATCAGGACGAAAACCACTTTGCTCCTCCTGAATCCGAGGTTCGACTATCTGTCGGATTCTCCTCTCCATTACCCTGGAATACACCTTACTGGGTAGGCTGAGGAGTGTGATCCCTCTGTAGTTGGAACACACCCTCCGGTCCCCCTTCTTGAACAGAGGGACCACCACCCCGGTCTGCCAGTCCAGAGGCACTGTCCCCGACCACCACGCGATGTTGCAGAGACGTGTCAGCCAAGACAGTCCTACAACATCCAGGGACTTTAGGTACTCATGGTGGCTCTCAACCACCTCTGGAGCCCTGCCACCGAGGAGTTTGCCAACAACCTCAGAGACTTCAACTTGGGTGACAAGTCAGCCTTTGAGTCCCCGGTCTCTGCTTCCTCTTCGGAAGACGTGACGGTGGGATTAAGGAGGTCCTCAAAGTATTCCTTCCACCGTCCGACGACATCCCCAGTCATGGTCATCAGGTCTCCACCCGCACCGTGTACAGTGTTCAGATGAGGTGGTCAGATGACATGATAACAAAGTTGATCATTGATCTCTGGCCTAGGGTGTCCTGGTGCCACGTGCACTGATGGACACCGTTGTGCTTGAACATGGTGTTCGTTATGGACAATCCGTGGCTAGCACAGAAGTCCAGTAACTGAACACCACTCGGGTTCAGATCTGGGAAGCCGTTCTTCCCGATCACCCCTCTCCAGATGTCAGTCCCCCAGTAGAACAACGGAGTCCCCGGTTGGTGCACTGTCCAGTACCCCTCCCAAGGACTCCAAGAAGGCCGGGTACTCTGCATTGCTGTTCGGCCCGTAGGCCGACACAACAGTGAGAGACCTGTCCCCTGTCCGAAGGCGAAGGGACACGACCCTCTCGTCCACCGGGATGAACTCCAACAGGTGGTGGCTAAGCTGAGGGGCTATAACACCACACACCAGCCCGCTGCCTCTCCCCGCGGGCAACTCCAGAGAAGTGGAGCTCAAGGAGATGGGTTCCAGAGCTCAACCCATAGTCTCTGCATCTGGAGATCTGGTCATTGAGGCCCCTGCTGTCGACTGCCACCCAGATCACACTGCACCAGCCCCCTACAAATTCTCCTGCGGGTGGTGGGCCCATGGGAGGACGGTCCCATGTCGCTCGTTCGGGCTGTGGCCGGCCGGGCCCCGTGGCGAAAGACCCGGCCGCCAGGCGCTTGCCGTCGAGCACCCACCCCAGGCCTGGCTCCAGGATGGGGCCCCGGTAACGCCAATCAGGGCGACGTAACTGGCCTTGATCTTGTGCTCGTCATACCCGTCTTTGTCTGACCCGTCACCTAGGACCTGTTTGCTTATAGCCCCCAACAACATAGCTCCTGGGACCATTCGGGCGCTCAAACCCCTCCACCACGTTAAGGTATCGGTTCAAGGAGCGGTTATATGTGATATCATTCGTTATTTATTTTCACACGGGCAACTGCATGACACATGTTGAATTAATTTAAAAAATAACCTGTGAGACAGAGAACCTGTGAGACTACAATGAGGGGGGACTGTGAAGTGTAGTTTAGGAAGCGCACCTTTGCCCAGAATGTGCTCTCTGTGAAGGACTGCACTTAATGGAACACTTTGCCAATGCCAGTCAGGGACAGTGCCACCTTTGTTTCATTTAAGAAACAACTTAAGGAATGGCCAATCAATTAAAAAAAAAATTGACCATTAGAGATACACCAATACATTTTATTTTCCAAATCAGAATGTGTGCGCAAGTGAGTGAGTGTGTGGTGAGTGTGTGTATGAAATGCATGAATGAAAATAGTTGAATTAAGCACAGTCATAGGCTCTAAATGCACAACTAAATGCACTTAAGCATTAGATTCATGTACCTTTATGATTTCCTGTGTAATTTATCCTTTCTTGTTTGATTGTGTTTGCTGTATCTGTTTTACTGTGTTGTCATGTCTTAACCCGTGTATGCTTTATACTGTTAGTTTACACTATTACCCCTGTTCCATGAGACTAAGGATGGAAATTAGCTTTGAGCTCTATCTGTATCTCTATCTGGTGTTTTTATAGCATTAGCTAACTAAACTGATGTTAACGGCACGTGATAACTAGGGTAAGCCTTGTGCCATATGCACTCATGTAGTTGTATCCATCAGCATAACCGCTCATCTCCACAGGTGAATGCAGGAGCCAGACTCAATAGGGTTGTTTTGGCATTTGTATTGATAGCTGTATTTGTAAACAATAATGTCTGACGGCCTAATACCCATGTGCACTGAATATATAATATATTGATGCACACTTCCGGTATCGGTATCAATTGAAATGCCCCCTAAAGTGCAAGATACTTTGTATTATATCAATATTAAAATTTGTGGTATCGCCCATTTCTACAGGCCAGAACAGTGGAGGGGTGACCCCACTCACAATAAGAATACAGGTTTTTCATGGCATTATTAAAAAGCAACGCCTGTAATTTAATAAATGCTAAATAGAGATTACCATACTGTAGAGACAGTATGATAGGACATAACAAAATAAATGAATAAATAGAAGGTTTTTTTCTTTTAAAGAAACATATAAATATATTTTGAAGTAATATGTAAAAAATGCAGAAATAGTCAGTCTTTTTTCTCCTTATAAATATGTGCTTTTATGCCTCACAGTCTAGTGACCTATTCTGTGATTGCTCTTTTTGGCGTGTGTCATTGTTCAGGCCACCGAGTGAATACAAGGGCAGATGAATGCCGCTTGCTGTTTTGTTTCCCTCTCTATGCGAACACGAGGGGGCTGTGTGCTGGCGCGCGTGGCCTTGGCGGGGGGGCTTTTGGGGCAGGTGTGCGTGGCCAAGCGTGTCTCTTGACTGCCCCATGCCATGGCCTGATCCCGAGGATGAGTTTGTGCGGGAAAAGAAAGGGGATGAGCACCTGGATGGAGAGCGAAGTGCGGCAGGTGTTTTGTTAATTTTATGAGATGAGGATAACACAATTGAAAAACAGGTCAAAGCAAGTTGAAGTAGTCTAAAAATATGTCTCACTTTTGCCTAAAGTTACTTTTATTTGAAAGAGCAAATGAAAGGTAACAATGGTATTAAAAACAGAAAAGGTAAGGTGGAGTTCTTTAAAAGAAAATCCTAAAATAGGTGTTCATCAAGAACAAGACACAAGTTACTTACGTATACTGTACTTAAAGGCGCAATGGACGATTTTTTGTTTTGGCCCAAATCTGAGTCTTATTTCCTCGTGTCGTGGACAGCCAATTAGTTCTGCCACGTATCAATCATAAAACGCACCTACTGCTCACCTGCAGCAGCGTGTGGCTCGTCCGACGAGAGCAGCACGTTTCCGCGTGTCCAAGCGCATTGATCTATCATAATATAGTTCCCTCAGTGTACGGGACAAAATTAGGACGGAGAAAGATTGTTCGGGCTGTCTCATAAGAGATGGAAATCTACGCGATCCGTCGCGCTAATAAACAAACGCAGTGCGCACTTCCGCCTGTGTTCTCAAATCGCCGAAAAGTAGATTTTTCAAGCATCTGTACTTTATTTGATTGTTCAAATTTCTGTATTTTCTACTCTTTACATTATCAAAACGGGCTTGTTACTTTTGCTTAAACTCATTCATTTTTTTTTTTCCTTTTATGGAGCTTTTATGCAGGCCATTTGATTTTCGTTTTGAAATGGCCATTCCAACCAAAATTGGAAAACTATCCATTTCCTGCTTTTTGATCTCAAAATGCAATATATAACAGGGTAAGGGGACTTCCGATTATGGCAGTTTTTGGTAAAGACAAGCACTCATTCAACTGCTTAAAAAGCACAGTTTCACCCAAATATCATTCCAAAAAACGAGGGTAACACGTCAATGAGAGCGGGGCATGGCGCAGCCCGAGTTGACCATATTGAATACGGCATAAAGGAGATGAAAGCGGGAGGAGGAGATGGAGCATGCATAGGTAAGGCTGAACAACATATTTCAGACAATATGGATGAGCTGAAGGGGTTTTGGTCACAGGCTTTGTGCATGCATGCCTTGCGTTGCTGCAGAAACTAGCTTTAAAAATATGACCCGCATAATCCCAGAAAAGATGAACAATAAATTAGTGGACAAGGAAAACACAAACCAAGTAAAACTACGGGACCAAGACAAACAAAGCTGCCGACTCACGGCCCCATTAAGAAACAGCCTGCCTCACAAGCTAATGAGGCTAACAAGGCTAGCGGGTCTGATGCCACGGACCACAGCTCTTCATCAGCGGAGGGACGGGGTTCTGCTGGCCCAGATAAAGAATCTCGCGGCGTCATCTGCCGGTAAGCACTCATGAAATGCAAAATGTAGCGTAATATGGTGTTGCTGAAAATGGAAATGTGAGCAGCAAACAGATCGTCCCGATTCTACCAGTTTTAAAGCTACATAAAGGAGCTGAAAGAGGGAAAAGAAATGGAGCATGCATCAATGAAGCTGAACAGCATATTTCAGACGATTCAGACAAGCTGTATACACTGAGGGCCGAGATGGATGCGATGCAGGCACAGCTAATTACGCTGCAGATTGAGAACAAGAGAGTGAAATGTAAGATCCTAGATTTGGAGTCCAGGTCCCGTAGACCCAACCCCAGATTTGTATGGGGTCCCAGAAGGAGAAGATACTGAAGGTTTTCAGGAAAAGGTGGTCCCAGAGCTCCCAGGCTCCCCATCACAATAGAAAGAGCACCTTGTGCCACTCGTGGTTTGAGCTGATAGCACATAGGCCGAAGTTCGATACCAGCTCTGACTATTTGCTGCATGTTATTCCCTGGTCTATGGGCCCAAAAAAATTAAAAATAAAATAGAAAAAAACAAAAAAGGGCACAAGAGTGCCTGATACTGAAGTTCCTTAACAATCGTGTGAAGGAATATGTTGGGAAGGCTGCAAACATTAAAGGATACCTCCAGTACAAAGGCAAACATGTCTTCTTTGCCCCAGATATTCCATTCAAGGTTTGTCAACAACGAGTTCCAAAGTTTCATCACATTTGTGAGGAATTCTGAAATAGAAATTTGAGATATGGATTTTCATTCCCGACGACTCTTCAGGTGACTTTTGAAGGTAAAAAACACAGCAAAATGACAAAATGCAAAATGCAGAGTTACAGTTCAAAACACCAGGGATCACTGAGACGTCTCACATAAAGTTTCTTATTTTAAGGCTACTGTAACTGTTTACAAACAGTAAACATCACTCCGTGTATATATTCTTTATATAGAAACAGAACAGTTGGTGGACTGGTGTAGTGAAATGTTGCTGTTTTGGGGATATACTTTTGTGAAATTTAGAATATAATGTGTTATTTTAAGCAGAAACTCCTTATTTGTTATTTTTTATTACTATTAAATATAACATTGATTTAAATATATATATATATATATATATATATATATTGTATATATTGATTATGTTTTTAAATAGTTTACGAATGTACAACAAAAATTAACCGATTACTTGATTAATTGAAGAAAAGAATCAATATATAACTCGTTGACTAAAATAATCGATTGCTACAGCCCTATTGGGGTACTGTATGTGGTCAAATGTTCATACGTTCCTGTTGATTTCAAGAGACTGATCAGACTTTATGCTCCATGTTGGCTGTCTGTGTCGTAGTCACATGCACTCATCAGAGTGCCAAATATGGGGTATTCAATTAGTGGGAAAATGGAAAAATACATGTTGAGGGTTGCGGAGGAGCATGGTCTGGGGAGGTAGTGTATACAGTTTACTTTGAGGATTCGTTCCTTTTCAGCCCTTCATAAGGAATGGACTTTCCTCCTCTTTACGTTCTTATACATGATCAGGTTTTTGTAAATGTTTTTATCATAAAACATTTGTTTTCTATTCTATCTTTTCATGTTTGTATGTTGTGTTTCACCAGAGAGTTTAATAACATTCTAAAATGATTTATGGCAAAATCAATACAACCAATCCAATGACATAGGAAGCGTTACGAGTAGCATCCTTTAACGTTAACAGCATATTGAATCAAATCAAACTATAAAAAATATGATCCAAAATAAGAAAATAAAAATAGACATTATATATTTACAAGAATCACATACAAGCGACAAAGAACATAAACATTGTTTTAAACATATTGTTATGAGAATTCATACTATTCATTATACAGAGACAAACAAAAAAGGGGAGTTGCAATATTGTTTTCAAACGGACAAGCTTTTGAACTAAGTTTTGAATGTAAAGACAAAGAGGGAAGCTATGTACTGATTAAAGGAACTATTAATGGAAAGGTTTTTACTCTAGTGAATGTCTATGCTTCACAAGGGAGTGACATCACTTTCTAGACTAATATTATGAGCCTCATTTCAAAACACTGGAGAACCCTAATCTGGAATTTTCAACCTACATTGGACGTGTCAAACTTGAGGGACACTGGAGGTGCAGTAGTAAGACATTCTGTAAATTAATGAAAAATATAGGATTGATTGACATCTGTGACAGTAAAGGAGATTACCCAGTGCCAGTAAACCCATTTTTCTAATATACATACAATCTACTCCAAAATAGACTATTTCTTTACTTTCAATAAAGACAGATCAAAAATCACTGAGGCAGATGTAGGCACAATAGTGTAGGGTAATTATACTCGTTTCTTGCTCACACATTTGTGCCAAGATAGAATGTATATTCTCTGGGACTAGCCATTTCATCGTGGACAACACGTGTAGCACTTTAGGTAGTTAATGTTCATATTTATATTTAAAAGGGCACCATCTGAAGCTTGTTCAGCAAAACATTAACATCTACTCAATCTCATTCTCTGAAGGGGAGTACACGATTCATTGACCGACAATTATAATTCTATAAAAATCAATACAAAGGCTCTATAAACCAGGATGGTTTTGTGTGGTTTAATAAACAAAGATATAAAATCAATTAATGACACATTTGGTTACACAGGCTGTGCCTGGGCTCAACTTAGTTAAAAGAAATGCTGGTATTGAGAATTAGGTTTTGGGGAATAATTCAAGGGAACCTGTCTTTAAATACCACTCTGTAAATATCAGCCACTCTCAGGTCTCACATGTCCAAGGAAGGTGTGGAGCGAGGCCTCCCACGTCTCTGCGTCCTCAGAGTCCTTTGCGTCCTTGGAGCTGTCCGGGCGCTGATGCTTGAGCAGGTTTAGCATTCGAAGGGTTTGATGAGTCCAGGGTTCGTTGAATTGTGCATTTTTTTCGATGAAGATGTTCAGGTTGTTTGGTGAAAGCCGAGTTTGGGAGACAATGCAGCCTCCCTGGTAGGGGAGGGGCCCCTGCAGGGGTCCCCGACCCGGTGTGTCGTCCTGGCAGGTCACGTGCCGTCGGAAAAAAGAGGAGGAAGCAGAGCTGAGTCTGCTCTTTTATTGACCTGGGAGGAGTGGCCTAGTGGGAGTGGCTTTAACTCTTGGTCAAACTTATTCTCAGTTTGGGCAAATTTAACTCAAACCAGCAAAAATGACATATGACCATAATAAAATACACAACATTGTCAACCAACACACATCAATAGCAGGTAATGAGAAAGTACATTAAGTACGACATGAACACAACCAGTTCTTGTGGCAAACAAAACTAAAACATGATTTAGTCACAAGTTTAGATCACACAGTCAGCATCAAGTTGGTTTGGATGTGAAATATAGTCATTAAGAAACGTAGTCCTGAGGAATGTCTCTTATCAGATTCAGGGGGAGGGGCTCCGGTGAAGACAGTGTCCTCTCCGTGGGGGGTCATTCCTTTACACCCAACACTATGCTTTGATTTCTGACAACTGTGTTGAGCTGTGAAAAGGTATTATCTTTCAATCTTTTTTGGGACATATGGGTCGCCTACAATAGACCTAAGTGACCATGCTCCTATCTACATTACTGTGGATTTGGAGGAAAAGACGTAAATACACAATTTCAATACCAGCCTGCTTAATGCTGCTTAATGCTCCTTCATTTTAGGTAAAAATGTCAAACAACATTGAGATTTATCTGGAGGTAAATAACAATGGTGAAACTTCCCTGCCTATCGTCTGGAATGCTGCTAAAGCTGAAACATTATAGCCATAATTTTGGCAAAAAATAAACAAAGGAGGAAAAAGTGAAATGATCTACAAGAACAACAAAAAATGTTTGAGGTAAATCATACCATGAAGGGGAATCCTCAAATGCTAAAGGAAATGTAAAAGATAAGAGAAGAAATGAATGACATGACCTGTCATTGACATTGTTTTAAAATACAAGACAAGCAAAGTACTGCAATCTTAACCAAACAAAGTAAAACATGTGCTTACGACATAAGGAGGAGCTAATCGTTTGAGATTACCATTTTTTAGAATAATGCATCCAAATGAAAGTAAAACACAAGGTTAGAGCACACCTGATCCATGATGTGCCATTTCGTCCAGTTTATGTCGAATTTGTCCATTTCCAAGTTCAGTCCATATGTGATATTTTCCATTTTCCGTATGTCCATTATGATTTCTGTCCAGTCCTTTATTGTTGGTGTTTGTGATGGCCTTTTTCCCGGCCGCCAAAAGTATCCTCCAGAGATATCCATTCCCAACGTCTATGGCAGGGGTTCTGAGACCCAAATACATGGATCTAAAGTCTGATGGGATCGTAGTGTCAAAGATTGTCTGTGGTGCCATATTAATTTCTTTCCAATAAGTCTGTACAACCGGGCAGTCCCAAAATAAGTGATAATGAACCACAATTCCTCCAACATTCAGCCAATCCCTGTGAGTAATGAGAACTTTGATAAGGTGTTATAAAGAACCGGGTCACATTCTTCCAACCAAACTCCCTCCAGATATGAGATCTTGTGGTTCTCCATTGTGAAATACAGACACTTTCCCATTCCTCGTCCGTGAAAATGACCCTCTTTTTCCCATTTGATTTTGATGTATTTGGTAGATTGGTTGTCAAGGTTGTTAATGCATTTATATACTTTAGCTACTATTCCCCTTGAGAGTTCTGATTTGTATGCCTTAATAAAGAGTTCAGTCAGGGGGTTGTAATTATCATTGCTTTGTTTGATTTCTTGGTTGTAATAACTTCTTATTTGTAGATATCTATAAAAGTCTTGCTTCTTCAAGCCAAAGGTGTTATTCAGTATATCAAAGCTTTTCATCTGATTGTCTTTCACAATCTGGTAAAACACTCGAACGCCTTTTGTTATCCAGGTCTTAAATCTCAAGTGGGTGCCATTTGGTTTGAAACCTTGGTCATAAGCCAACCAGCCCAAGACTTTAATATATTTGTTTAATTTATATGTTTTAAGTAGCTTTTTCCAGGTCATAAGCACAGATTTTACCCATGGATTCTCAATTTCCTCCAAGTGATTGAGCCATTTGGCATCTGCCAGTAAGGCCTGCACCGGGACCCCTGGTACGACATCATGCTCAATACTTTTCCATTGGGCCTCATACTCCGGGTCACACCAGTACAGCAGTGCCCTGATTTGACTAAAGCAGGACTAATACAGGGCTAAAACAGGGCTAAAGCAGGATGTAAGCGGGTCAAAAGCAGGTCTAGAGCGGGTTTAAAGTGGGTCTAAAGCGGGACTAAAGCAGGACTAATACAGGACTAAAACAGGAGTAAAGCAGGAGTAAAGCAGGTCTAAAGCAGGTCTAAAGCAGGCTAAAACAGGGCTAAAACAGGATTAAAGCAGGACTAAAGCTGTTCAGTGTGACCTTTTGCAAATTAGCCATGAGGCTTTAAGTTTAGTTTAGATTTCATGGGAAAATAATGTTAAAACCATACTTCTGAACATTCTTCATTGATATTGATCATTTTTATGCCATACTGTGGAATATTATAACTAGGACTAAGGACAAACATTTCTATGGAAACAACCAGGAGGAAGTGAAGTTTGTGGAGATGCAATCCCCATTCACAGTAAGAACACACATTTGTCTAAATCAGGGGTGTCAAATTCAAATACACAGTAGGCCAAATAAAAATAAATGGCCGGAGTCAAGGGCCGGACGGGTTCAACGTTTGTTGAAAACTTGTTAACCTTTTTGCTTATATTGAACCTGGAGCCTCTATACTCCCTGTACAAAACATGAATTACAAAATAAATACAATTTAAACAATAAATAAATCATTAATTAAATTAAGTCTCACAGCATTTGCTTGAGTAATTTCAAGTGAAAACATTTTTTTCAGCAGGCAAGCAACAACCAAATGTAATATACTTCAAATAGTAAGTAGTAGTAAGTAAATATATATATATATATATATATATATATATATATATATATAAAATCCACTTTTTTCCCTGCACATCGCAAGCGCTCCATCTGTTGTCAGTCCCACAAGTTTATTCCAAATCAGCTCCATTTTATCAACACATGTGGACACCTCTTCACAGAGATCTTTCCCCGTAGTCGTGCCATGCATTGACTGTAATCCCAAAAACTCTTCTGCATACGCACAGGCTTGAGTCCACTCCACGCATGAAACAGATAGCTGAGCAATATCAGAAGTGTCAGTGCTCTCATCCACGGCAATATGCGAAGAAATCCTTTCCCCTTTTCCCCTTTTTCACAAGCAGCCGCACGCGGTCTGCAACAGTGTTTCGGCTCAGGCTCACATTTAAATACAATTGCCTTTTTCTTATGTTATATTCTTCATCACAGCTACACTGTCTCCGCACAGAAGACTGCCAAAGACTGGACAAAGCCAGACAAAGACTGGCTTTGCCCTTCACATCCGCGAACATATACTCTGCTTCCCGCCTGTCTTGAAAACCCCTGTTTTCAAAGTCCACTTTTCGTTTAACCATTTTTGGGCAAGATAGTTAAAAGTTAAGCAATACCGATGAACAAGTGGGGCACATTCACGGGCCGTACCAAAGCACACTCAGTGCATTGTGGGATTTGTAGTACCGGCGGGCCAGCTCTAATAGTAAATTTATTTTGTCGTGTGGGCCAAAGATAATCCCCTCGGTGGGATTCAAGGCCTGCGGGCCGCAGGCCTTAAATCTGACACATGTGGTCTAAATATTTCAGTGCAAAAAAAAAGAAAAGTCCTTATTTTACTTCAGATTGGTCAAACTTTGGGGTGATCTGCTTTGTGCATTGTGGAATGCCTCATTGCTCCTTATCACTGGTTAGGAATGTCTCCTTTCTTTCCTCGTTCCTAGCTTTACTGGTCAGTTTGGATGGTCATTGTCATGGCTGACAATGATACACATTTGGCTCAATGATGAAGAGAAGGAGATTTGTAGTTTTAATGGGTTTGAATGTAGCCAGAGAAGAGGGGGAGGATGAGAGAATGAAGAGGGGAAGGAGAGGAAAATCACTTCCACTACACGCTCATTACCATCTATTCATCTGGAAGACATCTCTGCACACATATTACTCCTGCTGCTCCTCGCTCACTGTGTTTGTGTGTGTGTCTGCCTTTATATCCCCCTCCTCCCTCTCTTATCATAAGAGAAATGGCCTCTTCCTATTTACATGCTTTTTCTCTTCCATCTTGTGTGTCCGACTTGCCTTTCCCTGTCCTGCCAGTACACTTTGAAGGCTACTACTGCAATAAATGCCTTTATTAACATTGGAAAGTACAAGTGGCACATAATGGCCACCGATATATGTGCGCCGTGGTACAAGGTCTTGCCGCAGGGCCAGTTCAGGGCTTGTATTGTCGTGGTTTCTTAAGAACAACAGAAAAGCTGCTCAATGATTTCAATGCTAAATGGTGGACTAATCGGGTGAATGCTAATAAGGGGAGATGCATAATACAAATAAGGGTTATGAAAGGGAAGAAAGTAATGTATACATATTTAAAGCTCCACCGTGTAAGGTTTTAGCCCAAAATAGGCGTAAAAAATGAAGACAATTAGTTAATTAATTACCATTTGTTTTTATAGTACTAGAAAAGCTTGAAAAACATACACTCTTACTGTGGGGGGCCTTGTTTCTCCGCAGAATTGACTCGTAACCTTTCTGGTGAAGGATCTGCCACCTGCTTGTTGCCATGGAATATTATTACTTTGCCTCAAACGTGCCAAAGAATGCCATAAAACTGATCTAACAGAACACAGAATGTTCCATCTCCTTTAGCAGAGAGAGGGTGAGTTTATTCATCTAAATGAACTCTGCCCACCTGGCTGCTCCGTTTCTGCGATGCCTCGCCCTGTTCGACGTGGAGGAGGTCTGGCAGTTGTGTCCCAGGACCGTCACATGTGTAAAGTCATCGACTCACACACTTTCACTTTCTTTGAATCACAGATGATTAAGGTTGGTTCTTCAAGTCCTTTTTACTGTGTTTTAGTCTACCGGCCCCCTGGTACTGCTGCTGTCTTTTTAAAGGACTTTAGTGACTATTTATCTTCTATTATAAAGCTGGAAAATGTTTTAATTCTTGGGGATTTTAACATTTGGGTCGATGGCTCATCATGCCCTGCAAAGGATCTTTTAACCTTGACCGAAACATTTAACTTTGAGCAGCATGTCTTAGGTCCCACTCACCAAAAGGGACACACTTTAGACCTGGTGTTTTCACTTGGCCTGAGTGTTGCTAACCTCTGTGTGGAGGATGTCCATATGAGCGATCATAGCTGTGTTTTATTTGAATTGAACTTTTCTCCTGAGCCTGTGCCCTCAAACATCAGGTCTCAGAGGCGCATTATCACTGCAAATACAGCCGTCCAATTTTCTGCTGTATTTGATCCTCATTTGTTTATGAATTGTCTTGATGTGGACAGTTTAATTAATTCCTTTAACAGCCAATGTTTATCCATTTTAGATCAGGTGGCACCTGTAAAATCCACTGTGTCATCACAGAAAAAAGCTTGTCCTTGGATGAATGAAGATATCCTAAACCTAAAGAGACTATGTAGGAAAACTGAGCGTCTGTGGAAAACCTCTAGTCTTCAGGTCCATAGGTCACACCTCAGAGATCTTGTGTCATCTTACAGTGAAATGATGGAAAGTTCCAGATCTGATTACTTCCGCCAGCTAATAACATCCAACAAGAAAAAACCCAAAGTGTTGTTTGACACTATAAATTATATTGTTTGTCCTTCAGCTGCAGTGACTCCTGTTTCCTGCAAAGCCGACAGCAATGAATTCCTCAGGTTCTTTATCGATAAGATCAAGTTGATCAAAGACCAAATCCCACTCCCATTGTCTGATAAACCTGTTTCTGTGGAGCCTGTTTCCCAAATCTGGTCTTCTTTTAAGCCTGTCACTCTAGAAGACATCTCAGCTCTGGTGACCAAGATGAAACCCTCCTCTTGTTCATCAGATGCCCTTCCCTGCAGGCTCTTCCTCAAAGTGTTTGATGTTATTGGCCCCTGGGTTACCAAAATGGTAAATCTCTCTCTTTCTACTGGTGTGTTTCCTGGTCCATTTAAACATGCCATAGTTGAGCCTTTACTGAAAAAAACAAACTTGGACCCGACAGACCCCAAAAGTTTCAGACCCATATCAAAGCTCCCGTTCATGTCCAAGATCCTTGAGAAGGTGGTCTCTGAACAGTTGTCCGATTTCCTTGATCAGTCAAACATTCACGACTCTTTTCAATCTGGTTTCCGCAAACATCATTCTACGGAAACCGCATTGTTGAAAGTGTCCAGTGACATTATGATGTCTGCTGATTCTGGGAAATGCACGGTTCTAGTTCTGTTGGATCTGTCTGCTGCCTTTGACACTGTCGACCATCATATCCCGTTGAACAGACTGAGGGACCTGATTGGACTATCGGGGTCAGTTCTTCATTGGTTTTCCTCATATTTATCCGGTCGGAGCTTTAGTGTTGCTGCAAACCAAATAATGTCCGACTCAGCTGATCTGTTGTGTGGAGTTCCACAGGGCTCCGTCTTGGGTCCCGTCCTATTTCTGCTTTATATAATTCCCCTGGGAATGATCATTAAAGAGTTTAGTGATGTGTCCTATCACCTGTTCGCTGACGATATTCAGCTATATTGCTCTTTTAAACCTTCTGAGATCCAGAAGCTGAACTCCTTGGTCAGTTGTTTAGTGCAAATAAAACAATGGCTGAGTCAAAACTCCTTGCAGCTAAATGCTGACAAAACAGAAACTCTGATTATTGCCCCTGATGATGCCATTCCAGGGATAAACCAGTACTTGGGTGTTTTAGGCCAAACTGCTAAACCAAGTCTTAGAAACTTGGGTGTTGTCTCTGACAAAGACATGTCTTTAGAGCACCACTCCAAGCTGTTGACGAGGAACTGTTTCTTTCAGTTGTGGAAAATCTCTAAGCTCAGGAAAATGGTGTCTCAAAATGACCTGGAAGTTCATGCATTTGTGTCTTCACGTTTAGACTATTGTAATAGCTTGTTTTCCTGTCTTAACAAGAAGGAACTCTCTCGTCTGCAGCTGGTCCAGAACTCTGCAGCGAGGCTCTTAACCCGCACAAATAGAAGGGCCCACATTTCACCCATTCTAAAAGCCCTTCACTGGATGCCGGTCTCGTAACGGATACAGTTTAAAATTCTTGTTATGACTTTTAGAGCTTTAAATGGTCAGGTCCCTCTGTACATCTGCGATCTGATTAAACCATACGCTCCCTCTCGCTCACTAAGGTCCTTGGACCAGAAACTGTTGTTGGTTCCTCGCACCCGTTTTCGGACCAGAGGAGACAGATCCTTCCAGGCTGTTGCCCCCAAACTCTGGAACGATCTTCCGTTCTCCCTACGGTCACTGGATTCAGTTACTGCTTTTAAGGGTCAGCTTAAAACCTTTTTATTTAGTCAAGCCTTTTAAATGCACTTGTTTTACGGACTGATTTTACTGTATATTGTTGTATATGTATTGTTCACTGTAAGTTTTTGTGTTTTTATTGTTTTATTCTGTGTTTTGTGAAGCACTTTGTGACCTCTGTCTGTGAAAGGTGCTATATAAATAAAATTTACTTACTTACTTACTTACTTACTAGAGTAATGCAGGTGGCGATCCCACTACCAGGAATCTTACACGCTGCTTTATCTTCATTTTCTGGTGGGGATTCTGCTTTTGTCTCCATGAAGATGTTATTGCTGTGCCTGGAAAGCTTTGGAGTATGGAATTTTGTTTAAATTCACAATTTTTTGGTCTGTAGGCTTTATTGGACGGTTTAAAATGAGGGTGAGACTGGGGAAGGACATGCCGTAAATTGTTGCAGCCGGATACAAAGTCACGACATTGCGGGCATGTGTGCTATCCACTCAAACTGCAGTTCAAACTGCAGTTCTTTTTTATTGCTCAGTAATACCTCTCCACAGATCTGACCTGTAGCTTAGCCTACCTGCTAGGAGATATATAAGTTTAATTGGTCAAATGCAGAGGACAAATTTCCCTACAGGGACAATTAATGCTTATCTAAATTTCAGGCAACGCAATATCATCTCTATAGAAAAACATACCAGAAAATTTACTGGAAAAAATTACAATCTCAAATAAGAAAAACATATTTAATCAAGTAGTATTTGTTTTGTTTTTCATTGGATTCAGTATAAAATAAACTTAAAATCAGAAAAAGTCAAGGATTTTCTCAATTTTTCATCCATTCACAGACACATTCATGCACCAGTGTCTTGCCCAAGGACCAAACGGACCTGGAGCAAACTTGGCATTATTGCAGTGCCAGTTTATCACTTAATTTGCTTGTGTGACTGTACTGTTAAAAGCCATGTAGACATTGAATCTAAAAGGTACAAGTAATTACTGGTCTACTGGTCAGTAATGATTGTCATTTCAACAAACAAAACAAAATCATTGTTAAGCAATTATCTTAATAACACATTTTCCAGGAATATAATGATAATTTATTATTTTAGTTTTCTTCAGTGTGAAATCGAAACTCTGACAAAAATCTTCTTAAGACCTTTAGATTGCGACCATTACATTTTTAGTGGAGATGCAAAGAAATTGTAATAATAATCATAATTCTGGATTGAATCAATACATTGCAAAACATGGCATTGGGCATCACAAACTTGCTGCTTCTGTCATTGAAAGTAATGTGCAATGCTTTAAAGAGCTTCATTCAACTTGTGGTGATATTTTTCCATAATCTTTCATAAGACATTGATTCCGTACAGTGAAAAGCCTATTCACTGCTAAATGGATCCGCGTCAACTGTATGAAACCTTTTATTCGTCCAATCTTAAGGACAAACACCAGATTAGAAGCGACACATTAGGTAAAGTAAATTTTATGTTAAACTACTTTGGGTGCTTAAGTATTGCTAGTACCTGTAGTATAACTTAAAGGTGCACTATGTATCTTTTGGTGAAGGATACGACATCTGCTTGTCTCATGGATAGGCTATGCTTTGCCTGGAATATTCTACAGTATGGCACTAATTCATCCATCTACACAGAGACAAGTTGGCCATTTTGAGAAGTAAATAAGTGAATAAAGCTAAAAACAGTGGTAGCAGTTAGCAGTTAGTTAAACTGCGAAGCCGAGGCAAAATATACACAATATGCATAAAGGTCCTGCCCAAGACTAGTCCAAGGTCTGGAGATGGGTCCCCAAGCGCTGCACTGTGGCCCCAGTGGCACTGAAGGATGGATCCAAGGCACACTACCTACACTGTTATAAATAAAGGTCCACTGTGTAAAATGTGTACCTTAAAGAGTACAATGTATGCTGAATGCAAAAATTCCAATCACCGCCACAGATTAGGGTTCCCTCTGAGTGGTTTACAATCAGGTCCACAATATCAGCATAGACAATGATATCGCTCCATGAACCAGTACATATATACCCTTTTTGTATTTACATTCAAAAATGCGTTAAAAAATTATTCGATTTGAGCTCAACATTGCAACTCCCTTCCTGTATTGGCCCCTGTATGATGAATGAAATTACTTTCCATAACAAAATCTGGTCTCTTGTTGATTTTTTGATGTTCAATGGCGTTCAAATGGGTCTCCTGTAAATATAAAATGTCTTTTCCTTCTTCACTAATTTTGGTTAAAATCATTGATCGCTTAATTGGGTTCAATATCCCGTTAATATTAAAGGATGCCACTTGTAAAACTTCCGATACTATTGTGTTGATTGTATTGATTTTGCCATTAACAATTTTCGAATGTCCCCAAACCCTCTGGTCGACCACAACATACAAACACAAAAACTACAAAAACAGAAGAAGGGAAAACTAAGAAAACGTGCACCGAACCCAAACCCTGATCATGTATGTGATCAAAAAGGTGGAGGGAAGTCCATTCCTAATGAAGGGCCCCTGGAAGCTCCCCAGCCGCTCCAGGCTCCAATCCTCACAAAATAACTGGATATGTTACCTCCCCAGTTCACCACGCCCTTCACACATTGGTTAAGAAACCTCATTATCAGACCTTGTGGTTTATCAGTTGCTGGTCTTGGTTTGTCCAGGCGAAGCAGGAGGGGACTTCAACTCCAGAGCCTACAAGGAGCTCTTGGATGTTCTTCTCCAAAGAAAACTTTCAATCTCATCTACTTCTTCTCCCTCTGGGGCCCCCCACAAGTTTGACTTTGAGACTATGGGGCCTGGACTACTGGAACAGCTCTATGCTTTCCGTCAGGTGATCAAAGCTTCATGGGTGTTTTTTACATTAAAATAAACATTACAAATAAGAATACAACCTGACCAGAGAGGAGGAAAAAATATAGAAATCATAAACAGTAGCAATACAATACAATGTAGGAGGAAATTAAGGTATTTATAATTCAAACTAAGAGTCCTATTTAGCCCCAAGTCCCACAAATGTGTCCCTTTTCAAATTCAAATTCAAGTCCAAATATATACATTTTTTCCAATTTGCAAATGTCCAGGATAATGTCAGTCCAGTACTTGATTTGGCAGGAGTCCTGAGGCCCAAAAACATAGTTCTGAAATCCATTGGGATGGTGACGTCATAAATTATTTGTAAGGCTTTGTTGATCTCCGTCCAGTACTTGTGAACAACAGGACAGCCCCAAAACAGTTAGTGGTTTGCCTCCTGGCTGCCACATCCTCTCCAACTGTCTGCATTTCCCTGTGAGTAATGGGCACTTTGACATGGGGTTATAAAGAAACGAGACACACTTTTCCAACAGAATTCCCTCAAAATATGTGATCTCGTGGTTTTCCAATGAAAAGTACATATACTTTCCCATTCTTCATCAACCACAACAAAGGGACCTTCTCTTTCCCATTTACCCTTAATATAATCAGTAGAGTGATTGCCCAGATTGTTAATGCATTTGTATAATATAGATATTAATCCCCTTGAAAGTTCAGCTTTATAAACTTTAATGCTTGAAAAGACTTCATCATTCTTTTTGATTTCTTGATTTATAATAGCTCCTTATTTGTAAGTACCTGTAAAAGTCCTCTTTCTACAAGCCAAAGAATACTTTCAACTCATGAAAGCTCTTCAGATGATTGTCATTTACAATCTGGCAAAAAATCTTTATGCCTTTTGTTGTCCAGACTTTAAATCTTGAGTCTGTGCTAGTAGGTATGAAATTTTGATCATAAGCCAGCTAATTTAAAATTGTAACCTCTTTATTAAGTTTGTATGTATTAATTAGCTCCTTCCATGTTGTAAGAACAGATTTCACCCAAGGGTTCTCCACCTCCCTCAAACGACTCAATCGTTTGTCATCTGCCAGTAAGGCCTGTACAGGAAAACAATTTGGTTTGAAATCAAAATTGCAACTCCCCTTCTATGTTTTGCCTTTGTATGATGTATAATGGGATTTTTTTTAAACAGAATTTTGTTAGTTTTTGATATTCAGTATTATTTAAATGTGTCTCTTGTAAATATATAATGTCTATTCTTTCTTTTTTAATTTTTTGTTAAAATTTGTGTTTGACACATTCACATTGAAGGATGCTACTAGTAACACTTTTGATGCCATTGGGTTGATTGTATTGATCTCAACATTGATAACTTTTGAATCTCTCATCTCTCAATCAAGAACAAGAACCATAGGAACACAAAGCTGTTGAAAGGGTAAAAGATAAAACAAAAGCGTCCATGCTGGAAACTGTCATCAAACCCAAACCCTGATCAAGAAAAAGATTGTAAAAGGGAGGGAAGTCCAATCCTAATGAAGACGATGTGCTCTTTCGATTGTGATGGGAAGGATTTCAACTCCTGAGCCATCAAGGAGCTCAGGAATAATCTTCTCCAAAAAGTGTTTTGTATCCTTTCCTTCTTCTCCTTCCTCTACGCTCACAAGCCTCAGGTTAGGACAACGTGATCTTGGCTCCAAATCCAGGATATTTATTATTTCATTATTATTTTTCATATTGTTGTTCTTCAACTTCACCTTTGTCACCCTGACCCACAGCGCCTCCATCTCAGGCCTTACGGTCTGTAGATCGTCCGTATTATCTGACACATGCTATTCGACTTTGTCCATGAGTGCTCTGGTTAGGCCCACTGCCTTCAGCAGTGGCCTACTGCAGCAGATACTGCAGCGGCTGATATGGCAGGAGCAATGGCCGCTATCATTTCCAATCCGAGAGGCACCTCATCAGGCTGCATTTCGCATTTTATTTCGGATATCATGAGCAACAACTGATGACTCACCACACTCTCTCCCCCTTCCGATGCAAATAAGTCAGGAGAATCCCCATCTGGGCCGGCGGGACCCCACGTCTCCGGCGGGGAGGAACTATGTTTCTCTGCGCCAGGTTTGCTAGCCACGTTACCCATGTTAGCATTGTTAGTTTGTGCTGCGGGCTGTTTTCAAATTGGACTGTGGGCCGTCAGCTTTGTTGCTTTGGTGTTAGTGTTTGGTGTTTAGTGTTAGTGTCTTCCTTGTTTACTCATCTTTTGTTCTTCCTCTTTGGGATTTGGTGGGTCAAACAATGATTTTAAAGCCAAAATTTCCCTCATCAACCAGCAATTGTTGATTTTAGCAGCAGAAAGTTAGAAAATACAAATATGAAACAGTCAGTGGTCAATAACAGAGAAGCAGATTAACCATCAATTCACAAGAATTAAGAAAGTGATGACTGTCCTTAGACCAGTGACGTGCGGTCAGGGTAACCAAGGCAAGCTGGGACTAACCAATAAGATTTTACAGAAATTACAGTGTGCCAAAACTATATTTAAATTGGTCCTAAATATATATCCAAATATGCCTGTATTCCCCTCACTTCTGCTGCTGAAGCTTGGTTGGATGTCACAGTTTTTAGTGGCCTCTGCAGGCTGCTGGGAAATACTGTGCGGGAAGCTTGATTCTTCTTTTCATTCTGTGACCATGTTCAGAGGCCCATTCATGTTCCGCTCTCCAACATGAGCTTTTAGAATCAGAGCGGCGTCTGCACATGCGCACTATGAACAACACTGCTTCAAACTCATGGATTTATCAAACCACGCTTAATAAACTGTGTAGAAATCTTGGGTGGTTGCAGGTTTTGCCTAACTGCATATGTGCAGAGGAGAAGTGATGCAACAGCAATGCCAAGTTTCAACAAGTTATTCAAAAAAACTATATTTTAGAGATACGTCTTGGTTTGTAGCTAAGGCTCTGTTAACATTTATAATGATTAGACCTTAGTTAGAAATACAGGCAGTCATTAATCAACATAGAGTGTTAATCTATACGGTGAAGTGAGACTATTTACTCCATACAGCCGTTTTAATAGGTATGTGAGTTTAGGTCAGTAGGATAGGCATCCATTCTAGACGCAGTAGACCGGGGTTAACGTGAACCCTTAAATGTAACTTTTTTCCACTTTTATTGATATATTGAATATTGATGAACACCTGCTTGCCTATCCATAAAAGTCACTGCACGCTACTGCCTTAGACACTCCTTGGCAAGAAAAAAAGTGCTTGTGTGCAAAGTGCTTATGCACTTATGCAATCATGGCAGGCTATTTTTTTAATTAGATTTTAGCCATTCCACTTTAGCCTTGAAAGCAGCCGTCAGTAATTCTGCTCCAGTAGTTATTTTAGAAAATGTACGGTAGTCTTTGCTTTCTGTCATGTCACTTGTTGGTGATGAGTGAAGTTCAAAGACTTTACAGACTGACGACAACTCAATAAAGCCACATGAGGGCGGTCAAGGATAAGGTAAACCATAACTCTTTCGATCAGCTAAGTTTTAAAATAAACTTAAATTATAAACCACAAAGTATTATTTTCCTAATTTCAAAAGCAAAGCAAAAGATATGAAGTAACAGCATTCTTCTCATGATTAACAGGAGCTCAACTGCTTCAGTCTGGATTTAACTGAAAGTTAAACCAGGACTTTGAGACACTGAATTATTTTACACTGAATTAAAAAAAATAAAAAATGGAACCTTATTCCATATTTCAACATAATCCATTTCACTTTTCCTTTGTCTCAACAAAATCCGTCCGTCACGTGGTCGACAAGGCCATGCCAGCCCTGAACTCTGAAACCACCTGAAACCACCTGGAACTACCTGGAACTAAGCTTAAGCGCTAAACCGGACAGAGACTTTCTTTGCTACTTTGTTTCTTTTCTTTTTTTGAAGTAATCTACGCCGTTTACGTGGATCAGCGCTACGTTCTCATCTGAGTAAAGGCCGCGTGAGGATCTAACACGCCGCTAAAGCGTTCTACCGCTAAGGAACAACTGGACATCGCCTCCGTTGCCTCCTAACCTCACAGCCGCCGCTGCCTTCCTCACTCCGGCCAGCACACAGCTCCACGGCCGCCGCCCGCTTCACGAACCTTCGCCGCCACACCGCTCCACGCGACGCCTCGCTACGGACCTCGTCCGCGGACAAGGACCAGTCGGACCGAGTCTCTACAGAACCGTAAGCCGAGTTCAGAGTGCAGTTCCTTTTGTGGCGTGATTTGGGTAGAGCTCAGCTGTTCCTCCTCCCTTTAGCTTCTCACTTTCCCTCTTTTTGATATAGATTAGCATAGACACGTTTGGTTATCAAAGGCAAAACCCTGGTTTAACATTATCTGCATGAAATCTGCTGTTAAAGCTGATATAACGTCACCTGTGATTTACCTGTACACATTTCTGCTCCGGCGTTTTTGATTACCCTTTTGATAAATAAACTACACGAAAGAGTTATTGACTATTGTTTGTTTGAATAGACTATGTGTAAGTCCTTGAATCGTGAAACACCCTTCAGACCTTTTTAACGAGCGCGATTAAGGACCGTATCTTAGCTCTTTGGGTTAAACCCTGGTGCCCCGTCTTGTCTCGTTTCTGCTAAGAAATCTCCCTTAATCATAAACTGAATACATGTAGTTTGAGACCCTACACTTTTTTAACAAAAATAGCTTCCTTAACTCCTCTTTCAAACCATCTTTTCTCCCTGCTTAAAATCTTCACCTCACCGTCTTCAAACGATTAGAGGCTTCAAGATGGAGATGCACGGCGCTCTGTGGTCCTGAACTTGTATTTCTTCTGTGCTGATAGAGCCTCTTGTGTAGAGGCTGTTTAGTCTCACCTATGTAACGTTCTTTACAACTTTCTTCACTGCATTGGATCGAATAAACTACATTGCTCTGTTTTTGAGTCTGCAACTTATCCTTAGGGTGAACCAGTTTTTGTCTTAAAGTGTTTCCTGGTTTAAAATAAACAGGGACTTCGTGTTGTCTAAAAATTCTCTGCAGTTTTTCCGACAGGCCAGAGACATAAGGGATAGAAACACCCTTCCTTCTCTGTTCACCAAAGAGCAGATACTGGTCCGTGTGTGTAGGTTTCCTATATACTTCTATTTGGAGTTTTCCGTCCTCTCCTCGGATCGTGGAACAATCAAGAAAGGACAAGCGATTCTCCTTACCTCCTTACCGAACCTACACACACGGACCAGTATCTGCTCTTTGGTTCCAACCACCCACTACAGCACAAGCTGGGTGTGATCAGAACCTTACAACACAGAGCTCAAGGTGAGCCCACCAGCTCAGAGGGCAAGAAGAAAGAGGAAAAACATGTCCGAAATGCCCTCTCAGCCTGTGGTTACCCCGCTTGGGCTCTCAACAGAGTGAAGAGAACCAAGAAGCAGGACAAAAGGGAAACTGAACAGAGAAGGAAGGGTGTTTCATCCCTTATGTCTCTGGCCTGTCGGAAAAACTGCAGAGAATTTTTAGACAACACGAAGTCCCTTTTTATTTTAAACCAGGAAACACTTTAAGACAAAAACTGGTTCACCCTAAGGACAAGTTGCCGACTCAAAAACAGAGCATGTAGTTTATTCGATCCAATGCAGTGAAGAAAGCTGTAAAGAACGTTACATGGGTGAGACTAAACAGCCTCTACACAAGAGGCTTTATCAGCACAGAAGAAATACAAGTTCAGGACCACAGAGCGCCGTGCATCTCCATCTTGAAGCCTCTAATCACTCGTTTGAAGACGGTGAGGTGAAGATTTTAAGCAGGGAGAAAAGATGGTTTGAAAGAGGAGTTAAGGAAGTTATTTTTGTTAAAAAAGAAAGACCTTCTTTAAACAGGAATGGAGGGCTAAGATTCAATCTTCCTGGTATCTATAATGGTATACTGAACCCCTGGAAAGGTAGAGGACCAGGACCAGGACATTTAGATGCTAATCAGGTACTCAGGGTGGTTGAGCCAGGGTCTCACAAAGACAAAGAGGATTCTAATAGCCCATTAAAATTCTGAATAGGCTAGCTCGGTAGATACAAGGGGGGAGTTTCTGTTGAAACAAACAACTCTTTCTACTTCAGGAAGGCTCCACCCAATGGGCTGGACTTACCACAGAAGAGTATAAATATCGGAGTTCTCGACCTAAATTCTGTTATTGACAATGACTCTTGGATGAGAGTCGAAACGTCTATTTTTTCTAACCGAGTCCAGATGACTACAACTGAAGCTTTTTCTACTATGGAAATTAACAAGGCATTGGAGACACAAACTGCAACGACAACTGAGGACTGGACCGACACCATAAATGACAAGATGGAAAAAACACACATGAACTCAACCTGGAAACTGACAAATTTAAAATAATCTGGACTGAATGGGGCCATTACTTGGAAAGCTTTTATGCTGTTCATAGGATTCCCTTTTTTGTATTTTCTTTTTGTCATCTACCCAATCTGTTCTTTTTTTCTGTGTGGAAGTTTTTTTCTCTCCTTTCTCTTTTCTTTCATTTAAAAGATAACAAAAACAGCAACTGTATTTTAACAAAGTCTATTTTTAAACATTTGATTTTTATACACTGACATCTAAAACATAATGAACTGAATATTAAAGCATTGTTTTATTTTCCACTGGGGTTTTGGGGGTCAATTGATATTTTTACTTGATTGAAAAAAATCTGTTCCCATAATTCAAATGTGAACATTAAATGACATAGATTCAATGTAAAAAAATAGCTTTTATTATAAAAAACACAAAATAACCTTCATAAATGAGACTCAGATTGTCTTGGAGGTGAGGGTGGGGTTTTCTCTTACTAAATGAACTTACACTTTCACAGTGACTTGACTTGTGGAGCTAAATTGTCAAGCCCACTTTGAAGGCTCTGGAAGGAAAATAAAAATATGAAGAGTCACCGCAAAGGCTAACCAGATACGTACTGTAGTAACTGACTTCTATGACACAAATGTGTTTGTGGTCTACTACTTGCCTACAAAATAACTAAAACATTTGTGAATGAAAAAACACACCCTCAAGGTCTGTTTTTGATCTACAATAAATATATATCTCAAAAAGTCATTCAGCATATTATAAGACCTTTAAGCCTGGCTAACTTCCATGTGTGATACAGCTGGCAGCTTGGTCGACAGGTGGGCAGGCAGCTCTTCCTTCCAGATACTGCTAGCCTCCCAAATGTCTCTCCCTGGCACCCTTACCCCCTCCTCCCCTTCCCCTCCTCGTCTCGTTAGCCACTGTTTTTTAACGCGCTGTTCCAATCTGGTGAGACATATGCAGGCGCGCATCTGGCCACCCGCTATGCCCGAGCTCCCAAGAAATAGTCCCACATAAATATTGCAAATTAGTGAGCACAAATGGGCTTTTATGAAGTCTTCTGTCACTAAAAATGTTTTCAAACGGCCACGGTTATTCTCAGTGTGATGTGCATCTGGTAAAGCAAGTAAACGGACACAGATTAGAGAGGCATTTGGATGTAATGTGGATGTTCTAAAATCTATCCAAATAAACTTGCTTCAGCTTGGCTGAAGTCATGGTGTCGTTTAGTGGCCGCTACAGGCCGCTGAGCATTACTGCCCAGGAAGCATGGTTCTGCTTTAACCATAGCGGCGCAATCTCTGTGTTCAGAGGCCCATCAATGCTCTGCTCACCAACATGAGTTTTTAGAACCAGAGCGGAAAGCAGCATGTTTTAGAGGTTTGCGCATGTTTTACAGGTTTGCACATGCGAGCACCACACTGCCTCAAACCCGCGGTTCTATGCTCAAACTACGCTGAATAAACCTTCCCCATGTGGGAATCAAGGATGTTTGCATGTTCTGCCCTGACTGCGCATGTGCGAGGAGAAGCAGTGCCAAGTTTCAACAAACTGACAAGTCTTTGTTTGTAGCTAAGGCTCTGTTCATTTTTCACATGATTACATGTTAGTTAGAAATACAGGCATTCGTTTAACAACATAGAAGGCTAATTTGTGTAATGAATTGGTCAGTGATGGCTTATTCAGTCCATTTAGCACGAAGGAGAGTTAGCTCAGTAGGATAGGCATTCGCCCTTAACATGGGAGAAATGGATTCAAAGCCTAATCTCCCATTGTTTTTTCCACTTTCTATCATCCTCTAAATATTGATGAACACTCCAGGTCTTTGGTATTTTGCCAAATTATTTAAACATTTTGTTGAACATCAGATCAAGTATTCACCAACTGTGATCTCAAGACAATTTTTTTCTTTTTACAATCAAGTCAAAACTGAGTCAGGAAAAAGGCCTTGCAGTAACTTTGCCTGTGGAACAAAACACAGGCTATTTCAGTTAAATTATTGTATGCCTTTTAATGAATTCAAAGCACTGCTTAAGGATTACTCATGCAGTGACGGTGCTCTTGCTTGGCATGATTTAGAAGTTGGTTTAATCTGTATTTTGTATTTGACATGGTACAGAGTTTGACTCATTCGGTGTCCCCTGTATAAATAAAATACATCTTATAATGCAGTGGCCTGTGGGCTTAAAGAACAGAAAGGGTGAGAGAGAAGTGGGAGGAGGAAAAGAGGGATGGAAACACAAAGGGGTGAAAGAGGCGTTAGAAAGGGGTGACAGGAGTGCAAAACTGTAATAGAGAAATGGAAAAAAGGAGGCAAGAAAGGGAGAGGAAATCACGTAGGAAAAAAATTGCGAGAGAATAGGATAAGAGAGAAAAAAAGCAGAGCAGTGTTTGGTGCTAGGTCCTGTCTGTGGCCCTCTCCATCTGTTGAGACGCCAGGGCTGGACCAAGGTCACTGACTCTCCCCTTCCATGGTGCAAGTGCAAGAGCAGGGACAATGTAACTATGGGACCTATAGCTATTTAATTATACTAAACTCTGACCAGACCATGAGAAACCAAGACTACAACAGGGTCAAACCATACGAGCCATCTCAGACTCTGAGGACGACAGGGAGCTGCCCCCTGCAGGTGCTCAGTGTCGGGATCAGACACAGGGAATCTGCATTTCAGTTCTATGGGAATAGTCTTCCCGAGGTTGTGAGACAGGCCCCCACCCTAAAGGGTTAGGGTTAACCCTAAACCCAGCGGTGTTTAAATAATTGAGGCTAAAAACTAGATTCAACTTTTGTTTAGCTGTGCTGAGAGAATAGTATCGGTTTGATTTTTATTATTTTAAAAACATTGTATTATATGTGTGGTTTTTTTCTTGTCTTTTTAAGACAAATAATAAACATTGAACAAAGAACATAACAGAACACAGTACTACCAGAGAGCAAAAAAATCAAATCCTCAAAATATATTCAAAGTAAAATAAAAGTCCCAAAGAGTCCAGACTCGGTCAAACTTGTCCTTTTCCAAATGAAGTTCAAATGTTATCTTTTCTTGTAGTCTAATTCCTGTTATTATGTCAGTCCAGTCCTTGGTCGTCACAGGGTTTTGCGTCATCCATCTCTTTGTTATGGCTTTTTTTTCCCGCTACCAAAAAGCACATTCCAAAGGTATCCATTCACCTTGTCCATGGCAGGAGTTTTTAGGCCCAAGTACATAGTTCCAAAATCTGCAGAGCATCCTTAATTTCAGTACAAACCTATACAATAGGACATTCCCAGAAGACGCGATAGTGGTTTCCCTCCTGGCTGACACAATTTCTCACACAGTCTGTACCTCCCTGTGAGTAATGGGTACTTTGATATGGTGTTATGAAAAAACACGATACATTCTTCAACAAAGCTCTCTCATCCACATGGATGTACAAACATATTCTCACTGTTTGTCCGTTAAAACAAGACTACTCTCTCCTTCCCATTTGTTTTTAATACATTTAGTAGAGTATTTGTCCAGGTTAGAAATGCATTGATATAATTTGGATATTTTTCCCCTTGAAAGTTCAGATTTATAAGCCTTGATAAACATCTCAATCAGAGGGCCACAATGGTCATTACCCTGGTTAATTTCTTGGTTATAGTAACTCCTTATTTTTAAAAACCTATAAAAAGTCCTGTTTCTCCAAGCCAAAGGATTCCTTCAGCATATCAAAGCTTTTCGTTTGTGTTATCTTTTACAATCTGGTAAAACACTTTTATACCTTTTGTAATCTAAACCCTGAAATATATGCTCAGATCTATTTGGTATAAAACCTTGGTCATAACTCAACCAGTTAAAGATTTTAACATCTTTGTTTGGATTATATATCCCAATTGGCTCCTTCCATGTTGTAAGCACAGATTTTACCCAGGGATTCTTAACTTCCTCCAAATGACTCACCCATATGTCATCTGCCAGCAAGGCCTGCACAGCATCAAACAAGTTATTTGAAATCACTGAGCAGTACACCTTGTGCCCCACAGCTCTCTTGGAGGGACTTACATGGGAAATAGCATAAAAACACAAATATGTGCACACACCTAACAAGGGAATGTGAGGGAAATTAGACTAAACACAAATATTCACAAAACTGAATTTACATGTGTTGGATAGGGCATGACAAAACAAAATGAGACATAAGATAGGATTGACCACAAGAACGAGCTAATACAAGATTCATATATACAAACTCTGGTCCACTTGGCCCGCCAATACCTGTCAACTGTTTCAGGAGTCCCACAAGCCAAAGAGGCCTGATAGGCCTCCTTCTCCAGCCTGACAGCATCCCTTCCTTCCAATGTCCACCACCAGGTGTGGGGGTTGTCGCCATAACAGGCATCTAAAACCTTGCAACCACAGCTCCGAGAAGCTGCAATGACAATGGGGGTGGAGAGCATGGTCCACTCGGACTCAATGTCCCCATACTCCCCTGGGATCTGGGAGAAGCTCCCCCCCACGTGGGCGTTTAAGTATCCCAGTAGAACAACAAGTTGCTGGTCTTGGTGCACTGTCCACTACTAAGGATGGGCGATACCACAAAAGTATTTTGGGGGACATTTCAATCAATACCGGCTGTGTGTATCAATATATTATATATTCCGTGCACATGAGCTTTAGGCCTTCAGACATTATTATTTACAAATATATCTATCAATACAAATGCCAAAACAACCCTACAGATTCTCTCAGCTCCTGCATTCACCTGTGGAGGTGCACTACAGGCAGGGCACTCTGCAAACACATTCCACTGTGACATTGCAAATGAGTGAAACACAGTATTTCATGCCTAAATGAATAAAAACAAGTTTTTGGAACAAATCAGAATAACATTTTCCAAAATCTCTACCTCTCCATCACAACATCAGCTGATCCATACAATCACATGAGTGCACAGGGTAAGTCAATGGTCCGAACGAGCATATCATTATTAGGCTTACCTTTGTAATAACAAGGAATGTATAATAACGAGCATCCAACACGGTCTCACTCACCGCTGTTTCTTCATCAGATGAAACGGTGATCCACACGTCAGGCCATTGGCTGTGTAAATCTTGGTAGATACATACTGCTTCTCTTTGAATATAGACCTATCAAATGAAAGTTTCAAGGGGACCCATCCTCTCTTTATTTTTGGGCCTAAACTCTGCCAAAACTGAAAGACAAATGAAATTAGCGCCAACAAAGTTTTAAGATCCGGTCGGCGGTAGGCTTCCGCCGTCAACTGCAGCCCAGATCTCTGCACCGGATCATCCTGCAGGCGGTGGTTCCATGATAGGAACACCCACGTCGCTCGTTCGGGCTGTGCCCGGCCGAGCCCTGTGGGGTAAGACCCGGTCACCTGAGCTAGTTGCATTGAAATCATTTCCCGCGTGGAACAATATGCATAGTTAAAACATTTTCCCTGACGCAGAAGCGGAAAATCAGGTCCGCGCGGACGCTGCGCGAGGTGTCGTTAAAAATGATGACATTTTGCAGCGCGGCACCTCGCCGATCTCGCGGACAGGTCAAGCATAAACCTACCTTATGTCTCTGGACTGGCCTGCGAACGCCTTTGAGGAGCTGGAGCAGTGTCTGGAGTGAGGGAAGTCCGGGACCCCCTGCTACAGAAGAAGATGGATGTTTTTTTTATTTGATTTGATTGTGTTTATTGCGAACATATGTTTTTACATAACTAATGCAACAGCAATAGACAATATTTTGGCAATACAGTTATATTTCCATTTCTTCGAAAGGGAGTAGAAGTCAAAACATGTTTAATCCCCCAGCAAATTTGAGGTGCACAACAAACATACATCTACATCACATAATCCATCATTGTATATTAAATTAAAGTTCAGAATTTTACATAAATTAAAGGCGGTATGGACGATTTTTCGGCGATTTGAGAACCCAGGCAGAAGTGCGCATGCGCCCTCCCCGTGCGGACCGATACAACACACACGAGCGTTTGTTTATTAGAGCAACGGAGCGCATCGCATCGCTCGTCTCCCGTAGATTTCTGTCCACTTCTGTGTCAGCTCGAACTGTCTTTCTCAGTCTTCATTTTGCCCCGTACACTGAGGGAACTATATTATGATAGATCCATGCGCTTAGGCACGCGGAAACGTGAGGAGGAACCGCACGTGGCTCCAGGTGAGCGGTAGGTGCGTTTTATGATTGATACGTGGCAGGACAAATGATTTATCCATGCCACGAGGAAATATGATAAAAAATTTGCTGAAAAAAATCGTCCATACCACCTTTAATGAATATTGAATAAGCCCAGTTGTGAAACACATTATCATTATCACATTATGTTTCCCATCGATTTGGTCTGGAGTCTCCCGATTTTAAGATATTGCAATAAAAAAATCAAAAATCTACCTTTTGTACGCCGTTATATCCCAGAATGCAAAGCGCGAAGTTAAAGTGCGCAGGTCAAATTTAATATGAAATCGACACCATGATGTTGAACGTGAGCGATGGCAAAAGTAGTGGCGCTGACAATGACAAACCAACGAATAAAAATAAATACAGGTTCAACACTGCATGGTCTGTTCAATTCAGAAACATATAGAGGACCGAAAATGTTGTTGAATATGTCCTGCAAGTCATGTGTTCTCGTTCGTTTACTTTGGTTTTACCTTTTAAGTCTGATGAAACTTGAAATCTCCCTCTTAGGGGGGCAATCTCTCACTTTTTTTTATGCATTATCTCCCCCCTGGGATGATAGATGAGTTGGGAAGTGTGAGTGTTGAATGTTCTATTGTCACACATAAACAATAATGTCAGAGTAAATGCCTCTAATATTATTTTCCTTGACAGACAATTCAAAGAGAACTGTAGAAAATGCCATAATAATGCAATGATTACATTTCTAAGATTCTTTTCCAGTGGCTATTTTTTCCTCTCCTCTATGTCTTGTAGAAACCATGTGCATAGTTTCACTCCATTAACTTTTCAAAGGAGTTCTGTGCCTTGGGATTTGTAAATTTAGCCCTTCCCTTAATATATACTTTCTCATGAAAACCTGTTTGCAAACTACTCATTTTATATGTCGGTGTAATCCCTCATTCGTCCAGGCGTGTTCCATAGTAGAAAAAAGCTTCAGTTGTAGTCATCTGGACTCAGTTAGAAAAAAAAAGACGTTTCGACTCTCATCCAAGAGTCATTGTCAATAAAAGAATTTAGATCGAGAACTCCGATATTTATACTGTTCTGTGGTAAGACCCGCCCATTGCTACTTCAGGAAGGCTCCTCCCAATGGGCGGGTCTTACCACAGAACAGTATAAATATCGGAGTTCTCGATCTAATAAAGTCTGGCGGTAATGCAACACTCGGATGCCAACCGCCATAAAACAACTATTCTAGTCACAAAAACACATCATGACCTCATGGGCTTTGTAACGCCAAAGCAATGGGAGGAGTACTTTTACGGACTACGACAGAGTCTGAGGACTACGAAACGTCTGAAGAATAAAGTCTGGCGGTAATGCAACACTCGGATGCCAACCGCCATAAAACAACAACAACAACAACAACATAAATTCTTTTATTGACAATGACTCTTGGATGAGAGTCGAAACGTCTATTTTTTCTAACTGAGTCCAGATGACTACAACTGAAGCTTTTTTCTACTACTCATTTTATAAACAAATATTTAGTTTGGAAAACAAGTATGCCATAAAATGTCATAATTCTTGACTAGATAAAGTAGGTTGGTGTGCTCAATACAACCAATTTTATGTATTATTTTAATATCTCTTTTTTGTAATAAGAATATTGGTTTTAATTACTTCCTGCATGTGCTGCCTACACCATAGAACATTAATTTAAATAGGGTGAAACTATGGAACAAAGCAGAATGAGGGATTTACTGTCCAGATTTTGCCTTGCTTTACCCATGATTGAAATGGTTTGTGATATTTTAGATGAGATATGTTTAATATGAGGGTTCCAGCTAATTCGTTCATCAATATTCACTCCAAGGAATTTATTTTCACAAACTCTCTTAATGTTAACACCCTATCTGAACAGCGTCCAGTGCACTGCCATCATAATTGGCTCGAGCCTTCCATGGAACATGGAATGCGACGAGACATTGTTCTTGCCATGGTTTCTTATTATTGGCTCGAGCCTTCCATGGAACATGGAATGCGACGAGACATTGTTCTTGCCATGGTTTCTTATTATAGTTTTTCATGGTAAAATTTTGCCACAACTCGGGCATTTTTGCCCCTCTAACATTGATGAATGTCACACATGGGGGCATAGACGCGATCGGCTCGGCCCAAACTCCAATAAAATGGAGGTTGCGAGAACGCCCGTCGCAACAGTGCCGACTAGTTAAAAAAAAAAAAAACATGGAACGCTTAATCTTTGGCCTAGGCACATGAGACTTGGGACAGTGATAGAGCTACCTTTGAGGAGTAAAACACACCTGGCAGCATTGCTCTATGATAAACAGGAAGTCAGCCATGTCGAAACAAAGTGGCACCGCCACGCTTGACTTTTTTTTTTCAAAATCGTACTTGTCCTAGGTTTTTTGTCCGATCGAGCTCAAAACAACACCTTTTGCATCTAAAGACATTGAAATTTAATAAATATCGAAAAGAATGTTGATATTCTTTACGGTCTACGCGTAACACGCCCTCAAAAAAGGCTTAATTTTCAGTGTTTTCAAGGACAAGTCACGCCTATTGGAATTGATCTGCGGAGCTCATATTACACTCACTAATGCGTTTTTATGATCTGATGGAAATAAATAACCATATAACAAAATTACTCTATAGAGCCCCCTACCCATTGTGTGAAAAACTCAACATTGTCTGATGTGTTTGAAACTCATGGTTTATATTCTCCTCGAGACGCCATGAAAAAAGTGCATTGCAGATATTGTGTATTTTCACCATTGGCCAGCAGAGGCGCAATGAATGCCTTCACTTCCTCTTCCGCTTTTATTTTGATGGGACATTTCCTCTCGTGCCGCATTAGAATTATTATTCTTTAGACTTTATTCTTTAGGCTTAATTTTTTTTACTTTATTCTTTAGACTTTATTCTTTCTGCCACAACTCGAGAGGGAGAGGGAGAGAGGGAGAGAGATTGTCTCACTCCATTTTTGTAGTTCCTCCTCTATATTTTCCTGCCTCTGGACAGGCGGTCGCGCGGGAGGCGAGAGCCATCATCGCCGCTGCCGCGGCTTTAATTTTTACTTTTTTCTGCTTGAACCATTTGTTAATGTTGCTATTTTCTGTTGTTGCTGTAGATTTTTTCCTGACCCTAATATGTTTGTGAAATCAGCAAAAAAGTTCAAAGTTAAAAACAAAGTCCTAAGTCCTTTATAACCCCCATATTTCGAACGTGATTTGTAGTTTTAGAGCAAGACTCTGGAGGTAACACTTTCTCTTTCTTTCTGTGGGCCAAAGACAATGTTTTCAGCCTTGTCTGAGTTCAGCTGGAGGAACTTGTTTTCTCCATCCACACACTGATCTGTTGGATGCAGTGACAGCATGAATCCACTGGTCCATATTCACCGGCCATCAATGAAACAAATGAGTGTCGTCTGCATAATTGTGATTGTGAATTGTGGACACATTTTCGCCGCGTATTGATTGACCTAACAGCAGCATGTAAAGGAATGAACAGAAGAGGTATTGACCCTTGGGGCACCCTACAGCAACAATGTCCTTCCTGTCATCCCGGTAGGACCAATTTAATGCAGTGCCAGTGATTCCCACCCTTATAGACTTAGTAAGAGGATCAGTACTCAGATCTAACAGAATTAAGACTTTGCCTGTGTCAGCGTTCAGGCAGTTGTCATTTGTCACCATGACAAAAACGTTTTCAGTTCTGTGACGAGTTCTGAAACCTGACTAGAAAACATCAAATTAGTGTGGCAGTATGGTCTGCGGGCAGACTATGCCACTTGGGGCTCTTCCTATTGGCCAATCACTATGGCCGTTGACCAATGAAAAGCGCATCAGTTTTGTCATTCATCCTCTGACCTACGCACTTCCTGGGTCCTTGGGTGTTGCTCCACGTACCTCCGCTCTCCAGGTAGCGTTTGTCCTTACGGTAATAAGATCTGATCATGTAGTTTTACTCATAATTTCTGTGGATCAGTGCCGTGGCCTGTCACCTGGCGCCGCTTTGATTAATGCTACGATGTGATGTCTGCTGACTCGGGATTGTTGTGGTCTCGCTGTCATAGCCCCACAACGCGTGGTCCCGTGCAGCTTACGTGGTACGTCCTGAGCTTGATACGTCGGTAGCCTAGTGTTCAGGTTAGCGTTAACCAGATCTCTTTCCAGATGTAACTGAGTACATGAACTCTCTGGAGCTGCGGTGTGCGCTGGAGCCTTGCCCTGCTCTGTTTATTATGGACGTCTGTGCCCTGTGTTGGTCCAGGTCCCCCGAACTCCTCCTAAAAGACTGTACATCCACGCATAACGAACTGTGATACGAACGGTAAATGAGCTTGTGTTGTAAAAGTATTTATTAAATTGATAGACTGTTGAATAAATTACATCTCATGGAACTGGAATCTGCCTCTGTGCAATCAAGAACGAACCTGTGTGTCCTTTTAGTTACTTTTCCGGGTGTAAGCCCGGTGGCGTTGTTGGTTCTTTTATTTAATTTAATGTAATAGTAGTTTATTAAGAGGAAGTCAGTGAGCTGTTGGTAAACAAAGTTTTGAGGACTTTGCACAAAAATGGCAGTTTATAGATGGGCCAGTTATTACTCAGTACTACAGCATCAAGACTCTTTTTAAAGCCCTTGGAGATATTCTTGATTGAAGCGACATGTTAACTATGTGAGTGAGTGGTACTAACAAACTGTTAAGTACAGACTTTAGAAATCTGGTGGGTAACACGTTGAGGCAGCATGTAGATGAACTCAGACTGGTGATGATCTCCTGGACAGTTTTTCCAGTCACAGGTGCGGCGTGAGTCAACTCTAAGTATCTAGGTGGATTTAGGGTTAATATTTGAAATTCTGGAATTTATAGCCTTTTTAATGCCTTGAACTTTGTCGCAAAGTCATTACACTTGGATGGCAATGCAGTGTTCTCGCTGGGCTGAGGTTGAAGGATGAGGTAAGATAAGATAAGATATGCCTTTATTTGTCCACACATGGGGAAATTCCGGGGTTGCAACGCAAGCAGATACAGAGGAAAAGAACAGATAACTTATAGAAAGTTTTAAAAAACACTCTTAATAGAAAACAAAAACTCTTATAAACAAAACTCCTATAGACAGAACCTCTCATATCTTAGCGGTGGGACGGCGCTCGCGAAAAGTACTTTGCGCCTTCAGGGCTCGCACAGTGATTTTAGCGCCGTAGTACTTTTCACTACCATGTAGTACCGTACGAGCGAGCGCCATTTGTGCGCCGTGTGCACCGTGCGAGCGAGCGCCTACGTGCCGTGATCATAATACCTGGCGGTATCTTTTGAGCATGGCAGGTCACAGCCGGAGCATGGCGGCATCTTTTGATGTCACATTAACGTTTGAAATATGAATTTCCAAGTGAAGATCCAGAGTGTGCCCTCTGCTGTGGCAGCCACTCAAGTGCTGAGTAAGACCAATGGTTTCAAGGACAACATCAAGCTCTGTAGTGTTTCTGTCACAAAAATTATCAACATGAAAATTCTATTTAATTCATATTAAAAATAAATTGGAGAGAGGGTGTAGGGTAACATACTAGTACAAGTACTGTAAGGTTATGAATGTCCACCCACTTGTGAAGGGGGCGGGGCATTCAGGTTTGATATTGATTAAAGAATTGTTCAAGAATTCAAACATGGCACACTGCCTAAGTGTGGGTAAGTTTGAATCGTATTTTTAAGAGAAGAATGGGGCACCAGCCGGATAATCAGCAATTTAACAACTCTAAAATCAGATATCTAGATTAATTAATTAATTAGAAATTAATTTGCTCGTTGATCTAAAGGTTTGAGAACGTAACGGTGACATTGACCCCTTTTCTGGAAATGAAGGAACACTTAACCAAATGTGGGTTATGAAGATTTAATGACCAAAGAATTAAACAGATAAATATGAATAAGGAATATGCAAATGAGTCGATAACAGATGGAATACACTAGACATGATGGTTCTAGATCTATCTAGGTGTGTGCAAGAGTTAACTCTAAGATGAAATTCAGCCAGCCTGTGAAGTGCATTCATACGAACGGAACCAGAAGCTGTGATCCTGAGGAGACGGGCCTGCTTGGGGTCCAAGGGCCTGCTTGGGGTCCAAGGGCCTGCGTGGGGTCCAAGGGCCTGCCCTGGAGCTCGGCTCTGACGTTGTCTGGCCAAAGAAGGACTGGGTCAGGTTCTGCGATCTGCGTTCTCCTTGGCTCTGAGGCGTTCTCCTTGGCTCTGAGGCATTCTCCTTGGCTCTGAGGCGTTCCCGAATGAAAAGGTCGTGCTGCTCCATCGATGTGGCTGATCTAAAAGGCTGTGGACTTGAAAAAAGTTGCAAAAGGTCCTTGCTTGATTTTGCGTGATGCAGCATCAATCATGTTTTTAAAAACGGGCACAGGTTTCTTAGTTCCGGGAGGGAACATTAGCTTCTCTTGGAAAAGTCTTTGTCCCGTAGCGTAGCATCGCTCACGCTAACTAGGCCCGAGGCCTGCTCCCAAGGCCTCATGGACCTTGCTGGTGGGACCCTGGATGGAGGGTCGAGCTTCGAAGGAAACTCGGATGGAACTCTCTCTGGAGCTCAGATGGAACTGGGTCTGTAACTCCCTGCTCTTTCCTTTTGTCTTTCCCCACGGGGGGTTTTGGCGCCGTGGCTTCAGCCAATCAGCATGCACGCTGGGGTCAGAGCTGATAAGGAGATGAGATCTGGCTTTAGGCCACAAGAGTTACACAAAAAGGTAAAATTGTCCACAAAACAAGTTATGAAACAGTTAAAATGACATGTTAAACACGATATCACAATATGTACATGTAAAGTCATCTGGTGGACACATTTTTGCAATCTGATGATTGTCTATTAAAACCACTAAAACCGCATAGTCTTTCAGCGTTTTAGCGTTTGTCTTGGAGAGATCGTTACTCTCTGTAATCCAAGAGGAGTCATTTGATGAAAAGTTATTTTCAAAGTTCAGAGCGTCTCTGTTGTCACTATTACATCCTCTTTCTTCTGAGGGCCGTAAAACTCCACACGGGCAGTAGATAACACCTAGCCCGCATTCCTGTCACCATGGCAACAGGGGGAGGACATCTGCATATCCTACAAGGGTAATCTTGTTTCGACAGGTGAAGAATTGGAACATTCCAAAGGGAGGACCACAAAGTCACATGTCAGGTAAACATTTTGTTGGAAGAATGCATCCTGTTTTTTTCCACACGTCAAAGTGCTCACTATTCATAGGAAAATACTAAATGTTGGTGAGATTGTGGTTACCTGGAGGCTCACTATTATCATGTGTTTGACTGCCCTGTTGCTCAAAAATAATGGGCAGAAATTAACAAGGCATTGCAAGCTATTTTTGACATAATCATCCCACTCAATTTCAGAACTATGTATTTGGGCCTCAGAACTCTCAAAACGCCATGGACACAATAAATGGATATTGTTGGAGTGAACTTCTGACACAAATTGCACTGATGATCAAGAACTAAACCAACATTATAATTGACATATGGGAAAATGGGGAAAAAAATCACATTCAAACTTGGTGGACAAATTTGAAAAAATTAAAACAAAAAACATTCAACTTGCACGATATATTTGCGGACATAGATCAAGTAAAAATACATATCACATTACCGTCAAATAATAGCCATATCAGACACCTTCTATTTTGTGTGTGATGATAATATATTAATTTTAAAAAATGTGTTAATTTATCAACAAGATTTCCTTTTCCTAAATGTGCTTGATTGGCCCTCTGCAGGCTGGAGCAGTAGTTGCCTGTGCTCAGGAGGACCAGAATTTGAACATTGCCAGAGGACAGATCCTTGAGTGAGTCTTGAGACGCAGCTCACCCATAGGAACACACGGGCCCACTGCCAGAATGACTCCACTTAGGGCTAATCGCTCACGTTATCAACACACACAGAACACTCTACACACATTATCACCACACACTCACAGAGCACTTTACAGTCTGATTAAATTAAAATTAAATTGTTGAATGTTTGTATTTTATCATGAGATTAACAAGTATTCATGGTAAAAAATAGTCATGTTGTACATAAAAAGGACTTAAGCTGTTTGTTTTATAAATACTGTTATTGAATTGTCACAATTATTTTACCATGGCTGATTTATAATCAATCAATATCCTTTGATAGTGTCTCATTGCTAACAAAAAACAGCATTAAGAGACACATTTTCATAAAATAAAACTTAACGAACAGCTACATTTTTTTTTTAACTAAACTAAACATCATTCACAAAAGTGTTCATTATTTTTGGAGTTCAAATAAAGTTGATATAATTTATAGATTAATGATTATAAAACACAGCAATCACACATAGACATCTGTTGTCACAATTTAGTTTAGTTTAGTTATTATTTGTTAGGAGCCATGTACAAAATCATACATCTTCAAGAGAAAAGATGATCTACACCAGATTTGGCTACTGCTACTTTCTTTCTGCAGTCCCTGGGCAGGTGAATACATAACAACAGTAATAAAAGTACACATTTCATTACAATTACAAGTTACATTTCATTATTAACATTAGCTAAGTATAATACACTATAAAACAAATAATGTTTTTGTTTTCTGCTGTAAAAACCTTTCTGATTGCAGAGACAAAAAACAAAATTTGGCCAAAAAATAGACTTAGGTAGTTATCCTATGAGGCCAGCTAAATCACATTTAATGGCATTCATTTTTTTCAGAGATACAGAAAGAAACCAGTTTGTAATTATTTGTTTAGACTTTGGATTCCTTTTTTTTTTACCTCCAGTTGTAAGATTAACTAATTAAGTATTACAGAAATAAATAAACAGGAACAAAGACATGTAAAATAAAAATAAATAAAAGCCCTTTTGCTTACAGATGGGGTAAAATTTATTTAACTAATTTCACCTGTACAACATTTTTGAAGCCATTCGAAATCATTCCTTTTAGGTGGTGGAATTCCATTGTATTTCTTGTTTCATTTTCCACCTTCGGCGCCTGTACCTGTCATGACAAACTAAGTGCTTCTGATTCCTGCTGGTGCAAAGAAAGTCCACCTTTTTTTTCTTTCACTCAACGACAAGCAAGTGGAGCAGAGCCAGAGGTTGTGTTGCCTTTGTGTTTTCTAATTAATCCGTTCATTCAGCGGTAAAGTAACAGTCTTTTTTGTCAACTTATTCAGACGTTTGTAAAGGCGCAGGTCAAAGCTCCAGCTCGGCAGGTGTGTTTGTGTGCGTTTGTCTGCATTGTGTGTCTCAAGGTGAAGCTATCGCCAACCTTATCAGCTGTTTCTTCAAGGCGGGCGCTTGATTGGTCGATATGGCGCACACAGATACACACACAAATGAAAGTGAGTACACGTGAAACACACTTTTCACAAACCGCAGATCTGATCTAACCTGGCTGAACCTAATTTTCAGCTTGTCATCGCAATGGAAGCTAAAAGAAATGCTAATAAGTCGAACTAATTATAAAAACGCCTCGCGGTGTAAAGTGGTAAAAAAGCAAGTTTACTCCTGGTCACCTTTGTCCACCTGATGACCTCAAGATTAAGTAATTTATTGTTATTATTTAGCTTAATTAAGAATGTAGTCGTGGACTGTTTTATAGTGTTACTTAATGGATAACTGCATGTAATCTAAAAGTGTTAAAGTAAGGGAAGCAAACTAGGCTAAAACTAAACTTTTCAATCTCCAAGTAATAATAGTGTGGATAAAATTATAACATAACATAGCATAACTAATAACCAATACAACATACTGATTTCATATTGTTGATACATTTAGAACGAAATTAACTAGGTTGCATGTATGATTTGGATTGTGAAGAAATTTACTTCCACTGCTTTCTCTACAGATATTTATATGTATCCAACTTTGCCATGCTGTATTTTGGTCAAAGGTATCTGGTTGGGATCAGGTGCAAGTGAGCAAATTCTACATGTATGTACACGTGCCTCTGCGTTAAGAGGCCGAGTGTTCTCAACCCAAGATGCAACGTTTCACTGGCGACAATAAATATCACAACTCAACTTTGTGGTTACATTTTATTTGACAATAAACATCCTCAGTTAAAATGTCTTTGAAATGCATTCCACCATGTATGTCGCCTAAGGCCCAAAGTCACTGGGATAGCTCCAGTCATTCGCGACCCCTAACAGGAACAAGCGATAGAAAATGAATGAATAAATGAATGAAGGAAATTAAATGTATTATTTCACCATTTCAAAAGTGAAAAGTAAGAAATTATAGGTAGATTAGATATTTTAAGTTACGTGCTTTAAGTATGTTTTACAGTTCAGGGCTCAGATTAAGGATTTTCACTTGTATAGCGGTGCTGCTAAACAATCCGTTAATTTTTCCAAATTTGTATAGCAATTTGATAATTGCATAGCAAAACACGAAAGTGACTAAATCAATATTTTCCATTGATATAACACGATTATTTATTTAAAATGTATGAGTAAATATTCTATTTAAAAAAAAAAAAAACTCTTAACAAATTAACTTTTAAACACTTTTTAAACATAAAGAAAAAAAAGAAAACTTAGCAAGCAAATAAAATTAGTTGTTGAACAAATTAATCAACACAAAGTCAGATGGCCTTATTTACAACTTTCTTCCATATCCTCATCAATCAGATGACTATTCTCAGGAGTCTCATTTACATATTAATTGTCATTACACTCACAAAAAATATGTATTAAGCTTCTGATGGAAAGATAAAGGTTGCTGTCGTGTCCATCATGGTGTATTTTATGTGTTATTCAAATTGTACAGCTCTATTTGACATTCCATTCCATTTTTCGTTTTGCTAACTTTACCTGACTGTGGCTCCTCCCGCTTTCAGACTAGCGATCTGAGACAGCAGCGGGACTCGTCTTGACAACACAGCGTCCTACATTGTGTCATGCCGTTATTGACGAGTGATCAGTCAAGCGCTTTGGTTATACAATTGAACACACATTTTTGTATCGCAAAAGCTGCTGTTTGCAGATGATGTTGTCCTGATGGCTCCATCAAACCCGGACCTGCAACATGCACTGGGACGGTTTGCAGCCGAGTGTGAAGTGGCTGGGATGAGAATGAGCACCTCCAAATCCGAGGCCATGGTTCTCGACCGGAAAAAGGTGGCTTGCCCTTTTCAGGTGGGTGGGGTGTCCTTGCCCCAAGTGGAGGAGTTCAAGTATCTCAGGGTCTTGTTCACGAGTGAGGGAAGGATGGATCGTGAGATCGACAGGCGGATTGGTGCAGCATCTGCAGTGATGCAGTCGCTGCATCGGACCGTTGTGGTGAAGAGGGAGCTGAGCCGAAAGGCAAAGCTCTCTATTTACCGGTCGGTCTACCTTCCTACCCTCACCTATGGTCATGAGCTTTGGGTAGTGACCGAAAGGACAAGATCTTTAGTCCGTAAGCGCATTTCTTGCGATAATATAACAGATCCAATGGTCTCTTGGCAGAATCCATCTTGGGTCAAGTTTCTTGGGGTCCTTTATTTACCGGTAGGTGTCTGCGTTGTGCCTGACTGAAAATGTTGTTTTACGTTTTGACAAAGTTTTGCGTGCGCCGCGTGTAGCAGAAGACTACTGTTCCCAGAATGCTTTGCACATATGTTGTTGGGACTTCCGGTTTCAGAGTACTGTAAATCTAGTCGCACATCGGCGTCTCGTATCCCAAATCTTCTTTATACACCGTGTACCACACAAAATATCTTCGCGGTCAGTAAGCACAACCAGAAATAAACCACATATTAAGCGCACCGGACTATTAAGCGCACGGACGGCTTTTGAGGACGTTTAAGACTTTCACGTGCGCCTTATAGTGCGGAAAATACAGTAAAGTTCTGCCCACGGTTTCTACTTTTTCCCAAAGGGTTTTGTAAGTTTTTCTTGCTGAGAAAGAGGGTCTAAGGACACGGGATGTTATCCATGTGCTAATTTCCTATGAACATTGATTAATCTGCTTTTCACTGTCGCTCTTCGAGGCAAATGCTGTTGTAATTTTGGCGTTACAAAAATGTATTGAAATTAATTGAATTGAATGCCTGACTTGAGAAATGCCTGGCGGGTGTGAGGTCATGTTTGTTTTTTGTACTGTAGACACATTTTTACACATAGTTTTTCAAGTTTTCAAACACAAGATACTAAAGCAAATAATAAGGCCAATAATAATACAGAAAATGCATAATGTCCTTTAACAATAAACCTTCTTAATTCAAGTCATTATAACATTATAGCCAGATCCAGGAAGACCGAAGGCAGAGTAGCTAACAGGACTAGCTAGACATTGCAAAGCCAACGGTATTCCAAGGGAAGTGTCCTTGCACATCCTATTTACCCTATCTGAAAGCCCCTCCAAAGATGTCCGCTACCTCTCCATCCTTGCCGCTTCGTCCTCTGCTCATGTCATATCTCCCTTCAATTTCACATATCTTGAAATAGCCGCAGATAGCTTTAAGTAGCTACTGTGCACTTGGCGATGGAAAGATAGGAGCTTATGGGGTGAGTGGTGTTTTGGAGGGTGGAGGGACACTAAAAGGCTGTAATGTGCAGGGTCACATCTGCCTTCATCTGCTCTTTACTGGAGGAGGGGAATTGCTAGGATGTGTACAAGGTGGACATTTGACTAGGAAGTATACAACAGGTTGGTTGGTTGGTTGGTTGGTTGTGCAGGCTCTGGGGATTGTTTGTAAAGCTTGTGTTACAATGTTTGTATGAAAAGTGCTTGATAAATAAAATGCTATACATTGAAACATAAAAACTGCTTTTGCTTATAGATCTCTTAGATTAATTAGATAACTTGTGACATAAAAACTATAACGTTATAACTGTCTGATAATTTTGTCCAAGTTCCTCATTGGACATGAGCAGCAGAATCTGACATACACAACATTTGAAAATGCCTAGTTTAAATTTGAGCTGGAGATTAAAGGCGGTATGGACGATTTTTCGGCGATTTGAGAATGCAGGCGGAAGTGCGCATGCGCACTCCCCCGTGCGGACTGATACATCACACACGTGCGTTGGTTTATTAGCGCAATGGAGCGCATCGCATCGCTCGTCTCCCGTAGATTTCTGTCCACTTCTGAGTCAGCTCGAACTGTCTTTCTCCGTCTTCATTTTGCCCTGTACACTGAGGGAACTATATTATGATAGATCCATGGGCTTAGGCACGCGGAAACGTGGGGACAAGCCTGACGCGGCTGCAGGTGAGCAGTAGGTGCGTTTTATGATTGATACGTGGCAGGACAAATGATGTATCCACGCCACGAGGAAATATGATAAAAAAATTTGCTGAAAAAAATCGTCCATACCACCTTTAAGTAAGAATTCTCAGGTAGAATTTGCTGTTCAACTGTCAGATTGCAGATTTGTTGACCTGGTTTATGGTTCATATCTCTGTAATTACTGGGCCTGCACAAAGTGCAATGTCTTTGTCAGTATAAATAAAAAAGTGTATACAATTAAGTAGCTAATGTATTTATATATACTTTATAAATATACTATAGCTACTATATATATATATATGGCACTACGGCGGTAAAATGTATTTTAAATGACCGGAGAATACTATAGTAAATGGGATTCCTAAGGCACACAGGTAAGTATATCAAAGACAGAGCCAGGTTCCAAGTTACAGAGTATTTTATTTCACTTTGACACTTTTAAAACACTACACATGTGAATTTAATTAACAATGACTATAAGGGTTAAAATGCTAGGTCAACCACACCTTCGTGCATGCGCGTCTCCCTCCCTTCCTTCCGGCCGGACAATGTGCAGGACGCCATGCAACAAGCCGGGCAACGGAGGGGCCAACGGGGACACAGCAGAGCGGACAACAGAGCAAACACAACAACAAAACAGGGGCAGAAAACAGCAATCACAATAGATGAAACAAGAACAGTGAAGAACCGTTAAAAGTAAAAGCAGCAACAACAGTAAAAGCAGCGGAAAACAGCAGTAAAAGCAACAGTGTAAACAACAGCGAAACAGTAAACCACACAACAACAGGAACAATAGACGAGAGCAATGGCGAGTGTATCACAGTAAAAGCAGCAAACAACAGCAATAACAGCAATGTAAAGAGCAACAGCGTAGAAGCAACAGTGTCATGCTCAGTGCCGCTCCTGACCACTGCGAACACCTAGAAAACTCAAATAATATATATATATATATATATATATATATATATATATACAGTATATATATAGAAGTTGAGACTAGGGCTTTGGGGCTATTTTATTTTTTGGTAATTATTTTGGAGAAGTAATTGTTTCTTTGATTCTATATTGCATTGTTATATAGTCTTTGCAAAGCTAAAATCGGGAAGGGAGGCTTCAGTGAGAACAACTGCTGTATTTGCATTCAACTATTTGTTTGTTCATACTTCTCCAAAATAATTACCAAAAATTAAAATAGTCCAAAAGCCCTATTCTCAACTTCTGACAACATTTAAATTATTTTTCCCACTGACTCTCTCTGTGAGCAGTTTGCAGACCACCTTATGGGTAAGATACGGTCAGATTGGAAATTTAATCTAGCAAACCTCTAATTTGAACACATCTGTGTTTCATGTGTTTGTTTTCACCTGAGGAAACACTGCATAGTTTTTTCCTGGTTATTGCTGAGATGCTTGATAAAGTTCAGTGAGCCCCATCACGTCTTTTAGCTTCAATTCCGACACAACTAAAAAATAAATAATAATATGGATCTTTTAAAGACAAGCTGTCAACATGATGAATTGCTCCCTTTCAGGCAGGAGTTTTCACCAGAAATGGATCACTGTCTCAAGGAGGGACCAGTGGTCTTAAAGTAAATCATTCCATCTGAGCCGTGAGCACCTTGTTTCAGGTAGTTAGCAGCTCGCTAAAGCTAGTTTACACATTATTGTGTGGCTATGCTAATAAACATTAGCCCATTTACAGACAGTTTTAACTGTCCTGCCCTGTCCATCTTAGCTTCCGAGAGATGACGAGATTGGGCATTGGCAAGCAGGTATAATATCAAAATTTTGCATTTTTACGATTATCTATCAGTGGAGATGGGCAACAGCATGAGGTGACGTCCCAAAAAATGGTGGTGAAACACGACATCACTTTGGGGGGACAGCATGTACATGGAGGATAGTTCCATAGTTTCCTTAGTGACACAATGTACACATAGCATAGCTTGATAAATGTTTAGAACTCAAGGAAAAATACATCAGACGGAGCAGTTCTACCAATTCTACTTAATTTCACCAAGTCATGTGAGCTGCAGCAAGGAAAAAGAAGTTGGAAAAGAGTATGCGAGTCGCTCCGTGATTAAGTGCACTGTAAATTCTGTTAAAGTGTGCACGACTATGTCGTGATTGAGGGGTAAGAGATAAGAGGGACATTTGGACGCAGCCATAGTTTGTCATAATTGGAGGCTAATGCTAAATCTCTCACAATTTATTTTAATACAAATCACAGGAAGGTGTGATTAAAGGAAACTGGAAGACAGCTGTTTACATTTAAAGACATGAGGATGAGGACAATCGCTATCATGGAAACAGAACTAGGATTTAAAGCCAAACACAGTTTTGAAATGCTGGTGAACAGATCAAACATCCAAGACTGTCTTCAGAAGGGCCAAAGGAGAAGACCTTGGAAGAGCATTGACAAAACTGGAAAGAAAAATAAAGATGGCCTCAATGAGAAAATAAGGAGGTGTGCAGACCCATGACTAAGGATAAGACTCGAACCTCAAAGGTCACTACGGGAGTCTGCAGAGTGACCAGGAGAAAGGAGATAATTGTCGTCATTGCAAATCACCCACCAAGAAGGCAACTGCCACTGTGGTTGCGAGAGAGAGAACCAGAAGGGAGCCAGGATTGGAAGCCCGACTGGTTTCCTGATCGGAGGCGAAGGAGGTCACCAGAAAGAATGCAAGAAAGGAATACAGGCTATTTGTGGGGACATTTGTGGGACCATTCGGGAGATTTTAAGGGATACCATAGAGGATGCCAGATAGGAGATAAGCAAGGGTGCCAGAGAGGATGCAAGAGGGACCAGATGAAAGGAAGTAGCAAAGGATGCTTGAAAGAAGACAAGCAAGGACACCAGAGGAGAGGGGGGGTGAGAAATCAAAATAGAATGTCAGTGAGTGTGCCAGAAGAGACACAAGAAAGGGGAGTAAAGACGATGCACCATAGGATGCAAGCTGGGGTCCCATCAATTGGGATTCCAACAATTACAGCAAAAGGGACACAAGAAAGGGTACAAGAGGAAACGCGTGGAAAGACCGATGAGACATTAAAACAAAGGATGCAACAGAAGAGAAAAAAAAGACACCAGAGGGTAGCCAAGACAGAAATCAAGATAAGACGCCAGAGGAGTGGACAGGTGGAAGGACAGAAGAAAAGATCCAGCAAAATACATGTCTGTGGATGCCAGCTAGTGTGCTATCAAGTGTGATTTCAACAATTACACCAGAAGATGCAAGAGAGAATAGGCTGCCAGAAGGGACGCAAGAGAGAACAAGAGGGATGAAGACAATACAACAAAGGACGCAGTAAAGGATGCAAGAGAGAAATCCTGCTAGGACGCCGTTAAGGATACAAGAGAGGAGATGAGCAAGGACACCAGAACATACGAAAATCAAGAAAGGATGTCAGGGAAGATTCAGGAAAGGACACAAGAAAGAACAAGAACAGAGAAGAGGATGCAACAATGGTTGCGGTAATGGATGCAAGCTGGGTTGTAACCAATGCCAACAACTACACAAGAGAAAATTCAAGATAGGATACAGGAGAAATACAAAAAATACACCAAGTGGGAGGACAGAGAAGACCATACAACAAAGGAAGAATCAAAGGATACTAGAAAGAAATCAAGATAGTAGAGAGGAGGTGAGGAGACAAGCAAGGACACAAGTGGAGAGGGAAAAGAGACATCAAGATTGGACAATGTTAAGGGTGCAAGAGATGGGACGAGCAAGGACACAAGGAGTAAATAGGGAGACATAATAGGATGATTGGAAAGATTCTAGAGGCTACACAAGAGAGGACATGAGCAAGGGAAGAGAGGAAAATGCAGCAAATGGTGCAACAGTGAATGCAGCAATGGATGCAAGTTGGTCTACCACCAAATGGGAATACAAACAATTACGGGGATGCAAGACAGAATTCAAGATAGGATACCAGAGGAGACACAAAAGAGGACAAGATAAAGGGAAGAGGAGACAATACAGCAAAGGACGTGACAAAAAATACCAGAAAGAATTCAAGACAGGAGGCCATTGACGATGCCACAGGGGACATAAGAGAGGGTAAGAGTGAGGACAGAGGAGACTATGCAACAAAGGACGCAATTAAGGACAGAAGAAGGGCCACCAATGGGGGTGCAAGAGAAAATACCTTATCAGAGACCATTATGTTCACAAGAAAGGAGGCCAGCTAGGGTACTAGAGGAGAGGTAAGCAAGAATTCAAAATAGGATGCCACAAAAGGACATGAGCAAGAACAGCGATTGTAGAACAAAGGGCCACATTAAGGATACGAGGAGAGACCTGCAGGACACAAGAGAGAGACAATCAAGAAATTACATCGGCCCCAGTACCTGGAAACAACTCACGTGACTACAATGTATAGTGTACACAATATGGTACACCTCAACTTACTCATAAAATAAAATCATTTTAACAGACAAATGGTACTGTGAAATCCCCCCCAAACTTTTCCTTGTGTACAAAAACTACTACAGACAAGAACTAAAGACAATACCAGACCACTGTATTTCTTCCAATAGCAATACGCCATTAAATGACAGTACTAACTAATTATTATAATAATAAGTTAAGTTCTTTTGGTGTGTTTGAAGTAGAGACCTGCAATGGGCGATATTTATATTGAATCTCTGCTCAGAGATATTGATTGTCAACAAGATTGTTTGTAAAAATGTAGTCTCTTGTGTATGCTCACAAGGAAAAGGGAAAAGGTCTGTGTAAATATTTGTTTAAACAATTGTAAAATATATAGCAGATTTTTGCTCATCAGTATCAAATTTGCACATTTTAGGCGTAGTTAAAAAAACTGTAGCCTATAAATACATACACAAAAAAACAAACACACTTAATTCATACATGCAGTTTTACCTGGGAATTTACCTGGCATTTTTCAAGAGTTAAATTTCCTGCATTTTTGATCCTGCCGTTTCCCTGGTCAATTTCCAGTACCACTGCTCATTTCTTTCATTGTGAGCTTGGTTCCAAGGCTACACTGTGGAGTTAAGTTCCATTTTAATTTAATTTAAATAATGTATCACATTGCTATAGTGATAAAATACATCAAGACAAGGTTAAGTCTGACCAGAGCAAACTGCAGCATGTGTGAATGGAGGTCAGAGCTGAGTTTTCTGGCAATCTGCACATGGCAATTTACTGGGAATTATGTTGGAATGGGGCTTTATATACACTGCTTCAGGCAACAGAGTGGCCAGATCATGGCCTAATAAATGCACAGTGGCACAGTGTTCATGATATTATAGACATCATTGCCAGAGCGTTAGGCATTACTCTGGTTTTGACAGATTACAACTAATCAGGCCAGTTTTATCTTACATGAACTGGCTCCCTGTGTGTTAAAATTGCATATTACTGATCTACTGCTTGTTTTGGATGTGGCTACTTATGCATGCTAACAAGTGCGTTAGGGTCCAATTCTATAACAAGATTAAATTGATTAATTAAAATGGAAAATAACATCAAACCAATGGTTTCACAGATTAGATTATCAATTGTAATTAGATTATAAAACATTAGCGTTATGGGCGCTCACTATTGTTTTTAAACCGCACCATCCTCAAGCGCGATTGCATTATGGTTCTGTTGCTCACGCTCACACCTGCCAAGGCCTGGTGACATAATATTTTAGCGCTAGGGTGAAATCAGGTAGATTGTCTGAAGCAGCAGTTCAGACAATCTATCTCCCCCCCCCCAACCCTCTTACAGTTCAGGAACAGGATGTGTGCAGACTATTTCGGAAATCCAACCCTCGAAAAGCTGCTGGACCAGACGGTGTCACCCCAGCCACCTTAAGACACTGCACAGGCGAGCTGGCCCCTGTCTTCACTGGCATTTTAACACCTCACTGGAGTCATGCCATGTCCCAGCCAGCTTCAAGACATCCATCATTGTCCCTGTCCCCAAGAAGTCCTGGATCACTGGACTTAATGACTACAGACCTATGGCGCTGATGTCTGTAGTCATTAAGTCATTTGAGCGCCTGGTCCTCCCCCCCTCAAGTCCTTCACCTCCCCCCTGCTGGACCCCCTGCAGTTCGCCTACAGAGCCAACAGGTCTGTGGACGACGCAATCAACCTGGCACTCCACTTCACCCTGCAGCATCTGGACTCCCCGGGAACCTATGCCAGGATCCTGTTTGTGGACTTCAGCACTGCATTCAACACCGTCTTCCCTGCTCTGCTCCAGGAAAAGCTATCCCAGCTCAATGTGCCTGACTCCACCTGCAGGTGGATCTCTGACTTCCTGACGGATCAGAGGCAGTGCGTGCAGCTGGAGAAGAATGTCTCAAGCACTCGGACTATCAGCACAGGAGCTCCACAGGGCTGTGTACTTTCACCCCTTATCTTCTCCCTGTACACAAACTGCTGCACCTCCAGCCACGACTCTGTAAAACGAATTAGTTTGCGGACGACACCACCCTCATCGGGCTAATCTCGGACGGGGATGAGTCTGTCTACAGGAGGGAGGTGGAACGGCCGGTGTCTTGTTGCAGCGGTAACAAGCTGGAGTTCAACGCCCAGAAGACAATGGAGATGATCATGGACTTCAGGAAACTCAAAGCCCCCCAGCCCCCCCTCACCATCTCAGACTCCCCCATCTCCACTGTGGACTCCCTCCGCTTTCTCGGCATCATCATCACCCGGGACCTCGAGTGGGAGCTCACCATCAGCTCCCTCATCAAGAAGGCCCAGCAGATAATGTACTTCCTGCGGCAGCTGAGGAAAGCAAAGCTGACAGCGGAGGTGATGGTGCAGTTCTACATGGCCATCATCGAGTCCATCCTCACCTCCTCCATCACCGTGTGGTACGCTGGAGCCACAGCCAGGGACAAACAGAGACTACAGCGCATTGTGCGCTCTGCTGAGAAGGTGAGTGGCCGCGGACTTCCATCTCTGCAGGATCTGTACATTTCCAGGCCTCTGGAACGAGCAGGTCGGATCACAGCCGACCCTTCTCACCCTGGACACGAACTATTTGAGTACGTGTCTATATTAAACCCTGGAGTACTATTCCAGGTTTTGAGTCCATCCGGACCAGAACCTCCCGTCACAAGTCACAGTTTGTTTCCCTCTGCCGTTGGACTCATGAACACTGCCTAAGCACCTTGCACTCACTGCAGTGTTCACTTCTTAATGCACTATTTTATTTATGCACATATCATGCCTATTTCTAATTGTATTTTAACTTTACTTACTTATTTTTCATATATCTGGGAACTATTCATTGTTCATTGTTTTGTGTTCATTGTTCAATGTTTTGTTGTTTGTGTTGCACCGAATCACCAGGACATGTTCCTATGTTTGTGAGTTTTGTTCATTGACAATGGCAATACACCTTATTCTGATTCTGATTCTGATTCTGATTGAGACAGGTGTGTACCTATGTTCCCCAGTACCTATGTTCCCCCTTTTCTATGACTGGGGGAACTACGCATATATTAGGCTACTGGTTCAGGTTCCACATCCCCAATAGATGTGCATAAATGTATGGTTTTACTTCATTAAATATAGCAGCATATAACTCTAACCCAAACCCTAACCTAGGTCTCGGGGAACATAGGACTGACCCGGATTGAAACACTTTTTGAGACAATAAATTTGAGACAATTTAATTTAATTGTATTAAATGATGAATATTATTATCTCCCAGAGCATGAAAAGAAAGCTGGCAAACATTTGGAGAGCTGTGTTCAGATAAAATAAGCTGCTTGTTCAGGTAAAATTAGTTACTCAAAAATGTTTGTATTTAAATGTTTAAAGTTGTTTTTGGTGGGCTACATTTAATATTTTCATAGTTTTATCTTCAACAAACATGTCAAATTTTAAATGAGCACTAAAAGTGCAATATTTACACACTGCTCTCCCTGAATGGGATGCTGCAGATCCTTCTGCTCAGCCACTTCTGGTGCTGTGTCCTCCACAGCACATTGCACTGACCAAACAGAAATGTTTTGTTCCAGCTGTGCAGCCCTGAAACTATCTGGAACACTGCAAGCTGCTGCCTAATAATAATAATAATAATAATAATAATAATAATAATAATAATAACTTTTATTTATATAGCGCTTTTCAGTGACCCAAAGACGCTGAACATAATAAAAAAGGGGGGGGGGGGTATTTACAGACAGGGGGGGACAACACGTACAATACACATTAATATACAGATAAAATATATACAGAAGACGTAGAGAGAAAATGATGGGGATGTAACAGGGGGTAGAAGTGTAGACAGTGGGGTAGAGGAGGCTAGGGGTAGGGGAGGTCATAGGCTTGGGTGAAGAGGTATGTTTTTAGGCAGGATTTGAATGTTGTGAGTGAGGGAGAGTGGCGGACAGGTTGGGGGAGGGAGTTCCAGAGTCGGGGTGCTGTTCGGGAGAATGCTCTGTCGCCAAAAGTTTTGAGTCGGGATGTTGGTGCAGCCAGGGTGAGAGAGGAGGAGGATCGGAGAGCTCGGGTGGGGCGGTGGGGGATGAGGAGGTCAGACAGGTAGGGGGGGGCAAGGTGGTGAAGAGCTTTGAAGGTGAGGAGGAGTATTTTAAAGTTTATGCGCTGCTTGATATTGCCAGTGGAGAGAGCGGAGAACGGGAGTGATGTGATCACGGGACCGGGTGTGGGTGAGGAGGCGGGCAGCGGAGTTTTGGACCATTTGGAGTCTGTGGAGGGAATGGGAGGAGATGCCAGTGAGGAGGGAGTTGCAGTAGTCGAAGCGGGAGGAGATGAAGGCATGGATGAGGGATTCAGCAGCGGGGAGGGTGAGGCAGTGTCGGATTTTGGCGACGCGGCGGAGGTGGAAGTATGAGGTCTTGACGATGTGGCTGACATGGGGAGTGAAGGAGAGGGTGGGGTCCATGATGACACCGAGATTGCGTACCAGGGTAGAGGGGGTGATGGTCGAGGTGTCGATGCTGAGTGAAAAGGGACCAGTTTTATTGAGAGTGGATTTGGTGCCAATGAGGAGGAGCTCTGTTTTGTCACTGTTCAGTTTGAGGAAGTTGAGAGTGAGCCATGATTTTATTGTAGAGATGCAGGTTTCGATGTGGCTGAGGGGAGGGTTTTGGGTGGATTTGGTGGTGAGGTATATCTGGGTGTCGTCAGCGTAGCAGTGAAACTCCAGGTTGAGTTGGCGGAGGATGTGACCAAGGGGGAAGATGTAGCAGATGAAGAGGAGGGGGCCGAGGACTGAGCCCTGGGGGACCCCCTGCGTTACTGGGGAGAGGGTGGATGAGTGACCGGAGAGGGAAATGAACTCTTGCCTGTTGGTGAGGTAGGATGTGAGCCAGTCAAGTGCAGAGCCCTCAACACCCAGTTGGCGCAGCCTTTGTAGGAGGATGGAATGGTTTATAGTGTCAAAGGCTGCGCTGAGGTCTAGTAGTAACAGGATGTTGAGGGCCCCGGAGTCTGCAGAGGTGAGGAGATCGTTGAGTACTTTGACCAGGGCTGTTTCAGTGCTGTGAAGTGGGCGGAAGCCAGATTGGAGGGGTTCATAGAGGTTGTTTGACTGAAGGTGGGTGTGAAGTTGGGCGGCGACGATGCGTTCCAGCGTTTTTGAGAGGAACGGCAGGTTGGAGATGGGGCGGTAGTTGGAGAGGTTGGCGGAGTCTAGGGTGGGTTTTTTGAGGATGGGGGTGATGGAGGCCAGTTTGTAGATGGAGGGAACATGGCCGAGGGATAAAGACTGGTTGAAGAGGGTGGTGAGATGGGGGATGAGAGCAGGGAGGCAGGCCCTGGTTAGAGTCGTTGGGAGGGGGTCGAGAGAGCAGGTGGTGGTTTTAGAAGCGGTGATGAGGTCTATGATATGAGAGGAGTTAACAGAGGAGAAGGTGGTGAGGGGAGGGAAGGGTGGGTGGTCAGGGAGAGGGGGGGGGGCAGGGGTGGTGATGGAGTTAATGGAGACGGCAGTCATGGAGCTGTTGATTTTGGAAATTTTGTCATTGAAGGCAAGGAGGAAAGAGTTGCAGAGGTCAGGGGAGGAGGGTGGAGTGATGTCCGGTGGCTGGAGCAGCTTGTTGATGGTGGAGAACAGGGTGCGAGGGCTCCGGTGGGAGCTGTTGATGAGGGTGGAGAGGTGGGCAGATTTGGCGGCTTGGAGAGCGTCACGGTAGGAGGAGATGTGTAATTTGAAAGCTTCGGCGTGGACGGTGAGGCGGGTTCTTTTGAGGAGTCGTTCGAGTTGGCGGCCAGTCTGCTTCATGGTGCGGAGTTCAGGGGTGTACCAGGGGGCGGGGTTGATGTATGAGACGGAGGAGGTTTTCCAGGGGGCTAGGGAGTCAAGGGAGTCGGAGAGGGTGGTGTTGAGCATGACAGCATAGTCGTCGGGGGAAGAGGGGGGGAGTCAGGGGGGAAAGCAGAGGATATGAGCTGGGAGAGCGTGAGGGGGTTGACTGACTTGATATTGCGGTAGGTGATGGTGCGTTTTTTGGGGTTGTGGGGCGAGGGTAGGGGGGCGGAGAAAAGGATGCAGAGATGATCAGAGAGTGGGAAGGGGAGGGGGTAGGGCTTAGATATGGGTAGGAGAGAGGAACAGACTAAGTCCAGAGTGTGGCCTTTGGTATGGGTGGGGAAGTCAATATGTTGGGTGAGAAGGAAGCAGTCCAGGAGAGAGAGGAAGTCGGATGTCGGGGCGTTGGTGCAGTCAATGTGGATGTTGAAGTCACCAGTGAGTAAGAGGCGGGCAGAGAGAGAGGATGCGATGGTGAGGAGTTCAGACAATTCAGTGAGGAAAGAGGGGTGGGGCTTTGGGATGACGATAGATCAGGATAGCGGGATAGAGTTGGGGAGGGAGAAGGCGAGGTATTCAAATGATGAGATGGATGGAAGGTTGAGGTTCAGTTCAGTGATGGATGTAGATTTTTTATGAATAACAGCAAGACCTCCCCCACGCCCGGAGAGGCGGGGTTTGGCAGTGTAAGTGTAGTTGGAGGGAGTGGCTTGGTTGAGAGCATAGAAGTCCAGGAGCTGTTGCCATGTTTCACAGAGGAGAAGCAGATCAATGTTATTGTCCAGTAGCAGTTCAGATATAACAGGTGATTTGTTGGAGAGGGAGCGGCAGTTCAGCAGTGCAAGGGAGATGGATGGGGGCGCAGAGATGGATGGGGGCGCAGGGGTGGGGGGGCGGAGGTTGCTGAGGTTGGCAGTGCGGCAGGTGGGGGGGGCGAAAACTAGTCCAGAGTGAGGGGATAGTTGAGCCGTCGTTGGAGTGTTGGTTATGGGAGAGACCAGAGCCCCTGTGGATGTAGCGGGGCCGGCGAAGGATCCCAGCTGAGCTAGCTGCAGAGGCAGCAGCAGCTGGGAGACGGTGGTTATGGTTGAGGAGGTGAAGGTCAGCAGCGGTGTAGGTGAGTAGGCGAGAAGTTGGTGGAGCGGTGGCCTGGAGGCGCGGGAGTGATAGTCCGAGGAGGAGATGGAACGTAGCAGCAGATGAGAGTAATCCAGTTAGTATGTTGGCGGTGGCTAGAGGCTGGTTAACTAGAAGCTGGTGGGCAGCGAGTTGTGAAAAAGCAGCAGTGGACCGGGTGTTGAAGCTGGTGGAGTGAGTGGCGTTGGTTGCCCCAGACCTTGTCTGCACGGCAGGGAGGCCCCGCGATACCATGACGGACCTCACTAGGTGTTAAGCCAGCTGTTAGCCTAAGGCCCAAAGACACTGGGAAAAGCTTCATGTGCCATCACTCCTGATGGAACAGGCAGCAGTTTTTACTGCATGGACAAATATTTTCAATATTGATCATGGCCAAAACAATTATGAAAGAAGCAGAATCTAAAATATATGACACAAAATCAAAATTTGCAAAGGGTAAAATCCTCCAGCTACAGTAGACCTAACCAAGCCTAGCTCAAAGGTCTGGAGATTGGTCAGCGACCACTGCTCCTAAGGAGAGATCCCATTGGCATTGAAGGATGAGTCAAATTCAGAGGACACATTTTGGTATGGGGACAATAAAGTGTAACTTAACTAACTGGGAAGACATTAATGACACTACAGTAGAACAACTACATCAGATGCGACAACTGGTTTCCCTGACATTTTGAATGTGTTTTATTTAATTGGCTTAGTGTTCTAAGAAGTTTATTCTGCATAATAAACATATTTTATCCTGAAACATATATCTCTTGCTTCATAAACTGATTCAAATCCACATTTTAACTCTCATGTATTCCTTTGCCATTGAAAAATCCTATTCCAAAATTCAGCATATTTTATTACATTGTTAAAGTAATTTTGAGATTTTCCACAGGAACATTAAAATTATTATATTTTAACATAATTTCAACATAATAGTTAGTTTTAGACATAAGATTTGGGTAAGATAAACTATAATATCCTGGGCTCAAGGTCCAAATATCTTTTTCTATAATTTGCATGGCATTCTGTGCGTAGCATTAAGCATTAGCAGCCAGTCTCGGTTGCTGGGCAACAGAGTGACTTCATGGGCTAGACCTGTCCCATTTCGACATGGCCTTTGTGGTCCACGGAGGCTACATGGAGGAGCAGCCTGTGTCAGCTAAGTCCTTCATGCAGCCATTGAATTGGGACACAGCTACTGTTTGAATCATCTGCTTACATGGTTGACAGAAAGGGCTACAGCTCACTGGAAACAAAGGCAGGATTTGAACCAAACTAAGATCAAAGTTTGCTTGTGATGAAAGGAAATAAAAAATCCTTCAAAAACAACTATGTATTACGGCACTCAAAAAAGTTAAATCAATGATGAGCTTGAAAAAAAAAAACATCTGATCGGAATGTGGAGAAAGATAAGGAGTCATAGAAAAGGACACCAGAGAAGGCACCAGAGCCAGCAAGAAGAAACAATAATGTTCCTGCACAAGGGAAGAACATTTGTGAAGAACATTGGCAAGCCGAGTTGGACTGAAAAAAGAGAGATTTAGAAATGATTAGGAAACTGGAAAATGTTGAGTGGCTGAAATCTTTGCAAATCTTTGCAGGGCAGAGGAGAGGAACACTAGTAAGGATGCACGCACTGGACCATACGGCCAACGGGAAAGGATACAAGAGCCAACACCAGCAGGCACAAAAAAGCATTCTAGAGAGTGGAGAAAGCAGTGGTGGAATTAGATTCCAGCTACAATTAACGGTAATAAGAGAAAGATTAATCAGAGAAGATGAAGAACAAAAACTGACTCAATAAATTAGCTTTATAATCCACGTCAAAAAAAAGTTTCCGAAGAGTGCACACGCTTTTTCGCTCGCTCCGCTTGCTATCGCTGCTTTCCTTATTTATTTTGCTTTTTAATCAGTTTTTGTCTTCCAAACATTTTTGCTTTAGACTTTTTCAAGTAAACCAAGGATTTTAAGAACATTTTTCCAGTTTTAACGACATATCTGACGCCAGCGACATGTCCGGAAGAAGAAGGGAGAAAGACTGTGAACGCTGTCGGAAATATCAACAAGAAATTAATGAGCTGAAAACACGGATATTTGTTTTAGAATCTGAAAAAGTTCTTCACAATACCATTCCTGTGTCAACTGATGGTAAGAAGAGCACACTTTTTACAAGGAAAACTGCTACTTTCAACCTAAACCGCAGTGACTCTGTGTCGTTTCCAAAACTGTCTAAAAAACAGAAAGACCAGGCTGTTTCTTGGAACAAACTTGGAGCAAAGCCTTAACGATAAACCTAATTTTTAGACCTAAAATACAGCTTAAAAACAGATTTTTACCACTTTCAGAGATGGAATTAAATGAAAAAAGGAAAGATGACGTGGCCAAAATACAGCAAGGAGGAACTGTGCCACAAGCCAAGGTCACACAGATTGTTTTGTCATGTGACGCATGAAAAGATAAACACACATTGTTTTCCAAGCGCCACTGTTTCTGAGATAACGTCACTCCTTCCAAATATTATGGCTAAGCATGGAGGAGCTAAACAGATGATTGTGCACGTGGGTGCAGTGGACATGCGGCGAGAACAGACTGAAGTTTTGAAAAAAGACTTCTTGAAGTTATTCGACGTGCTTGATAAAATGGAAATCAAAACATTCATAAGTGGACCTCTTCCAAACATCGACAGGAGGATAAACAAGTTTAGCCGGCTTCTTCAGCTGAACACATGGCTGTCCAAAGAGTGTGCCCCGAGAGGACTACATTACATTGAGAACTTCTATCTATTCTGGAAACGAGAGGACCTGTTTAAGAGAAATGGCCCCCACCTATGCCGAGGTGGAGTGAGGGTGCTGACAGAGAACCTGCTCCATGCTCTGAGGCATTGGACTGGGCCTGGACAGGGTCTTGGGCAGATAGTTAGAGAAGAGAAGAATGAGAGAAGAATTCCTGCCCCATCAGCCAGAGACCGAGCCAATGTTTCAACATCAAAAGCACCACAACCTCAGCCTCCACCAAAGGATTCATCAGCAGGTGCTCCACCACCACCACCACCAGCAAAGGATTCAGCTCCAGCTGCTCCACATTCACCGCCTCCAGCAAAGGAACAATCTTCAAAGGCCTTGGACCCATCTGTGACAGGCCCAACAACATCCCTGTCATCGTCCCTGCCTTCAGACCATCCCTGGGTTCCCCCTGCAACATCTACTCCCACTAAAGATTCATCATTCTCCTTCTCATCTCCACTCTCACCCATGGGCCTTCCCAGCCATTTTGAAAGTCTGATCAAATCAGGCATTAAGAGGGCTCCACTCACGCCCAATATAGCAAGATCAAGGGCTATGTCAATACTTATCAACTCTTCCCTGCACAAGCCGACTACACCAACAAAAGCCCCACCACCCATCCCCCCTTGCCTCTCACCTGGTCCCAAACTCTCCTCGGCTACAAAGGCCCCACCACCCATCCAACTTCGCCTTTCACCTGGTATCTCCCATAGCTAGGATGCACTGGGTCTCAGCGTTGCCGGGACTTATTGTCATATTAAAAATCAAACCAACCCGGGGCCCTATGTAAAAAGAGCCCCCCCTAGTGCTATTTCTGTAGTCACATCACACAGATGGAAAAACAAAATACGAGGCCCAATCTGAGAAATGTGATTCATATTCCCTGTGAAAAGATAAAGCCCAGTCCCACTGAAACTAGTCTGAAACTTGCTGTGCTAATTGTCAGATCCTTATGTAACAAATCACTCTTAATTAATAATTTTATTTCTTCTTATAATCTTGATTTTATGTTTTTAACTGAAACATGGCTTGATAAAAACACAGGAAATGTAGTTCTGATAGAATCTGCTCCACCTAACTTTAAGTTTGAATCTGGAACATGAGAAAACAAAAAAGGGGGTGGAGTCTGTGCGTCTTTAGAGATGAAATAATTTCCCGCAGGTTGTCTTTTGGGGTGTTTTCATCATTTGAGTATGTATCCTTTAAAATGGAGCTAAACGGTCTCCATCCATTCTCTTCATTGTTTTATACAAGCCTCCCCAGCATTACCAAAGTTTTATTGATAATTTTACTGAGATGCTTTCAGTCGTATGCACAGACTTTGATGGTTTGGTCATTACAGGTGATTTCAATGTGCATGTTGATAATATTTGTGACAGAAGCACTAAAGAGCTTGATGCTGTCCTTGAAACCTTCAGTCTTACTCAGCATGTGAGAGGCCCCACCCACAGCAAAGGACACACTCTAGATCTCATAATTACAAAGGGGATAAATATTTCAAATGTTAATGTGATCGATGCTGCTCTGTCTGATCATTTCTGTGTCTTCTTTGACCTGTCTGTTTCTCCCAAACCACCGGCTGGTCCTGCAGTTGTTCAGAGGAGACACATAAGTGATGGCACAGGTGCACTGTTTATAGAAATGATAAACTTTGAAAATATCTCATGTTCTAATGTAAATGATTTGTTGAACTCTGTTACATCTAGTGTTTTGAATGTTCTGGACACCATCGCCCCTATGAAGGCTAAAATGGTTAAAAATAAGCAGAAGGCGCCATGGAGAAATGATGATTCGGTCAGGGCACAGAAAAGGGAGTGCCGCAGGGCCGAACGGAAATGGCGCAAGTCAAAGCTCCAGGTTCAAAAAGAGATTTACAAAGAGAAGCTGAACATGTACAACCTAATCTTATGTAGAACTAGGGAAAGATATTTCTCTGAAATTATTGGAAGCTGCAGTAACAACTCGCGTGTCCTGTTTGCCACAGTAAACAGATTAACAAACCCTCCAGCTCAGCTGCCGTTAGAACTCATTTCCACATCCAAGTGTAATGAGTTTGCATTATTCTTTAATGACAAAGTTCAGGGCATTAAAATTGCTATAAATCCCACAATG